>NC_081263.1:2927083-3564166 GCF_030490865.1 Poecile atricapillus
AAACCCAGGTTTTGGTGAAACCTGAAATGAATGGAAACTATGAAAATTACCCAAACACCATAGAGGATTATTTTTAAACTGAAGGCTTCCCCCTCCAGCCCCAGACACCTAAATGCAGCTGTAAATATTGCCAGGGCTGTGCGGAACAGAAAGAGAAACCACGAGGAGCCTTTCTCCTTCCTCCTGCTGTCCTGGCAGAGGAGGCACTTGCACAGCAGACAGCACGGAGTCAGTAGTAAATCCTGTTTGGAAAAGAAGTTTCTAGCTTGTAGTAACCAGAGATCTTAACAGTAATGCAAGGCAAAGGATGTGTCTGTGTCGGGGTGACTTGGGGATCCGGCTGCTGAGTTTAGGGAAGCAGCACTGGGCCTGGAGCTCAGCCTGGAGCTTGCAGACTGTGCTTTGCTTGGAGGCAGCTGGCAGTGCCAGTGTGTCCCTGCAGCTGCCATGCTTCATGTGATCAGGTGATGTGGCAGAGCTGCTTGGTCCCACCTGGTGGTTCCCTCCTCTGGGACTGTGGAGCTGGAGGCAGGTTTGAGTCTGTGCAGGGAGTGGGGATTCCCTGGTTCTCCTCTTTGCTTGCTGCTCTGGACACGGGCAGCATATGGCAGATGCATTCCTGTGGCTGTGCCTCAGCGGAGGAGCTATCTGTGTGGGAGATCTACCAGTGACTGAGTAAGTGACTGAGCTCTTGCAAGCATAAAGCTGTCTCTTGTGGCAGGATCCAGCTCTTTCCATAGCTGCACACTGGATGTCATTGCTCCAGAGACCCCATCCATGTGTAGTTACTTGTTTTGGTGGCCCCTGCCTCTGGCCCACACTTGGTCTCCGGCAACGTCAGAAAGAGTTAAATCTCTTTGAGTTTAGAATTTCATGCATTGATGCTGCTGCAGTTAGGAAGTGAAGAAAGTCTCTCTTTGTGTTAGCCCAGCCTCCTTCGCAGCTGTTTATCCTTAAAATTTCTCTACTGGGTTAAAAATAAAAGGCAACAAACTTTCATCTTTTCTGTGGTTATGCTTATAAAAGGGCGCGTGCTGTGCCCAGCCTCTGTCAGCTGGCATCCCCCTGCTCCAGCTTCCCACTGCCCACTTACCCGGAGCTGGAGGCTGCAGGATCTCATCCCACTCTGCCAGGCTCGTGTGGATGGAGCACCCGGCACCTGGTGTTACCCTGTGCCAGGAACATGAAAGCTTGAGGGGGGAAAGGGGGCATTTCCTAAGAAATGTCCAAATCTATTTTCCAAATGGCTTCAGCTGCTGGTTCTCATGCATGGGGACTGCTGTTCAGACCAAATGCTTGCCAGTCAGAAAGAAATCCCTGTCTCATTTTTTATTATTTTATTTTGTGTTTAAGCACAGACATGTATTTATAAGCAGATCAGACTACTTTGAGAATTTGCTTGAACATCTCCTTCAAGATGGCAAATGCTGGTGTCAGACCTAAGGGTTTGGTGTGCCTATTTGTTTAGGTTTGTGGCCCAATTTGCTCGTGTTCCACCTGTAAAACAATACAAAAGCGTGGTCTGATACAGTGACCTCACACTTGGCTATGTGAACGATGTGCTGGGCTCAGACCTGTTGCAAGGGACAGGCTCTGGCTGAAGGATCTGAGCCATTCCTGGGCACCCAGGGCACAGGCTGGGGTGTGATGAAAAGACAGCCTGGGCTGGCTCTAGCTTTGTCTTTACAGCACATGGCTCGAGTTGTGCCATCTTCTCTGTGTGATTCCATTGCCTCTGGTGGATTTCCTCTTCATCCTCCCCAGCACAAGAGCAGCCTCCTCGGCAGCAGAGACCTGAGTCCTTTCCCCTTGGCACAGGAGCTGGGGAGTGGCAGATCCAAAATTCACCTGTGTTGCTCTGGCTGGTGCCACAGGGTCCCAGTGTGCACACGTCTGAATTTCCAGAGCAGCCCAGCTTGTGCTTGATCTCATGTTTCCTTTGAGCAGCTGTTGGCATATGGGCCCCAACTCGTAGTATTAAGCACATGCCCAGTAATTCGAATGATGAATGCAGCCCTGGGCATCCTGCCCCGGCACTGAGGGCACCAGCCAGGGAACCAGACAGTTGTTGTGCTGATAATTTGGTAGCAAGGACACCGGGTCATTTCTAAATACGACTTTTATGAAGAACTTGTTCCCCACGGATGGGAGCAAACTACATACCAGAGCTAAATATACTCCATGATCACAAAAGATGAAAAGTCCTGGAGCTCGGAGTTAAAACTCAGTCTCCTGTTTCTCAGTCTCTGAGTGCTGTAAACAGGGTTGTGCTGTCCCCTGCAATTTCCCTGTCACCAGCTTTGAGCATTTTAGCTCTCCTGTGTCAGAGTTGAGCTGCTCTGGCCAAAGCCACAGAGTCTGGGAAAGCCACGCTGGATCCAGGCATCCCCTGTGATTCCAGCTGGCAGGAAGGTGTGGAGGGATTAGATTGAGATGTCTTAAATGTTCTACCACCACAAAGGCACAACTGGTAGCAGAGGTCACAAACTCTTAAAATGGAATTTCTTTCTTGACTGAGAAATGACTTAATTACTTGTTTTATCAGTGTAGGCCTTCTTTTATCAAAAAGAGATATTTCGTTGCTTCTTCCATAGCTGAAGCATTCTAGTTCAAAATACTTCATCTCTCCAAGAAAGGGATTTTGATAAATCAAATGAGTGGATGGTTTTAATTAAAGGTCAGTGGAAGGGATCATGTGTAAAGAAAGTCTATTAAAAATGGAACCAGTTGAAAGTAGTCACTAATGTGTATTATTCCAAAACTTGTCAGGTACTTCAGAGGACTTTAGAGATGTTTCTGCCATTGATTTTCTTTAAATTACAGAAGAAAATTGGAGACCTCAGTCAAAGGCAGCATTCTGGGGCTTTCTGATCTGTTGGAGACCCTGGTTTTCCCTGCCATCCTACCAGGCTCCTCACAAGGATGTTGAAGGACTCAGGTTGCTGTCATGCTCTGGTGTGAAACAGTCCCTGTTTTTTCTGTTGGTTAATTCTGGTTTGGCTGTGCTGATAGCTGGAAAGGGGAGGGGTTTTTCCTTCTCTGGAGAGCTGACTGGTTGCGGATAAACTTCCATGTGCCTTTTTCCTTGGTGCCAGATGGCTCTTGTTTCAGGCAGATGTTATCTCCTGCTACCTGAGTGTTTTTCAGCCTGCTTCTCTCCAAAACTATTTTTGGTCTGGCCCAGCATGCCTTTGTTTGGGATCATGGGATTTTATTTTTTTTTCCTTCTTCCTTTGGGTGTGGGGGAAGCAAGATGCAGAGGATAAAGCTGTTGAGCCTGGCTATAACTCATGGTGGAGCTCATGTTGATCGCAGACTCTTGGTTGAGCTGAGAAAAAAAGATTAGATATTTGTGAAATGCACTCCCATTTTTGGTCTGCAGCCTTTTTTTTTTTACTTCTTTCTGGTTTTTTTTTCCCCACTGACTGCAGTCTGGGACAGTCTGTTGTGGCACGTCATGCCTTGGTGATTGCCACTGGTGTGGTGACATCTGCTCCCAGCAGGGAAGCAGGAAACTCAGTTCTGTACCTGTTTGCACAGGCTGCTCTGTAAATCTCAGAGGGACAGAGCAGCATGAGGAGAAGATAGACAGGCAAATTAGTTACAAGAGGAGCAGAAATTGTGTTGATTGCTTTGCTATTTTGTGTTTGTGTCGTATTGCAGCAGGTGATGATAAATCCCACGGAGCTGCGGAGTTCATCCTTGTGTGACTTTGAGCTGGCTGGGATAGCTGGCTGATGAGGCAGGAGCTGTTGACATTTCAGTGCATGTTTAAATCAGCTTTAGTAGGGACATTTCAGGAGTTGGAGGTTTGTCATGGTGTGGTTGAAGCCCAGCCCTGTCAGTGAATGGTGAGGGGTCGTGATCAGGGCACGACCAATGTCCTGGTTGCATCCAAGTGTTGGTGGATAAACCGTGATCCCCTCCTGGAGTGAGAGTCCTGGTGGGCAGGCAGGGACCCCCTCCAGCCTCCTCCTCATGTCTGGATTGAGAACAGCACCTGAATTTCTCACATTTCCACAGCCTGTCATCGTGGCTGGGGCCCGTATGATACCTGTGGCCAGCCCTGCCTGCACTCCACACACGTTCACTGAGTGTCTCCTCCAGGTGAGTGCTTGCTGGCTTGGGAGTGTCCCTCAGGAACGATTCCTTGGAGTGTGAATTACACCAGGATGTGTGCCTGCATCTCCAGCCCTGCCGTGGTGCTTGGCACTGCCAGTGCAAGTGTGGGGTGTGCTTCCCAGAGCAGCCTTAAACTCAGGAGCCCGTTTCAAAACACACCTCTGGATCTGCTGGAGGTGTCACATCAGCGGGGGCTGTGCCCAGCTGGCCCTGCAGCACCCCCAGCACCTCCTGCCATCACGTGCTGTGGCAGTGTGGGTGTCCCTGGGGCAGCCAGTGGGTCAGCCCTAGTGGAAATGGAGGCCAAATTCCTGGGGTCAAATGCCAGAATTTGTGCCTTCACTGGCAGACACAAAGGGCTCTGTTTCTTTTATTCTTCAAGGAATAAAAGGCTGGTCGTGGTGGTGGCATTTGTGTGCTGATCTCTGTGAGGCTGCCAAGAGCCCTGTGCCCCTCCTTGTTTCCCGAATGCTTGTGTGATGCCGTGTCCCTCCTGACAGAGGGGTGCAGCTGTCTCCACCTCTTCAGAGCTGACAAAACCAGCTCCCAGCAGGGCTGGGAGACCGAGGGGGTCAGGAACTCCCACCCTGTTGCTCTCCCAAACTCGCAGGAACAGCTCATGGCTCGTGTGTAGGAAGTCCTGCAGGATGGCAGAGAGAAAGCGCAGCTAAAGCACATTTTAGGTGTGAATCTGATACAAAATAGTCAAATATATGAAGTGTCTCTGAGATGAGCTCTTCTGGGAGAGCTGCCAATGAGAGCTTGTTCCTCTTCTCAGTGTTTGGGGAGAGGTGTGGGACACATTTCCTCCTGACTTGTCCCTTTTTCCCTGCCCTGCTGCTGTGGTGGGGAGACCTGGGTGATGGCAGATTTTGAAAGGGACTTTTTCATCTGCCTGGAGCCACGGGTGCCTCCTCTGCTGTGTTTGAACATCTCCACCCAGGCCTGCACCAAAACGGGGCCCCTTTTGTTCTGTCCCCCAGCCAAAGCAGGACAGAGCCTGTGTCCCCTCTGCCAGTGGCTCTGTAACCATCTCTTTTGTTCTGGTTCAGTTCTGGCTGCCAGGGCAGTGTGGCTGGGTGCCACATGGTCAGCAGCGTGGGCTGGCACCACGAGGGCCCTGCTGAGTCCCTGCTGTCCCTCCTGCTGTCCCTCCTGCTGTCCCTCCTGCTGTCCCTCCTGTGCCACTGCTGCCTCTAGGCTCAGGTTTGACCATGTTGTGTTGGGTGGCCTTTGCCACTCACGGGATGACTTTGGTGTGTGGTGGCCACGCCTGAGCACTTGGGTGATGTTTTATAATCACACCGTGTGTGTTTGAGATGAAGTTCTCTTCTGGCTGGCAGGGCCCTTCGTGGGGGATGGAGGAAAACTGCAGGGAGGGAGGAAGGGAAAGGCATCTTAAAACACAGATGTGACTCATCCTGTAGAAATTCAGATTAGAGTTTGCTGTTTTCTAGAAAGAGAACTCCAGAACAGCTTGCTTTTCTTTAATATATCTCCTGAAAGTTCATCTTCAGAAATAATGGAAGAGGGGGAAATATTTTAAGGTTTTCTGTGGATGCTAAATGTAGCCAGCAGAGAACTTCATCCTACTGCACTGGTTTGTTTTGTTTGTAGCTACAAGTCATCAAAGTGACCTTGCTTTGGGTTGTGTGTTTTGTTTTGATTGATGAATTGCCATCTGTCCACCTAATTCAGAAGACCAAACTGCATAATATCTTGTTTGAAATTTCTAGCTGAATTATTGAAATCCTACAGACCGAAAGAACCTTCCCTGTTACATTTACATTCCCTTTAGAAGCAGATCCTGGAGTTGCTGAGTGTGATTTTTTGGTGCAGTACCAGCTATTGTGAGTGATGTGTGCTTGTGTATGCACTGGGCTGGTGGGATGGATTTCTGGAAGTGGGGTACAGGAGTACTTTCTGCCTTCCAAGCTGATGGTGCTTTTTATTCCAAGTAGCACTGAAAAGCTGGAATTTTTCCTTGCTGAAGGAAACATGAAGTGCAGGATGTTGCAGATTTGCTGCCTCTGAGCCCACGTGGAGCTGCGATGGAGGAGCTCTGTGCAAGAAAGCAAAGCCAAGAATGCGGAGTTTCTTGGGATGAGCTGGGAATGTCCACTCACCCTGAGGGCACCTCATCCCCCCGTGGGCTGTGCCAGCTCTGGAGAGCAGTTGGGTGGCAGCAAGGGACATGGAGGAGCTGCTCAGACAGGGTGATGCTCGGGCTGCATTGCCGGGAGTCTCTCGGACTGTCCTGGTCACTTGGTGAGCGTGGGTGAAACGCCTGTGGGTAGGCAAAGTGCAGGCTCCTCCTCTGCTCCTGCCACCGGCTGGTTGTCAGTGGATTGTGCACTCTTTGTTGTATTTGAGGAGTGATTTTAACTTTGTTGGGCCCTGGAGTAGCAGGAAGCCTGGTGGCAGGGTGTGACGTGCAGGGAGAAGCGGCGAGCAGCCAGAGCGTCCATCCCCAGCCTGGGATGCAGGATGCCGGCTGAGCTGCTGATCTGCCAGGGCAATAAGTGTGGACAGAGCCTGCTCATGTCATGCCCAAGGGTCAGTGCCTGGGAGTGCCTCTGCAGAGCCTTTCCCCCACCCCTGGCAGGCCCAGAGAGCAGCATTGCACCTCTGAGTTACTTAAAACCAAATGAGAGGGAGAATCCCCCAGTGACAGGCGTGAGGAACCTCTGTGTGGGACTCAGCCCTGCTCCTCCCAGAGGTGGCTGCCACTGCCTGGTGGGTGTGACATGAAGTGCCCTTGGGCTGAGCTGGTGCCTGAGCTCCAGCTCTGATTCAGCTGTGCTGGCCTCAGTTTAGATCAGAGCTGAACAAAAAGGGAGTCTGTGCATTTCTGCTGCCTCATCTCATTCTTGTTACCCACAGGGTGATGCTGGGTATGGTGTGTTTAGGGACTGAAGGACTGTGAGGTACCTTTTGCTGTCCAGAGATGTCTGGTGGCCTCAGAAGAAGGCCTTGCACTGCATCAAAGGTTGAGGTGCTGCTCACCATCATCCATCCCCCCTGGCATATGGGAGGACCCTGATTTCAGAGGCAGTGCTGCTGTGTGGGGAGAGGAGAGCAATCATTCTCTTGTCAAGCAAAAACAGACTGCATATGGGAGTGGGAAAAGGAGAGAAAACTCAGTGCAGATGAGCTCTTGTTGGTGAGAAGCCTTTCTCCTGTCTGAAAAGCAGATTGAACCATCCAGTGCTGGTTGTGAAGCAAGTGGGAACAGCCCTGTAAATGCTGGGTAGGAGGGACAGCCCCAGGTGGACCCCAGCACGCTGCAGGTGGTGGCTGAGATTTAGGATGCTCAGGTGGAATGATGGTAGCCATGTACAACCCTGTGCCTTGTGAAGAGCCCGTGGGAGGCTTTTAAAAGTGGTTGTGTTTGAAAATGTGCTGTCACACACATCCACACAAAAATCCCCAAAATATTTGAATCTGCATAATCTCTCTGCAGAGTTTTACCTTGGGGGGTTTTTTATTGGCCAAAATGAGTTGGGTTTGGAGACAGGGTGGCACAAGCTTTCAGGGGATGGCTTTGCTTCATTCTGTGACCTTACGTGGTTCAGCAAGCAGTGGCCAAAGGAACCTTGTCCCCAGGGTGTCCTTTTTGGTGTCACCCTGCCACACTCTTCAGGCCACATGCAGTTCCCCATTTTTGCCTGGCCTGTGGCAGTTTGTGTGGATGTTCCTAAGCCTTCAGGTTTGCACAGTTTTTGCCCTTGTTTGAGACCTGCCCTTTGGAAAATACAGCCCTTTCATTTCGGTGCTTTTTTCCCCCCTCCCTTTCCTCCTCATTAGCAGTTTCTAGCAAATTAATAGGCACTCCTGCATTAATCACCTCCAGGATCTTTCCATCTATGGACTTTAATTGACTGGGACATTGTTAAGTTCCTCGCAGCAGCACAGCTGCCTCAGGGCAGGGGCAAGCCTGGGAGATGCAGCACTTTTGGACCCTCATGGAAAGGGCAGTGGAGATGCCAGGGGCACATGTGGCAGCTCATGGACACAGGAGTGTCACTGGGGAGCGTTCCTGGGGGGAGGGAAGCAGCATTAATATCTCCTGTTTTATAACAAACACCCTGTAGCATTCCCTAAACACCCAGTATTGTGGAAACACGGTGTAAGTGTGTAGTAACTGATAACACCTGGCAGGCTGGAGGGCCTGGGGCCGTGCCTGGGGACAGTGGTCATTCCTGGTGGGACAAGTGCAGAGTGACACGTTGTTCCTGCTGCCAGGAGGTTCCCCATAGGGGCTGTGGGTGCTCAGCACCCTCCACCCAAGTTTGGATGGAGAATACAGGAGGCAGAAAGGCTGGCAGGGACAGGCAGGACGTGTAGGGGCCGGGGAAATGAGGTGAACCAGGGGCTGCGAGCCTTCCAGGGAGCTGATTTTGGGGCCCAGCAGCCTGGATAGCGGCAGATCCAAGCCATGGGGACCAGGGTGTGTGTATTAGTAGCAGCCCACGCTTCACCTTGCACTGGTCCCACCCTCAGGTCTAGCAGTGTTCTCTTTCCATCCCCACCCCAGGGAGCACCCCTGGCTCGAGGGCAGCACCGTCCCACGGCTGATGCACATGAATTTGGGGAGGGAAAGCCAAGGGGAGCCCAGCCCCTCAGTGACTCTCTCCCTTTGCCTCCACAGGCTCACACCTCACTATGTTTACCCCCAAGCTATCATCCAGCCCAGCGTGGTGATCCCTACCCCCGTGCAGTCCATCACGTCCCCCTACATCGACTACACCGCCGCCAGCCAAGCCTATTCCCAGTACACCACAGCTGCCTACGACCAGTACCCCTACGCTGCCTCCCCCGCCGCCGGCTTCGTGGGATACGGCTACACGGGCACGGTGCAGCCGCCCATCACCGCCAGCAACCCCGCAGCGCCCGCCACCGCCTTCGTGCAGTACCAGCCGCAGCAGCTGCAGCCCGACCGCATGCAGTGAGGGCCCCCCCGGCCCCCCAGGACAATCTCTCACCGTGCAAGGATACCACTAGGACAGCAAAACCACAAAAAAAATACCGTAAAAGAAACAAAACAAACAAAAAAAATCATCCCCCGTCCCTTTATCCCCCTTACGTAGGTGCATATCGATGCCTAAGCTATTTATAGTGTTGAGGGCGAGCCCAAACCCTTGCAGTCTGGTTGTGCTTATGAAAGTGGACTTCTGGTAAGTTTTTTTTTTTCCCCCTTTTACATTTTTGGGTTTTTTTTCCTTCAATCTGGACAGATACTGTCTTGAAGATGTTCTAAAAGCGCGGCTGAAATTTTTCACAGGAAAACTACAGATTCTTGCACACATCGTGGTCTGCTTCCATCACCTGTGGTCTTCTTTCTGCCCCCCTCCTTCCTTCCTCATCCAGCCTACAATCCTTTTATTTACTGGTGAGGTACAGAGGTACTTGGAGAACATGGAAAAAAAGCAATCTTATTTTTTGGTTGTACAAAAACTTTGTAATACTCAGAGATGCCTTAAAGAAAAAAAAAAAAAAAGCAAAAGAAAAACTATTTTTTAATATTTATTGCGATTTTATTCGCATGAGCTGTGAATTGCAGACAGAAGAATAGTAGTAAGTATCTGCCTTGTTTAATTCTCATTTTACTAAATTATTGTATGTAGGTAAAAGTTCTTAAGTAATTGCTGAATCACTTCAACATGCAAAAGGGAATATTGGCTTGAAGGAGAGCAGAATATTCCTTTAGTCAACGCACTGTACTATTTTCTTATTGTAATTGTTACTCTGTTAAGATTATCTCAAATTTAGGTATATTTTTAAATGCAAAAAACAACCAAGAATACTGAACATTTTGTCTACTTTGGTAGATCTTTTGTTACAATGCTGCAACCTATGGAGACATTTACAGTATTTATGTAAAAGAGATTTGGGGCTGTTGGCCAGCAAGGTTTAGGAGAATATCATGAGTGGAGCAATAGAGAAAAAGGTGTTATGTCACTGAACAAATGGGTAAATGTAACCTTTTTATGCCTGTAATCCAACAGCCAAATAAAGGAAGAGAACAGGCGATGTAAGTGCATTTCTACAAAGACAGCAATAAACTATTTTAACTTTTAAAATTATTCGATGCTGTATGGTACCATGTTTGCTTGGCTGCTGGGCTGGGAGCGTGTCCCACGTGCTGCCCTTGCTCTGCATGTCCTGAGACACCTCAGAGCTCACAGAACCCTGTGGGCTGGTACCAAGTGCTTCCTCACACCGTGTGGAGCAGAGGGTGGGAGGTGCTGCCATCCTGGTACTCATCCAAACTCATCCCAGAGTTTTCAGGCCATCACTTTCCTTCTGTTATTTGCTTAAAATAAGTTGGGGGTTATTTTTCTAAAATGGAATTTCTCTGAAAGAGAGTGGTCTGTCAGAGCCCTGTCCTGGTTTAAGGGGATTTGCTGGGGGTTGTCTCAGATCCAGCAGAACCAGGCAGAGACTCTCACCCTTGAGCCTCATTTTCTGCTCTGGAGCTGAATTTGACTTTCCCCAGCCAACTTGCTTTAGAAGTTTGGTGCTCAGGTTTTGACAATTACAAACGTCAAGAATCAATCTGTAAAAGTAAATAAAATTACTGTTTGATCATGCCAGTTATCTGGTTCATCCCCATAAAGCTCACGGCAGGCCTGGTGCCAGGAGGGGCCGCGGTTTTGGCACCGGCTTCTGCTGCTGGTTCAGGTGGTGATGCCTAAAGGCATCCTGGGGGAAGAGGATGCTGTAGGATGAAAGCAGAGGCAGTTCAGCACTGTGGCTACCCTGGGGAATTTAAATGCCCACGGTGGGCATGTCTAGTGTCATCAGCGGCCCTCAGAGTAAACAGCACATCCCGATGAATGGAAACAACTCGCTCCTGCCTTGCTTGTGTTGTGTGAGAATGCAGATCCTGCTGGGGCTCTGTTCATCCTGCCCAGGGTTTTGCTTACAACCATGTGGGTGACATTTATTTCCTTTTTAAGTAATTACTTTCTGGATACTCTGTGGGGCTGCCAAAGGAGTAAGAGCCGAGAGCCACATCCAGCCCGGCGCTGGCGGGAGCACAGCCTGGCCCAGGCCCTGCCTTTGAAGTGCTATCAGGGCTGGAGATTGCTCAGCAATTCTTCTTTCTCCCTGTCAGGAGTCCTTCTGAGGAGAAGGGAGGGGAGGATTTTTGGCTGGGGGTGCTGGGAGCTGCTGGGGAGCACTTGGCCCCAGCCCAGCAGCACTGAGGTGGTGCCTGGTGCTGCTCAACTGGGCTCACACATCTCCCCCGCTCAGTGGGGACAGCACGGCTGCTACAAATCGATTTCTTGTTGAAGAAACCTGTGTGTGCTGTGCACTCTGGAGTGAAAAGAGTGATGGTTTTCCATTTAGCTGTCTGATTTCCTGAAAGGTGGCCAAAGTGGCAGGAAGCGAGGGCGCAGGCGGCGCTCCCAGCACCAGCGCTGCCGGGTGCCGCTCCTGGATCCCGCTCAGTTTTGCTCCGGGCTCATTTCGAGATACGGCCACATCAAAACAGCAGCCCAACCTGCCGCCTTCATGTTTGCAAAAACCCGGCTGTGAAACTGCAGGAGGGCAGGCAGAATAATGAACTCTGCCATCCTTCTTCCCGGTGGGAGCAGGGCTGTGCTGCCAGGTGGTGCTGGGAGCCTCCAGAAAGGAGCCCAGGCACTGCCCTGTCCTGTGCTAGGCTGGGAAACAGCTCCAAGTGGGAAGAGCTCAAAGCCTTGCTGTGTTAGAAGGGCAAGAGATAAACTGCAGAGCATGAGCAGTGGGGTGTGAGTGAGAGGCAGTGGCTGCCTGGCTCCCCACTGATCAGGGTGGCACAGAGCAAGTGCTTAAATCATTTTGAAATTGCTTAAAAGTATAATTTTTTAAAATTTTTACTTTTGTTTAGTGCATTGCTTGATGGAGCATCCTCTTCCACCTCCTTATGTTGTCCCAGCACAAAGCAAGCTCATCCTGGGCAGCTCAGCTCTGCTGCAGCCAGACAGAGGCCAAGGGAGGGGACGAGCAGCAGGGTCACAATACTTGCTTTAAAAGCTTCAGTGAGCCACAGGCACCAGGAGGAGCAGCAAGGGCTGCGTGGTTTTGGCAGCACAGCCCTGGCAGCACCATCTGCTTGGCAGGTTCCAGGGGTAGGAGCAGCTTTGGGGGGCCAGACCTTTTCCTGGGCACATCCCTGTGGCCATGCTGGCAGCCAACCCAGCCCAGGCTGCCTCTCAGCAGCTGTGCCTGCATGCCCAGTCATTTGCATGACAAATTCAAATCTTTTTTGTAGGAAACCATCACACTGGGGCTGTCAGGGGGAGGTTTGGCTTGTGTGGGCTGGGGCATGTGCAGCCCCTCTGCTGTCATGGGGAAGTGTCACCATAAATACCAGTGCTGGGGTGCTGGTGATCATCTGGATGAACCCAGCCACAGACTGGCATCGTGTCCTGGCATCACCTCCCTTTCCACCTGGCAGCATTGAGTGAGAGACAGCCCTGTACCCCAGGGTGGCTGCTGCCAGACCCTCTCCTCTTGCCTGCCATGAAAGGGGACGTCCTGGGTGAGATTTCTGCCCTTTCAGGCACTCTCTCTCCCTGGGCTGTCCCCTGTCACAGAGTCACAGCCAAGGGCTCTGCTGCCAGCAGCTGCCTGAATCTGCTTGTGATAAGGAGCAGGGGGTACCCAGCCCACACCTCTGCAGTGCTCCCCCCACTGTCCCACCTCATCTGGGGCACCCCCACGGGCTCCTGGCAAGGTCCAGAGCTTTGCAGTGGCACCCCCAGCCAGAATGGGGCTGGGAGCACTGGGGACATGGGGGGCACTGCCAGCCCCCACGGCCCAGCTCCCCTGGCTAACAATCCCCAGTACCAAAACTTTGCACTGAGAGAAAAAGGCTGAGCACAGGATTTATTTGCATAGTAACTGGGCTGCCCTTGTCACTTACCCTTTAAAACAGAGTTGACAGCAAAATGTTTTTACCCCCTCAAATACAGGGAATGCTAACAGCATCTTTCTTTTTTTTTTTTTTTTTTCCCTCTCTTCTGGCTGAAACTTGTTTTTCCCTCCTTTGTGCCTCTCTGAATCTTGCCAGCGTAGAGATTCCCTTGTTCAGAGAGTAAAAAAAGAAGAGGGAGAAAAAAAAGAAAAATAGAAAAAGAAAAAAACTTAAGCCTGGGATTAAAACCCATCACTAAAATAGTTTGAATAACAAAGTCAACTGACTGGCTGGGAACCTGGTGAATGCCTGTCACGTATCACCCTTCAGCTGGGCACTGTCACGTGTTTCACTAGATAGTTCCTGGAAAAGCTTCTGCTCAGCCTGATAGACCTGTGCCTGCTGATACTGCTGCACCACTCCTGGAGGGCTGTGGGAAACATCCTGACAGGGGGATAAATTGGAGGGGAATCAATAAATCTCCCTTTTATGCAGAGGCATTGGGTGTTTTTGGGACCTGAGGCTTTTCCACCTCAGTGGTCCTGGCATCACTGGGCCAGCAGGACCCTCCACCCTTACTGATGGCTTTAGCAAGGGAATTTATGGTGGATTTGTGGGGCTTTTTTTTCCCTACACACATTTTTTGCGTGGTTTCAGCTGCATAAACAGTCAAAAAATGGGACCTTGCATGAGATAAAAGCAGAGGGTCTGTCCAAAACTCAGTCATGTCAGACACATCGTGTAGGGCCATGCAGCCATGGAGTGTGGTACTGCAGGGATTTGTACCTAAACCCAAACTAAATAACAGTTCTATCCTTTTGCTGCCTCCAGCAGCACAAACCTGGAAGCAGGAAGATGCAACACAGCACAGCAACAGGAATGATGGCTCAGATAAAGCCACACAGTGTGGGAGGGCAATTAAAGGCTCAGATTTATTAGCTGTGTACCCATGCTCAGGAGGATGATGAAGCAGTTGGAGATGGAAAAGTTGGTAATGGAAAGGTCAGAGATGGAGGTTTGTCAGAGGGTGAATCGATGAGCACCCAAAATCCCAGGATCCAGTTTTTAAAATCATTTGCCCACATGAAAGTGGAGACTGTGGCTTTTTGTAAATCAGCCAGGAACCTGTCTTGGTTGAAAATAGTGCTGAGCATCTCATTAGATGTTCAACATGCAAAAGATCTTTTAAAATCAGACTCAGCTCATTGGAGTGGCTTCTGCTCATGGATAAACAGGGGAGGGTCAGTGTGTGCAGACACCCTGTGGTCCCCTGTAGCATCCACTGGTGTGTTTGCATGAGCTGCTGACATGTGAGCACCTTAAACAAACCCTGAGCTCTGCAAAATGAAAGTGAAATTAAATAAATGAGTCATGCCATTAGTCTCCTGTGAGCTGGCTTTAAAATTAGCAGGTTTTAGACATAAACATGGTAGAACGAGCCCTCAGGGGAAGAAAAGTCCTCCAAAAACCACATCCTACCATCTTTTCAACAGTATAGACTGCTCTTTATTTCATGCCACTTTAGTAAGGTAAACTAATTTGGTTTCCTGTTTCCAGTGAATTTTATATGTAGAAAAACATTTATATTATATACATTATAAACCTGATTAGAAACATGTATATATGAACAAACACTTGGTTTTGACCGGTAGCTGTATGCATTCATATAAATGCCTTATTCAACTGGCATTTTAACTTTAATTTCACAAATCCTGGCTCCTAAAAGTGCCAGGTGAAGTACAGTTTAGAATATAATTTAAAATGAGAAGCATAACATAACAAATAAAATTTGATAGCATAGTGCAACCAAATTTAGTGGCTGGTAGCACAAGCTAATCTGGGGTAAAACCATGTCCTGGGCTGAGCTCAGGCTTCAGCAGACTGAGAAAAACAGCAAAAATATCCCATGCTGGTGTGGGAGGCGTGCCTGGAGATGGGGCAGACCCCAGGGGCATCCCCCATCCTATTGCTGCCATACATGCTCAGGCACCTTTCCTCTGTCTGTCTGTCTGTCTGTCTTTCTGCATTCCCCTATGTCCTCTTCAATCAGCCAACCACGGGCACTTCAGCCTCAGTCTGCTCACCCAGAATACAGATATTTTGGGCATCTGCAATCTGGACGAAAGCTCCAGTCCTGCCAGGAACCCTGCACAGGCTTGAATGGAAAAAAAATAAAAATATCCCATGGAGTTGGGTAAAGGCTGCCAGGCTGCCCCGGCCCCTGTCCTGCAGGCAGGGAGCAGCCCCAGCCCCTCTGCAGCCGCCAGCCGAGACAGAGCCTGCAGGAAAGATAATAAATTAAATCCAAATGTTTATTCCATTGGCACTGTCCGGGTCATGTGCCTCGTGGAGCTGGAGAGTGCAGGAATATTTTCTTGTAGCTGTCAAATAAACTGCTGGAAATGGTCTCTGTGTAGAGATGCTGGGGGAGGCAGGGGCTGAGACCTGCTTGGATGGATGGATGGATGGATGGATGGATGGATGGATGGATGGATGGATGATGGATGGATACACACACAGGAGCTGGGATCATGTTCAGAGGCTGGGCCAAGAGCTTTGTGCACAGGCAATGGTTTTGGGGGCAGCTGTGGGGTCTGTGTGCAAGTGAGACTCTGGAGATTGTGGGCATGTGAGGACCTTGGATTTCCCCTCCCTGCTCTGCACACACACAGAATTAACTCTCCCCGTCCTCATCAGACACTGAGCTCTGGCTGTGCAGGGCCCTGGGCTCCAGCACAGCCCCAGCTCTGGTGGGTGTCTGCAGCGTGTCCTGGCTGCTGCAGGTCACTGTGTAGAGATGCTTTAAAAACCCCCAACCCATCGAGCACAGCCCCACAGGTCCCAGCATGGTGGTTACAACAGGCTTACTCATTTCTCCAGTGAGTAAGACTGAAAGGGGAGCCCCACAGGGGCAGGACAGAGGGCTGATAAGGAGCAGCTCCCTAATCTCCAGCCCCAGCAGCCGAAAGGGCGAGGGTGATAACTCCCAGAGCCCTGGGTGGCAGCAGTGCAGGGTGCTGCTGTGGGTTGGAGTGTTTGCAGAGCTGCACCTCCTCACCTCGTGGGGTTTGTCTGCAGTGGCCCAGCCCAGCACCCCCTTGCCCTCCCCAGGGGAGCCAGCAGGAGCTGGTGGCAACCCCAGGGCTCACACCCTGGCCCACTCACCTCTGCTCCTAATGCCTTGAGCTCCTGGGGCACAGCCATGGGGAACTGGAGCTGCAGGAGGCAGCATCATTCATCTGACCAACCAACCCTGTTTAGGAGGATCCAAAGTTTAGAAACTGGAAGGTCCCAGCTGAAGTCCATCCTCATGCTCTGGGTGATACCAGGAAGCCAGGAGCACAGCAAAGCTGGCACTCCCCTGATCCAGACCTGGGCTGGGATTTTGGCTCAGATACCTGGCTTTTGCTGGCTGGGTTGGACCCTGTCCATGCCCATCTCCTGTGGCACACACATCTGCACCAGCAGCACCCACCACTGCTGCTCTGCTGGCTCCGTGTCACCTGCCTCAGCTCCAGGGATCAGCTCCACTGTCCCCTCACCGGCCCCGTGTGCCAAATCACACATGATAAGCTCTGCTCCATAGCACATTTTTGTCAGAGGCTAGCGAGATAAAATCTTAAAATAGCTCACCACAACATGCATCAAGGCCTGTGCCACTGCATTTCCCACATGGTGCTGTGTCCCCTCCCTGCCTTCATCCTGGAACATCCCTGAGGGAGGGCTGGGTTCCTGAAATACAGAGCAGGCCATGCAGAGCTGCTCCTGTCCTGGAGCATGGCGGTCTCCAGGCAGCACGGGGCTGAGCCTGGCATGGCACTGAGTGTGACATGGCACTGCCAGCACTGCAGGGCAGGGCTCTGCCTCTGCTTTCGGGGTGTTCCTCTCACAGCAGCCCCGCTGCAGGGCCCCCATCCCGTCCCTGGCTCGCTGCAGGGAGCACCGTGCCCTCTCGGCCTCTCGCAGCCTTTGGCTCCGGCCAGGCCCCGCTTGGCCAAGGCCCCAGCACAGGAACAAAAGCAGAGAGCCCCAGGGATGGGCCAGGGAGCTGGGGGAGGGTGCAGCTCCCTGCACAGCTCCTCTCCAGCGCTGGAAACCAGCGGGGCATGGAAGTGAACAACCCCTGGCTGCCTTTGTCACCGCCAGCGCTGCCCAGGGCTGCTCTCAGCTGCGCTGTGTCCTTCAGAGGTGCTCTGGTGGCTCTCTCAGGCTGGGTGCCAAGGGGAAGAGTGGGGTGCCAGCATCTCCTCTGGAAAAGCCACTTCCAGCTCTTTCCTTGCAGGGTGAACCTGCCTTGTTAACCCCTCTGGTGCCAGCTGGCCAGCACCGTGCCCTGGCCATGGTTCCTGGGCTCTGCTCTCACAGGGCTGCCAGGCATTCAAAGCTTCAGCCTTTCCCAGCTTTTAGGCACATGCTCCAACTCTCCCTTATTTTGTGTTTGGTTTTGGGCAGCCAATAGCATGTCATATTTAAAGGCACAGTTTCAATTCATATCTATCTTGATTTATTTTTTTTAAATGAAAAACAAGATTAAAAATAGTCATCAGAGAAAACAAACACTGTAATGCCCACACGGATTTTTCAAACAATTTCAAAAATGCCCATGAAGGCAACTGCTTTTAAGTGTTGAAGAATGACAGTGGAGACTTTGCAGTGCAGACATGGCTCTAAGGAAACAAAGTATTTTATACAGAGGGGAAAACACGGTCCAGGTGTTGCTGTACCACAAGCCACAGCTCCTTCCACTGCACCTGGCTCACACCTGGCCGGGGGCAGGTGGCCCTGCAGAGACATGTTGGCTTTACTGGGGAAGTCCTGCCAGCATCTCCTGGCCATGCCAAGGAAAATAATTCCATTTCCTCTGCCCTGTGCCTGGGAGGGGCTCCTGAACCTCCCCAGCTCAGTGGCACCTGCAGTCTCGGCCAGTGACAGCCCAGGTGTGGCACAAGGTGGGTCTGGAGCTCACAGGGGTGACCTGTGCCAACAGGGGTACAAGAGACCCTTAGGAGGAGCCAGCAGAGCCCACAATGACTGGAACTTTACCCTGGAGGCTGGAAGGGGCTCTCAGGGGGTTGTTGAGCCTTGTTAAGGGTTTTCCCCAGCCTCCATGGCCTCGCTGCCCTCCCTCAGAGACACCAGCAAAGCCCCAGGGACCCATGTGCTTTGGGGAGCAGCGATGCAGCACAGCTCTGAGCCCTGGTGTCTTTGGGAAGGGCTGTGAGGAAATCCCAGGCAGGAATCACTGGAAGTGACGCTGTGTGACATGCACTGTGTGGAGAAAGAGAGGTTCCCTCAGCAGGGGCCAAGCTGTGCCAGCACCCAGCGAGGCAGAAAGTCTGTCCCCCCGACACCTGACCACAGGGCTGCAGAACCAGTGAACCAATCCTTCTGGTACAGATCAAGAGCTTGTCTGAAGCCCCTTTTAAAAAGCTGATTCATCCCCAGCTTTAACCAGCCCCATATATTCCTATATACCCTCTATAGCAGAGTGCAGCAGCCCTCTGGGCCTTCTCAGGGATGTAAGGATGCTGAGGCCAGGGGAGAGCTCAGCTCGGGGGAAAACCGCTCTGGAGAGATGTAACCTGTCTGGAAAACAGGGTTTTACCACAGCTGCCCGTGGGCAGAGTACAGGCAGCACCACTGCCTTACACTGCCCGTGCTGCTGGAGCACGTGGCACAGGTTTGGCTCTCCCCATGGAAATGGCAGCATGGCATCACTGCCCACGTGGGAAAGGCTCAGCTTTGTCCCCTTGGTGGCTCTGGACGCTATGTAAATACTGACAGGATTTTCTTAGCAGCATGAAATGCACATCTGCTCATGCAAAGCTGCGGGTGGGTGGCCGGGGAGCTCCAGCCAGCGGCCGGAGCAGAAAGGTCACTGCCATGCACGGGTGCCTCCCTTGCATGGGCCAGCCTCCCAGCCCCAACTTTGGGCCTGAAAGGACTTCCTGCATCCAGAACAGCCAACCTTGCTCCTCTCCTTGCCCAGAGAGCCCGGGCTGAGCCACAGCCCTCCTCAAGGTAGCAGCAAGGAAGCTCCTCTGTGTGTCACCCAGGAGCCCTGCAGCTCTGCTGTCCCTGGCAGGATCCAAGAGATAAGGCTGGAGGATGATCACTTCATGCTGTCAAGACAACATAAAGCCTGGCTGCTTCCAATACCGTTTTTTTCCCTTAATTGTTCTATTTCCATGTGCCTGTGCACACCCAGCTCTTGCCAGAAAAGCCAAGAGCTGATCATTGTCAGACGGTTCACACAGAGGTTTCTGTTTTGTTTTTTCAAGGATCCAAGATGATAGGGGGATGGAGAGAACTTTTGTCCTCTGCTTAAAATAATTTGAGCTTTCCACTGTCTATGCCAGGCTCAAGCAGACATTTGCATAACAAACAAACTTCTCCCCACACTTCAACCCTGGGTCACCCCTGCAGAGCTTGCACGAGGTGTCTCCACCTCCTTTATCTACAGCTCCATCTCCCTTATCTACAGCTCCATCATCTCCATCACCTCCATCATCTCCATCACCTCCATCATCTCCATCTCCCATCTCAGCCATCTGGGGAGGGGAGAGCATGGAGAGGGCTGTTAATTATTGGCACTTTTGCCAATCAAGACTCTGAACAGCCTCTGGAACATTTCACCAGTAAAACATTTGCTTGGTGACCAACAAATAATTCCAGGCGTCTTTTATCTTGCTGTAAAAATGCCACAAAGCAGCTGATTAGTGGAGGTTTCTGTCCAGGCTAAAACCTACTGACAGCAGGACCAAACACTGACTTTCCCGTTATCAGCAGAAATGGCTTCTTTGTGCTGGGCATTCTGCAGGCAGTGATGGACAAGCACAAGGCACAGCTCTGAGAGCCTGTTTGGGTGCAGAAAAACCAAGCAAAGCCCTGAAAATTTAACAGATTTTTTTTTTTCACGCCTCATTCAAATTAACACTTTGTTCATTCAGAGGCATAAATTATGCTATTGCTATTTAAACCAATTTCTTCGCAGAGTTGTTCCAGAGAACACCTGCTGCAATGGCTGAGGTCACGATTTCCAGCCCAGCAAGAAGATAAAACTGCTGCCAGAGTCCATGGCCAGACCTGCTTTGTGCAGAACCACATCACCTCAGCCTCTCTGCCAAGAAATTGGGAGAATTTTCCAGTTCCCATCCTCCTTCTGGGAGGGAGAAAGTGGGGGAGTAAAGCTTACATACCTTCATGAAGATCTGAGAGGCATCAGGAGGGTTTTCATGAGAAACTAGATGGAAGCAAAAGCTAGCAGAGTCCAAATGCCCATTAATTGCACCAGAATATCATTCTGGGGAGAAGGGAAGCCCCAGCAGTCCTGCAACAGCCCTCTTAAACAATGACTGAAAAAATGTTGCAGTTACTCATTCTGAAATGAGTTTTTGTAAGGGTTAGATTTTTCTTGCATGACAACACATTGTGGGTACACAATTAAAAAATGAATCCATGACCAGTCAGAAACAATCATCCCTCCCTTTTTCATTTAGAGTAAACTCTGAAATCTGCCCTTTTTTTTTTACAGTTATGTAAAACCTCCAGAAGCTTTTGCAACATTAAACATCCACAGGTTCTTTCTGGGCAGCCCCCTGATATCAGTGAGTCACTGCAGCCCCCACAGCTCCAGGTGGAGGGCACATATCCCTCCTCCAGCCTGTTTTCCAGCATGGGAAATGCTGCCCACAGCTCCTGGAGACCAGGCAGAAAATGCTTAATATAAGTTTTGAGATTTAGCCAGCCTGGGCTGTGCCTTTCC
This sequence comes from Poecile atricapillus, assembly GCF_030490865.1. Lineage (NCBI taxonomy): Eukaryota > Metazoa > Chordata > Aves > Passeriformes > Paridae > Poecile > Poecile atricapillus. The sequence goes on from NC_081263.1 coordinate 2,947,879, forward strand.
ACAGCAGACTCAGAGCATCACAAAGTGAGGTGCAAGGTAAAATCCCAGAGAAATTTTCCTGAGTCATTTTTCTTGCCCCTGTGGGTTTGGGACTTGTTTGGGTGGACCCTATCAGGCTGTGTACCCTCTCTCCTGTGTGCTGCAGCACTGTTTATCCCCCAGCCAGAAGGAGCAGAGCTCAGGGCAGGCCTCTCCAGCAATCCCTGGTGGCTTGGCAGTGCTGCCCTCAGCCCTGAGAGCAGCTTTGAGTCATGGCTTTCCTGGCACAGGCTCAGAGCAAACCCCACATGTCCCCAAGCTCCCCTGACCCACCTGCTGTCTGACTGGTGTTTGAGATGCTGCTCTGGGATGCTGCTCTCTCCTCTTGAGTCACTTGACCACAAACCCATCCTCCTTTACGTGCAAACCCCCACTCTCAGCAGCTCCTGTGCTGGCAGGAGACACCAACACACTCCTGAGCACCCAGGCTGGCAGCCCCAAGCAGGGCAGGACAGGTCCCCTGGGCTCACCATGGCTCACAGTCCAACCTGCCGGGCTGCTTTGGGTTTTGTTCAATTCCACCAAAGCCTCAGAGACACCATATGGCTCCCGGGGATGTTCCTCTGCAGGATTTGGTTTGCAGCACGGGAGTTATGCCTGGCAGAGGCAGCAGAGCAGCTCCCCACACCCTGTTCCAGAGTGGCCTGAGGTGACAAATGGCTCTGATGGCATCAGGGTGTCCCCAGCCCACACCTAAGCATGGAAAATGCATTCCTGCCCCTGGCAGTGCTGTCCCAGGGGCTGCTGTGTCCCGCTGGAATGCAGAAGGGGAAGCTCTGTCGGGGTTTTGGAGAGCCCTGTTGTGGGTTGGAGGGACAGGTGGGGATGGCACTGGGAGCCAGGGTGCTTCTCTTGGTGTCTGCTAAGAAGAGACCAGCCTGGGAGCTGCCTGAGCTGCCTTCACTGCTGCACAGGCCCCAGAGCAGGGGAGACCCCCAGGCTAAAAGAACCTCCAGCTTCCTTCTCTCACTCCCATCCCTCCCTGCCTTCCTTCTCCCTTCAAGTGTTTTGAGAAGCCCATTCCCAAGAACAGGTCTCACCCTGGCTCAGACAGGTGCAAGCACCACCAGACTTCTTGTCTTGGGGCACCACCTCGAAACAGTGCACTGAGGGCTGGGGAAACTGAGGCACGTACAACCACCAGGAAAATGCTGCAGGCTCTTCTTATATTGCTTGGGAGGGACAGAAAGGACAGCTGTGCCCTGGGCCTTTGGTTTGATCTGGTAGCTTCCCCCAGCAGCTGCTTGTCCTCCTGACTGTCCCATCCCTGAGCCAGGGGCAGCAGGTGACAAATCCTGCAGCACCAGTTTGTGCTCCCCACAGGTACCAGTAGCCGTCTCAACCGTCACCAGCTAAAAAGAGAACAAAACCAGCAACAAAAGACCAACAAATAGTTGACTCTGTTCCCAGGCAAATAAAAAAGAATGGGTTTGGATCGTCACTGCTGTCCTTTTGTTTACTGAATGCAGTAACAAAAACAGCCAGGAAAGAAAAAAAAAAATATTCTCTGATAGCAACGATTTATTGTGGGTGAAGCAGGCTGGGACATGCCCCAGGGAAGGAGGGTCAGGCTCCGTGTGGATCTGCTGGGGATGGGAAATAAACGTGCCCAAAAGCACTTAAAAAAAAACCCTGAAAGGACCAGACCTGATTGCAGCAGTTAGAAGTGATATATTCTTGGCATGGAAACAAAAAGCAAATTCATAGCAGGTTTGGAACTGATTTTACTGGCTTAGATGGGATTTTATACTTAGGTAATTCTATTGTTGGCTGGAGCTACCTGATTTATGCCTGAATAAGGTCCTGATCCTGCAAACATTTACTGATGTACTTCAGTTTTACCTTTGCCCCAAGACATCCTACTAATTTCCCTGCAGTGAGGGTAGTGCCTGTCTGCAGAGCTGGGGCCTTTGCAAGAGGAAAATCTGCGTTGTAATGCCTGAAACAGATCGGAAATTTTGCAGTGAGTCATTAACTCCCCCAGGCTGTGGTTGTCCCCCAGCCTGAGACAGTGCCAGCCCCAGGCAGGACACCCAAGGCTGCCAGTGCAGCCCCAAAAAATTCGGGAAGCAACAGGGGAACATCCTTAGCACAAACCTGCAGCTGCATGGAGCTCTGAGTGTCTGCAGCACCAAGCAGCGTTGCAACACCGAGTTTATTCTCGTGACACCCCAGGGCAGACCCTCCAAACAGGCTGCTAAACCTAGCAGAAGCCATTGGGACTGCTGGTTTCCATTCAAGAAAATGGCATTTATTGTCAAAAACGCCATGTTTACCCTGTAAGATATGGATTCGTCCATCAAACACTGTCTTTTGAACACCAAAACCACTGGGTTTGCTTCCAAGGGAGCAGGAGAATAAAAACCTGAGGTGAGAGGAGGAGGTCCAGGAGGAGAAGCTGTGAGCCAGGGCAGCCTCAGCATCCCGGGCAGCGAGATGTGTCCCTCACATGCTGCTAACACCAGGCAAATGGCATCAAAAGGGGCTGTGAGCCTCGGAGCAGCTGCTTTCCACACCACACTGCCAGGGCTCCCCGGGAGCGCGGCTATTCCTCGGCACGGCGGAGAATTCATTTGTTTTACAAAGGGTGTCTGAGCAGCCCGGGGGGAGCCAGGAGCAGCACCTGGAGCCGGCCCGGAGGGTGCTGGGGAGGCTGGGGGGGTACCCAGAGCAAACCCCTCCTGTACAAATCCCTGCTGGCTCTGGGGGACGAGCGATCCCCAATAGGCACTGCTGGTAGACCTGGGGGCACTGCGGGGTCTCTGTCCCCCAAAACACACCTGGCAAAGGGTGCCAGCAGCAGTGCCAGGGCTGGGAGAGGGGGCTCTGTGTCCTTGCCTTCATCCCACAGCCCCCAGGGCTGCTGTGCCACCAGGAGTGATGGGATTTATGTCCAGCGAGCTCCAGGACACTGCCATGACCACACAGAGGGGCTGCACCGTGTCTGATGAGGCTGCAGGACTGGAGACAGCACCCACAGCACTTCCAGAGCAGCTCCTCTGAAATGGGCTTTCTTCATGCTGGAGAAATGAATATTGCCTGCCCAGAGAGATTTAAATGTACATAAAATTAGAAGGATAAAGTGTTAGCTAAAATTTCGTACTTCTGGAAGGCAGACAGTTCGTTAGCAGTACTTTAATGAGGCTCTAACCTCACTGTAATGCTTTTATTAATGCTCGTTGCTTACTGAGTGCCAACTGCTTGGCTCCTCTCCGACAGCCCGGCTGGTCCACAAAGAGAGGGGTTGAGAGGTCCTTTGATGCAAAACGTGAGCACATTTCCCCCACAGCCAGGACAAACGACAGTTGGTGAGATGAGACAGCCCCAAACTCAGCAGATGGTGCCCAGAGCAGGCTGGGCAGGAGGGGACACAGGAGGGAACAAGAGAAGGGAGAAGATGAGGTGCCAGCTATGCCAGTGTTCCTGTTGGCTGCAGCTGGGTGAGCAGGAGGGTCAGGAATGAGCAATGGCAGGACACCGAGGATGGATGTGCTGGAGATTTGGTGGCAAGGGCAGACACGGGGAGGTGCAGGGTCCAGGAGCTCAGCACTCAGCCTGCTCCCCCCACTCTACTGCTGCAGATATCTCGTGTGCTTTGAGGCCAAAGCTGCATCCAGATCCTGCTTTGGTCAAACAGGAGTCCTTAATCCAACAAACTTCCCAACACCCAGGGCACCCATACCCCAAAAGCCCCACTGTGACATGAAGGGAGAACCCATGCCTTTGATGTGCTCCCTGTGCTGCTGTGGAACTGATCCAACTGAAGGAAAACCAGGAGAGGATGGAGTCCCTCCTCCAGTCCCTCTGCCCTGCAACACCCTTGTCCATGTCCCTGTTGGTTGCAGAGGAAAGGACACCACCTGCTCCTGGAGCTCCCCTGCCCCGGGGTGATGCCCAGGCACCCTGAGCACACCTTTCAGACGTGGCTGTGGAAGGACAGAAGGACAAGAATCACCCCAGACGCTCCCCCACCCCTCCTGGGAGCCGAGGTGAGCATATGCCGTATGCTTCTCCTCCTGTTCCTGGAAACACTCTGAATAGAGGGATTAAAAACCTCCCCTTGCAGCCCGACACAAGCGAGCCAAGGCTCCGGCTGATATTCCAGCACAGCCCAGAGCAGCTGGGGCTGCTGAGCCCTGCTGAGCAGGGATGGAACAGCCTGGGAACCCCAGCCCAGCTCTGCACACAGGGCCACCCCTCCCAGGAAGGTGCCAGGTGGAATCCCACGCTGGTCCTGGAATCCCAGCACACAGCCAAGTGCAACAAGGAGCTGCCTCTGGTGTGCCACCGCTGTCCACCGACGGCTGCAGAGGCCACCAGTGAATCCTCGGCAGAGAAAAGCTCAGCATCCTGTCACAATCAACTGAAACAGACTTCCATGTCATTTTAGTCAAAAAAAAACCCAAAAAAACAGGGAAGATTATCCAGAGAAAAAAGGAGGAAGCCAGCAGGCTGCCAGGACACAGAGTGATGGGTGGAACACAGCAGAGGCAGGAATGACCAGGGAGAAAACTCCTGTCCTCACTGCATTGTGCCCAAACCACCAAACTGCAGTCTCTGAACCAGAAAATTCACCACATATTTTTTTCTCCACGTAAAACTGACAGATTCAAAGCCAAACATTGAAATAGCTCGTTGAAGGTGCTGATGTTTTTTTCCTGTTAAAGTTTCTCTGAAATCTGGCCTGCTTTTTGTTAACAAGGAAAAAAAAAAAATCAGTGAGAAAAAGAAGAAATAGAATATTTTCAAGTAAAATTAGTTATATGTAGCCATTTTTTAAATGACTGCTATAGGCAATTGGGAAATTGGTAAAATAAAAAATTTTACCCAAATATTTTTTGCCAAAATGTGGTGTGGTTGTTTATTTTTTAAAATAAGATTTTCTAAATTTATCAGAATTCAGAATAAAACAGAATCTAGAAATGAAAATGAAACACAGAAAATAAAATAGGGTAAAATGGGATGGCAAATGCTGTGAAATTTTAATCTGGAATTTACAGCAGTATCTAAAGCCCACTCACAGCAGACAGTGAATTCTTGTTCCTAGCACAATAAAATAGTCCAATAATAAATCTTTTTAGTTTCTCCTGGCCCCATCCAAAGCTTCCCTGCACTGACAGTGAGATCTTACAGGTCTCTGGGGGCCTGGGCATCACTTTGCACATGTGAGCAACTGTGCCAGCCTGAAACACAACCTTCTGAATCCCATGGCTCCTGTGGCAAAACATGAGAAACTTGGTATTTAAAATGGATTTTATCCATGGCATAAAGCAGAAGAGTTTTGTCCTAGTGCAAAATGGAAAAACAACATAAAAAAAATGAGCACGGCTGTAAACAAAATGCACATTGGCAGAGCTCATCACCCTGGCAAGGGTAATTGCCCTCGGGTTTAATCAAGGTAGAAGGAGGGGATTTGGAAGCACCACGTCCATGGCACACGTCCCTGCTTTGTCACATCACACTAAACACTCGATAAAAGCTCCCTTTGAAGAGGAGCCAAGCCCATCCTCACTCGAGTACAGTGATACTGCACTGGGTTCGCTGAGCTGGGCTCCCACTTGTGCAAAGAATTTGTAAGAGGCAGAAAAAAGAGTAGGAGTGAGCAGACAGTGTTGCAGCTCAAAGAAAACTACAAAAGAGTGCAATAATTAATTACTGGGGTTTGCCTCTATTTTTTTGTTGGCAATGGGACAAACAGACTCCTGTATTAGTAAAATGTATCCTTCTCTATAGATATGTGTGAATAAAGATTCAAAAATCACTTGCCATCTCCCCAAAATCATGAGATGGGTAAGAAAATAAATAGAATAAAAAAACCTAATAGTAACAAAGGGTTTTCTTTTGTGTCTTTGTTTCTGAGCTGTTGCCCTGCCAAGCTAATTTCAACAGAACCTCGGATAAAGGAATATTAAAAAAGGGAAGGTGAGACTTTCCCATCACTACACCACAAGAGTTTAGTTTCCCAGGAAAGTAAATCTGTAACACGATGAGATCACTTCCAGCTGACAAATCTGAAATTTGTTTTTAGAAGGCTAAAAAAAACAACAACAACAAAAAAGTGAGATAAAGAAAAAAAAAACCCCAGCACCCAAATGCAGATGACATTGGGTATTTGGGCCCAGCCAGAGTGGGTAAGGTGCCATCCTCCTGTTTCCCAGTTAGGGCAAGGGACACTGGTTTCCTCAGGGAATCCAGCTGGGGCAGAGGTGTGAGTGGTGATGGATGTGCTGCCTCTGCCAGACGAGCGATTTCCCAGTCACAACCCTGTCATTTGTCCCGTGGTGTGACCCCAGCCCAGGCAAGAGCAGGAGGGGCTGGGGGCAGTCCCACTGCAGGGCTTTGCTCCTGGCAGGCACAGAGGAGCTGCTGCCCACTCTCCTGCCGCATTACCAGGGCTGATGGAGGCATCCTCCTCCTCCTGCCCATGCCAGAGCCCCACCCTGGAGCACAAACAGCCTCTGCCCACCATCCCTGCTCCCTTTCAGCCCCTGCCCAGCTCTCCAGGTGCTGTTTGCTCTCCCAGCACAGCTCTTGTTCTGAGAGAACTCACCACAAAAGCTCAGTGTCGTTGCTATTGATTCTCAGCCCAGCCTGGTTTTGTTGAGGTGACCAAATGAGTGGCAGGTGGTTGGTTCTTCTACTTATTTTCTGCTGGATGGGGACACCAAATATTTGCTTTCTGAAATATTTGCAGCAGCTCCACTACAATTGACAACATCAGCTGAAATGCTCAAAAAGGGTGGGGGAGTTCTCCTGCGCCTTCGCTCTCCCCTGAGCTTTGCTGAGATGACACAGAAACTCCTGGGCTTTGTTGCTTTGCCATGGAGTGCATCTCATGGGCAACACGTGTGATGGATTAACCTTTGGTTTCACTGGAAGATGTCCACAGGAGTGGATCTGGACTCCTGATCCATACCAGACCGCTCTTAGGGAACAGCTTCCATTAACACAAGTAAAAATGCAGAGAGTTAAAGCACTCACCAAACCAATCCTATGGCAGCAGAACAATTCAGGCCTTGCATTTCAGGAACACCAAAACTGCCTGGGGGCATGTGCTAATTACAGACTACTCCTATCATTCCAGTTTACATTGCAAGACACCAACCAGAGGAAGAGTGGCTTACCTTTGATGAGAGGAAGCTCCAGCTAGGATCAAGCGTGGATGTTGCATTCAAGGCAAATTTAGGGAAGGCTGAGCCAAGTCCTCCTCTGTATGAGCTACACAGACTGTTCAGTAGCTGTTGTCAGTGGTAGGATCATCGAGTGACCCATCTTCATCTGACACCTCCAGAAGTGCTGAGTTCTGGATAAGTTTTGCCTCCCTCAAAACACATTCACATAATGGCCACATTTCAAAAACAGACCAGGAGTTTTGGAGACAAAATTCTCCATTGCTGAGCTGTCCAAAGGCCTTTGTGCTCCAAGGTTCTCACAATGTCTCCAGATGCAGCAGAGGCAGAGGGAGAAGAGTTTCCCCCCAGGCAGGGACTGCTGCTGCAACAGGGATCCAGAGCCACAACTCAGCATAAGCTCTGCAAAAAGGAGACACCTACACAGACCACAGGATTGCTTGGGACTGAGTGCTGCATCCATAGATCTGCTGGTGAAATGCCACCTCCTGCAAGGTGGAATACTGGGTGCCAGAGGATGGGTCCATCCATCCTGGCAAGTCTGGGATGGAGACTCTGGTTTGAGCCATGGCAGCCTCTTCCCCAGCTCTCACTGTTCTTCATATCCTCTCCTGGATGAGAAAGGCAATCATTTAGGAGTGGATTTTTAACTCAGTGCCATGGATCACTGATAGGATCAGGCCTACAGAGCATGCAGGGTATGACTCAGTGCAAGCACCTTTTATTCTGCAATCTTCCTAGGTGGACAATGTGCTTCTGGCTTCGTGCACTCTGCAATTTCTCTCTTTTCCTTTTCTTTTATTTTATTTTTTTCCTCTTGTAAAGACTTTGCTATGTCAGAATCTGTCAAACAACTCCTTGTGCCATGTTTTCACAAGAATCTTACTTGCTGGCCAAGCTCCCTTTTAAACAATACTCAGTGAAGCATTGCACTGCCTATGCTCTGCTCTCTCATGCCATATTTAGACAAAAGCCAGGGAATTCCCTGCCCTAGATGAGGGCTTGAATGAGTGTGTTCTTCTCCCACCTCAACTAAAAAAGTATGTGTTCACATCGGCCAGGCCTTTCACCCAGCTTTATTTTTAATTCATTCTGCACTTGGATTTATATACCTAGAAATCTGATGGGCGGGGGGACGGAAAATTTAAAGAAAACAAAACAAAACGAGCAAATGTGACCACAGACACACGCTTAGCCCTGCTGGGAGCATTCCCAAAGACACCAAAACCGGTGGAACAAAACCACCCCAAACCCGACACTGCCAAAAGTGAGAAAACCACGCAAACCCCACCGCACAGCTGGCAACAGCTGGATCCTGGCCATTCAGCGCATTGGCCCGGGGGCAAACAAACAGCTGAGAGAGCTGCAGCCTGCCCAGGGGTTCTGGCAGTGCAGCTGGTGTGCAGCTGAGCAGAGAAGGAAGGATGAGGAGCCCGGATCCTCCCCGCACAGCCCCGCACGCTCCCGGGGCGCTGTCAATGGGGCTGCGGAGCCTTCTGGAGCGCTATTGAAACGCCGCATTCCAGAGCACTGTGCTAATCGCTCCCCGCCAGCCCTCCAGCATCACTCTGCTCACTGATGTTTCAATTCTTTGCCGTACTTTTGTCCGCAGCGTTTGGGCCCCCCAGAATTTTTTTTTGACACGCGGTCCTTCCGCTCGCTGCCAAGTCTGCTGGGAGGGGATGTCAGCCCCACAGCATCAAAACAGATGCTGTCCTTGCACCAAGTCTGCTGGAAAAGCTTCAGCTGAAGGCCTGTCTGCCCTCCTCCTCTGCCCCATGAATACTGCAAAATATTCATTACATTTGCTCCAAGAATCTGCTTAGGAGAAAATTTGAATCCTGAAATTGAGAGTCAGAGCATTGTCAAGTACAGTGCACATGGCCTGAAACATGGAAAGAAATACTCTGAAAAAAAAGGCAGAATTTGCACTGGATTATTGCTTTCATGTACATGTAAAAAATCCATTACAGCTATCTCAAATATAGCAGTACTGCTGGTAGTGATGACGGGGACCTTACTGCACACAGGATGCAGACAGGAACCTTTTAACTGCTGTCACTTAATTCTGCTCAGTGTGGCTTGAGCTGACATCTTAACTGAGACATCACTCAAGCCTCGAGTAGCCTGGTGCTCCTGGTGTTATTGCTGCTGCCAGAAGCATTCTGGGGACAGGGAGAGAGGAAAGAAATGATATGGACAGAGCTGTGGAGTTACGAAATGCACCCTTATGATCGTATGTTCAAAAGCACTCAGTTCCCGTTTAGGAACCTAAATGGAGTTGGCAGGATTTCAGAAGTGCTCAGCATCTATCAGCTCCTACTGAGAACATGCTGAGCTCTTCTTAAAATTGTCAGAGAAAAACAATTTGAAGATAAGAGCCAGCCTGTGGCTTACAATTAACATCATTGTATGGGTCTTCAGAGCAGGCTGGCAAGAGCAAGAATAGCTGCTTTCACAGAAGATATTGTATATGAATCCACATCTCCAAGCACAGGGCCAGGTCTATAAGCAGCCACCCCTCTGGCTGCCTCCTGAAAGAGCTCTGCACCCCAAGGAGAATGTTCCACTTTGTGTCAGTGATGCCTTATAGCCTTGAGTAAGTGGGAGTTTGCACCTGACCTGACATCAGTGGAGGTGAGAAGGACCAAAATGAATGCTTAAAAACTCAGAACATAACCCACGGGGCTGCAGGCAGGGCAACTGTGAAAACATCTGGAGAAATGCACTAATTTGGGCCTAACTTCTAGTAGGTTTTGACATAAAATTAGTAGCAGAACTAAGTGCCAGTTGGTACCTTCTGTCTTTGAAGCCCAAAGTGCTCTTTGTTCTATGTGGAAGATGTTTTCCCTCAGTGGTGACAAGTAGCTAACGCCATGGGAACCTTCAACTGACAGAAAGATTTGTCAAATCTCTCCAAACTCTTCCAGAGGCATCAATCCAACAAAGAACTTGATCAGCAGCAGTCCCACTTGCCCTCCTGGAACCACTGATATATTTAAAAGGAAGGCTGTGGAACCAAATCCTCCCACTGCTCACAGCTCCTCCAGCCTTGAACCAGCTCCTCCAGCCTTGAACCAGCTTGGTACCACAGCAAAAAAACCCAAATCAAGCACAGCAGCTTTGCCAGGCTTCAGCTCACCCTGGGACATATTATAATTCTTGAAGGGGACTAAGAATGAATTCTTCTCATCAAGATCCTCTTTTTCACAGTGTCCTTCATCTTACATTGAGATTCCAGCAGTTATCTTCCAGGTAGGAGCAGCTTGCTTGTCCTTATTTTCCAGGTATCTCAGGGGTTACAATCTCTGTCTGCTCCCTGGATTGCTATGTTGCTTGGTCTAATTCCACAGAAAAACTCCAGAGATTCTTCTGGGGGCAGCAGGAGCTGAAGGATCTCCTGAATCTTGCTACCAAGAGGTCCCTTGAGTCACCTTGGTGTGGGAGGTGGAGCTATAATTTAATGTACTGCCCTAAAGGAGGGTGCAACACCTCAATCAGAGCTGCCAGAGGACATTACCACTCATGCTATTAGGACATCACAACTATTTTTTTTTTCTCTTTTAGCTGAGGAGAAGCTTCATGTTTTCTCAGTAACAGATCAAAATCCCACTTGTTGAAGGTGGAGGTAAAAATATTAATTCCAGAGGAGCTCCTGCTCCTAAGTTCAGCTCAAGGACCCAGGAGAGAGATTAAACATCATGCAATCAAGCACTGCCAGACTTTACAAGCTCTGGCCATATTGATTTATCTCCTGACATCTTGACATGAAAGCAGAACAGCAGAAGAAAGCATAGCACTATTTTCCATTCTGACTAAAACAAGTAGTCCCAAATATGCATGAATTTAATTTGTCACTCCTCAAATATAATGACTCATTATGATTCATTACTCCCAAGTATTCTAGCTCATTTTCTACAGCTAATTAACCTTGTAAGCAACAATTCACCCAACAGAGGATCACTCTATTGCCATGGGGAAGGCTGCACTGCCTTCTCCTGTAGGAGAACAGAAGTGCTTGTCATGGTCTGGCCAACGGGCACGGCTGCCCTTTCTCTCCTGAATTTGCTGAACGGGGACAGCCTGAGAAAACTCATTTAGGAGAAAATGGAGAATTCTCCAATACAGTGAGCAACATATGCTCAATCCAAACAGTCTCCTTGGGAGCAGGGAAGGGCTGGTTGGCCATTGCTGCAGGCACTGAAGGGTAACAAATACTTGTCCTTTGCACAGCTGAGCTGAGCTCAACTAGGCAGGAGAGAGGAGGGTGACAAGGAAGGTAAAGATACTAATGCTCATGCTGGAGCAGTGAGAGGAATGGTGATGGGATGGTGCCCTGTCCTAGGGAAGGAAGCCAGGGGCTCACACAATTTGGTGGAGTTTGGAAAAGACCTTTCAGTCTTTCTCTTGGTCCCTTTTATACCCTGCTCAGCTTTAAACATCCTCTCAAATTCTCATATATATTTAGACCAAAGGAAAACACCATTAAAATGCCAAGGAAGCTTTCAAGACAATTGTTATATTAAACTAACTTCAATCCTAAACTCTGCTCCTGTGAAATTACTCACTGGACAGCCCACTTTAATCCTGAATTACTAATGAAGTGCTGCTGTCACTGTCAGATGATTGCTGTTTTCACAGGTCAACCACAGCAGGAAAGGGAATTTTAACAAAACACTGCCTGACCCCAAAGATTTACAGGCAGCAACTTCTGCATTAGGCACCACGGTATAAAGTCACAAAATCTTCACTGCAAAAGTCTTCTCCATAAAGCAGCAGTGCCAAGAGCTGAGCACTGCTGCTGGTTTTGGAGCACCAAATGCATTTCCCTGGCGCGCCCTCGCGCTGCTCCCACCGAGGCTTCACCGGAGACGGGCGGACAGCGGCAGCCCGAGCATCACCCGTGAAACCCAAGAGCTGTGTCCATTTTTAGAACCAGCCTGCCTGAAGATCTGCTGCATTATCTGGGCAACACGTAAGGGAACAAGATGAACTGCAGCTCCCCCAGCCACTTATTTACCTTCTGTTTAAACAGAGCCTCTGCAGCTCCCCGCCCGTGCACCCACTTGCTCAGCACCTCGCTCAGGGCTGCTGCTCTATTTTTAAAGGCATGCTGCTGGCTTTCATCTGAAGCTGCCTGTTTGTTTTTTTGCTTTTTTTTTTTAGCTCCCATACTCTTTAAACTAATTTAAAACTTGCTGGCAGATAAAGGCTGTGAGGGGAGATACAGCTAATGCACCATGGTTGGCACTGCAAGTTGAGATTAAGGCAAGAGGTACAACGCAAACAGCATAAAAATGAACATCTAAACTCAATGATTAGGGGCAGACAGCAGGAGTCCTTGATCAGGGGACCATCTCCCATGTCTTTGGAGTGGGATTATTCGAACCAAGACTTTAGGATTTGTTCTGGCAGCAAACACACTGGGGTGCTCCCTGTGGGAGGGACAGCGAGTGGCAGCTGCAAGGGGCCCTGTGAGGGAATGTGGTCCCTGAAACTGAGTTTGAAGTAGTCTGGGGCTTGCCAGGGAGTTAAAGGCTCTGCCTGTTCCAGTTCTGAGCCCACACGAGCAGCACTGCCTTCAGTGGCCTTGCACAATCACACAGGTGGAGGAAGCACTGCTAAGAGTCTCCAGCACTGCTGGAAGGTGGAAGGGTGCCAGAAACACGTGGCATGAAAATCCAGTGTCCCTACCCGTGTCTGTGACCCCAAACCAGGACACACATGAAAATCCAGTGTCCCTACCCGTGTCTGTGACCCCAAACCAGGACACAGATGAAAATCCAGTGTCCCTACCTGTGTCTGTGACCCCAAACCAGGACACACATGAAAATCCAGTGTCCCTACCCATGCCTGTGACCCCAAACCAGGACACACATGAAAATCCAGTGTCCCTACCCATGCCTGTGACCCCAAACCAGGATGCACTAAACACCTTGGCACAGGGAGGTTCAAGCTTGACCCAAAATCCTCAGCAGCTCTCAGAAGAAATTAGAATAGAAGTGTTGAGGCCATGAACACTGACAGGTTGTAAATAGGGAAGATGGTTGACTACACTGATACATCAAAATGAGAAACCATTTCCAAAACTTCACATTTGGAGAGTTTGGAGATTTCCTAGCCCACTCCTTTGGTCTAGAATTTTCTCAGCTAATGCTCAGGTGCCCTGCAGGCTCTGTCAGCACTGCAGAGCTGCCCTGAGCATCCTGCTGATGGTCCTGGTGTTCCAGACACACACCTGGCTCTGCCACCCCGGGCAGGCTGAGCTGGGCTCCATTTCACATTCAGGACATCTCTGAGAACTGGTTGAAACGAGGACTCACTAACGCTCCCATCAGATGCTGATGGGCCTTTTTGTGCCAGGAAAACGGATGTGTGCAACAACAGCAAAAGTGCCTGGAAGCGTCCCAAAGCCTGAGTGAAATGGGGGAATGTTGAGTGGCATCAGACAAAAGGAGCAGTGATTTAATCTCCACAGATGGGGAGGAGGGAGCGGTGTCAGGAAAAGCAGGAGGATGAGATTAGCTAGGCAATAAAATGAAAATGAGCAAGAGGTGGAGAGAACTGTGCTGAGATAAGAGGAGGTGGATTACAGGGCTGGCAGATGGAAGGGGAGCAGGCAGCCAAACAGTGAACAAAAAACAGGTAATAAATCTGGAAAAATTGTCATCAACAATGTTAAATACCATTTTCAGCCTGTTTTCTCCAAGGAAGTAAGGGATTATGGCAGAAGGATGCTCTGTGCTGTTCCCCCAGGGTGCAGTGATGCTGCCTCCAGCCCCAGCCACACTGCAAGGTGCGTTTGCTTGGACTCAACTCCTGCAAGACAGCCAGAATCCTTTCTGACACATGGATAAAGCAGCCTTTTACACAAAAGGTGAAAGGAATTGCTTCTTTCTGGAGGTCCTGACCATCCATTTGACTCAGCCTAATTCAGGAAAGCGACACCTCGTCTCCTTTGCTGCTGAAAGGAGCATTTCCTGCAGCCTTGCTGGAGTACATTAGGCCGGGTATCTCAGTTCCGGGTGATAAGGCAGCTTTTATCAAGAGGCTTTCATTAATGCAGTTTAACTGGCAATAGACAACTGATAACAAGCAGACATTTGACCACAATTTAAGTCATTAAGCCCTTGACCACCATGTTTTTGGAAGGTATCTTTAGAATATCTTAATCTGTGTCATTTTAGCAAAACCACTGCTGCAGCTTTCCAAATCTGTGAATCTCCCAGCCCTCCATTACCCAAGGCAGGTCAGTGCCTGCTGACAGCACATCTGTCTCAAGAGGTCACTTAAAATCATTTATTTGTCCTTGCACTTTAAGTCTGGGAGAGGAAATTAATGGACAAGGAGAAGTACTTACCTTGTGAGCCTGAGAGCTCTTCAAGGCTGCTTTTTGCTCTGCACCAATGCAGCACCTGGCCCAACAGGGTTTGTGCAAAAGAACAGCAGTGCTGGCTCATATGTCATTGCAAACATCTGTGTGGAATAATAAATACCTGCTCTGAGCTGAAAATTTCCCACCCAAATGTGGGGCAAGGTCAGGTTAACCCTGTCCCTGCTAAATTGGGTTACATGCCTGCCCCTTCTTTATTCCCAAATGGAATAACCTCTCCCCCATCTGCCCCTTTAGCTCATTTAATGTCTCTCCAACCTCCAGCACAACCAGGAGAGGAGACAAGCAGATCACAGGGCACTGTTTGGGGAGTGGGATGAGGTCAAGGGGAAAGTAGAGAGAGCCTAGGTCAGTTCTTCATCCTGGAGCCTTCTGGAAAATCCCATTCCTCCCTATCAGGGATAAGAAACATTTCTACCATGCTGAAATGAGTGCATTTAAGAGTATTTTTTTTTACCTAAGAAAGCACTGTGGCTAGGCAGTTCTTGGATAGACTGTGGGAGTTAAATGCAGGAAATTCAATACTCTCTGTTATACACCAGAGGTCAGGCTAAGGGTCCCTTCAGATCTAAACCATAAATTTTGCAAACCATTACCAAAAAAGCCCCTCAAAAACCCCCTCCAGTCTCCCACTCAGCTTCTAGAAAACTCTTCAACAACAAGATCTGATTGCCAAATGTTAACAAGGAGGCCAAAACCATCAGGATCCACATTTGACTCCAGTTTTTATGGCAGCCCCAGACAAACAGCATTCCCTGAAGAAGCCCAGAGCTGTAGCCTGAGGGCCTGGAGGTCCCAGCTCCACAGGCACTTGCTCCTCAACTGACCCCAGGAGCTGCTGTATTTCACAGGCTGTTCCAGGCTGGGATGTGGGATAGCTCATCCTGCTGGAAACCATAACTAAAAACATTTGAACACAAATGCTGTGCCCAGAGGGGAGGGGCAGCCCCCATCCAGCAGAGAGAAACGGGGCTTCAACAAATGGTTGGGCTGAAGGGGACCCAGGAAGGCAGCACAGAAAGGGGGCTCTGGAGGGAGGTTTTACAGGAGGACATCAGCACCAGGCAAAGAAAGTGCCCAGCACTGACTTGCCCAGCTGGGATGTGCCCAAATCCAAAATCCAGCCCAGGGGGCTGCAAATGCTGCGGCTGAAATCATTTGTGTCAGGTCCTGGCAGCAGGTGTTGGGAGGAGCTGATTTCCACCCCAGGATTAGCAGCAGGATATACAGCACATACTCTCTGCAGAAGTGTGATCATATCAAAGCTCCATCTGTACTCAGGCTGGAGCTCAGAGCTATTAATGACTACTGGGGGTGAACTAACATTTTTTCTTAATACCAGTTAAATAAGCTTCCCACACCTTGAAAACTAATAATTCCTTTTTCTTTAAAGATATGTCCATAGATACCTTTTTCTTTCAATACAGATAATCTACACATATCCAGGGAGAGGGACAGTTGCACAGATTTTAAAACCCAGAATATTAAAAATGCTGTGTTTATCTTTTTTTTTCAGAGAAGCTCAGCTGTTCTCAGCTTGGATGCAAAGACACATACTTCCACTCTAGGTATTTTTGGTCAGGAGGAAAAGATAAATAGATAGTGTATTTCAAATACGTCACGCTTTCAGCTGGCTTTATCTAACTTTGGTCAAGAATTTAAAGCTTTGCACTGAACACCAGCACATTTTGAGCTTGAGCTGTAATTCTCTTCTCCTGACAAGAATTTGCTGCTAACAGAGCCTATCTGTGACATGGGAACCAACAGGCTGAAGCTGAAACCAAGGCTGTCAAACCCACTTCACTTATTAGTTATGAAACGGGAAAAACCAGCGAGCAGTGGTGTCACATGGAAACATGAGCGCAGCGGTGACACCGCCTTTCAAACGGTGTCAGCACTAAAACCCGCCTATAGATTATTTGGAAAGTAATAAACACCCATCTCGTGATTCTATTCTGGGCTGGTCCTGTGACAAAAAGGGAAAAAAAAAAACCCTAAACCATCAAAACAAAACCAGAAGCTGACAGCCCCGAGCAGTTGGCACCAAGTGTGAGGGCAGCGCCCGGCTGTGAGCGGGGACCCCTGGGCTGGGGACAGGGTGATTTACACGGGGACAGCTGCTGCAGTCACCCCAGCTGCAGGGACAGGGGCTGCTCCCAGCCCCAGAGCACGCAGCAGCTTCGAGCTGCCTTCTCCCTTCCTTATTTTTATTTCTTTTCAGTTTTAAGGCCAGTGCCAGGCTGCCCCGCTGGTTTGCCCTCACAGCTCAGAGATGGTTTCACAAAGAGGTGAGCTGCTGTTGTCCCACCAGCATCATGGGGATGATATCCGTCCCCAGGATAACTCCCCTGAGCCTCCCACTCCTGAGGTCAGTTCAGATGCTCGGAATGACTTTTCCTAATCTTCAGCACGTCAAACCTTATTAGTTGATTTTATTAAATCTCTCTCCAAACATCTCTGAAGTAACACTTGGTGTTGCTGTATCCCAAAATAGCCACTCAGTCTGAGCTCTTGGCAGCCAGCACAGAGGCTGGATGAGACCCTGGAGAGTCGGATTAAGAAGGAAACTTGCACCCAACCTACTTGTGCTCTTGACTTGGGTGGCCTCTTCCCAGCCCCACACAACCCCCAAACCCCTTTTACCTTAGGAACTCTGCAAGCATCGCTGCTTCTCCAGCTGCCTTGAGCTCCAAACTGGGCCCAGGACAAATCCTGCTTGCAAACAGCTCCAGGTGTAGATCTGCACTGATGGTGCAGCTGCAGGAACCTTCCACCAGCATCCAGATCATTACTCTTGCTGTTACAACAGGCTTTTATTTCTGCTGTCTGAGAGGTGAGATATCCATGAGACACAGCTACAAAGCCCCTGCCACTGTTAATTATTAAAAGCATTTATCACTGAATCTCTAGCGATGGGCAGGTGGCAAATCTTGGGTGAGCCATAAAATTTCCATGAGAAGACTTTAAAGGGGAAAGAGTTGGAGGAAGTCATAGTGCATTTGAAGTGTAGTATGAATTCATATCAGTGACTGTTTTGACACAGCTTTAACCTCTGACTACAGGGGTTTACAATTTAGAAGACATCTGGTAACGGACAATTCTGCAAGGTAGACAATTTAAAAGACATCTGGTAACTGATGATTTTTCAAAGCCAGAAGTCCATTACATACATTCAAATGAGCTTGAAAAAAAGCACAGGCACATCTGGTGTCATGAACAAGAGCTTGGAAAAGTCCCCATCCTCTGTTGCAGTGTTGCTGGTTTTGCCAGCAGTGAGAAGCAGCACAGACCTGACCCCAGAGGCTGGAGGGACAGGATGGGCAGGTGCCCTCCTGGGCTGAGCAGTCTGAGCTGGACTATTGATCCAGCAGGTCTGTGGCTTGGTCCTCAACACATCCTTCCTCTTAGAGCCAGGTCTGCAGTCTTGGCCACTTTTCCTCATCCTGAATATCACCTTTCTCCTCCCACCTGTGGAATTATTTACATCTTTCCCATAGAAGAAAAATGGTCAGATTCAGCCTGAGTCAAAAGATCCTCGTTTGGCCCTGGATGTGTTGAAAGCGTGGGTCACACCAGAGCTGGAGCACAGAAAACCTGGCTGTGTAAGCACCAGGGAATTCTGCCAAAAGGACCAGGGATTTTGTCTGTAGTCAACCCTTGGAGAATGCTTTCTTTGACCAAAAAAAATAAAAGCTATATAGAAAAACTCCATCTCTTGCAAGCTTATGAAAGCATGGCCATGTGCCACAGAGGCTAATGGGCTCCCCAGCTATGTCCCCCATCATAATTCAAATGGCAGGAGCAGACTCTAAGAAGTTTCCTCACTCTTCTCTCCCTCTTTTTTTCTTTTTTTTTTCTACTTTTTTTTCCTTTTATTTGTGGTTTTTTGTTTGGTTGGTTGTTTTCTTGTTTTGGTTTTTTTTTGCTGTTGTTCTGAGTAAAGCCATTAGACCCTTGAAATAAAACCAATAGACCCTTGAAAAAGCAGCCATTACAAGCTGTGGAAAGAGTTCTCCAAACAGCTGCTGAGGTTTGCTGAGCAGCCCCCCATAGAACCAGAAGGAGGGTTTTCCACAGAGAAGTTTTCCATGTTCTCCCCTACACAGAAGAAAACACTGAGAGAGAAAAATTCTGCCTTTGGAAAGGGAAAAAGTTCTGTTCCTGTCCCAACTGAGAAAGCTGTGAGGTCCATCTTCCTCCCCAAAGGGGATAAACTGAAGATGCCACTTCCCTCAACTCTAACCAGAAGTTTTTCACATCCCACCATGCCCATGCTGGCAGAGATGCCCCAGGACCAGCCTGGACCATTCCAGAGAGCTGCTCTGAGCACTCAGGACTACAAAAGTAACCTCGTTCTTTCCTCCTTCACAGGGACAAACCTTTCAGGCTGAAAATCCCCTTTCCCTCCCACAGTCCATTCCACCACCTGACCAAAACATCGAGGCACTGTGAGCTGTGTCCTGGGCTGGCTTTGCCAGGAGAAGGACCCAAAGTCCCGTTCACCAGGGTCTATTTTCCTTCTGTTTCATTTAATGGGAATTCTCTGTCTCAAGCAATGGGAGGCCCTGCCCTGAGTTTCTCATCCATCGCTGTTCTCCAGGGTTCATCCTATCTGGGGATTTTCCTGAAGCCAGGCTGGCCTCATTCCAAGTGGGAACGAGCTTCCTGCACTTCCACTGCCCCTCTTATCACACCCTGCCTTAAACAAGTTTGACCTTTTGATTGATTTGAACTTTGGGCAGCATTAAAACACTTGTTCTGGAAGATGAGGTCAGTCCCTCAGCTTTCTGCTGTGTGTAATGGGGCAGTTAATGCTACACTGGTTTTAAATCCTGGCATATTCCCAGCTGTGAGGACAGGGAAAGACACAAAGCTCACCAGAGGTTGTCCTCTGACATCAGGCTGGGCCAGGCTTGTGAGCACAGTTTCAACTTCCAGCTCCTGCTTCATGGTTACTTCTGCTTGCACACTTTGCAAAGAAAAAGAAACCTTTTAAATAGTATAGAAAAAGGTCCCATCTCTATTTTCCTCTCCTCTCCATCATCCCCTCCTGACTTCCTGAAGCTATCCATGCAAAATCCCTGAAAATGCCTCCTGCAAAGGATTGTTGTGTCACTGCTGAGCTTGGGCAGAGGTTTTTAATAACCAACAATGACAAACAAAACCTCGGGAGTAAAACGTTTCCATGGCATTTAAAATTGACTTGGAAGGGAAGATATTTTGTCCAAGCACATAAATATTCCTCAAGTTGTCACAGGCCAGAATTTGTAACATCATGCTCTATGTCAGATTGGAAAGGGAAAAAAACCCAACTGGAAATGGATTACAAAGAGCAAGTTGAAAGAAATGCAAAAACCAACCACACGGGGAAAACCACACTGGAGCAAGCCCAAATCTTTTCATCACTGTAGAAGCATTTTATGTTAACGTGAAGAGGAGTTTATTCTTTTATTAATGCAGGATTTTTTTCTCTGCCATCTCTGCAGGACTTCACATAGACAAATAAAAGCCCTGCCAGTGACTTCATTGCTCTCAGTTTTATATAAAGGGGTTGGACACACACTAATGGGCACTTCTTTGTGGCAAACAGGACTTAATAATGGGCATTTTTTTCCCTGCTTGCAGAAGAAGGCTGGTGAATTTAACTGATTTTATAATGCTTGCTTATTTACAGTTATGGTTGTAAAAATTACAAGAGGAAATCTTAGTTGTAAGAGGGAAACTTATAGAAAAACCTAAGCATTGAGAAAGTTTTTCTCCAGAGGCCTCCCCTGTGTTGGTCACTGCAGTGAGAGGCCATGGCTGTGATCTCTCAGATTATCAGGACACACCCAGAGGGAAAGACCTGTGTATGATCACTTCTAAGGATGGTGTGGCCACCACTTAAGTAGATGGGTTGATGCCTGTTCTTAGTCTATGGATTAATTTTTAGGTGCAATAAATTCCACTCAAAGTGCAGGGAAATCTGGAATATACTCATCATAGCATTCCACTTCAGAAGTACAACCCCAGGGCTAATTTCCTGATTGCGAATTTCCCACATTGCCCCAAAGCTCTGCATCTGCCATATTCCTTCACTTCCTGCCAGCTCTGGAGAAGAGCCTGGTGTTACTTACCCAAAATTAATTTCTGCAGGGGAATATGGCTGAAGCTCAGCTCTGAGGGGTCTGATGGTCAGGGGTCAGAGCAGCATGCTCTCTGCTCAGGGTATCCCAAAGCACTTCCAGGAAGGACACAGCCCTGCCACACTGCCTGCATGGGGACACAAAGGGACGGAGGGAGGGAGGCTGGAGAGCAAGAACATCACTTTTCAGAGCCCATCATTCAACACTCACACACAGAAAATCCCCTGGAGCCCTGCAAGGGCCTGAACATCTGCCAGCAGGGAGAGGAGAAAACAAACAATACTTTTTATATTTAATTAAAAAAAAAAAAAAAGCACACAAATATGAGTGGCCATAAATTATCCATAGCAACATTCTGTCCTTCCCAACCCACTCAAGTTTGAAAAGTTAAATAAAGCAAGTTATCTTGTAAAATATTAATTAAAGTAAGCTTTATATTGGGGCCCATGAATCACTTTGTGTTCAATATTTGCAGTGTCACCATGGTGAGGAGCTGCACCTAACAACAGTGCTTTAGTTATAAAGAACAGTGAGCTCAGCCATTGCTACTGGATCCCCAAACCACAAACCTGTCATCTGGACTAGGACAGCTCAGAGAACATAAAATGAGACTTCAAAATCAGCATCACTGAAGTTAATCCATGGCTCGTGCCCAGTGTAAAAGTTGAGGTTATACACATTGGAATATCTACAACAGGAAAGTATTGACTGCTAAAAACACATGGACTGAGATAAAATCAAAGTGGAGATGGGGCCTTTCACTGAAACCTGAGCCAAGGAATTAGTGGGATAGAATATGAAGTGTGATCATTAAATCTTGTGATTTAATTATCACAAGAACAAGAAAAGAAAGTAATTTGAAAGCTCACTACTGTGCCTTCTCCAGAGATTTTATCCAGCCCAGTTTCAAGGCTTTAGGTCACTGGGGAAAGTCTCACACGTTCTATTTCTTGGTTGGGGCTCTGCAGAATGTGCTCCTACATCCCCACAGATCCACTGTCTGCTTACAAATATTCAGTGTCCCATGGAAAGCTGTGCCTCGTGCCTAACAAAAATGTAACAATAGTTGTAATTTTAGTAAATTTAGATCCAAATTTAGTAAATTTAGATCCACCACCAAGGTAGGTATAGCTTTCCAAACGTGAGTCAACATGGGGAGAGGACCCATTCACACACAGCCTCTGCCACCTGTAGCCAAAGTGTTTTGTACAAAGTGCCTCATGTGCCACTCAGACACTGAGTATTTCTATATTAAATCAGACACAAAATGAACAATTTAGAATTGTTGAGGGCAACATCTGGATCAGACACTGCCAAGGCTGCTGTTTTATTGGGTTGGCTCCCCAGGGCTGCCCTTGGGGGATGTTTTTGGTCCCTTCCCATGCTCTGTGAGGAGACCGAGCCATTCCCTGGCACTCTGCGTCTGCCCAGACGAACCACACGGCAAAGCAAACCTCATCCCTCCTCCTCCCCTGCTCCCAGCCCGCTGATTATCTCAGATCATCAGTGTTTTGGATGACTGAATAAACAGGATTATGCTCTCCCAGTGCCTGTAAAGTCACAACTGTATGGCGATCCTATTAGTGGATGGCAATAGTGTGGGTATAGCCAAGCAGGATTAGCTTTTGCTTGCTCTGTGGAGCTGAAAACAGCACCGGGAAATTTTTAATCTCCATGAAGGGGACACTAGAGCTCACAGAAAGAAAATCAAATTCATCTTTATTATCCTTCTCAATCAGCTGCCTCGTTTAAAAAAAAAAAAAAAATTAAAAAAAAATTAAAAAATTAAAATTCCCGATTGACAGAGTCATAACCTCCTCTCACTGACATGGCAGCAGATTTGGGATGCCAATGAAAAACATCTTACGTGCA
Organism: Poecile atricapillus; assembly: GCF_030490865.1. NCBI lineage: Eukaryota > Metazoa > Chordata > Aves > Passeriformes > Paridae > Poecile > Poecile atricapillus. Next base: position 2,970,438 of record NC_081263.1, read on the forward strand.
CAGCCTTTTTTCATCCCAACTGATCCCAGGATGCTTTACAAGTGCTGCATGCAAATGGCACGTGGGATTAGCAGCACTTTGCAGTGGTCTGCCTCTATTCCCACTGAGGTTAGAGGGAAGAGAAGTGGGACTTGCTGCTGAGTAAAATGTGAACCAGGCTGGAAAACAGCCAGGACACTGAGATCAAGACTTGCATTCATTTGGAAGCTGCTGGCACAATGGCCCTATTGATCCGGACTTTGGGTTTAGGTCTTGTCCAAAACAATGTAGTAACCTACAGAGGGGCATGAAATGATGCTATTTTAAACCTGTTGGTAATTCATCATTATTTATTTTTCAAGTGCTCAAAGATAAAAATATTGAAAGAGCAAGCAACAGGGGAAATACCCATATCTAAATTAAAATCTTCTTACATAAACTATCCAGATTTTAACACATGCAAGCAAGAAAAGCCAGCCAGCTCCCAACCCTCTCATATACATGCACACAGAAAAATAAATTCCTTCAAAAGAAACTTTGAAGAGCATAATTAAGCATGAAAGGTACCATATATTAAATTATACCTCTAGTAAAAAAGAGTCATTAGCCCAACAAATGGGCTGTTAATGATTTTAGGTTTGCCTAAGGCCACGAGCTAATAAACTGGTGATTAACCAGCATTTCTGGGCTGCTGCTGCTGAAAGCTGCAGCCTGGTGTCACAGCACTCACCCAGGGCTTGGGAATGGCAGAAAAACCAAAACCAAAGGAAAAACCACACTGGATCTGGGCCACAGAACCTGCCAAAGCTTCAGGGCCTGCTCTGAGGCACCACGAGCTCCATCTCCCATCCAGATTCCTCACTTCCACCATCCACTGGGATGGCAAAACTTGGGACTTCCCAAGTCCAGGTGGGGTCATCAGGGGAGCCCCTTCCAAGGGGAATTCTCCACGATGTGTCCCAGCACAGACCATGCCAGGGAAACACCTCCCTGCTCTTGCTCACCTTCTGCACCTCTCTCCTCTGGGGCCACACTTGGGTGACCCTGGCACACATTTATATGGAGAGCAGCCCCACAAGAATGTGCTTGGCAGCTTCCTGCAGACATTTCTTAGCAATTGGTGATAAAAATTTTTAAAAAAGCAGTCCATTTGGAGAGCCAGCTCTCCCCAAAGCACCTGTACTTACATTCCTCCTCACAGTTAGAAGAGATGAGGATGTGGGAATCAAAACTTGCACAAAATTGTCCTTTCCAAGGCTGGGAACAGCAGGAGCAGGGAGGATGGTGCCCACTCACTGCTGTCACAAGAGCTTACAGGGGTGTTACTTGCACAGGGCAATTGCTTTGAAATGAAGACCTCCACTCAAGCAAGGCAAAATTTGTCAACAAAATTTCAGACAAATAAAACACTTTTTCACCAACACACAGTGCTCCAGGAAACATTACAAGTCCAAAGAACTAAATAAATGAAACACTTTTCAAGGGATGGAGTTACTCAGCAGTTAGAAGCAGAGAAAGGAAGCTCTATCCATAAATTGAAGGAAGTTGTTCACCCCTCAATCATCATCCTCAGCAGGCTCAAAGCCTCTGTTTGGAGTTACTCTGGGTAAGGGAACACCTGCACGAGCTCCCAAAACTTTGCAAGAGGAAATGCCCATCCATGCACATTTTACAACTCACAGAAGAATCCAGACCTGGAGATTTGGATCTCCAGGGGCTGAGGCAGCCATGGAGAGGTCAGGGATGCTCCAAGAGCCCAGCACAGCATCCCCAGCCCTGCCCAAGAGCCACCCTGGCAGGCTCAGCCACTCCTGTCAGTGCCAGGACATCTCCTCTCTCCTGTCTGGCTGATTGCTCCTCACCCCTCACCTCCTCTGGGGAAATGTGAAATTGTGGAAGCTGCATTTCCCCAGAGCAGCACAGCTCCAGCTGCTAATGGCTTCATCTCACAAAGTTCTCACACTTCAACCAAATGGGATAAACACAGCACCCTCCAGGAAGGTCTAAAAGCAAAATGAGAGATTTGTTTGATTTAAGGAAGCCTTTCCTCAAGTATTTTTTAATGTTTTTAAAAAACTTTTATTTTGTTTCTCTTTCTCTTTGTTTATCTCTTTTTAAGAGAAAATGTTTTCCTCCTTAAGTGTTCTTGCAATTACGGTCCAAGGTTTATACCTCCACATAAGAAATAAAGAAATAAACTGGATCCTGTTTCAATAGAGACCATGGCAAAAACTCCCACTGGCTGCAGAACGAGGCCCATGTGCAACCTTTGGATATAAGTTTTTCTGAATCTATTTACCAAATACTGCAAAGAGTTCACAAACATCTCATTTTCTACTTTCCTTTCAGTGACATTTACAGCACAACCTCAGACATGTTCTTGACCTGTTTTTTGAAATCTACATTTGTTGTGTCATGTAAGTCATACACATTTTACCTGATTTTTCATATACATGCTGCATTTTTTTTCTTTAGTATTCCTACAAAAAGAATATAGATGGACTTCAGCAGCAGTTGCATTGACTTCAGTTTAAATATAGCAGTTATTGACTTTCCCTGAAATTCAGACACTTCTGAAAATAAGCTTTTTGGCACCCACTGAGGAACACACTGAACATCTCCTTTAGTTACAAGCCCTCAAAAAATACTTCTGAAGTTTTTACATTTATCTCCAAGAATTTGATCTGAGATCTTATTTAACTCTCCTTGTAAATATTCAAGGCTGGTCCAGCTCTTGCTGAAGTCAGATTTTCAGTGCAATCTGCACGAGCATCACAGCGCACAACTGGACAAGGCAGTAATTAAACTAGTAATTAAATTAAGAGATGAATGATTCCTTTTTACAGCCTCACCTTTCCTTGCAGGGTCGTACAACTGAGGTCATTTACAGAGCACCTCCACAAGATCTGAGCTCTAAACTCCCCCAGCACACACAGCCCTGCCCTTCAGCCACAGCCCTTAATATTTAAGATGACCTTTCCAAATTTGTTTTTTTTTAAATATATTAAAAAGTCTTTCCCACTGAAGTGGGTAGATTTTCCAGTGAACTCCAGCAATTAACCCTGCAGCGTTTTGCTATTTCAAGATTAGAGCATGGGTTTCAAAATTTGTCCTGAACAACAAATGTCTGCATGAAGTTATGATGACGTTGCACTGAGACTCAGAGTCATCCTGGAATAGAAAACAATCCAAGCAACAATATTTGGCTTTGGATGGAAATTTTCCCAGAAGTTCAGGAGTAATTGCCTCCTTTCTGTTAAAGTTCCACGTAATTCTGTGTGGGTTCCTGTGCATGGTTCCTGAGGCCAACATGCTGTATAATGTGTCAAAATTAAATATTCCATCGTGAATCATTTATATTATACCTTTCCCAACTATTTTAGTTCTAAAGATGAAGAGGGATAATCCTGAAAGTTTTACCTTCTGTACAAACAGACTCTGTGAGGTCTCCAGCATTTACCTTCACAAGGAACCACAAGAGATTTGCATTATTTCTTATTGAAACCAGTTTGGTTTGCTTTGAAAAAAAGTCCAGCTGGAGTGTTTTATTACCACAGCTGACCACAAGATGGAAATCCTTTTCCATAAGATGTCTCCTGATTAGGAAAAGTGCTAATAAGAAAAAAAAAAAAAAAAAAAAATACATCCTCTTTCCAGGAAAATGTTTTAGAGGAAGCAAAGGAGAATTCTCATCCCATCAGCAACCTGTTTGGAGGCTTCACTGATTTTAATTTGCTCAAGCCCAAGCCTTTTCCTGGGAAGTTTTCCCTTCCCTAGGAAGGGCAGTTCCACTCAGGAATCATTCTGATGGAAACTCCTCTCTAATCACTGCACCAGGCACAGGACAGCACCATGCAAGTGTTCACTGTCACATTGGAAAAGTGAAGGATAAAGTAAACTCTTCCCTCATACCATTACAGGTTATTTTTAGAGTTAAAAAGCCCTCTGAGGAACGGCTCCAGCCACCCAAAGCCTGAGATGGCAGAACTCAGGGAGCTCAGTGGGGTTTTATCCAACCTGCTGCGCTGCTCCCTGCACCAAAACCACCGGCCTGGCATCTAAACGCTAAATGTCATTTATTTTTGTGATCATTTATTTACAAAAATGTGCAGAGGCTTGCAGTGGGATGGCACCGGGCATAAACAGAACTAAAAGGCCATTGCTGTCCCCAGGGGCAGGGCCAGGGGAGAGGGCAGTATCACCCTGAAATTACAGCCTTCTGATTGTATGGAGTATTGTATTTTTTCCTGTTATTTATCTTTTGATTGTTTATAATGTTGCTAGTTTCTTTGTTCATTTTTCTTTTTTCTTTTCTTTTTATTAAACTGAAAAGGGTGAGATGTCGCCCTGAAAACTCAGCTTCTGAGCTTGCTAACACAGTTTTCTAAAGACTTTCCCAGGACAGTAACTGTAAACATAGATATGTGTACATTCTTTCTGTTCCACATCTTGTGATGGGCATCTCTCATGGCCAGTGCTGTGAGAAAGTGTTATCCTGACCATCCAATCCCTGGCTGTGGTCAGGAGCCTATAAATCCTGGGGAGAAAAATAAACTCTTCTCTTCTCTTCACCACACCTCGACCTGTGTCCGTGTGATCTGTTCATCTTCAGCGGCAACAAGGGCAGAGGGGGGATCACATCCCTTCCCCACCTCCAGAGCTCTGCGGGTGCTCAGGTGATGCTGCCGGCATCCAGCTCCCTCCAACTCCTCCTGAACAAACCGAGAGCAGCCAAGAGATGAAAGAGGAGCTCCCATGATTTTCATTATCTGATCGTGTTTTCCACTCTAAATCTAATTGAGGCAGCAAGCAGGGAGCTGCACTTGGAGACAGACAAGACATTTGCATCTCTTTTGCTGATTACAGGAGTTGCACATTTTACTTTAAACATCAATGGGCTGCAACTGCTATTCAAATGATATGGAAATTGCTACTTTCTACTGAAATGTCCCTTAAGCAACAAAGCAAAAGATTAGCACAGAGCTTTGTTTTTTATCTTTTCTCTTCATTTTAATAAAACACTGTGGTGGCAGTGGAAAACTCTTTGATGGCTCAGGAACAACACCTGTACCTTTGAACATTTTATTCATACCAAGCTGCAGAATATTTGGAGCCTTTCGTGCAACTATTATGACAACAATTTCCAACTAAAACATCATTCTTTATCTGAGACACTGAATTCACTTTATTTTCACAAGACTTCTTCCCCAGAAAAATATACACACCCAGGCTATATGGGTAATAGTTCAAGGTAATACCACCAATTTATGATTATTTTCAGATTCAGATGTAGCTTATCAGCTGGATGCCTTCATGGAGCCTGTCTAGTTCCCACATACCCAAGAAATATTTCCCATATGCTCAACCTCACTCAAATTGAATCCTATCTGTTTCTAGCAGTATTTAGTAGAATCACTGTGTGTAAGAACCAGCCCACAGCAGGGATTTTTCCCACTGAAGCTTCCATAACTAAAATCAGTTGCATTCCAACAGTTTTCAAAATTGGTCTTTTAATCCCTGCCCAGCTCTGCACCTTTTTATGCAATCCTGAAACAGCAGCCTTTCAGTGAATTTTGATGGTAAACTTCACTCTGGGCAGAAGAGGAAAGGGGTGTATAAAGACACATTATTAGACTCCCCCAAATAAATTTCTTTTACAGAACACTGATTAAAAACACTTCACAGATTTTGAAAGTTATTGACGTGGCAGAGAAATATGAGCAAATAGGTATCACTGGCTTCTGATGTGCCTTAGGGGGACCTACCAACACAGGGTTTCAAGAGGAACATCATCCTTGTCCTCTCTCAGCAGGGCTATCCTGAATCTGAAGAAAAAAAGTAAGAGCACATTACCAACAAAATTATTTTTAAAAAATCCCAATGCAGACACATTGACAGAATTAGTTTGTAAAGCAGTCTGTTTAAAGAGACTGACTCACATTTCTATGCTGATGTCAAAGATTTTAGACTTCAGGGTGCTGAAAGGTGGGAAATTATCAACTCTTGATTAAATCAGATACACTGCTATTCCTGACATTAATTATTTTAGAAAGTAAAACACTGAACTCAGTCTGTGGGATTTGTCTTCCATAAGCATCTAGCACAGATCTGGTGAGAAGTTTTTAATTCTTCATAAGCAGGTTCAGAAGAGTGAGAATGAGCAAACACAGCAACTCTTTTCTTTCAGGAACAAGTTTCAGTGCACCACCCACAACAGACAGCATTGCCCAATTCCAAAACTGCCTACATCATCCAGGAGCACAAATCCTGCTCTTACCCTGCAATCCCACTACCTTTAGTGAGTTTTTCTTTCTCACAATTACAAAAATAACAGCATGATTTCAAAACATCCAGGCTGCATTCATCACTCTAAACCCATCACAACACATCCACGCTGGAGCTCTGATAACCGCACTCGCACTTTTGGTTTTGTTAGTGCCATTATGAATAGTTATGAATATTTATGCCCATTTCCATGATGTGCCCCCCGGTTTGCACAGGGCACAGGTTGTTTCAGCAGCTGAAACATTTCATTAGCATCTGACAGCTGCTGAAACAGCTCGTTGGGAACAAATAGGTGGTGCCGGGCATTGTGGAGCCGGCAGGTGATCACGGCATCCTTAGAGCTGCATGGACAAGGAGGGCTCTTCGTGCACTGCCTGGTGCAGGGGAGATTTAATTATCACCATATTAATTAATTATGGGCAGTTTGTGGAAGGCAAAGACCTGACAGGAACAGAGAGAGGGCAAGCCCAGGGCACGGCTGGCAGGAATCATCCCCCAAATCGGGGCAGGCGCTCGGCTGGAGCAGCAGGTGCTGCTGCCCATCAGCATCTCCACACACAGAACATGGCCAAGGGGAACTGGAAAATGAGGCAGCAGAACGCTGTTGGCAGAGGATGCTTGGGATGGGGTGAGGAGGGAGGAAACTGGGATTTTCACAGGGAAAATCTGGGAGCAGAGAGGAGATCCCCGGCACACAGGACATGGATACTGAGAGGGGCCAGGGGGGGAAATATTCCTCGGCCTTCAACCTACCAACATCCTCTGTTCCGAAACCTGCTCTGTGCATTTGATGATGAGCCAACAAATTGTAATTGTGCTCAGAGGAAGATGAACCTCGTGGCCTGGGTGGGCAGGCTCTGTGATTTTCCATGCCAAGTGGGCAGCCTTGGGAAGGTGAACAAAGTCCTGCTCACGTTTAACCCCTCCAGGTGGAACAAGGTGCACACACGGCAAGGAAAAGATGCTGCTTGATTTTTGTTTGAGTGATGGCATATTGCTTTGTCAAAAACAAAATAAAAGCACGTGTTGGGATGGTGAGATGCAAGAGACAGAGGTACAGCACAAGGCAGCCCTTCTGAGAAGCTGGAAATGCTTGTCTTCATGCCTCACTAATGAACACAATGATTCCACTCAAGGCAATTACAGAAGTTATTTAAAAAATAATTATGCAAAAGCAGGAAATGTCAACATGCACATTACTTCCTTTCAAAGCATTTTCTTGGCAACCAACCCATCTGTTCTACCTCAATCTTTCTTCCAAAAGAGAATTAATGTTCATCAGCTTAACATTTGAGGAAGCTCTGAAATGACTTTACCTGCACAGCATCACCTTCCTTGTGCTGCTGTTGCTTTCACCACACTTGCATTCTTTTTGCTTCTAACTCTGTGTGAATAATTACCATTGTAAACACACTTATATAGGAGTTTTCAAAAGAAAAAAAAGGCCATACTCAATAGCAACATAAATTTGGGTTGTAAATTGCCACACAGCACAGTCACATTATAAACAACTCTGTCCCTGTACAGCTCCACTGCCTTTGATGCCCAGCCAGAATTAGATCTTTTCAACATTTTCTTATTAAGGATAAATTATAAAACAAACCAACTGTGCTCAAGTGAGAGGGCCTTGATGGGAACAGTGTCCAGGTGCCAGGGTTTGGTTGTTTAATGTTGATAGAGGCTTTCAAAAGCTGCAGCCTTTTCTCTGGATAAAGACTCAGAGTCTGTGGTTTTAGTAAAAAACATCATTCCTGGCTAATGTCCACCTGAGGAGAGAATCACACCTTTTGGTTTGCCTGGGCTCCCAAGAAGGGATGGCACAAGAGGTGACTGTGTGTGATTGTGTGTCAGGAGCTCCTTTTCAGTGCCACATCAGCAGCTGGAAGGGAGAAGATGCCCCTGGGGACAATCCCTGGGTGGATCCTGGGTCAGCCCAGGGAGCAGCTGCCACCACTGCCTTGGAGGAGCAGTTCCAGGTGCTGAGGGAGCCAGGAAAGAGTGAGGCATCCCTGGGCCAGGAGCTGTGGGAAGGCAGCTGGACTCTGTGGGAGCAGCAGGATCTCTGCTCCACCTTCTCAGAGCAGCTCAGCTCCTCCTGAGCTCAGAGGGAACCTGGCCTTGCTCTCCCAGCAGAGCTTTTCCCATGTTCTCTGTACACACTTACTGTTATAAGCACAATCACAGTGAATTCAATGCAAAAAATGCACACAGTTTGTGCAAATCATCAGCTCTGAATCTTGGTACTTTCTACATCTTTGTTATTCTTAATTTCACTGGTGTTTTTGAAAATATACCCCACTTTCCTGCAAGCAGATGCACAATTCACAAACCTGGAAACCAATAAGAACAGCAAACACTTCTGCCTAAAATCATCAGTGAAGAGCTGACCCCCGTTACCCAGTCCCAGGGCTCACAAAATGCTCATTGCTGCACGTCTGTGCAATGTATTTTTAAAGCAGGCACTGTTTAAAATTTGCACAATTAATATTAACAAAGACCTGTCGTTCTCAGTGCGAGTGGCTGGAACAAGTGCTGCGTTCTGTCTGCTGTGCAGTGACCTTTTGATGTATTTTTAGGCACTGTCCTATAAGTAATGTGTCTTGCACAAATTACTTCTGCCCAGATATAAAGCAACATTAACCAGGGGAGGGAGAGGGTAACATGGGAGCAGGGGGGGGAATTTGTGTTTTCTAATATTGGGAAAAAGCCAGAAAAATACCAGTTTTTATAAGGGGATTTTTAAACTGAATTTTACAGGATCATGGGCCATGGATAAAGGCATTCACAATGGACTGAAGTGTAGTGTGACTCTCCCATTTTTGAGACGACTGCAGAAATCAGTTCCTTGCAAGAAAAACAGAACTAATAAAATCAATTATATATTTAATTAGAAGTGCTTGTGTCTCCCAGGGAAGACACAGATTAATTTAGGTAACTACTCAAAATTTTCAATCTTCATAACTTTAAGCTAAAAACTGAAGTTTTCTAGAAGAAATCTGTGTGGAAAAATACTGTTGGAAGGGATTGCTCTCCTAGCCACAGGAAAAATCAAACTGCACTATGTTTAAGTGGCTTGCACAGTTATACAGCAATATATATCAATAATGGAAAGGTCTAAGGAATTACATTAAAGATTAGCACAATATAAGATTGAAGAAAAAAAAAAATAAGCTGTATTTAACTGCCAACTAAAAAAAAAGGGTTTCTGTATGATTATCCCACAGACAAAAAATTAATGTACCTGTTCCTACTCATTTACAATTAGAAAAAACAAGTTCAAAGATTAATCTTCTGAAGGATGAAACATGATCTAAGCTGGCTTTTAAATTTATTTAGTCAAGATTGCTGAAAGAATAAAAAAAGGAGGAGAAAATAAAACTCAGTATGGAACTGCCTGTGATGCACAGAGAAAAATCAGGGTGTGATTGCATAAAAGATCACTTACTTTAGGTGACACTGTCAGACAATTTTCTTCCCTGGTACATCACCATCAGGCTCCTTATGAAGCTCATGTCTTTAAAACTCACCCACAAAGACCCCATGGAAACAAAATGACTTAACTGACACCAAACTATGAAGAAATAAAAAAAAAAAAAAAAAAAATAATCCCATTAAATCAGATTGAGAGGTGTACTCTGTAGCAGTTTTTCATTTAAAACTTGAATAAAATCCTCTGGTGTAATGGTGCCACCAGCAGATAATAGTTAGAAATGGGTTTAGTTATAAAACCTACATGGATATAAATTTATCAGTGGAGGTTATTTAAGCTTCCAAGAGCACATCCTTCAATTTTTTAAATATTTTGATAAGAACATGGAGCTAAAACTTGGTTCTAAATGTGGTCTATCAGTAGGTAAAACTTTGGATTCATAATCCTCAGTGCAAGTTCCTCTATGATTTATAAAGACAGGGAAGTGTTTGGGACAGCATGGGGGTTTTTCCCCCGGTAAAAGTTGGTGATTTTTCGTGCCCAAACAACTGACAAACATTGGAACAGCAACAGCAACATTAAATTGTGAGAACTGAATGATTGGAATGCCTCAGTTTTGTCTGTATGAACACTGACCTGGTAAACACTGAATATCTGAGTGGAGCAGCTCCTTTTGTCCACAGAGATCCAGGGTTCATCACTTCTGTTGCAGAGGGAGAATGGAGAGGCCTTGTTCATTACATTTAAAACCATCCTTTCTAATTCACATTTATTTAGAGGGTTTAAGGATTTGGAATGTAATTACAATGGGAAGAAGGCCATGCAGGTTTGGATTTCCTTTCAGCCAAGGAACTGGGAGTCAGAGCATGGTGGCAGCAATATCATCAAACTAAACTCAGCTGCTCTGAGGGTTTCTCCAGACTGAAACATAAACAGGGAACACGAGAAGCAGATCAGCTCTCGGACAGATCATTTAACACACATCTTCCACCGGCTGATTTACAGATTTGGAGTACAAGGGTATTTGTAGGAAACACAGAAATTCTGCAATCCTTTACAGCCACAGCCTCTCCCTGTGTCGCTCCCAGCTTCAATGGAGCTGATCTGGAGCACTCCTGGCTGCCCTGCAGGGCCCCCAGTGCTCAAAGCCGCAGCTGAAAGTCACTGTCCCCCGTTGTGCACTCACACTATTGCACCTGCATATTTTATTCCTCACACAAAAGGTCAAAAGCTTGCCAGCAGGCTGCCTGCCTCCTCAGACACACAATGTGTGCAGAAAAATAACTCCAAGGAGCTGCTTGCTGTAATTTCCTGCAATTTAAGACTATTTATTTTTAAAACTTTTGCTGCCAGCCTCCCCATCTGACTGTCACCCTCTTGCTGAATTTCACCATCAGACCACAGTAATTTATTAGAGATCAAATCCAACCGGTTATTTGACTGTCTTGGTTTTAAATACTACTCAAGCTTTTTAGCTCTGAATTCTTTGGGCTCTCTATAATTAATGTTTCTTCAGCAGAGGCAGTGAGGGGCTGGCTGTGCACAGCCCCTGTTAACCCTTTGTTGAGACCACCACAACCCCAAATTGATCCACTCCATTATTTCCACTTCTGGCATTTGGGGAATTAATCTTTCCTAGAAGTGGGATGGGTACAGCCACCCTCTGCCCACATGATCAGAAACTGGTCTGTGCTTGCAAATGTTCATTAACAGATGGGGGTGCACCCACACATTCGGCATTTGGGGAGGGACTGCAACTTCCACAAAGCTTTTGTGGCAGCTGAAGGGATTTGAGATGAGAGAAGGGGATAGGCTGGATATCTGCAGTGTCAGGTGTGCCTGCAGTGCTGGTGTAGGTGAAAACCAGGAATAAACCAGGAACTGAGGGCTTTTCCTTCTGTGCAAAGGGACCTGGGGGGGCAAAAAGCTCATTATGAGTGACCAGGGAGCTGCTGTGGCAGAGAGCCAACAGGATGCTGGGCTGCTCCAACAAGGGCATCACCAGCAGAGATAAAATCATCATCCCATTCAATCCAGCACTTGCCAGGCCTCACATGGAATAACGGGGTCAGTTTTGGTCCCTGCAATGCAAAAAAAAGATGTGGAAAGGCTGGAGATAGTCCAGAGAAGGATCACAAAGATGATCAAAGAATTGGGAAGGAACCTGTGAGGAAAGGTTGAGAGAACTGGGGTTGTTCAGCCTTGAGAAAAGAAGGCTTAGGGAGATCTCCTCCCAGGCTACAAAGAAGATGGAAATTCCCTTTTTACAGGGAAAATCTTTTACAGAAAAATCTCCCCAGGGGACTCCCCAGTGCTGGAGACTTTAAAGGTTCAGCTGGGCTGGATGCTGGGCCATCCTGTCAAGGCTGTGATTCTGCCTAGAAAGGTTCAGTCATATGATCCCTGAGGTCTTTTCCAAGCTGGTATTCTGTGGCTCTATGAAAAATATTTATGAGTAAATATTGAATTTATTCCTACATTGAAAGATAATCTCCTCTGCTCTTTAGGTCAATATTAGCATAGCCCAGAGAGGTCAAATAGCAGATATTTGGCAAGAAGTAAAAACCACTGCATAGTAAAAGGAGGTTGACAGTGAACACATTTTCTTTTAAATTTTAGCATCTTGTTTCCATACTTTTTTTCCGCCAGCTATGTGACCTATAGCCATGAATGGCAAAAAAATATAGCCAAGAATAGGAAAAAAACAATATTAATCAAGGTCTACTCTCAGATATATATTTTCTCTAATGAGTATTTCATAGTTAGGAAGGCTGAATTTGACCCCAAAATATTCCAATAATCTCTCGTAAAACAAATTCACAGAAAAATTACTATATTTGATATTTACTTTTTAGAAATTTCAACCACCATTGGAATTCTGAAGGGGCTGCCCTAAGAAAGCCTTGTCCTTTTCTGGGTGAACTATTTAAGGCAGTATCCTTGACTGAACTTCCAGCATTTTAGCTAATTTGACCATGTTTGTCTTCTACCCAAAGCACTCCCAGCAAAAATAGCTGCCAGAGCTCCTGTGCAGCAGTTGAGTCAAGAGCTCTGGTTTTTGCAGATACTCTCCTGCTGTATTTTAAGAAGATTTTTTTCCCAAGTCTCTTATCAAATAGTGACAGATATGTTTGGTGTAAGCCTGTTGGTTTCCCACGAGCAAGAGCTTCAGGGAAACTTTCAAGAGTATATTTGACTTATAGACACTGAATGAATCATAGATAAATACCAAGATCTCTGGCAGGCACAAAATGCTGCTTTCTGTTTAGATGAATAAATGGCAAAATGCATTCACCAAATGACCACAGTATCAGATTATAATTGTTATTGAACTAATGTAAAAAATGTAAAATTCTATTCTGAACTACACATTTGTTATTGCAAAGGAATTCCACAAAATAAAGCAATTTTACACATTGCATGCATATTCCACTGGGCTAAGCAGAGTCTGAAACCTATAAACAATTTGTACTAATCTAATTATAAATGTACTAATCTGTGTTGGCACAAGACCATGCTACTACCTACTTATTTCATAATAGTAAAGACAAGTTTAAATTACTACTTGCATGAGAGGTACACGATGTAAAACCATTCTGTCTCTGACAGCACAGCTTTTATCAGTGTGGAAAACCCCAGCAATTTCCCTGAATAAAAAAGAAACCTGGCTGGATAAACTGCAACAGGAGAGCAAAGCTTTGTTGTTTTCCCCACGCTGGGGTGTAGTTTAGAGACAGCTCTTCCCTATCACACTTGCTTGGAATCAATATAGAAAAATCCAGGAAGGAGGAAATAACAGCAGATTAAAAACCACTAAAGCAGTTTCCCAAAAATGTTCTTCTGCCCCTGCCTCTGTGTCAGTGTGGGTGTAAAGGAACAAGCCTGAACCTGCAAACTGGCCCAGAGAGCATCAGAGAGGAACCAGCCTTTGTTCAGAGCAGCACCAAGTTACCCCTGCACTTCTTCATCCTTCATTCAGCTTCTGTGAGCACAGAAAAGTGATACAGGGCACACACAGCCCAAAAGGGGAATGAAATCCTGCTCACAACAGGCTCCTGTGTAATGCTGCACGCTCACTCACCTTCCCCACCAGTGCTGGGGTAATCACCATCCTTTGTGGAGCTTGGACAGAAAACAAGCACTGCAACTTCTTGCAAAAACAAACCTTTTGCTTCCCATCCCTTGGGCCTCTCTGGTAAAAGAAAAATTCCCCTATGGGCAAAGAAACAGTCAATTAAAATAGGAAGTGCTGTGTGTTACACACAACATTAAAACAGTTTGAGGTTAAAAAAAAACACATTCTGATCATTGTATTTCAGTTAGTTCCTGCCTTTTCAATTCCTCCTTACTGAGCATAACCTCGATTGAATATTTCTTATTCTTCATATAATAAAGTCCTAAGTGCTAAGGGCTGACTGATTGGTAATGGTGTTATTTCCCTAGTTTCATTCAGCAATGCAACCACAAAGCTTTTGGACTTCTGGGCCTTGCAAAGGGGTGAGAGAAAAGCTAATTTTGCAACATTTAATGTGTCCTGTTACTGTTCACTCTCCAATAGAAAAGCTTTTTGTATTAAATTGTGATGAAGTCACTGGACAAACTCAAGAAAAATTAATCAATCACTGTAAGAAAAAGATGCACTTTCAAGTTAAATATTATGAATTATGTATACTCATTCATGCTGCTTATTGATATTTGTTGTGAAGTAACAACAGCTTGTGTATTCATCAAAGGGTTTAACACTAAATAGTAATTTTATGTTTAAATCACAATTACTTCCCTGTTTCAGAATGCGACTATTTCCTTTTCACCTGCCAACAGGAGAAAACATGGCTGGACTGAGAAGAAAAAAAATCAAAATAAATCTCCATTTATATCTCATGAAGGAGCCTTTTTTGATTTAAGGCACGGGATGAAGTTCACTGCCAAGTATAGATTTACCAACAGTCACTGCCTGATGCTCTGTGAGAGGAGCTGCATCCTCAGGGTGCAATTACAGCAATTATCTGGATGGATCTTCTCATCAGCGACCTTTGACTCATCCCCTACGAACTGTCAGTCTTCATCACCAGATGGGGAAAGCAGTTTTATTGTTTCCACCCATCAGCTGCTTCTGAGAGGGAGGAAGCTCCCGAAACACAGCAGAGGGGCAGCCCTGGCAGGAACTGCAGCTCCCTCCTGGCTGCAAGAACAGCAGCACCCTGCACACCCCTGCATCCCTCACAGGCACTGCGAGGAAAACTGGATAACAACACTTTGGATCCAAACTACAGCTGCACTGCCTGATGGTAAAAGGTGGGGTTTGTTGGTTGTGCATCATTCTTTGGAAGGTTGTCCCAAATGAAGATGCAGCTCTCTTTGTGTCTATCTAGAATGAATTTACTGTCTATCTGAATTTACTATAAACTCACACCTCTGCAAGGATGGAGCACAGTCTTACCTCGACACTATTATGACATTTATTATCCCACAAATTTTACTGAAGTAAAACTGCAAAAGTTTTGTCAGAGGGCATGGCCTAGAGGGTACAGCTCATGTAAAATTAAACAATTTCAATTCACAGGCAGTAAAGCTAAAATGATGGAAGAATAAGCAACTCCCTTCAAGCAGCAGGACATTTAAAATGGGATTGGCAAATACCAACTATAAACAGCTTTACAAGAGTGGAACAGCTGATCAGTTCCTATAACAGAACAAAAAATCACCTTTGCCATAAGGGTGATTTAGCTCAGTTCTCTCATCTTACAGCTCTTCCAGAAAAAGGATGTCAGTTCCAGGCTTAATTATAATTACCATTAGCTGCTACCTACCATTTAATTAGTTGGTAATAAAGGCAAGTCTCTTTTTTATCAAAGCAATCAGCAGTGTCACTCCTTTGCATTCCTCCCATTAGCTGCAAATGTTGTTATGTGGACAGAGCAGGGATAGAACCAATAACAGTTAAATCTGGGGGAAAAAAAAAACCAACCCCAAAAGCTAAAACTGAAATAATTCAGAGAGGCAACTCAAACAGTCAGCTACTAAAGGAGATAGAAACTAAATTCTTCATTGCCAAGTGCCAATTCAAAGTGAAAACAGATTGAACCAAAACTGTCCAAAAATGCTTTCCCATTTTGTAATGCTCACACCCCTAACGCCAGACAGAGCCCAGCTGTTTCTGCGACTGACTTCAAACAATAGCTGGGCTGTTTAAAAGCTGTTTAAAACAGGGAATGATGTTTGCCTGAAGACATACTGTATTAATGCAAATTGCTTTCAAATGCACATCCAGTTTCTTAAGCAAAAAAACCCCAAGATATTAAACTGAGTGGAAGTTACTGCTAGAGCCATACATAACCTGTCAGGCATAATTCAGTCACCCATAAGGGGCTGCATGGAGTGAGCTGGCATTCAGGGAGAAACACAGCAAAAGGGGCTTCTGTTTGTACCAAAGGAAAATGCTTTTCATTTCACTTTTCCTACTTTAGAAAGGCCTTAAGACTACGGAGTCTGTGTCTCCTTTTTGGACCTTCCAATTACCACCAGAGGAAACTGTGTTTGCTCCTTCCACGATGCTGCACTCCACTCGTGCCCATGGCTGTTAGCCATGCTGCCACAGTGCCTTCCTATCAGCTTAAGCACTGACCTTTAAGTAGTTTTAACATGTTACTCCAGCTTTAATATTCTGATTTTAATGTCTCTGGAAGTGATTAACAGCACTGGCTTTATGTCTTTAGGTCCTTGTCTATTTGCTCACCACCTTCTGCTAATGTAACTTAATCATCACATGCTGCAGCACCCCAGGTTTCTATTTCTGGTTCAGTGAGACTGAAGTAGTAATAAGCAGAGCACGTTGTACCATCAGTGGGTTTCATTGCTCCTGAAAACAAGAGGATTAGACCACAGATTCATTTTGTTCTGTGTGTCATCTTTCTCATCTGTACAATGGAGACAACACAGCTATGGCTGAGAGACAGAGAGGCTTCCTCACAACAACAATTACACACCCATCTGTTAATTTTTTGTCAGTTATCTTTGCAGTATAGTTGTGAGATTGTTAAATAACCAAATTCGTGTAACTAGCAAAAAAGTAATCATGGCAAAGATCTCCAGGAACGTGCCGACAGACAGCAGACATGTTTCCCTGATCCAGACTCAGCAGTCAGCAAAAAGATTTGAAAGACAAGGAAGAGACTAGTTTGGATACAAAGGAGAGGATGGCAGGAATGTTAAGATGACAATTCAAGAAAATTTCTTGGAACGGTCACAAAAATGGAAATCAGCTGGAAATCCACCATTTCCTTGTATACTGTACAAGAATAATGCTCAGACAGTGAGTAAAGACCATCTCACTATAAAATATTACATCACAGCAAGAGAAGTCCCAGTCCTTGTGATACTGCCTGTGCACCATTTCCACATTGTTGTACCAACACTTAACTTGAAGAATGTATAAAAGAAATCTACTGGATTTGTCAAGCTCCTCCTTTATCAAAGGGCCAGGTCACTCCTCATGGCCTGTGTGCCCACTTCACTTTACATTAAAGAACTTTTTAAAATTTACCTAACAAACCTGTTGCTTGTTAAAATCCCTAAAGTCTCTTTAAGTAAAGATTTCTTAGATAAGCTGCTAAAATTATCAACAGCAGCTTTCTTGATATGTTAAAAAAAAATTTATCAGCAGCAGAAAACATCAATGTGCCCTGCTGCAGGCTCCCTGCACCTGCCTTGCACTGCTGCCACTGACCTGACCTTCCATGGAGCCAACTCAGCCAAAGGGAAAACACCAACACAGCAAAGGCACGAGCAGGGCTGCAGAGGTCTCACACTCCATGAAGGTGGAAGGAGCAGCTGAGCCCCTGCCAGCCCCACCGGGAGAAAATTCCCATTCCAGACACAACAAGGCAGCCCCATCCCATCCGGGCTTCAGCAGAAGACGAGGCAGCAGCGCGCTCCTCATCCTCTCTCCTGCCTGGGGTGACATTAGCACATAGGAACCTGCTAAGGGAAAGAAAGAATTCTTTGTAGATCGCCTGGATATGGCCAAAGCCATGGAGCGACGGGAGGGAAACTGAGGCAGCAATTCCAGCACCTCGGAGCGGCTCCCATTGAGCTCCCACGGCCGCGGCCCCGCGCTGCCACCTGCGGGAAGCGCCGGGAATGAGCGCTCCGGGAACCGGGAATGAGCGCTCCGGGAACCGGGAATGAGCGCTCCCCACACCGGGAATGAGCGCTCCGGGAGCCGGGAATGAGCGCTCCCGGCACCGGGAATGAGCGCTCCCCACACCGGGAATGAGCGCTCCGGGCACCGGGAATGAGCGCTCCCGAAACCACACCGGGAATGAGCGCTCCGGGAACCGGGAATGAGCGCTCCCCACACCGGGAATGAGCGCTCCGGGCACCGGGAATGAGCGCTCCGGGCACCGGGAATGAGCGCTCCGGGAACCGGGAATGAGCGCTCCCCACACCGGGAATGAGCGCTCCCCACACTGGGAATGAGCGCTCCGGGCACCGGGAATGAGCGCTCCAGGAACCGGGAATGAGCGCTCCCCACACCGGGAATGAGCGCTCCCAGCACCGGGAATGAGCGCTCCCCACACCGGGAATGAGCGCTCCCCACACTGGGAATGAGCGCTCCGGGAACCGGGAATGAGCGCTCCAGGAACGGGGAATGAGCGCTCCCCACACCGGGAATGAGCGCTCCGGGAACCGGGAATGAGCGCTCCCGGCACCGGGAATGAGCGCTCCGGGAACCGGGAATGAGCGCTCCGGGAACCGGGAATGAGCGCTCCTGAAACCACACCGGGAATGAGCGCTCCCCACACCGGGAATGAGCGCACCGGGCACCGGGAATGAGCGCTCCCAGCACCGGGAATGAGCGCTCCCGGCACCGAGAATGAGCGCTCCCCACACCGGGAATGAGCGCTCCCCACACCGGGAATGAGCGCTCCCAGCACCGGGAATGAGCGCTCCCCACACTGGGAATGAGCGCTCCCGGCACCGGGAAGCAGGGCCAGGAATGATCGCTCCTGGCCCTGCAGTGCCCCTGAACTCCCCCAGGAGCTCTCCAGGAACACCAGAGCCACCTTCCAGTCTCGGCTCTCCTCCTGCCCTTGGCAGAGCCCAGGATCCTTTTGAGGTCAATTCTTCCAAATGTTAGAATGCAATTCATTCTGATTGACACATCACACCACTGCACAATGTCACAGCGCGTTTTTGCATCACTGACTCCAGTGTTTTATTACAGAGCCTAAATAGTAAAAAAACGTATCCAAAGGCCTGGTTCTACTCTTTCTTTGCTTTTTATCTGCTGGGTCTGTGCAAAACTTTATTTCCTCACACATTAACTATTTAAAGCATAGACAATTTCAAGCTTGCAGAGGAAACTCGGAATGCAAGTTTCCTTTTCTTTCCCAAATAACTGGATTACCTCAGAACACTGTTACATAATGCTACAGAACACTCCAGTATTATCTGTTTCAGACATGAATAATTCCTGTGTATTTAACAACTCCTCCACAATTAGTAAATTAAAATATTTTACATTTGGCATCTGTTCAGAATAGCTATTGCTTTAAAAGGTATTAATACATATCTACTGGTCTAAAATAGGTAATGTAATGAAATTAAGTTATCTTCGTAAAATAGAAATCAGAATAGCGATGCAAATATTTGCATAGTTATGCAAATTCTCAATCATGAAGAACAATCACTGCTGTTAAAAAGCATAAGGCCATTAGGAATGGCTCCTGAGGAGGTCAAAGCATTCTTTCTTGATTTCCAAAATGACACATTTATAGCTTCTAGCTACAGAAATAATAATTTGAAAGTTCAGAGATAAAAATATCTTTTATTACTACATTCACATTCCACTCTCTGTAGTCTGATTTTTAGATGTCAGCACAGAATGAATCAGCTTTGTTATTAACAATTCAAATGAACAATATATATTCAGCAAATTGATCAAAGAATTTAAACAACTTCTAAAATTAATTTTCACAAAGCAATCTGCTGCTTAGAGTTTATAACACAAATGGAAACAGCACAACAAGAATAAAGTTAACAATATTATTTAAGCAATTATCATGAACAAAAGTATTCTTAAGTCCTGTCACTGGTAAGAACAAATGAATTTACTGAAATTTCTCCAGCATGAAAAAAGGCACAGAGCAATCAATATGAAAATGTGTAAACAGTGAAATAACAGCTCTGTAATGGAGGGACAAAACCAATGAAGAATTTCAATGAATCCAAGCCCTCTGATTCCTCAGGGTTTGCTACAAAACTGAAGGAGGTTTTTGTTACCAAAGTGGTAATTCCCGTGTTTGACAGAGATGACTGTGGAAGGTCTAGGTGAGGCTTTTGGTGAGGTCTCTCTAAATGGGATTATTTACTGTAAGACTGCAATTATCTCCTGCTAATGCAAACATCCTCCCTTATCTGCTCACCCCGAGCCCAGAGATCCTGGGGACATTGTGGCTCTTAAAGCTCCTGGCACTGCTTTGGGTCACAGAACAGCTGCTGAATTAAAGAAGTTATCCTAGAACAGGCATTTAGACACTTTACCATGTACAGGATAAAGATGTTCATAAACCAACTGGCAAAAACTTAAAGTTTCATTTTTAACAGGCCGTTCCAAGTAAAAAAAAAGTTAGAAATTGCAGCTGCTGTGAGCCTGCAGCTCAGCACAGCACAGGAATTCTCTGTCCCTGACCACAGCAGCAGAACCAGCAACCACAGCCTGTCCAACATGCAAACCCAAACCATTTAATACTGGTCAAATTCCACACCATAATGAAGTTAAACATAGATGTTAATCTTGAAATTGGGATGAGGGTTTGGCATTTCAATTAAATTTAGTTGTTTCATGACCTAATAATATTTAGTTATGCTGGTGCTTATTTATAATGGAATGTAACATAAGAATAACAGCATTAAAGATGAATATTTAAAAAGTATTTAAGATTTTATGAGGAGGCTTCCAAGTATTAATTATAAATGACAAAAAAAAAGTGTGAACAGTGCATAAATGGCAATTGTGATCATTGTAATGAATCATGAAAATTAATAGTACTTACTGTAATGACTCTAGTAATTATTAAGAGTTAAACCCAGTAGGTCTTATAACCTAAGGAAAGTTAGAGAATTGTATTTGACAGTTAAATGTTTTTCTGATTTTTAAGTATACTATAAACATGAACTTTCCTAAATAACACAATTGTGCTTCATTGAAGAGCTAATTAGAATCAAAGTCGTGGGTGTGGCTTGGATCTGGTGCTAAATGGAGGATCACAAACTTACATGGGAACACTTGCAAGGCTGGTTAGAGGGACAGAGAAAACAGATCCCAGAGTCAGCTTAAGGTCACAGAAGGTTTCACATTCCCAGAATGTGGGGGTCCTCCACACTTCTCTGCCACCCGTTCCTGCTTCATTTTTGCCATGCAGTTCTGTCTGCCCAGCTAAATGAGCTGAGAAAAACTCAGACAAAAGACGAGTTTCTAATTATCAGCAGTATGAGACATAAAAAACGGTGCTTTTCAACCAAATTGCATCATGCATTCTATTGCGTCATGAATTCCACTAGAAACGAAAGTGTTTGCAGAAAGGAGATTTAGTAAATGTAGCAAAAAATCATTGCCTTTCATGTGCTCCCCTCAGCAAAGTATAAACACTGAAATTCAGGCAGCTCTCAGTGATACTGAGAGAGAAATTTGTCTCAGATCAGTCTGCAATTCTGTGAGTAAACCTGGAAAAAAACGAATGCAAGGTGAAACAACGCATCCATTCTTCAATAAATGATTTTGAAATCAGCTGTTTTTTCCCATTCTGTTATTACAGGTATGTAATAAACCAGGTGAAAGTTGCCTCTAACTTCCACACTTTGCAATGGCATTTAGGCCACACAAAAGAAATTCCAGCAAGAAGAAACATGAGCACAGAAGGGCTTCAACAGCTTCCAACTTCATCTTTTCTACCTTTCCAACTGGAGGTAGTTCCACACTTTGAACTGCTCAGTTACAGCTACTGAGAACAAGACCAGTCTCTTTATGCATTAATTGTCCATCATGTTGAGGATCCATTTAATAAGTTGCTTCTGTTCTGTGCTCCCCAGGAGCTGCTGCTTCTGCCCCATCTAAAACAGGAACAATCTCACTGGCACAATGCTCATTTTCCACAGTAGAGTCATCCTGCAACGATTTCAGGGCAACTTTGAAAAAAAAAAATTAAATATTGGGATAATTAACCAGACAAGTAAATATTTTAATAAATTTAACAAGCATGCAGTTTAATTTAGGAGAGAAAATGCTGCCAGTATGTAACTACAGCACATCTTTTCTCTTACACTTTACTTGGGGAATGAATATATCTTCTGTTGAATATTACATTACAAGCCATGTTACTGAGTTTGGTATTCTCATCAGAGGAAAACTAAGCATTTTTTAACTGGAAATTTAATTATCATATGCATCCCTTTTTTAATTATTAGTAACAGCAAATCACTGACAGCCCCAGCCTCACAAGTCATCATCTGCAAAGCCACACTGAGGGTCCCACAGGCCCCTTCAAGTTGTGCAAGAAGTGGACAGTGATATATAAATACTTGCAAATGTCAATTTTGGGGAAAAAACCTTCTGGAACAGCACAGAAGTTTCTAGGCTTTGTGTGAGTCAATTAATGAATTGAATATTTGCATGAACAACATCTGAAGATACATTATCACAGCTCTAGAAAATCAAGTTTTCAGATGAAGGTATTTACAAGATACCAAAAAGAAATTGTTTGCATGTAGGAAAATATTAATAAACAGCAAAATCAAATTACTGCAAAAACATAAACACTGCAGCTGTAACACTTCTCTCCAACCATACCATTACAGCCTCACCAGTGAAAACAGAAGTGTCAATGCTAATGTAAACTCAGCTGCTGATATATATTCATTAGATTCAGAAAAGCTCCAACAGTTCTTCTTCTCACTACATCTAGTTTTCTCAGTTCAGCTATAATCTGATATACCAAAAGGTGAGGTTTAGTGACACCCAGGCTTAAGGTGTATCTCCCCATTCTTTTACTCCACAAAAATCATCTGAAAGCATTGCTAAAAAGGGAGTTTAGGAACTCAACTGCAGGAGCAGGGAACAGCCCAGGATGGTCCCTGTGCACTGACCCAACTCACATGACAAGAATCTCTGACACACTGTAAAGCCTATTCTGAAGTATTCCATTATTAGCTTCACTGTGAAACAGTAATTAAGCAGCAGGGAAGATTCACTGCCTTAGCCTTTTAGTCTTGATTCTAATTTACATGATTAAATTCTAACTTAGTCACTGATTACCTTCTGGGTTAGCACGCTTCGGGTGCTCATGGATTTTATTTTTGCCTTTGCTTCCTTTTCTGGATGTAGCAGTTTTTGCCCTCACCAATCCACAATTTTCAGCATGCTTACACATATTACTCTGTTAGCATAATGAAGAACAAATATATCAATCAAATATTAATCTATGTAAGCAATTTAACACACACAAAGCAAATATGGTTCTGACAGACAAATTCTGGAACACTGAGCAGAAGACTGACTTAGTTAACAACCTCCATAAAACTCCTGAAGACTTCCCAGAATATATATTAAAATTCTGCTTTAAAAGAACATTGCCATTTGGTGGGCATAAAATAAAATTTATCATTTTCTGGTTCCTGGATAAGCAATAAAGTTTTACATGTAAAATCTGTATGTGGAAAAAGGGTCACATTTACTTTAAAGTGCGCACAGTTAACCCAAAATGAGCACATGTTCTCACTGCATATGGTTACAAGTGAGTAATAATTTCTTACTTTCCTTGCTGAACTGGTCCTAGCTATCCTAAAAGTACTCTTTAAAATAAATTTTTCAGTTCACACTGAATTTATTCTGCATCACCACTGAAAATCACATTTCAGGCTCAAATACTACATTTTGTTCTTTATCACAACATCCCTGAAAGTGATTGCTCTTACTTCCTACTTCTAAGCAGTCGTGTACAAAAGATTTACCAAGAAGATAGACTCATCTTTCCAGCATTTCAATTTCACTGTTCATTTGCGAAGGATTTACCCTGGAAATAAGCACCACTGCACTATTTTAGTTGGACTGCAGTCACAAAACTTTTGTTTTCTTAAGGGAAATACAACCCCTTACACCACCACCAGCAGAGCAAGCAGTGTTTTCCCAGGGAACTGAAATACCTGGTTACATGTGCAGCTGCACTGAGCACATCTGAATCTTTTCTCGTTCCTGTGAGTCTTCCTGTGCTGAAGGAAAGCGTAGCGCTCGTGGAAAGCTGCCTCACAGTCCCTGCACTTCACTGCCTCTTCCATGTAGGAATGCAGATTCCTCAGGTGGACACCTGGACAATTATTGAAAACAATTCATTTTAATGGCAAGGTTTTTGTTTTCACAGTTTTGAACAAGAGTTGGGCTGTGCATAACCCTGAGTAATGCAAATCTCGTAGAGGAAAACACAAAAGAACCATCCGTGCTCCCTGCAGTAGGGGTAAAATAGACAAACAAGTTTAAGGTTAAAAAAAAGCTGCAGCAAGATGTTGCAACTTCCCAAAGAAATCAAGCAGTTCTAAGTCTGCATGTTACTGATTTCAGTAGAAATCGTTTAACAAATCAAATCCTTCCAGAAAAATCCAGTTTTAATACAGCATTTTCATGTATTTCTGAAAATTTAAAATTCTGTATCAATTTTGTTGTTACTGGTCAGCTCTACTGCTGCCAACCCTCCTGAAAAAACAGAAAACCACAGTGCCACAGGTATCTAGCAAATAAAAAAAAGAAAAAGCTAAGTATTTGCTACTTTGCATTTTAAACAAATTAAAACATCAACCACAAGATGTCACCACATCTCTTTGAAGGAGGAACTTACCTGGAAAACTACAAATACATTTTACTTAAAATATTCTGTGACAATATGAAGTCAGCTATAACATATTTGGTGAAATTTTGTGAAAATTTGAGATTTTACCTCTACTTAGCTTTACATTTCATTTCCAGTGTTTTCCTCTAAACTCACCCAAATCACTTTTTCGGGAAAGGAAAGTACTACAATGTGGACATTGGTGTTTTGGCACATTTTCTCCATGCTTCTGTAACATATGGATTTTCATGGTACCACTTTGAGTGAATCTGGTTTGGCAAACATAACATTCATAGCGTTTCTCACCTATTAAAAAGAAATTAAAATAACATATGGTTAGAAACTCTACTTATTTGATATAAATTCCAATTTCCACAGAATTCAACATCCATGTTCTAACAGCAACAGTTCCCAGATCAGCCAAAAGTTAATATTAGTTGACAGTGCACAAAAGGCCAAACAAGTCTCCAGAAGTTTACATAACTGATTGCAACACAAAATCTTGGCTTTCCTGAGTCCACAAGTCAAACTGCTGAAGCATAAATCCATGAATATAATCCTAAACTAGGAATCAGGAATTATTTTAATTATCATCTATTCTTCCTTGAATACTTCATGTACAAAAATGCAGAATTATCTTCAAATATGCAAGAAGAGAAAGTCAACAGCAGCAAAACATCGTGGTAAGAGTGACACACCACCAGCCATGGATAATGGTGGGAAGGGAAATTAGGAAATTATTTTCTTGCTTTTCTCCCCCAAAAAGCCACATCAGGTGTGACTATCATTAAAAATTACATCAACACTGGCAACTGGCACAGCTTTGAACCAACTCCAGACTGGTTCTGTGGAAGAAGTCCCTGCCAGTAGTGGGTAACACTCTTGAACTCTTCCAGAAAAAAATAATTCAGTTTAATTGCACCAAACTGTCTCAAGATATGAACCAATGCGTGACAAGTGGGGATATTTGGAAAATTTGATTCAAACCATGTTGTCACACTCTGATTCAACCTAAAACATTAATCAGAGCACAAATTACATATCATAATTGAGCCAAGTTGAACCCTGAAGTATAGGATTGATACCCACTGCCCCTGAGATGACTTGCATGCTACAGAGCTATGACAAGAACACACTGCTTTCAAAATTAAACCAATTTTGACCAAATTAGTTGCTGGCAATCTGGGGTCATAATATCCATGTTCTGAACAGATATTTAAAAATCTCTCATAGATACCTCTCCATTAGTAAAATCAACTAATTGAGAAATAAAAGTGACAACTTGACCCACAGAAAAGGAAATACTTTTCTAATAGAAAAGAAGTTTAGGAGGAAGAGCTAGACTAACTACTAGCACTGCTGGGCTTCCAACTTCCAAATCCAGAACATTGAAAGAAAACACGTTTTTACTCCAAATCATGAATAAAAAAAGGGCTGACCTTGAGTTTGAAATGAGATCGCTCTAACCCTATGAATATTGAGGAGCTGAGGCCCTGGAGTTGATCATTACCCCAGAATTCTACCTGTGTGAGTTAACATGTGCCTTTTCAGTTTGTAGGTATCTTTGCTTGCATAGCTGCACAGGTGACAGGGGTAGGGCCGCTCTCCCGTGTGCGAGCGAACGTGGCGTCTCATCTTGCTGGCCTCAGATAAAAATGAGAGATTTTCAAAAGTAACATCTACATTAGAGATATATTTAATTAAAATAGAAGCAATTTTACACAATACACCTACTGCAATTTAAAACATTGCATTAATCCCCTGAATTAGCACTCTCACATCCATGTTTTTCCCTGCATAATCAGCCTGTTGTGGTTTTAGGACACTTCTGCACTATTTCCCCATATTATCTTACTTCCATATTTAGTGTCCACATTAGCAAAATGGGAAATTTTATAATAAGAACAAGAAAGATAAAATTTTAAAAAGAGGATACCTACTACTGTCATGCTACTTGAATGTACCAAACGTAAAATTCTTTGAAAACACTCAGGAAAATAAATGAAAGACCAAACCCATTATCCAGAGACTATCCACCTTCAAGTCCCAATGAAGCACCTTAGTTACAAAGTTTAATTCAATTATACTTTTTTTTAATGCTGTTTTTCTGATATGCTCTACATAAATATTGTAGGTACGTGAGTAGGAGTTATCATATGTTCAGTTCCTCCATTTATAAACACAATTAATGAATTCACTGCTAGATTCCTTCAAATCTACACCACTATTCACTTAAATAAAATTAAACATGACTGCCAACCTTTGCTACACAAAAGTCAAATAATTTGCATGGCAGTACTGGAGAGCTCCTTCAGGTTTCTTCATTCAGGTAAAGCTTACAGGAATGAGAGTTCTGTAAAAGCAGTGAATGCTGAATAGCCCCTTACTGAAACAAGGGAAAGAATAGGGTAATTTAACATCAGCAGTCAGGGTTTTTAAAGATGCAAGCTATCCAAAATCTAATTATTAAGATAAGGTGCGTGGAATAAAGTTCAGGATTGCTTATAGCTTTAGATCTGGACACAGCACAAATTCACATATTGAATATCCACTAAATTGTGACAGTGATTCAATCACAGATGCATTTCTGAAAGCCTGTGCACCCAATTCAATTGCCATTTCCAAATGTACCCTTAAGCAGACTCTAAGGTATTTTGTTCTTGATGAAAAAAATTCTAGTCCTGGAAAAAAAACCAAACACCATCAAGTATATAAACAGAATACATGAACTTCTTTTTAGACATTAGCTAGTCTTGCCCTACAGTACATGGAATGTTGTGTACATGACAACCAAGAATGCTTCTGCAGGACCAAAATCCCACAAACAAATTGTCAAGTAGCAATTTTAGCATAACAAAAGGAAAAAAGCTCTTAAAATGCAATTAGTTCAAAAACCCCTAAATAATTTTATTAATATTCATTTGGAGCAACACATTAGCAAATACTTCATGGACAAAGTAAGGGTTCCAGGGTTTGCAGGATGATGGGGATGAAAAGATGTGCAATGAAATTAAATTAAATTAAATGCATGTCACCAGGAAGTTGTAGCCATCAGCCACCTTGCAATAACACTGCAGCAACATAAGAGATAAACACAGTTCATCAGTGTGTCCGAGGCCATCAGCAGAACCTGGACTTCTCATGGTTAAAAATCTGGGCAAAAATTGTATGTACACTAAAATCTGGGCAGGTGAAAAACTTCACACCTTCCCAAAAGATTCAGTAAGGCTGTACTTACTTCTACACTGGAGTATTCACATACTGTGCACTTGAAAGGCTTCTCCAAAGTGTGTTTGTACCTCCTGTGTCGTGAAAGCTCCCCTCGGGTCACAAATGCTGTGTCACACTCACTGCATTTATGGGGTTTGTTCCCTACAACAATACACCACAAGACTTTGATTCAACACCACAGCAATGTGATTTGTCTGCCTTAAATCAACACGCAGAATTTTTTAATAGAACTTTTTCTGATATTCTGATTTTTTACATACAATAAATCATAGAGTGATTTGGGTTGGAAGGGACCTTAAAGCTCATTTTGTTCCACCCCCTGCCATGGGCAGAGACACCTTCCACTATCCTACATTGCTCCAAGCAATGTGGTCAACCTGGCCTTGGACACTTCCAGGGATGGGGCAGCCACAGCTTCTCTGGGCACCCTGTGCCAGGGCCTCAGCACCCTCCCAGTAAAGAATTTCTTCCATATATATGCACACAATAAGCTTATTATAAACACAATTTATTGCTTCACTTCATATGTTTATATAGCAAAATGAAAACATCACAGAAAATTCTATTCTTCACGCAGGAATGAAGCACAGCTGAAGTCTCTGTTGAGCTGACAAGAATGGTACTTAACAAAATAAACAAATACACACACACAGAGTTTCCTAACTACAGACCACGTCCTTTCAGTGTGGAACAGCACAGAAAATCAGAGGAATTTCTGAGCATAAAATGATCACAGAACACAGCTCTAAGGCAAAGGCACTTGCCTGTTAATTCAGTTTTGAAGACAGTATGCACCATGAAGGATTTTCAAGCATTAGGTACCTGTATGTGTGTTCACATGGTTATGCAGCAGAGTTGCTGTACGGAAGGCCTTGGGGCAGAGGTGACACACGTGACGTTTCTCATCTGAATGGGTTTTCAAATGACGCCTAAGACTTGATAACTTGACTGAGGTGAATGTGCAGAAAAAACAGTTAAAATGTTCTTTTTCTCCTGTTGGAACAAAGACACATTTACACTGTATACAACAAAATAATGACTACTTTTGTTAAAAATGGTACCAATTTCTAAAGAGTCCCTCTAGTCTGGGTAAAACTGCTTCAAACTTCTACATCAAAGGATTCATTAAGACTTAAGTGATTTACCCCCAAAATTGTGTTATTTGTTAGTGGTACAGTTTAGAATCTAATCCCAGGAGACCTAACTCCTACTCTTGCTCTTACCTCCAAGACAGGATGAGACTTCCTCTCTCAATACCATCATTAAGACTTACAACCTGTACAACAAACTTCTTGACAACAACTGTGTAATTAGCATTAAGTAAGTTTATGCAAAGATTTGGAAATGGCAGGTTAAGCTATTCCCAGCTTTCTGGTGCTCCTGAATCTGTAAAGTGCATATAAAAAAATCATGATGTAAAAGTCTCTTTAAAATTACTGGTTGAATTTGAGAGGAAAAAAAAAGTTCTTTGGAGAAGTCATAGAATAAAATTCAGGGCACAAGAGTAATGAATTTCTTTTGAGAGTAACAAGATTAAATGTGCAACACTTTCAGTTATGAAGAAGATTTGAAACTGTGAAATGGCAAATACGTCACATTTGAAGAGTCTTTCCAGAACAGTTGCCTCAGCTCCCAAGTGTGCTCTCTGTAATGATTTTCATGCTGAGACCAAAATGCATTTTATACAATGCTTTATAACACACAGAGATGTGCAGATAACACTTCAGTTCAGTAACAGCAAACAAAACCACTTTATTGTCATTTATTCATTGTGGATTCATGCCCACACAAAGGAACATTGTTAGCTTTGTTAAAACTGCTCAAATGTGCTTCCTATAAAGGCTGTAACTGAAACAGGGGACATTAACAATTTGTACCATAGAGAACCTCAGCCAAGATACCTTAACTTCCAGATACAACACACACATTTACAGACTCAACATCACTGATGTCATCCAATTTTTACAGTACACACACAGTTTCTAGGGAAACAGATGCTTATCTGTTCTCTTCTGAGTCAGTCAACTTCTGTAACATACTTTTATGTTCCTAACATCTTAAATCAGCCATTTTCTGTTACTCTTATTTAGGTTCTGGGAAAGGCTTTGCTGATAGGTATTGGTTGATAATTGCCCACCACTCTCTGCTGGCAATGTGGAACCACTCTAAACTCAACCATAAACCCTCAAACAAGCACATTTTGAAGCTGAATGAGTGGATCGAGACACTAAATAAATTACTAGGTGTATTCAAAGGCACTTATACAATATTAACTTTGAAATCTCCCGGGAGGATTCAAATACCACACACTGTTCAAAAGACCATTAATTTCTAAATGCCATCCAAAATGTCTCTCCTGAAAACAAGGCAGATGACATCAGCCTGAAGATCTTTGAGCACTTAAGGCTGAAGGTATTATTTCTTCTTCCAAAGAAGAAATACCTCCATTCTCACAGAGTGTTAAGACTTAACCTAATCTAAACTTAGTAATTACCACTGTAAATATTTAATGTGAAACTTCAACCTCAGTTCAAAATGTTACTTAACATGCCTTATCTGAAAATTAGCTACAAAGATTATTAGCTTTTTACCTTTTTCCTGATGTGGAGCATGAGCCTCAAATTTAAGATTCTTGAGATTTCTTACAACTGTTTGTTCTGATGCAGATGGATATTCCTGTTCTTTACTTTCATTGAATAAGTCTGACAAATCATCACCCCCTTTGCAGCTCTGACTCTTTGTTTGCCCAACAGTGGAAAAAACTTTCTCTCCTTCCCCCTCTTCAGATGGGCTCAGTTGCTGGATGTTATTTTCAAATGTAATGGCATCATTATCTCTGTCAATCTATTTTAAAAAAGAATATGTTTTACAACTTTCTCAATTAAAGGCAGTCGCTACTGGCAAATCAACTAAGCAGTCAACAAAATGCAAGCCACCAATTCATTCTGATTTTCAGTCTTTAAGTCATCATCATGTGATGCACAAAACTGCAACAAAAAATTTGCATTTTGCATACAGCAGCCTAACTGGTAAGTTACAATTCAGTAAGAATTATTACACCCTCCCTCTTCAAAATTTTATATAAAATTTCAGAACATCATTTTAAATTGCAGCACTGAGAACACAGAAACTCGTATCTTTATTTTTTTAAAGAAAATTTCAGTATGTTTACCTTTGAAAAGAAAGTGAGAGGTATGCTCTGTTTTTTAACAAAATAGGACTTCTGCAGGTAAATTGTACTGTCTTCTTTGTCATATAGCAAATAACCAGGCTGTGATACTTCTTGTGTTAGCTAGACACAAATATGGCAATATGAGCTACCTCAGAAATTATCTAGTGCTGCATGAATTTTTTAAGAAAAAGGATTTTATTGTAAAACAAATATAATAGCTAGCACAGAACAAAACTGGAGTGTTTGCATGTCCTTATTAATAAAATTAATTTCAAATGGGACTGTATTACATACCCAGCTTTAACAATGACTCCGGGATTGAACTAATTAAATTAAGGAGAAAAAGGGAAATCCTGTAATGCCACGTAAGAGATGGAGGCTATCAAACCAAATAGTACCGAACTGATGAACTAAATTAAAAACTTGTCTGAATTTCAACAGTTAAATATCATCTCGATATCATCTTGACAATCTGGGTCTCTTCCAACTGAGAATATTCTCTGAATCTTGAAAGACTAAACTTCTAGTTTGTCTTTTAAATATGGATGAAATTATAAAAAGATGTACAGGGGACTGGATATTTAAGTCCAACAAATTTGAATAAATAATATTAACGCTTAAGTCAGAACCAAATCGGTGCGATAGTAGAAGCTAACAGGGAACAACGTATCTCTAATTTCGCCTTATCCAGAACTTGTACCTCCATCAGGAGCGTGTCTGGTGGTTTCTCTGTCTCCTTGCTTTCTGCGCTCTTTTCTTGCCCTTGTTCTTGCCGGATCTGCTCCAGCTCCAAGTCGTACAAGACGCAGATGCCGTCCCGCAGGCTCAGGGCCATGCCCGGGGCACGCAGCGCTCCACGGCCCGGCCCAGCGCCACAGCCGGGCCCTGCGGGCTCCCTGCGCGTCCTGCTCCCCGTCACACACAGCGAGCGATCACCGCTGTGCCAGCCCGATCCGGGATACACACCAGCGCAAACCACGGGCCTTCAGGAGCAGCCCCGAGCCCCCTCAGCGCTCCTGACTCGGGGCTCCGGCGGCCCAAGGGCCCTCCCGCTGCGGGCGGTGCCCCCGCGGGGAGCCGGGTCCCCCGGGCTGTTGGGCCATCGTGCCCGGGCTGCCCTCGAGGGGAGGCGGCGGGGAAGGGGCTCAGCGCCTGCCGTGCAGCTCGGCATGGCCGCCCTGGGCCGCTCCCTCAGCAGCGGCTGCAGTAGGAGCCCACTCGTGGGGAGCAGCTTTTGGGGAACGGCTGGTTCTCACGTGTTAATTCCCTACAAAACACAAAAGCCCCGAACCGGCGGAGCTTTCCCTCGCAATGCACCGGGTGCCCGCTGCTCCTTGGCCCCCACGCACCGCAAGTCCTGTCAGGGCAGCTGCCGTTTCCTCACCCTCTGAGCAGAGATGAAGACATCTCGCCCTTAATTGTAGGCCCTTAACCTTCTGCTCCCACTTGGCTGGAGACCACGGGGCTGAGCTCAATTGGTTTCTCCACTTGGGAAGTATCTGAAGCACTTGCCGTGTTTCTGTGGCGGAAAGGCTCCAGCCGGGAGCCCTGCGCTGGAGTGCCGCTGAAGGGCCGCCTGATGCTGCCGCCACAGAAGTGTTGTACAAAATTGGCTCAAGTGGCTCTGCAGAGGCAGTGGAGCGATGTTTAAGCATCTTTACGCTGTACCTTAGGCCTGGATTGGTTATTCAGTGAGAACAAGTTGAAAGACTCCTCCAAAGGCATTGTGAAAATGTCTTTGAGGTAAACTTGCACAGTTTGAGTGACTTAACATTTAATCTTGTGTACCCTTCTAGACTAGTAATTTCCAGCCATCAAACATTTTATAAAACCCACTTACTCTGAATACTCTATTATATGCCACTGCAGAGGATAGATTTAGAGCTTTACTTCTAAATATTAGCTTGGTGCATTGCAGGGTACAGCACATTGCACAGGGACTGCAGCCCAGTGTGTTCCAGATCCTGCTAAACTGATTTACCCCAAACTAAGTGGTGGTTTTCCTTCCCTGGGGATGTAACCCAGGCATTTGTGAAATATCTGTAGCACAAACAGCAGCCCACCCCACTGGCCTTTGAGCGGTACCCTAAGATGAGGTGGGGTTATTTGACCTCATCCTCAGAGACATCAACTGAAAATCCCCTAAACACCCTTGACAACAAGCACTCCTATCTACAATTCTCTAGAATCTTAAATGCAAAAATAATCCAGCATGTTTACATTTAACAACTGCAAGTTAGTCATAACTATTCTGCTGCTTGGAATCAACACAAACCCGAAGCAATTATTTAAGGCTGAATATCTATTCCAGCAATTTAGTGCTGATATTTTGGTTAGACACCACATTATTCATCATCCATGAATCCACAGGCTCTCAAAACTAAAGAACAGGATGCAGAGTATACAATATATTCACATAATTAGGCTGCCAGTAACTGTGGCCAGAGATTTTACTTCTCACACATTTCTAAATCTTTTCAAGTTGCTCTGTATACTGTGCAATTATGATTGTTGAAGGGCACTGTAGGAAAAAAAAGTTGTTACAGTAATACACCATCCTTTAGGTTATTTTAATGAGGTTTTCTGCACTTCAGCAGTCATCAACTTCTAATAGCTGTCCTGCCTTGCACTTCTGCATTATTAATACCAGCATCATCCATGCAGGTACAGTAAAGGTCTGTCATTATTTCCATTAATAACTAATATTTCCAAGGATTTATAGCTCAAACGCAGAATGCCCCTTCAGTTCATTTTTTGCTGAATTTAAAAGAACCACTTGAATCAGCAATCTAAGAATTCAACCAATTTCTGAGTAGGTTTTGACACGCTAGAGGTTAACAGCTTCATAATGGCTATTATGGTGTGTTGTGTGTAGAGTCTCCAGTTACTGCTGCTGCATTGTCCATCTCTAGCTGCAATCTAGCTTCTACCCACTCTTCTGGGAGTCTGGTTCTTTCTAACACATCTAACAACCTGCACGAAAAGTCTATCACAAAAAGAATAGAGAGCTGTTTTGTATTTTAAGTCATAATTACACTTTGGGAGGTAAATGTTCAAAATTAATTATTGTTTGTCAGGAGTATTTCATAAGGAGCATAAGGAATTTAATGTAGGCACATTTTCCTGTGCTAAAGTAACGTTACATAAAGAAACAAAACTCAGCCACAAGATACAGATAAATTGTTGATAAGACTCTACCACTGCATTAAAGTGAATACATGGACAAGTAAAATCCTTAATCAGCAGAGTAAATTTCCTTGGCTACACTAAGGAAACACAGCAAACTTTGTTCCGATTTGTGGATTTCTACCCAAGTATAAACAGTGCAGCTAATTTTTTTCAAGAAGTAAAATACTGGGTTATCTGTTCAGATTGTCAGTCTTAAATCTGAATAATGTCCTTTATAATATTTAAGATGTTTAATGCATTTAGGTGGAGCTGATGTTTTTAAAAGCTCCATTTCCATATATATAAAGCATATTTGACCTTGAATGTAGTTCAAGGTTTACTTCCCTTTCTGTGTTTCAGAGACTCACTTTGGATGACTGCAGAGGCTGTTTATCCATCCTCTCTGGTGATACTTTGCACCTCCATCACAGGTTCTAAACTGCAGTCCTCCCATGCCAATGGAAGGATTGCCATCAATTTAACAGGGCTTGGAATTAGGCCCAGAATAGATAACTATGTGAAGCAATGACAGTGGGATTTATTTACACATTTTTGACCTGTCCACCAACTGTAGAGTAAATCAGGAACTCTGCAGTGCACTTCAAAGAGAAAAAGAAAAAATAAAGAGACCAAAACATAAAACCCCAAAACAAATAGATTCAAACTTAACCTCCAATGCTCATAATTATTTCATTTATGACACTCTGCCTTGTAGTTGAAACCTCCATTCTTCTCCAGAACATGACTCCTGTTAGTCTAAGAGAAAACCCAGTCTTTGTTGTGACTTATTTTGACAGCTTTAATATCATTTTCCACCTGGCATCTGGAAAGTTTTCCATTTTCACTTTCCACCAATGTCTCACTTTTGTTTCCAAGTATGTGTCGCGTTCACACCGCACCTGTCAGCGGTGTGTGTGCCTTAGCACCAGGCTGCAAACACCAACGCCTTCCCTTTGCTTCTACCCCAGGGACAAACACTACCTTCAGCACCTCTTTTGCAGTGAGATATTGCCCCTCTCAATAATGACAGCACCAGATAACCTCCTTCACACCATCACCTGCTTCCGAGAAAGAGGAGATACTTTTACAATCTTCTAATTCATCTGGCTCCTTTAAACCTTGCTCAGGTCTTGAAGCTGTCACTAAATAGTTGAAGTCTTTTTGCTGTATTTTCTGGTGCTGCTCGTTCCTTTGGTGTCCCACTTTCACAAATACGAAGCATTTCTTCAGAGACCACCAAAAACCTTAATTAAATTAAAAAAAAAAAAAAAAAAAAAGGAAAGCACGTCAGCTAATGAGTGAGATAAAAAAGTTATGTTCTTTTTGATGCTGTTCTAAGCAACTGAATCTTGCAGATTCAGAATTAAGTCAGTGCTTCAGTACTGGCCTGGAATATTCTCAGGAGAAAATATACAGTTTGATCACTTGGAAAGAAGGATATTATTAATTTTTTATT
Source organism: Poecile atricapillus (assembly GCF_030490865.1). Classification (NCBI taxonomy): domain Eukaryota; kingdom Metazoa; phylum Chordata; class Aves; order Passeriformes; family Paridae; genus Poecile; species Poecile atricapillus. The sequence continues at coordinate 3,006,038 of NC_081263.1, forward strand.
TTTTCCCCCAGACCTTTGGTTTGGAGATGGAAGCTACAGTTTATTTTAGCAGACATCACTAAGGATTCAGATCTGACTTGGATTTCTTGCCTGCCCCAAAGAACACAATTCTCTGCTTCCTACTGCTACAGTCATATAAAAACCAGTCAGACCTCAGACCCAGGAACATCAGAACATACAGTCCTACTTGTTTCCTTGCTGAATCCCTGAAGCAGACAGAAGATGGGAGCACAGCAAAGCAAAGCCAGATGGAAATCATGCTGGAGGGTATTGATTGACTAGTGTCTAGGCAGGCTATAAATTACCACTTCTCATGCAAAGAGGGTGAGCAGAGCTGCAGAGCTGTCTCAGGGCACAGTGCTTGGACTGTGCTGCTCATGCAGGATCAGCTAAATTCGGGTTGTGCCTAAGGCACAGGGAAATCCAGGCTTTGCTCTCTCTCCAATGCTCATCTGGACTTTGAGGAGACAAATCATCCCTTTAAATATGAGTGATTCTTGCAACAGAACAAAAGCAACTCCTATTAAGTTAAAAGACTTAATGCTTTCAAGTATTGTCTATGCTCTTAAAATCCTGCTCTATACTGTAAATGATTATAATTATATAGCATGACTAGAAACCAAGACCTAATAGAGTACAGATGTGGGATATATAAAAAGGGAAGTATTTAACATAAGTTTATTGGAGCTGAAAGTACCAGGGATGATTGATTGCTTAGACACAAGTCAGGGAAGTGGCCTAAAAATTATTAACCATAATTGCAATTTGTCTATTAACTGTTTCATCTAACATTGTGATATATTTAGAAACAATCCTGCCATCCACTAACATAGAATTTGCTGCTTGTGGCAAACAGCAGAGCTGCGTGCCTGGATCTGTTTGGAGGAAGGATGTTTACTGGGAAGCATATCACTTCTTCCATTTCAAAAGACATTAGTGTGGTTATACAGTTAACTACACCTCAGTGACTTCCACTGTTTTTCCAGAATACTCTTTAATCCAACAGATAGCAAAGAAAGTTTTTAATACAACTCCCCTTAGTTAGTTATTACAGGTTTCTGCTGCTGTTTGTGCAAGGGTTGAAGAGTTAAAAGTTTAAAAGGCAGAAAGTTTTCCTCTTGTTTTGACTAAACCAGGGGAAACGTGCTGGAGCTGTGCAGAATTTGATTGCCAAACACAGAGAAAAGATACACAGTGAGAAAAGATAGTAAAGGTTTAACCCAGCTGATGTAAGAAACAAACTCCAAGGATGCCCATGTTTCCTCCTTTTATCGCATTGTTAATCTTTAATCAGGAAAACAGTTCTGAGAACAGCTCTTTGTGCACAGCTGAACAGACACCAAAACTTGGAAGTTAATAGGATCACCAAAGAATGAGACTATTAAATCATTGTCCTAATAAATCTGTGAGTGAGATGTACAAACCCAGGGGAGTTCAAATTCTGCTTCCACGTGGATGTGCAGCAAGTACACGTTAATCCTTGCAAAATCAGCAGTAAGGAGGTGGTTGGTGGGTTCAGAAGAGCAGTGGGTTCCTGTGCACTTTTTTTCCAGCTCAGATAACAAATTCTCTTGGGGTTAAACTTTCTGAGGAGTCCAAATCATCTTCTTAATTCAAGAATCTAAAGAAATCAAGAAAATTTAGGGGAATATTTAACAACTTATATATTAATGTCACTTCACTGAAAAGCAGGTGCTGTAGTCCATGATATTTATCAGCAGAAATACCTTAAATCTTAGTTTTCTGCACTGCTACAATGTTGAACCATCACTTAAAGTCCACAACCAGATAGCCCCAGGCCTCTCCATCAGGAGCTGGTAATGGAAATACGGTATAGCAGGCTCAGTTGCACATCTCTTCTGTGCCTGAAAGAAGAAACAAAGTCAATCTTATAGCCCTTGTAATCTTAAACATCAAGATGAGGCAGTGTCTAGAAAGCAGATGAGAATACCAGGGTGACAAGTTTTGTGAATCACGGTTATTACTCCATTCAGAGCTGCCTCTACAAACTGAAAGTCTCTTGATCTGTCATTCATACCCATCTTTTGTTTAAGATCTGGGCAGAGCACATTTATGCTCCACCCAAAATAAAAAAAGTACTTAGTGCTATTTAGAGCAAATACCTGAACTCTACAAGGTTAGCAAGTGCGTGGGGTTTTTATTTTATTTGCAGAATGCAAGTTGGTTGCTGTTCATTTGTACATAGTGGTAAGAAGCTTCTCTTTACATAAACAGTATTCATTTGCATATATATCATCCTGAATCAGAAAATTTGGAGACAGTTACAGATGGTCAGTCAAAGATGCACCTATAGCAATCAGAATTCTGTCTTCCTAAAAGCATAAGAAAAAAAGCATCATTTCCAGGGTCCAGTTGAACTCCTCATCTCTTTACTGAGTGTTGTTTGTAGAAATAATCATACCTGTGGCATTTGTCTGGTAGGAACCATTTACACTGACCAAACAAAAGTGCTTCACATTGAAGAAAATCCCATTGTGGTCCACTGATGTTGTCTTATTCCTGTTAGAATGGTGCTAAGCAGAAGTGTACAGTATGTAGGATTTCACCTGACCTGTTAACACTTACATAAGAATTTTCCAGTAAACAGAGGATTCGTTACAGGGATTATTGGTTTTTGTGCAATGTTGATTTTCCTCCAGCTGCCAGGTTCAAGAACCAAAAGGTATGTAGTGCTTGACATAGGCACATTTGCCTTCTGACCTTTAGATTGTAGTTGGCTTTCATTTCTGCATAATCAGCTTTTCTATGCTGTTGTTTGGCTTTTAGTGTTATAAAATGCTTGAAATATTAATCAAAGCTGTTTTCCTGGGGAAAAAGTATAGAACAAATCTCACATGAAGCAGAAAACAGAGTTCAGCCCAAGTTGCTGCTTTTGTGTTTCTATTGAAGGAGAAAACAGTTTATAGTAAATGCTTTTAATTTCAAGTAAGAACTTACTGTTTGCATTACAGTAACCTAGAGAGAACCCAGCAGGGACTTTCTGTGGCACAGACAAAAATGAGAAGAGATAATGATCATGTCTAATTAGGTTTTAAGCTCCTCTAGCTGGGAACTATCAACCAAACTAGGAGAATTCATAAGAACAAGGAGAAATTGGCATTATGACCTCCCAAACCCCTTCCTAGGAGATGATAAAGGCTTGGGGATGTAGCTACATGTCCAAAGTCAAATGGGAAATCCATAGCAGAGGAAGGAACAGAACCTAAACCTCCAGAATCTGCCCCCACTCTTACTGGTTAAAGCCATCCTTCTTCAAAGGTGTTGGCTCAAAGAGGACGTACAGAACTGTGACCAGTGGGTCAGACTGCATGTAACAAGGGACTGAAATCTTGAGGGAGAACAAAGGCACATGGGGGGATTTAAAGGAAAAAGAAACAGGTAGAGCTGGGTAACCCTGAAAGAACAACTGCCAGCACAGTGCTGCTCGCAGGCAAAGTGTCACAGAGAAATAATGAACAGCGTGCAAGAGAAAGGAGCAAGTGGAGACAGGGTTGTCTCATCCTAGAAAACCTTAAATTTAATGTCTAAAAAGGTGCTTTCATGTCAATTCTTTGGGCCTGAGGAGGTGAAGTCTCTGTAAAAAATCACAGTTAGCAGAACACCAGTCATCCAGAGGAAGCCAGAGACTCTTGAACAAGAGGTGCTTGAACTCATGTACAAGGATTTGTCTGTTTCCTACTCAGGTAGGAAGCAGGAAGTCCTTGACAGCTGCAAATACACTCCTCTGTGGTAAAGAGACTTCACTCCAGCAAGGACAACCATTTTTATTTGCAAACTGGATTTGGAGCCACCTGGGCTTTGTGTGACTGAGCAGAGCAGGTGCTGAAAGGTAAAGGGAAACACAAACCTTTTGCTGACTGTTTTTCACTCTGGTTGGTATGGTTTGTCCCCTTCTCTCCTGGCTTTGGTTCTGCTGTTCATCCAGAAAAAAACAACCTGCAGTAACCATGCAAAAATCGTCATTCTGTTGTGGCTAGGGTAAAGTCAGTCAAAATCTTGGTGGGCCCAAACTTTCCACATGACTGAGACCTTCTGCAGTAGATGAGAGGAGCTCCCAAGCTAACAGAATTACACATACCTGGCCACTGGTCAGGTACCATTTGCTACAGAGCCCATTACTCACATATTCACACTGATCCTTGACAGTATTCCTTTAGGGAAGACTCCCCAGATTAGAGTCACAGCTCAAGAAATGGCTCCAGAGGAGTGGCTGCTTATCAGAGTTAAAATCACGTGTCTCAATCCCATCTCCAGAGCTGAGCTGTAAAAGCGAGCTTAAAAATAAAGTAATAATAACAACAATAATAACTGTTCTATCTGCCAAAGCAGAACAAGCAAGAAACCAGTGTGCCCACGGTGTAATGTCAGCCTTGGCATGTACTGTGGCACAACCAGGACTTTGCCTAAAATATAACTCAGGACTGAGCACTTGAGCTGATGCTCAAGTAAGCATCAAAGATTGGTGACTTTGTTTAGAGACTTTAAATATACACCAGTGCATTTTCCTGGCTGCTGAAATTTGCTTCCATTTGTTTTGAGAAATGTCTGTTGTCAAGCTGAAAACGCTGGACAGGCTAATGGAAGTACAGTCTAATCGTGATAAATCTGGGTATTTTTTTCCACTCCTCTGCCACCAGAAGAAGCCACTTCATTTTGAACACAGGCCAAAAAAAAATTAGGCCTTTTGTAGAGATCCACAAACATCATTTCTCACAATCTCTCCAAGCCTGTCTCGATTGGAAAGGGGGTGAGGAGGAGGTAAAGCATCGTGCCCCCGTTTGCTGCTACCTGTTGTGGCCGGTCGCAGAGGCTCGGTGTCCGGTCGCAGAGGCTCGGTGTGTCTCACGGTCCATGCACACGTGGAGAGGAGCGTGCAGCATCTGTGCCAGGTCCCCAGACCTCCTGCAGATGGGTCAGTGCTGAGGAGCTGCCTGAAGGAGAGGGGCTGTGAGGCGGAAATGTCGCACGGGGCTGCGCAGGGTCTGGAATCAGCACTTGGCTCACTCACAGACTCTTTTGCAACTGCAGGCAATTTGCACGGTTCACATTTTCTTGAATTGAAATTGAGAGAACAATCCCTGCCCTGCTCTTTGTGAGCTTGCAAGGGCTGCCCTTGGATCTGGGCTCTGTGGCACCCAGTCCAGCAGCTGTTGGAGTGTGCTCAGTGTCAGCTGAGCACAGCTCCACCACAGAAAAAACAATCCAGAGGCCGTGCTCTTCTGTCAGTAAAACAGCTCAGAGAATCTTTAAAAAACCTACAATTTTATAGCAAAATACCCAAGTGACAAACTCTTTGGAGGTGACAATATGTGGGAGAATTAGCAATGGGAGGGAAGTAGAATTTCTGAGTATTATTATATGCCATTAACAACTTTCAAATCTCACTGTGAGTACTTTGTTGCACCTTGGTTTGTATGATGAGTTAAGCTTTCTAATGATACTTTTTCTGAGCATCTAAAAACCTTTACATTTATTCAGTTCTAATTAGTCTGAAAAACCTTAAGTGCGCAAAAACTTCTGTTTTGAACAACCTGAATAGTGTCCATCAAAGCAAACATCCTAAAACCCCTCCTTTCAAGGCACTTGTTGAACGCTATCATCTTGAAATGTCAGATTCACACACATTTAAATGATTTGACAGCTTCCAAGAAGGCACCTGATAAGCATCACATTCAAGTGTCAAGAAGCACAGAGAAAAAGTGCCAAAAAAAGTTCAATCAGAAGAAATCGTATCAGCTATTAGATGAGCATTATAATGCAGTTACTACTAAAAAAGTCTTCTCATTTAAATGGAAAATAAACTTTACATTCAAGACAACCCTTTTTTTAAAGGCCTTACATTTCCCCTTGCCACCTCCCATGTTTGCCATTTGTGGAATCTTCCAGAAACCAAATCCAGACAGCAGCACCCACTGGTGCTGGGTGAAGACCTCAAGACCACTGTAACTGAGCCATTGGAAGTGTTACATCTGGGTTTTTGAGTGGGAGACAGTGGGTGTTATGAGAATTCACTATCTTCACATAAAACCTTTAATGCCTTCTGTTGGCTGTCTAAAAGCTGAATCTCTAAATGAGAAGATTCTTGAAAAAAATCCTGGCCTTGATTTGCATATGCTCCAGTTATTTCATTGCACCAAATACTATGTGTGTTTTATATAGGGGCTCGAGGCTTACTGTGTGTTTGTGATATGCTTTGAGATCCTCTGATGGGAGGTGTTACCTAAATACAAGTAATTTGATGCTGAAGTGTCTAGAATTCCCAGTGGACATCTGTACTCGAGCCTTGCTGCCATCACAAATGAAAAACATTTGGAATCCTTAATGTGATTTTTAATGGACATATGTTCATAACACAGTGCCACCAATTTGGCATATTTAGTGTCTTCTCAAGAGAAGCCCACAGTTTGTATAGCAAGATTGTGGGAGGTTAGGATTGCAGTGTTAGAAAATTTGCACAACACCTGCCTGACTGTAATTTAATTGGCAGAAATTAATGCTCTGGGTTTGGGATTTTTTTTCCCCTCCTCTCAAAACCTAGAAACACTAGGAATGATTCTGCTGTATTACACTGTTGTAGGTAAACTTTTATTCTGATTTTACTTGTGCTGAAATATGATCATTTCCTGGTCTGTTGTCTTCTGACAACTGAGCATTGCTGGCTTACTCTCAGTTATTTCTGTGTACACTGACTTACCTCGCCAGCAAAAAGCACTCAATATTTTTGTACTTCGCTAAAAAACGGCTCTGCTTAGTATTAGTAAAGATTATGCTCCATTTTATTTTTGATGAAGGTACTTTATGATGTGTTTTAAAAGGAAAATATTTCTGATCAGCTCCACCAGCAGCACAGTATGTGGACTCTGAAGACAAACACCAGCTTTGTTATTATTAAATTGCTTTTGGGTTTTATCTTTGCTTACATCACAGCCCTATCTGGAGCAGTCTTTAGCACCTCTTATCCCACCAGATTTTTGTTTTCCTTTTCAGGAATGTTTGGCCTTGCCGTGCATCAAGGACAGCCCCTCTTACCTCACTGTTTTCTTCCCTTATTTACAAAACATAATAAAAGGCTTTGCAGGGGAGATAGAGGGTACAGTCCCACAGAGTGTTCCTGCAGAGGGAGAGTCAGCTCTGCAGTATTTTAGACTTGCAGGGTGGGGAGTGAGCTGCAATCCTGGTCCCTGCTGCTCTGCCAGCCTGGCTTTTTGGGGTTTGCAAGTCACTGCTGGCTGCCCCAGCAAGAACCTTGCTGGGAGCATCCAACTGCCTCACAAACCTGAGCAACAGCTGGGTTGTGAACACACTTTATACAAGATAAGTCCATTTTGTTACTTTATAGAACTCTCTGAAACTCAGCTGGAAATCCCAAATTTCCTTTTCTGTGAACTACCAATGACAACCATGGGAAAAGCCACACCAAGACAAAAAAGTCACAAATTGGCACAAAAGCATCACCTCATCCAGGCTTCGGATGCTTTGCAAAGACTGGGTATAAACAGAGTGAGAGGAAATGGCAACAGGGTTATTTCTACAGTTCTATTTGTCTGAATACTTCAGTCTTCACACACCCAGACTGCACAAACAAATAGACAAGAAGACCACCTTTCTTTATGGTCACAGTGGTCTCAAATGGAATAGGGGAAGCTAAAGACAGGCCTGCAGAAACAGAGACAAGAGCTCAAAGTGTCTGAGATCACACACAAGTGTCTGTTATCACACGGAGATAATCCTCAGAATTATGAGTAATTGTGGCTGTTGATATCAGATACTGCCACAACTGACACAGATACAGACTCAAGTCTATGTTTGTGCACATGCACATGGTGCATTTCACCCACGGAACAACCGTGTGCAGCCCCAGTCCTGAGCTGCTCTGTGCTTTTGCTGCGACTCCTAATTTAGGGATGGGTTAATATTTTATGATACCTCCCCCACATAGAACTCCCGCTAAAATAAAACATAATGTTTGAAAGAGGAGGTTAATTATTGAGAAGTTGCCACTCTGCTTCTTCTGAGGCTGTAGCAATAGAAAATAATAATGTTTAGTTTGCAAGAGCCTAAAACAAGCCATAAGCAAGAGCTTCCTTGCCTACACTGAAGGAGCCCCAACACTTAGATTTATATCTCTTGGGATTTTTTTCAAATTGCATCGACAAAAATAAGAGCCGTGGGCCTTGTGTATGTAGCGGTTATTCAGGCCTGTCAGTGCTCACTGTTGAACTTTATACCCAGATCAGGCAATGTTCCCAAGGTGAGTAAACACCCCTTGGACGAGCCTCCACTTCACAGCCAACTAGTGACCATCTGCCTACAAAATGTGCCAACTGCACTTTGCCTCCGTGCGCGACCTCCGCGTTCCTGGTTCCAGAGACTCTTTGTACTCAACCTTTCCCACACGCCGAGGAGTTATGACGTTTTTGATTTCAAAGCCAAATTGGATCGAAGTTTGGTTAAACTGCTAAATTTTGTAACTGCTTCAAACCAGCAAACCCGTGGGCTAAGAACCTCCGCTTTCAGCATTCATTAATCAAGCCTGTTAAATGATTAGCCCGCCAGGGCTGCTTTGTTGACAACTTTGCACGATGACAATGTCAGTGGCACTGTCCCAAGACACATCCAGTGGTGATGTAAAGGACAAGCCTCTCTCACCTCAACTGGTGGGATGGACACTACCACAAAGAATATTTAAGGAAGGAGGCGCATCCTTGGAAAGCAGCAATTGCGAGAGAGCTCCAAGGCAAGTGAAACGGGCTCAACTGAAAGGCACAGCAAAATCCTCTCTGGCATCCAGCTCCACCTTGCATAGACAGTAAGTAGAATTGCCTCTATTTTTTCCACCTTAAATTAGTAGAATTAATTCTATTTTTTCCACCTTGAAATTAGCAGTGGTCCAAATTCCCTACCTTGATTTAAAGCAGTCCTTAATCAAGTCCACTGCAAATTCTTTCTGCTATATGTTGTTAGGCTTTGTGACACTGGTTAGAATGTAAAGTATGCTAACACACCTAATCTATTTGATTTTAGATTGTGATCAGTATTTTACAGCCATCAACAAGATCCACAACAGCTTCAATAATGCCTCCACAGTTGAAAGCCGAGATGAACGTCATGCCCAAGGTTGTCCAGGGGGATTTGGAGAGTCTGTCTCCGGAAGCGAGGGATTTCATCGAAACCAATGCCAAGCTGTGCCAGCCTGAGTGCATCCACATCTGCGATGGCTCGGAAGAAGAGAACAAAAAAATCCTGGACATCATGGTAGAACAAGGCATGATCAAGAAGCTGAACAAGTATGAGAACTGGTGAGTAGCCTAAATGAAGTCAAGTATCATCTCAGAACTGGAAAATTCATTTTCTATCCTGCTTACTTTAAAAACTTCTTATAACTCTCCAATATTTGCTTTCCATGAACATTTTGGAACTTTAGCTTACATAGGTGAAATACTCAGGAAAAGCAAACTTTTTCCTCTAAAAATTAGCATAAAGCATATTATTCAATTGGACTATCAACTGTACACTTTCTCTATTGATTAGTTACATCAGGGGACTGAAAAAATGTCATGAGACTTATGCAACTTATCATTAGCAATGGCTAAATATTATTGAGCAAATCTTCTGAAGAATTCTACTATTTTAGCCAATTAGTTTATTCATCACACACTTTTTTGTGGCATTCAAATAGGTCTGTGGGTGTTCAAATATTATTCAGTACAGGCATTATTCATATCGTGCCGATGAGCTTTGACTCTAATGTATTCTGCAAATACTTTTTTCAAATATTTCATCATTTCTCCCAACTAACTGAACATGAAAGGAGAATATTAACAACAAGTGCATACTCGAGAATTATGTGCCAACCACGAGATCTTCATGGGAGAAATCTGCAAAGACTTCTGAATAACTAAGTGCAGGAATTTGGCAATCTGTTTGCAGACTATTTGGGAGAGAAAAGGGCAAGATTCACCAGATAAATTATTCATTGTTAATTATATGCTTAGCTGTAGTGATGATGGTTATGACAGCCCAACTAGAACATTTTTATACTCGTGGAAAATTTCGATACACAGAGGTGAAAATGTAAAACAATCGCCTCTATTGTAAATAGATGGCAAAAATTCCTTAGAGGGGAAAAAGAATCCCCTTTAATAAACTCCTTCACTTTTAATGATCGTGCTTATACTCAGTATTTCCTTTGTGATGCCTCTAACTTAAGGGACTATGCCAATACACTAAGCTGGGTTCTGATCCCTCTGGCACTTACACCAACACTTAAACTACTTTCCTTGGCATCCACTTAGCTTGAGGCATCATTTTGTGGTTCCCATACAAAACAACTCCACACTGATGAGAATAAGAATTAAACAAGATTAACTTCTTCCTGAAAGTTAGCAACAGAGAATAAGGCTGAGATAAGAGGCAAAGGAGTATTAACATGTAACAAGAATTTCCTAGGCCATATAATTTGTTGTTATTACTGGAAAGTCTTCAAACAATTTGTATGAGAGTATGCATCTGACTGATTTTTGAGATTATCTGTTATACTGCTTTGTCACTAATTTCTGCCTTACAAAGCATTGTTTTAGCAGCCTATTGTGCTAAAGTGGTCCCACAGAAGGGTAAAAATGCTATATTGATAATTAAAGTCTAATTTCTTGATTTTTGGTGAAATGCAGCTGGTTGGCTCTCACTGATCCAAGAGATGTGGCAAGAATTGAGAGCAAAACTGTCATCATCACTCAAGAGCAGAGAGATACCACTCCCATGCCTAAAACTGGAACAAGCCAGCTGGGGCGCTGGATGTCTGAGGAAGATTTTGAGAAAGCCTTCAACACCAGGTTCCCAGGTTGCATGCAAGGTAGGCAAGAAAAAGATGATTGACCCTGAACTTTTAGCATTGCTGAGACATTTGCTACTGCTGCAAGTTACTGTAATCTTTAAAGAACAAATTGAGCTGAAGATTTAGCTTTATACCCCCGACAGTAACTTCAGTGGTTTAAAGCAGATCTTTAGTATGGACCCGAATACCTGGGCAAGGACAGTCCTCTGTCTCTTTCCAGAACTCTTGTTTTCCTAAAGAGTGGCAAAGTACAAAAATCTGTGGGACTTGGTTCAGTCACACAGTAACTGTGGAGCAGATAGGAAGTGAGACGAGAATGAAGGATATCCCATTCACAGGAATAATTTCAGATTTAAGGATTTACACTAACACAGAACTCAGCCTTCACCCCCGTTATTCCTGGCTAGACAATCTGTCTGAACTGCTGCTTTCAGCATTTAAGATAAAACTTCTTGCTACACAGTTAGACAAACAGAAAGCTACAGCTCTTTAAACATCACCAGAAGCTCCCACATGACAGCTTTTAAAAGACTGAGAAACAACCTCCGTGTTAATAAAGGTTACTTCAAAATGTTCCTTGTTTTGCTCATGGCCACATCTTGCTCCTCCCTGTTTTCCAGGACGTACAATGTATGTCATCCCCTTCAGCATGGGACCTATTGGGTCACCTTTGTCCAAGATTGGGATCGAGCTGACGGATTCGCCCTATGTGGTGGCCAGCATGAGGATCATGACACGGATGGGAACAGATGTTTTGAAAGCCCTGGGCAATGGGGAGTTTGTAAAATGCCTTCACTCAGTTGGATGCCCTCTGCCACTAAAAGGTAAGAGCCATAAAAAAAACCCCAGGAGCCATTAAAACCCCAGGAGCCTTTAAAAACCCCTGGAAATTCCCAGGGCTGTTTTTGGAGCTGACTGCATGTCCTCAGCACATGGGACACCTTCACCACAGAAGACCAGGGTGGTTCTGTAACAACACTAGGTTCAAAACTCAGCTAAAGGAATCAAAGCTCAACGAGAGTTTGATTGAAGGGAGATTATTATCCCTAGTACTTACCAGGGATTTCCTTGAAGCATCTGGTGTGGGTTGCTGTCAGAGGCTCGATGCTGATGAAACAACAGCATGATCAAGCATGGAAATTGCTGCATTCATGTACAACATTCTGTTCTGCAGAGCCATTAATCAACAACTGGCCGTGCAACCCGGAGCTGACGCTGATTGCTCATCTCCCGGATCGCAGGGAGATCATTTCGTTTGGCAGCGGCTACGGAGGAAACTCCTTGCTGGGGAAGAAATGCTTTGCTCTCCGAATTGCCAGCAGACTGGCCAAAGAGGAGGGCTGGCTCGCAGAGCACATGCTGGTAAGAGCTATTAAATCTTGTGTGCTTGAACAGCCGTTAAACCCCAAATTAAGGCCACATAAATCTATCACCCGTCTCGCCATCAATGAAATTGATGTCTCATATGGATAGTCCTGTAACTTTAGATAGGAAATCTGTCACATGCCAGGCTCATGAGAGCCTTGCAAGGCCAAGTACTAAACATTTAAAATAGGACCTGTAATGGCAGAAAAGATTTGAACTTCTGAGAGGGACTTCTTGTAGGCAGACCCATGTACATAAGCAGAGCCTGAACATCATCACTGAGCCAAATTATAAAGGGGTCTGTGAACTCAAGAACCTGCAAATATCATATTTTCTAAGGGAGTTCTGCTGTGTAACTTTCTGGCTTTAATTTCTATTGTCATTTAAACATTCTACCACCATAAAATACCACTGAAAAGTATTTCAAAGTGCATAAGATAATAGCCTTAGAAAAAATTTTGTTTGAGAAGAGCAGAAGAATCAATGCACAAAGTGCTTTCCCTTCACTCCACTTGTGCAACCAAAAGAATATTGCCTGGTTTTCTTCTGTCTCAACATAGAAACACAGATGTATATGGTCTTTAATCAACAACAACCACAAAAAATTATTACATACAGACCTAACATTTAAAAAAAAATATAAGAATTTCCTACAGACATTCTAATGGCAAGAAGAGTTGACTCTCTGATTTAAAAAATACAGCTTGAAGTATTTGTCAACAATATTATGTGGTGCTTCTTCTGTAGGAACAAATGTGCATAATTAAATATTTTATCATTTCTACTTGCTGGGAGACAATCTCCAAAATGAAAATTGCAAGAAAAAAAGACTGTGTTTAATAGCTGCATTAATTTTTCAATAGATCCTGGGAATTACCAATCCAGAAGGTAAAAAGAAGTACTTTGCTGCAGCATTCCCAAGTGCATGTGGAAAAACCAACTTGGCCATGATGAACCCAAGCCTGCCAGGATGGAAAATTGAGTGTGTGGGTGATGATATTGCCTGGATGAAATTTGATGAACAAGGTATGGAAATTAAATTGGAATGTTTTGCAGGTTGCTGTAGGTGCAGTAAGACATGCTATAAACTTCTGGATAGAATTAAATCAGTATGATTTACTTATATTTTGTCATTTAACTTCCAGGCAACTTAAGGGCAATCAATCCCGAAAATGGCTTTTTTGGTGTCGCCCCTGGAACCTCAGTCAAAACAAACCCCAATGCTATTAAAACCATCTTCAAGAACACCATCTTTACCAACGTGGCAGAAACCAGTGATGGAGGTGTTTACTGGGAAGGCATTGATGAGCCCCTGCCAGCTGGAGTGACAGTGACCTCATGGAAGAACAAGGATTGGACCCCAGACAACGGTACCTGGCCCACACCATGGCCCTCTCTTGGCTTTCTTTTAAATTAATGAATAGACTGAAGTTAATTCTGCCATCATGACCTTTTTATTCTCTGCAGGAGAACCTTGTGCTCACCCCAACTCCAGGTTCTGCTCCCCAGCCAGGCAGTGCCCCATCATGGATCCTGCGTGGGAGTCCCCCGAAGGCGTTCCCATCGAAGGGATCATTTTTGGAGGCCGCAGACCAGCTGGTAAGAGATGCAGCAGCCACGTTTCCAGGCTGAAGTGCTGCCCACAGAAGGGTTGACACACAGCTGGGTGTAGACACAGGTTTTGCTTTCACAGCTGCAAAAGCAAGGAAATAACCACATTAGTCCAATTTCTCCGTGTTAGCCTTTGGCACACACACTTCCAGCCACTGGTGCTGGAGTGTCTGAGTTGTTTGATGTTAACACAAAGCAGGTAATAATAATAATGGGCTGGAGGGAGATCAGGACCCACTAACTTGGGTAGTAGACACGTATAAAATGGCTGTATTGGTCTCAATTTGCCTGTAGTTTAAGTGGTTCAGTTAGGAAATTGTAAGAGAAATTAATCCGTTTTAGATAGTTTAAAGGAAAGGAAGTAAAATAAATTGTTCTGCTAAAGGTCACCTAAAGTTGGAAAAGAAATAGAAGTAATGCTAGGTCTGAGTCTAATATGACCACAGGACCAGATTCTATTTCCACTAAAATCTGCTGGAGATTCTGATGTCCCAGCTATATCTCACTGGATGTGTTCAGTAATCAGTAGCCAGTTTTGAAAGCATTCATTTAAACTTCTTTGCTGTAAGAGAGCAGGAAATAAACTGATAAAAAAAAAAAAAACAAAACAGGAAAAAATAGAATACATTATCCAGTAACATACATTCAGCACTCAGACAGCAAAACCTGTCATAAAAATATTTCTGGACCTCTAATTACTGAAGTGATTTTGTTCTTTATAGGTGTCCCTCTTGTATATGAGGCCTTTAACTGGAAGCATGGAGTATTTGTAGGAGCAGCCATGAGATCTGAAGCAACAGCAGCTGCTGAGCACAAAGGTAAATCAAAATTTAATCTGCCTACCTGTATTAAAAGAAGGCCCCTCTGGACTGCCTGCCCTCTCCTTCCCCCTGCTCTTTCACATTTCAGTCTTGGCAGCTAATTTTGCAACCTGTGCATTTTCACAATAGAAAATATTTGTACTGGAATTAACAGCCAAATTCTCTGTAAAAGTCAAATTAAGCAAAATAATCCCTTAGGTGGCCAGCATACAGAACAGGATGCAGGCACAGGGTTGCCAGAAGCCTTGACAGGGAGTTCTTGTTACAGTCTGGGATAGACAAATTTAATTTTTCTCTTCTGCTAGAGCTCAACATAAATGCATGAATGATAGCCATCTCTTGAGGATCTTCATTTAAGCTGCTTGACCTGAGATTTAAGAAATTTAATAACAAAAATTAATTTAATTTGTGCCTTTTGTGCATCAAGGATAATGCTTGTGTTGTTTCTTAAAGCTCTTTGGTTCGGGAGGGTGGTGAAGGGATCGTGGGTACTAAACCCTGGGAGGATCTGAATCATTGTGCTTTAGAATAAATGTGTTATTTATTCCCTTACCTTCTCCATCTGTGTTTCAAACAGGCAAGATCATTATGCACGATCCATTTGCCATGAGGCCTTTCTTTGGCTACAACTTTGGCAAGTACTTGGCCCACTGGCTGAGCATGGCCCATCGTCCAGCTGCAAAACTACCCAGGATCTTTCACGTTAACTGGTTCCGGAAAGACAGCCAAGGGAAATTCCTGTGGCCTGGCTTCGGAGAGAATTCCCGTGTGCTGGAGTGGATGTTCAACAGAATTGAAGGGAAAGCCTCTGCCAAACCAACTGCCATAGGTTACATCCCTACTGATGCTGCTTTGAACTTGAAGGGTTTAGAAGATGTCAACCTGACCGAACTGTTTGATATCTCAAAAGAGTTCTGGGAAAAGGAGGTGGAAGAAATCAAGCAGTATTTTGAAGTGCAAGTTAACGCTGACCTTCCCTATGAAATAGAAAGGGAATTGCTTGCCTTAGAGATGAGGATAAAACAGCTGTAAGCTGATCAAATCCATAATTATTTATCAATTCGCACGTACTTAGACAGGGCAAACACATTTTACCAAATCACCACTGGAAGCATAACAGCACACTGATGGGCAGGGGGTTATAATGAAAGTAGGTCATAGCTTAGTTAGGATATAGATACAGAGACATTCTAGAAATAACTCCAGACCTAATGATTTATAACTACATCGGTTGTTGTGAATAGGTGAGCAGCTGTGGGAGTGCACGTGCACAGGGTCTGAAAACCATGCTCTGTCACTTACATGCACACAGAGCCAAGATGGGTGTAAATTATTTGCCTAGTTCTGCATATACAATCCAAACCAATCCAGCCTTCAAGTTGTAGCACATTGTTTCCATCACAGAAACCTCTGGAGTCTCAGACTCCACTCGAAAGAAGAGAGAAAATTAGATGCTGTATATATGTATTACCTAAACATATTTCATGTCTTAAATACTTTTTAGAAAAATGAAGTTGTAACTTCTATCAGAGTGAAAGATGACTTTATATTACTAATGCATATTTAAGATATTGCTATTATATATTACTCATGTTCCTGTGATTTCCAGATGTTTTGAATGGCTTGTTCTTAAACTATAAAATAAATGTTTATACAAAATATTACCTCATTTCCAGTATTCTTGCTGTTTATAAACTGCATGCATATAAATTGAGGCTCCTGTCAGTACCTCAGCACAGGGAGAGATGCACATGTGGAAGTTAGATGCTCACTAGAGTTGAGCTGCTACTCCTGAGCCAACTAGTTTAAGCCACATACTGTCTTTGCAACTTCCATGCAAGCCAAAGGAATGATCCAAAAATTGTGATACCAGCTGTGAGCAGTCATCCAGATGGTGACACACTCCCCATAACTGGGCACTGTTAGTTACTGCAGACATTTATAAAATAAACTACCCTCTAGGAAAGCCCCATATTAGGACCTTGCTCATTTATTAAAGTCATGGGATTTGTCCCTGTTCCACAGTACCTTGGCTTTTGCAAGAGTAATGAGTGCAGCTGTTGAAGTAAAGACAATTTGGGAAAAAGTTTTCCAGATTTGTCGGGATGCCTAAAGCCTTAGAGCTCAATGAAAATCAGGGTAGGAACCTGTGCTGGCTTCCTTGTAGAGCCAAGACACTAAAACCAGCCCATGTTCTCCCCATTAGAGGTGTCATTTATGTGCTTCCCACATCCCTGGCGGGTATCCTGCTTTTTCACTTTGAATGCTTGATCTCCCAAAACATATTGCAAATATTTGCTTAGCAAAAAGAAAATCACTTACATTGTGTAATAAGCCTTTTTACAGACCCTGCTTCCTTGCAGAACAAACAGTGCCAGGGCTGGTCAACAACTGCCCTTCAAAGTTTGCTAGGAGAGGTCACATAATCTGAAAAGGCTCTAACTACCCCTTGACCCCATGTTGAAGGCTTAACACAAACATTTTCAGTTCTGAAGTGAATAATAGAGCCCAAGTCAATGCACAGGTCACACAAAGAACAGGCAATGGAAAGCTGTGGTGGAAGTGGAGGAGAGTGGTGCAGCCTCTCTGGAGGTGATCAAAATCACATCTGCATCTCCTATAGGGTCGCCTATATGTGTCCTCTTGAGTGGGCTCCAAATTTACAGAAAAATCAGGGTGGAAGTCAGTTAATAAGTCAGAGGAAGTGAGCCAAGGAAGACTGGAATATGCACTCCTCAGATTCATTACTATCAAGTGTATAAAATAAAGCTGTTAATAAAGTAATTCTATAAAAAGCTGATGAAAAGCCTGGGCCATTCAAAACTTGTGTGACAGCACTGGACTGGTATTTGGATACGTCTGAGGAGGAGCAAGGAGAGCTGAAGACATCTGTCATGGTGATATCAGACTTATGGCCAGTTACAGCCTGAGGGTTTCCTGTGGGCCTCGGGAGAGGATCCCAGCCCTGAGCGGTGCAAAAGTGTTCCAGGCACAGCTTGAAACACTGCCCAGGAGATGTACAGAAGCTCAGGGCTTTCCAGAGCTCTCTGAGCACTCCAGTGTGCTGCTCTGCCTTCCCAAACACAACCAGGCTCAAAGGAGTGTTCCAAAGAAACGAATCTGACTTCCTGCCAGAGGAATCCGTGCCAGGGGCCCAAGCCCAGCAGGCATATGGACATGGGAAAACCAAGTGACACTTCTCCCATAAAATGCTATATTTTATGAGATATAGATACCATCACTGAGGTCTTACAGCACACGCCCAGCTCTAGCAACACTGGTGTTATAAAGTGCAAACTGCCTTGAGAACATCTTACCCAGCCCAAAACACTGCCTTTCCTGTTCTGACTAAACCCCTGCTCCCTCTTCCTCGCTCCAAGAAATCAGGGAATTTTCCTTCCTTTGACCACCACTGCCCTCAGGTTCTGCTCTGGGTGTTTTTTCCACGTAACACAACACAACTCGTGGACAGTGCCTATCACGAGCTCCTCTGGCAAAAAAATATTTAAACCATTTCTGGTCCTCCCACTGCACACATTTTAACCACATGCACCTTTTGAAAAACTGCTCAGAGACACAGATCATTCCGGAAACCAGAAAATGGGGGGAAAACCTGCTGTACTCTTAAGAATGGGAACAAGAAAATGAGTTTTTGCGTGAGTCATTCGACAGCTCCTTTGTATGTAAATATATCCTCAACCCATCAGCATCTATGGGGAGTACAATTTACATTTTGAATGATCAAAATGTTTAGTATTGGCAGAGAAAATGTTTAAAAAAGGAGAAGGCGGTGGTTTAAAATTTAGAAACTTAGTCAACTGTGCCAGATTATGATCTCAACTCTTCTCCCTCCAACAAATATTATGCTCCATAAAAACAAAATGCTTTTAAATTGAAATTTGGAAGATCCCCTGATTTTCAAAAGAAAGAGGGGAAGGCAACAAATGCAATAAATTTCAACAAATTAGTAGAGAAATATAAAACTTGGCCTATTAAATGTGATTCAGAGGAGGGAAGCACAGGCAAGACTAACACATGAAGTGTACAGAGCCATAACATTTGCAACAGCTGTGTTATGAAATGCACTTGGTATTCTGGGAAGTGAGAAACAAAATACTTTGTTAAAACACTTGTGGATGTACCGGTGGCTCAGAAGAAGAGAGACAAAATTAAAATCACAGTTTAACCATTAATGCTCTTGAGGGTACGATCTCTGGTACTTTGTTTGCACCATGATTCCCTGGACAGGAACAGTGTGAAGGATGCACCACATCCAGGGAAGGCTGTGCTCAACTACCTTAAGTTTAGCACAATCCCTTGGGCAAGAAGTCTGGCCTCAGTGCCAAGTGCTCCTGTTAGCACAGATAAATCCAGAGCTCAGACCTAGACCTTGGCCCAATCCTTGCATGGGTTGAGAAGCCTCCAAGCCTGATGCCATCCCTGGGACTCATTTCTCATGTTTCAAGGTCAAGTTTTGACTGTGTTTTGTCTTGTTCCTTCAAATCCCCTTCTCAGATGTCAGTCTCAGCAGTAATTAGCTTGAGTATATGAGATATCCACGTACCTGGATTCTGTCAACATTGTGAAGGTTAAGCCAAAGAAATAAATAAACCAGAAAAGCAGAGTCCTGCTTGCTGCAGAACTCGTGTTGGAAAATAGTGAAACCCAACTTCAAACCTCTCACAATTCTGGGATGCTATTTTCAGGAAAAGAAGCAAAATTCAGAGAAATGGCATTTGTGCTCTGGGAAATGCTGTTTTCCAAAAACCTTGGCTACCATAGTAACATGATTTATTCCATACTTGCGGCAGTATAGTCAGTCAGCTCCCCAACTGAAAGAGAATTATTGTAACTAGAGATGTACCTGGCTGGAAAGTTGTGGGAATGCTGCTGTGGATGGCAAAGCAGAGCACTCTGAACTCCAAATTAGTAATTGTTAGTGTTGATCATGGAGAACATTTCTGGCAGAGGTTTAACCTCAGCAGTACAAAAGGGCACACTGGTCAAATGAGTGTTGGCAAATCCCCTGCACCGAGATTCCAAACCACGTCCTGCCCCATCTGTGTGTCCTTATGCAAAACAGCTAGGTGGGGAAAATGAGAAAGAAAAAATCCCTAATTGCTATTGTATTCCTTTACTGTGTTCTGCAGCCACCATGGATATGTTGGCTGCAAAACTTTACCAGAGAAGGATTTTGTGAGCAAATTGCAGAAATCCACATTTACTAATATGCAAAACTCAGGCTGTGTCTGATCCTTGCAAACAAAAACCTGGTTATGGTGCCTTTGCTGTAAGAGGCCATACAAAAGATCTCTGAGTTATCCCCACCCAGTGTTGAAGGCTTTGTTCTGCCTTTGATGTCATCAGTGACAATCACCTTGAAATTTGTTTTTCTCCTCCTCACACTGTCCCAAAAAAAGGTCCAAATAAAAGGCCATGCCTTTTCTCCAGTGTAAATGTGACCAGACATAGGTTCTGAGATGATTCTACCTTCAGCTTTCCTTCAAGCTGATCAGCTGTGAGCAGAACTTTTTCTAATACACGTCCCAGAAATGTTCTTTGTGTCTTCTTTGGAAATGTCAGATGCTGGCCATTGGAAAAGGGAAAACATCTGGTTTAATCCTCCCGAAGGAGCATATCAAAGTTTTTGTGCTGTTTTTTATGCAGCCTCAAGGCCTTTTATTCAACAAAAAAATCCCTTTGTAAACTGCTGCGTTCCATTTTTGTTGGTTTTGCTCTTATTTTGAACCAAGAATGTAGTTTTTGTTCCTTTTCTTGTAAGGCATCTCAAGGCCATTTCCCAGGTTGAGATGGCCAAGGAACAGTCCCTCCCAGAAACTTGATCCTGATAAACAGCTGTTCTCCAGCACAAACTAAGCTCATCCTCCACAGAAAATAGCTCCTAGGCTCACAAGAAATAGATCTTACCCCGGCTGGGTACAGATCTGTGGGCTTTAAACTAAACTGATAGTCTGAATTTGCCATCCTTCCCATCTCATCAGAAATCCTAGAAAGGACCTGCCACCATGGTGGAGGCTGGCACAGCAACAGCACAAATGCCAGCTCTGAACGTGAATAGAACAACAAAACCTCGTTTTACACACTGGAAACCATCACTATATTTATCTGTGTCTTCCTGAACAGATGAGAAACTTCCCATGGTGTTCTGGAGCTCCAGATCCTGAGAGCAGCTATGAATAGCGGCTTTAAATTTATCCAAGGTTGGAAAGAGACCGAAACCTAAAGCTGCAAGATGAAGGCAGTTCATCTGGCTGGGAAACCAGCAGAGCCTTGCAAGGGGCATGGAGACAAATTCCCACCCACAGGGTGAGCAGCATCACCATCCATGTCCAGTAATGCTGCAGAAGTGGGGTGACTTTGAATGAGGTGGAATCACGAGGGGTACAACTCTCCCAGGAGTTATTCCTGCTGGCAGGAGCCAGAAAGGTGCTGAGACCCACGGGAAGCTTCTGCCTTGACCCTCACGGAGCACCCTGACCCCTGTTCCTTTTCCTGCAGCTCAATCAGGTCTGCCCAGACTAATTAAGTGTGCCTGGACTTTTGTCCCACCTCAGTCCCTGGATTGCCTTAAATAACAACTTCATGGAGAGCCACACGGCCAGGACAGTGGAGCTGGACAGCAGAGCTCCTGCTGGCTTTGGTGCTGACCAAAAGAATCTGCACAAAAACAAACCCTGGCAAAAAACCCCACATTCAGCCTGGTTTTGCCTATCAAAGGGATACTACCAACAGTTATGTCCAACTCCAGAGGTCACCAATAGGAGAAAAAAGGCTATAAATTAGCTATAAATTCAAACTAGGACAAGAGTGGGGAAAGGGAGGGGGAGGCTCTTTGAGAGCTGTGGGTTGACTGGTGGTCTTAGAGTACAAAAACAATAGCCTTCTGACACTAATAAGTAGAAGCAAACCTTGGATTCCGTGGAGTTTTCTTGGTCTTTATTCTATAAAGACAGAATTCTGGCTCTATTTCATCATAGTTATCTACACTCAGGCACCCCTCCACCCTTGAAGGAGATTAGTAGTGATAATGCATCTGGTACCTGCCCCAGCAATAACAGATCTGTGTGGAGAAGATTACAAGAAATTGTTTGGACTCCTGCCCAGTCCTAGAAGTCCCACCAACCATTTCCAAAAGTCCCATCAGTTTTTACGGCTTGTCTCTCAAGAAGGCTGCAGAAACCTACATGAGGGAGAGACTTTAAAAAGATTTTTGCAGACATTTATTTCTGGCCAAATTATGATTGCTTGGAGGAAAAAGAAGCCACCATACAAATCTTGTTAGAGACTTCAGCAGGAACTCACAAACCCATGCAGAACCAAGATAAGCTAAAAAAAGCAACTGCATCCAGGAAGGAAAGACAGACCAGCCAGCCAAATGCAACTCTTAATTCCAACCCGTGACAGACCCCTGGGGCAGCTCCAAAGCCACTTAGCACAGACGTGGAGCTGGGCCAGGAGCAGTTGCTGGCACCAGAAGAGCAGCTCTGGCAAGTCCCCGCTGCAATTTGGTGATTTGCTGAGGGGGACAGACTCAGACAGGCTCGGTACCCTCAGGACCACTCTCCACCCCCAAAACCCCCCGAGCTGACAGCTCCAGGGACGCTGATCCCCGAGTTCCCCGCACATGCAGGAAGGCAGAGGAGCAGCACAGCTGTCAACAGCACGAGAACGCGCCGGCAGCGCTCGCTGTGGCTTGGCAGGAGCCTGGATCAGCCGTCTGCAGTCCAAGGTCTAAAGGGCAATCTGCCTTCCAAGGCTCCTGCAGCTCCAAGGAGCTGTGTCCTGGAGCAAATATCTGTGCCTGGGCAGCCCAAAGGCCCCCTGCACATGCCCTGCCAGCACCGTGCCCGCTTCGTGCTACACGGGAGGTGAATTTCCCAGGGAACCCAGGGGATAAAACAACACACAGAGCATCTTGAGAGGCTAAAGGTTAATCCCTGTGCCCCTCAGATCCCTCCAGTGGACCTCACCAGATGGACTGCTCTGCCAGCATGACACATGGCACACCAGCACAGAATTGCTAGGCACTGGGAATATTCACTACAGCAAGGACTGGAAAGAGCTTTCTTTTCAGGGCCACAGTGCACAGAGCTGCCAGGAAGGTGACTGGACTGATTAGTCTTGTGCAGGGCTGTGGGACTGCTGACAACTGCCTGGCCTGGGGGTCCCTGAGCAGCGCTGCTCAGTGCTGTAGGAGGAAGGTAAAGGAGGGGGAGCAGATGGTTTCTAGCAATGACAGCTACAAAACTCCCTGCAGGCTGTGTCACACTGCTGCTCTATCTCCAAACAAGCAGCTCTCACGTACAGCTACACCCTTAGACAGTGGAAGCTGGGAGCTTCTTCTGTTCCAGTTGCTAGAGAGCATCTCCCAGTCTCTGCTCCAGGTGAGGGTGTTTGCTGGATGCTGTCCCTGCTGCAGGCACAGCAGGAGAGCCCTGCTCCCAAGACATTTATGAAGGTGCCAGCTCTTTTAAACTGTGAATTTGAACAGAAATCATGTTGCACCCTAAATGTCACTGCCAGGCAGAAGGGAAGTAATGAATCTCCAGCAATATTCCTAACATCATGATTTTAAAGCATAAAATGAATATGCACTTGAAGAACCACTACAGCTGTGGCTGCCTTGGTGAAGCCATTAACAAATGCACTTTAACACATCCAAGTGCAGCCAGCCCTGACTGGGGGCTGCCAGGTCTTTCTCCCGTCCTTCTCCCCACGTTGCTCTGCTTATTGTTTGCTTCATTGTTAATCCCACCTAATTTAAAAATAGGAAATTGATTTCTTATGTATCCATTACAAACCAAATCATTTCTTTATTACAGAGAGGATCATATTTCATAAGCAAGTCATGGAAAATTAAAACCATGCCTGTTGCTTTGATGAAATAATGGAGAAAAGTGCTGGAGGGGAAGGCACAGACAGCTGGGGGCTGTCATGCAACCAGTGGTGCAAGTTAACTCTTTGCTCTCATCCAGGGCTCCCAGCACTGCCTGTTCTCCTCCCCCAAGCTTCTGGTTATAATGCTGAGTATTCCATTATCCCTGAACCTCCAAAGCACCTCAGAGAAGGAATGCAACCCCTCTGAACGAAGTGGGTCAGTGATTGTGGAGGTTTTGTTGTTAACAGAAGGTTTGCAGCCTGCCTGTGTGCAGAGCCAGATTCCTCCCAGTACTGACACTCCTGAAATTCAGGGTTTGTTGCTGTTGCACAGCGTGCAAAACACAGGGACAAACACCAGCCACACTCAGCCCAGGAGTCCCTGTAACATAAATATTTCCAGGCCTTGGGCATGTTAGAGCATCGTGCTGTGCTGCTGGAAGGGGGGCTCGGTCTGCAGGGGAGCCACAATTGCCTGGAGAGATCTCAGTGTCCATCGCACACAGGTTATGTCAGTACAGCAGGCACCACATCAACAACAAGTGAGCGGTGTACTGTGGCTTGGGGTGGATTATAAATTAAAGCAAAATCCATTGTGTGCACTGCTGAGGATTTATGGACTGTTCTGTGAACCTCCCTGTGGAGCAGACAGGACATGGGTTCTCTGAAGAGTAATCCAGATAAGTGCTACAGCCCGAGGACATTGCAACATCCAACCCAAAGTTCATTGGCTACTTCATTAACGTGTTGATCTCCAGGAATTACAGCCAAGAACACCCTCTGCAATTTCCCCATCAGAAGCAGAAAGAACACTGAGCTATCACTGCAGAATTCTTTTCATAATGTCTCATCTGTAGATGTATCCATATAAAAATGCCATTTCTGAGGACAAAGAATAAGCAAAACTGTCACAACAGACCACAGTCAGGCTCCATGAGAGTGAAGGGTAGCAGAAGAGAGTTTTAGAACAATAATTCATGTGTAGCCTGTTCAATTCTGAGCATACCCTTTTGAGCAAGTAACTATTTGATTTCACTACTTTGGGGTAAGAGTCTCCCACTCTGAGAAAAGAAGACCCCATTTTACAGTATCTTGCAAATCTGTGTTACTCTCAAAGCCTGCCAGAGAATCACTCAGGTTGGGAAAGACCTTTAAGATCACTGAGTCCCCATGGCTCAGGAACTTGCTGTTCTTCCTGGAAGTCAGGGACTGAGAGATTATCATCCTAAAGTAATTCTTGTACCAGGTAAGAGGACTGGCAACCCTCACCTGATCCTGCTCCAGCCCTGGGAGAAGCCCAGCCAGCCACCAGCAGGTATTTACCAGTTCACTGCAAAGAGCTTCCTTACGAGTGAGCCAAGGGAAGTCCTTTAAAATCTTTATGGCCCCTTGGTGCTGATGATTCTCAGAACAGAAAAACAAGTTTTGTAACTCAGTGGAAGTGAAGGAAACGAGCTCTTTCCAGGAACATCCTGCAGTGGCCCTGCAGCCCCCAGCTCCCTCCAAAGGGCTTCTCTGAAGTTGTGTCACTGGGACACACCATGCCCCTTTCAACCACTTTCTGTACTGGCTGCTACCATGTTCAACTAACTCATTTATGCAATAAACAGCTTAAGAAATATCTGTATAAACTGCTGTAAGTTATGTCCAAGCAGCTCCAAGATCAACTAAAAGGGCCAAAACTCTCAGCCTCTGTAAATTCTCCTATGTGAGAGGCATTTCAGTTTCCTCTTAGCGGGTATTGAGTTGTAATAATAATCAAGTACACGATAGAATTATTTTCAAGAAGTTTCTTCTTTGGTCTTACCATGTATCGCCCAAAAAAAATACTCATTGGAACTCTTGGAGGATAATTTCAAAGTGATGTGATAAGTCACCAAAAAAAATCCAGAAATTCAGAAACATTCATTTGCACTTGCACAGCAGAGCCAACCCACCAGGATGATATTTTAATAGAACCACTGGATGTTTTCATTAGCTGCATTTGCCACAATGACAGCAACAATAACTCCCAGACAGAAGTCGAGACAAGACGCAGTAATTAGGTCAAACCTTCGGGACAGAGCTGTCATCACAGACATAAATGTAAGTTACTCTCTCACTGCCCAAGCTCTGCATAATGTGCTGTTCACTGGGTTGTCTAAACATGATAAAGAAGGGCAAGAAATGAGGGTCATTCTGCCTTTTGCTGTTTTTCACAATTACCCAGTGTTTAATTGATCCTGATTAATTATTGAAGGTAAACAGAGCTCTCCTGACCTAACGTCAACATGTAAACTGATTAACTTGACAAAGGCAGCAAAATGATCTGCACGGTGAGACCAGCTCTTGCAATCCATTATTTAGGCCAGGTTATCCCGTGTCAGGGCCAAGGATGAGCTGCCAGCCACAAGGCAGGGCTGTGGAGGTGTGATGGGGTCCCCTTGGACCCCCCAGCCCCTTGGCACCTGTGGGAAGTGAGGAAGAGGAGGAACTGTCCTGAGCTCTGGTCACTCATGGCTGCACCCATATGGGGGAAGGAGAGGAGGAAGACACAAGCCTTTGCAGGTGGGATGAGGGCTGGGAGCACCAGGGAGGTGGCAGAGCAGTGACAGGGAAGGAGGCAGGTTGGAGCAGCCCAGCAGGACCCAGCTGCAGTCTGGCTCTCAGAGCCAGCACAGCCCAGCCCCAGAGGCAAATGCAAACTGGCCCTCTGCCTGCCTTTATTTTGGCAGCCCTGTCTGTAACACCACCGTGGGTTACAGGGCAAAAACCATTTATTTTGTGCAGATAACGCCTATCTTAGCTGAAAATCAATCCCAGATAAAAGCTTTCCAAGAGATGCTGCTCAGATTTGCGTGTGAACGTTGCAGTGGGAGCAGCAGTGCCCTATCCAGGCTGATAAACAATCCAGTGGCATTGATCCCTTGTTTCACTTAGCAAATTATGCAGGTTGGAAGAAAGTGATTTGTTTGGAGATCTACAGTATCCCCCATCTCTCCTGGCCAATCACTAAGGCAGGTACACAGATAAATGAGAAGAAAACACTCTCACCACTTTGGCTTCAGGGCAGGAGCAGATAAGGCTGATAAGGCAGCAAGTGAAATTCCCCTTCAGGCTCCCATACAAATAAATACCTAGAGAACCTATGCTCAAAACAGATGAGAACTGGGAAGAAAAAGAGGCACCCAGAGTCCTTCTTGGGGGCACAGGGACAGGTGGGAGACCCAATCCAGGACCACCACTCCCTCCTTTCTAAACAGAGATTCATGAAGTCTCATAAGCCATATTTGAAAAAAAAAAAATAACCAAGAGGCTTTCTGCCAAATTGCTGATACTTCACATTTTTGTTTTTTGGTTTTTTTTTCTTCCACCCCAGTTTCTTTTACATCTCATCAGTTCCTTCCCCATATTTATTTCTATTTTGTTTTCTACCTCTGGGACCACAGCAAGCCATCAAACCTGGATTAAATATGCCACAAAAGAATTCAAGCCTTGACATGGCCAAAATATTGGTTTCCAATGAAACAAAACAAAAGACCAGGGTGAAGTAACTACTCGAGCAGCTTGTGCAGCCATGTAAATAGATGTTGCCAAGGGAGACTGGATAAAGATCCACCACCCCTTCAGAGCTCACAGAGCAAATGTTCAAATCCAAACTCCATTTCCCAGCAGCATTCACCAGTCCAGCTTCAGCCAAAACGGTGGATAAACTACATTTTAAAAAATAAATGTTTCAAAAAAGAACAGCAAAGTTCAGGCTTCCCAGCTGGGCACCAGGAAGGCATTTCCTCTCGGGGCAGGTTTCATTTCCGAGCCACGGGACATCTGCAGTCTCCTACCTGTGAGGAAAGGGCTGAGCAGACCTCAGGGCTGACCCAAGACAGCAGAGTTTGTTTTTTATGGAAATATGTATTTCTTTAGAAAACAAATGTATGTCACTGGCAACCCCCAGACCTACCAGGCTGCCTCACTCCAGCTGCTCCGGAGGTGGGAACAGGCAGAGGGGACTGGCAAGGCTGGAAGAGCAGAGCCCCTGTCCTGTGGTGCCTGGGCAGGTTCAGGGTGAACGTCAGGAACCTCCTGGAGGGTTGGTGCCATGCAGTGAGACTGCCTGAGAGGCCAAGGAGGCTCTGTCCTTGGGCACATCCAGACACAGCTGACCCAAAACAGCCCTGGCAACAGCTCAGAGACCAGAGCAGAGCCCTCCCAAGGTCCCTCTCACCCAACAATTCCATCAAGTCAGGAATTCAGTGCAGAAAGAGGTGAATACAAGACTGACCACAAAAATTCAACCAGCAGCTCCAGAAAAGAGGCAGCTCTAAAACAAGTGACTTTATCCCTGCGGGTTAATTAACGCTGAGCCTGATAAAGCCTAACTACACTTTGTTTTTAATTAAGAGAAGGGGCCCCTTGGCAGCTCCCCCTCCATCCCAGGGACACCCAGGCCAAGCAAAAACAGCGAGGAATGCAGCTCCAGCTCAGCTGCTGGCGTAACGTGTTTGTTGTCCCACTGTTGGATTCCTTCTGTCCAGGCTGCCCTTTGGTCCAGGAACATTTCACCTGTGTGCACGGAGCCAGCGCTGCAGCCAAGGTAAACACTCCTCTGGGAGGGCAGCACACGCTGGGGGTTGAGCAAACCCATGGACACATCGACTCCCCTGCAAATCACCCCTTTTGTGCCAGTTTTGCAGAAATCAGAGGGGTTGTGCTGGCCTGGGGGCTTTGCTGTGTGAGGAGGGGACTGCAGAGCGATTCTGAAGAGGGTGGAGGTGCAAAGCATCGCAGCAGCACGCCAGGCTGGTGAGCTGCCACGGCCCCAAGAGCAAATCCGGCTGATTTGAGTGGTGGTCTGGGTTTGGAGAGGGGCAGGGAGAAGGGAAGAGGCAGGGCTGGCTCAGGAAAGCTTCTCAGCCTGCAGGAAAGCGTCTGGGGAAGAAAGAAATGCAAGCAGAGCCTGCAAGCACTTGTTAGTCCACACTCTGAGGACACATTGGGAAATGCTTCCCAATATATCAGATCCTTCCCAGGATTGCTGCCTGTGTGCTGAGGGGCACAGGACACAGGGAGTGCAGCCCCAAAGGAGACCTGACCCAAACCCGGGGTGTGTTTGATGGTGCACAGGACCGTGCAGGATTTCAAAAGGCTGCCAGGAGACTTGTGCCTCCAGCAGAGACCAAAACACCCTCCAGTCCAGGCCAGCAACTGGGCACAAAGCAGCACAAAGTCCCTCCACAGGACCCAGCCAGGACAGACAGTGCATTAGCACGGGGCAGGCTGGCTTGGGGCACAAGCAGGATCTGGGGGCTCTGTCACTGGCTGCTTTGTTTGTTTTACAGGTATATCTTGTTTCAGAGAGTGTTTCAGGTCACCACTGAAGACAAGTTCAACCTGGTGCCAGAAGTCCCCCTGTGAACACAAGAGTGTGCACCCGTTCAGGAGTGGGACCCTGCTGTGTCCCACACCACAAACCTGATTTTGGCACAGTCTGCATAAACCTAAACCTCCTTCACAGGAGGCTGCAGTGCCCCAGCAGGCTGTTTCTGTGGCTCAGCTGCCATGAGCACTAAGCTGCAATGCCTTGCCCATGCTTTGGAGCCCTTCTTGAATGGATATTTAACCCCAGGGACCTCCCAGGACACAGCAGAGAGGTGCCTCACCTCTGGATTCCTGCCCAAGAGTTTGATGCAAGCCTGAACAAACTTCATCTCCAAGGTAAAGTTGGCATCATCTGCACTCATTCCAGCCAGGAATCTCCTCCCACCCAGGCACCCTCCCAAGATAAAGCTGTCTCAGTTAGTACCAATAGATCCAGTACAGCACATATTATCTGATATTTTACATGATATGGGACTTATCTCTTACTGTACAAACAGGGAGAGCAGGGCAAAATAACACATCTCTCTACTCCCCTCCTATCTTTAAAGGACAAACCAACCAGAAATTCTGTGCACAGAAAATGAAATCAAGAGACTCTGGGCTGACACAAATTGTGAAAACAGGTCTGCAGGTCAGGGTGCCCTGGGAGGGGCACTGGCTGTGTGTTGGAGCACTAATCCCCTCTGCAAAGTGGCTCTCATAACCACCCTCATTTGTCTCAGTGGAGCAGCAGAGTAATTGCTGGGCTACTGCAGGGTGAGGGGACCCTGCTGCCCACTCAGCTGCCCCAGGCTTGGTTCTGGAGGCCACAGAGCAGCCAGACCCTGCTCAGTGGCCAATGCCACCCATCCCCAGCCCTGGGGAGGTGCTCCCACAGCTCACATACAATTTCTGTGTGCACACATTTAACAAGAAGCCCTTTGAGTTCCTGCAGACATCTCTCCCCGTGGATCTCTGGGCTGGCTTCCACAGGAGACCTTTCCAGAAAAAATATCCAGGGGGAAGTAGCTTTGCTGACCCTTTTGCAGACTGGGGCAGATGGGAACCACTCTGAGGGATGGCCCAAACCCTCCTGCCAGGTGAAATCCAGGCAGGAACAGAAGCCCCACAGCCCAAAGACTGGGCTGTGCATGCACAGGAGCAGAGCACCCAGAGGGCAGGGCAGGAAGGAGTCACAGAAAACGATCAGATGAGCAAGACCTCAGCCCTTCTGATCTCCATCATCCTGCTCACCATCCCCACCACCCTACAACTCACTCAGAGCCTCTCCATCCCCAGGCAGAGACAACCCACCTCCAGCAACAACACTGTCCATTAGAGCCAGGAAAATCCCTTCCTCCTGCTCCCCATGCAATGCCCAGCCAGGGCTCCTGTCCCTGCTCATTTTCACGGGGCCTGTCCACCCTCCAGGTGCGCCTCGTGTGCCATTCGCATCTCCTGCCTGGCTCTGCCCCACTCCCCCAGCTGCTGGGGACGGAAGCAGTGGCTTATCCTGACAGCAAGGGGGATGGAGAGGGGAGCAGGCAGCCACCCTTCCCTTGGACATTCAGCATGTCAGAGGCTGTGCTCTCCAAATCCTGCTGGGATAACTCCAAACATCCTTATTCTCGCCCAGCCTGGCCGTCCATGTCTCCATTCCTGCTCCCCACCCTCCTCTCATCCCTGGGAACTGGAAACCGGGCTGATCCATCCCGTGCCTCCGAGAGCCGAGCCCCTTTCCCCGGGACAGCCCTGCCAAGAGGCTCCTTCGCTCGCCATCTCGTGGTGGCAGTAGGCAGCCTGCCACGGCCCGGCTCCGCATCCCCATCCCGCATCCGCATCCCGCATCTGCATCCCTCATCCCGCATCCCCATCCCGCATCCGCATCCCGCATCTGCATCCCTCATCCCGCATCCCCATCCCGCATCCGCATCCTTCATCCCCTATCTGCATCCCGAATCCCGCATCCCCATCCCGCATCCGCATCCCTCATCCCCATCCCGCATCCCTCATCCCTATCCCGCATCCGCATCCCTCATCCCTCATCCCGCATCCCGCATCCCGCATCCGCATCCCCATCCCGCATCCCGCATCCCGCATCTGCATCCCTCATCCCCATCCCGCATCCCGCATCCCCATCCCGCATCCCCATCCCCATCCCTCATCCCGTATCCCCATCCCTCATCCCCATCCCGCATCCGCATCCCTCATCCCCATCCCGCATCCCCATCCCTCTTGTCCGCATCCCCATCCCTCCTGTCCACAGCCCCATCCCGCACCCCACAGCCCCTGAGGGTGCCCAGAGCGCTGGGGCTGGGCAGGGGCTGGGCCCCCATGGGCAGCGGGTGCTGCTCTGTCCCCCAGACTCGTCCTGCAGCGGGTCCGAGCCAGCCCCGGCGGTGTCAGTGAGTTAATGACACCTGTGTAATGCAGGTTTGGCCCTGCAGAGTCACACGGGGCTCAGTTCTACCCCAGGAATTTCCCCCGAATCCCATGGGAGATGCACCAGGACATTAACACACACACAGGGGGTGATGACGTGTTGGACATGCAGACATTTATATGTGACAGGCTGTAAAGGTTTGGTCCCTCACACGCCCAGCACGCCAGGTCTGGGCTGCCCACCCCCAGGCACCCCGAAATTGCTGTAGGTGTCACAGCCCAGGCACTGCCATGAGCACCAGGGAGTGCCAGGACAGCTCTCTGTGACAGGGACACCAGGACAGCCTGGCACTGGCACAGCTTTGCAGGATCCAGCAGCACGGCTGAAGAGCTCCAAAGGCAAATTCCCATCTCCTACCCTCTTTAACACATTTTTCCATGGAGCCACTGCAGGACACAGAATTGTCCCCCCACCCTGTGCAGCCCCAGGCTGCAGGCTGAGCTCAGCCAAGGTGTCACCCTGCACCACCGCTGTGCACACACTCAAATTTCACCCTCAGCCAAAGAACTTTCTTTAAACCAACACAGGGAAATTTGTCCTGGGAAAAGCAGATGCCTGGAAGACCTTCCAGACCTGGATCCCAAAGCAATGGCTTCTGCAAGGTGCCCCTCATGCAGATTCCTCCAGGACCTGCTGTACCACCCCAGCCCCCTCCTCCAGCACTCCCAGGCTTCCCTTTTTCTGGCTTTCCCCTCTAATTTGGGCAGAACAGCACAAAAGGAGCAATTTTGCTCCCCACCCCCTTTCCATCCTCCCCCCTCCCCTGTCTGGCAGGTCTGTGTTATTATTAAGACACTTGAGATTATGGTTGTCTGGAAGTCGAAGAATGACAGGAAAGAACTAGATGCCATCCACTGATAAATTACAAGGGCATTATGTAGAGGCAGCTGTACCATATAAAAGCCGGGTTTTTATACCACACCATGATTTTCCATGTGGCATCGTATGGTTCCAGCATCTGGGCGTCACCGTCAATGTCTCCCATATATTTTGCTGAGCACTGTCATTATGATAATGAAGAAATTGCAGCAGACGTTAATTGTGGTTCCTGCTGGCGATTGAGAGAACTTGAAGGTATCAGAGTGGGCTGGCAGGGCCTCTCTCACCTCACAGGGGGTTTCTCTGCTGTGTTGGCAGTGGGCAGGAGGAATTTGGATGGCTCTGAGTGCTGTGAGCAGCATCCAAGTCCTCCTGTCCCAGTGGTTGGACCTGCTCAGGACTGGCTGGTGTCACTATGGTGAGATAAAGTTGTAGGTCCTTGTACAGTTCCCACTGCAGAGATTTGTAAATTCACTTCCCCTGCTTGGTTTTCTCATTATTAACACAGAGCAGCCGTGGGCTGTGCTAAAGGATGGATGGCACAGGGGCAGGAAGATTTGAGCCTCTGGTTTGTCACCCCATTGCTCAATTCTCAGCTGGCAGAGCTGTTCTGCAGGTGGTGCAGCCCTGGGTGTGGGGACAGGGATGCTGAGACAACCCCTGACACCCTGGGGTGATTCACAGTGATATCTCACGAGGCTCTCTCTGGGGGATGGTTTCCATGCCCCAGGAACCCACCACAGGTATGTCCTCCAGGTGGGATGAGGATGGGCAGAATTGCTGCCCTGTGAGTCACTCTGGGAAACCTCTGTCACACACCAAACCTTCCTGCTCCAACCTTGCTCAACTGCCCGTGGCAACAAAAGCCTCCTGCCACCAAAGAGCAGCAGCCCCTGCACCTCAGAGCCAGGGGGTTGGATCAGAACAGCCTAAAAGTCTTCTCCCAGAACTCCAGCAAAGCTTTTATGAGTTCCCAAAGCCCACAAAAGCAGGTACCCCCACCTTCCCCTTCTTGACCCCTGCCAGACTCGTGTTCCTTTCCAAACAGCTCTGTAAAGACAGGGGTGGGACTGATGCTCTGCCAGGGCACTGATGGTCTGAGCAGCAAAGCTCAGGAAATCCTCGTGTTTCCTTTCCAGCTCTCTGCTGAGGAGCAGGAGCTGGCAGCAGTGTGTGCCTGTTCCTGTGCCGCCTGCTCGGGCCCCAGAGTGTCCCAGGGCTCCTCTGGCACCCCTGGGATGTCACAGCCAGAGCTCATTCCACCCTCAGCCTTTGTCCTGTCCCGTGGCTTCAGAAAGCACCCCTCAAGTAGCCCTGTGGCAGGGGGCTCCCCCTGAACCCTCCATGTGCTTGTGCCAGGGAAGAACTTTGCTTGAAGGCAGCAGCCAGACACACCAGCACAGCCCCGAACCTCTCCCTGTCCGAGGGCAGCAGGAACACGGCTCTGCTCCCCACGGGCAGTGCACAACACCAGCAGTAAATGGCTGCAGCTTCAAAGGAAAACTCCTTTGGGAGCCTGTGCCTGGTCTTCGAGCTGTCCCACCAGACATCAACACAAACACAAAATTAAATGTGATTCAAGAGGTGCAGTGAGATTCCCAGGAAAAAGACAGAGGATCGTCCTGTGCTGGTGCTGCTGACACTGGCAGACAACGAGGATGGGGGAGCTCCAGTGAGAGGGTACTTTGTTCACTGGGCTCAAAAGCATTTGATATCACACTGAAACAAACAAGTATTTGTTGGGATCAAACGGCGTTCGTGCCAGTTATTGTCCAGCCTCCAGCTCCCAGGAAAGAAGAAGAGAACCGAGATGAGCGCTGGGCATAAAACCCACGGGGATGGGGGCAGGAGCGGCGGGGACCCTCCCACAGGGGTGGCCGTGTCCCAGGGCTGCTGGGGCATGATCTCACTGCTCAGGTATGGCTGAGCCCTCCCGGCAGCCCTGGACACAGCCACAATTAGCAGCGATGCTCCGGCAGCTGCTCCGCAGCGTCCCTGCCTGGGATGGGCACAGTCAGGCAGGGTCTGAGCCTCTCGTCCTGCCCTGCCCCACATGTGGGATCTTTAGAGGTGTCACAGGGTGGCCTCCAGTGACAGCTCCTGCCTCTGGGCTGGATACAGCCCCAGGGAGGCTTCCCACGGAACTTTCTCTGAAGTTTCTGCTTTGCTTTAAGTGTCAGAGGGCTCCTGCCAGAAGCCCCCAGTCAGCAGCACTGCGGGGTTAGGAATGGGCAGTTATGTGCAGGTTCAGCTTTCAAATCTCCCCTACCCATAGGAAAATAAAAAAGGCAGCTCCTCACTCGGGTGGCCCTGTCCCCAGAGAGGAGCCCTGGCAGGGAGAGTGACGATGTGCCACCCTTGGAGCACATCTGGGGTCAACCACGATGTCCAGAACTGCCTGTGTGTCCTGCATGGTTTGAGATGTGCAGCAGCCCCTAGGCTGGCACACAAGCCATGGGCACAGAGCAGTTCCATGGGCACAGAGCAGTTCCATTAGCACAGAGCAGTTCCACGGGCACAGAGCAGTTCCACGGGCACAGAGCAGTTCCATGGGCACAGAGCAGTTCCATGGGCACAGAGCAGTGTTATGGGCACAGAGCAGTTCCATGGGCACAGAGCAGTGTTATGGGCACAGAGCAGTTCCATGGGCACAGAGCAGTGTTATGGGCACAGAGCAGTTCCACGGGCACAGAGCAGTGTTATGGGCACAGAGCATTTCCATGGGCACAGAGCAGTTCCATGGGCACAGAGCAGTGTTATGGGCACAGAGCAGTTCCACGGGCACAGAGCAGTGTTATGGGCACAGAGCAGTGTTATGGGCACAGAGCAGTGCCATGGGCACAGAGCAGTGTTATGGACACAGAGCAGTTCCATGGGCACAGAGCAGTGTTATGGACACAGAGCAGTGCCATGGGCACAGAGCAGTGCCATGGGCACAGAGCAGTGTTATGGACACAGAGCAGTGCCATGGGCACAGAGCAGTTCCATGGGCACAGAGCAGTGTTATGGGCACAGAGCAGTTTCATGGACACAGAGCAGTGTTATGGGCACAGAGCAGTGTTATGGGCACAGAGCAGTGCCATGGGCACAGAGCAGTGTTGTGGGCACAGAGCAGTGCCATGGGCGCAGAGCAGTTTCATGGACACAGAGCAGTGTTATGGGCACAGAGCAGTGCCATGGGCACAGAGCAGTGCCACAGGCACAGAGCAGTTTCATGGACACAGAGCAGTGTTATGGGCATAGAGCAGTGTTATGGACACAGAGCAGTGTTATGGACACAGAGCAGTGTTATGGACACAGAGCAGTGTTATGGACACAGAGCAGTGTTATGGGCACAGAGCAGTTCCATGGGCACAGAGCAGTTCCATGGGCACAGAGCAGTGTTATGGACACAGAGCAGTGTTATGGGCACAGAGCAGTGCCATGGGCACAGAGCAGTTCCATGGACACAGAGCAGTTCCATGGACACACAGCAGTCCCATGGGCAGCCCCTCGTGGGCTGGCACTGCTGCTGTGGGAGCTCAAGCCATGCCAGGCCAGCTCAGGCCAGCATCCCACACAGGAGCTGCATTCTGGCAGTGCCAGGAGCTGCCCCCATTGCCCATGGTGTGGGGCAGGCACATCCAGCAGCCCCCCATGGAGACCCCACCTTGGAATTGTGTTGGCACAGGCTCCTGCTCATCCTCAGCGGGAAGAAAAAGCCTGGGGAGCCAGGGGAGATTTTCCTACAGAGGGGGAAAAAAAAAAGAGAGAGAGAGAGAGAGAGAGGGAGAGAGAAAAGAAAAAAAAGGAAAATAAGAGAGAGGGAGGCTGGCCATGGCAGCTCACTGCTGCCTGGCACCTGTGTCCCAGGGCAGGCGTCCAAGCGCTGGAGCAGGCGCGGTGCCACGGCAGCAGATGGGCACGAAGGCAGCAGCCCCGGGCCTCAATCCTGCCGCACCAGGGAGGGGACGGCTGTTTAGGGCAAATTTCCCAGCTGAGAATGTCAAAACAGCTGCCAGTCTGGAGTTTATACACCTATAATTAAGGGGGTATGTGATCTCTAATCCAGCTCAAACGGAGCTGGATTAATTGGCGGACCTAAAAATAGCATCCGTGACCATGTAAGGCAAGCTTTTGTGTGCGGTTTAAATTAGGAAAGTGGGCTCTGTTTGCAGTGAGCTGGGAGAGACAGAGGCATCCTTCTGCCTCCAGACAGCCTGGGAGGGCCAGATCCTGCTGAGGGACAGGGGGAGGCTGCAGCACGCTGAGCTCCACAAAGGAACAGCCTGGAGCCAGGGGAAGGAGCCAGGGCAGCACCTGAATCCCAGGGATGTGTGTCCTGGGGGAGAGGGAGACTGCTCTGCTCAGAGTGACCCCTTGGAACCCTCAGGTAGAGCTCCTCAGGTTCTCCTTCCCAAACACCCAAGACCCAACTGCTCCCCACTTTACCCTGTCACATCATTCATAAGAGTCCACAGCACTTGGTGCACTCTGTGATGCCCAGAGGCTTTACCTGGTGGAAAGGGACTTTCTGAATTCCTGGAGCCTCCAGGAGACACCTCCACTCTCCCACACTGCTCCTGGCCAGCTTTGCACCAACACAGTGCCAGAAGAACCCCTTTGACTTGTGCTCTGTGATCTGCTCCCCTTCTCGAGCACTCCTCCACCAGCCAGCCTGCAGGGGTAAATTGCTGTTAATTTTTGTTTAATTATCTGCAGTGGCACAAATAACTAACAGCATCGATTTGAACTTGGCACACAAAGGAAGGTTCCAAATGGCAAAGCATATTATGAGATCGAATTATGAAACGTAGCTAATGAGAAAAATAATGATGTGATGCCAAGCTATAAAAGGTTAGACTTTAAAGTTGTCACAGTTCATGAGCAAGAAAGATTTAATCACATTCTTAATCAAATATTTATATGATAATGTGTTTTAATCAGAATAATAGCAATTAATTTGGGAAGGAATATATTGTACACTTCCTGTTCGTGCTTTAGAGAGGTTTTTTGTGGTGAAGTTACAGAGCACATATTTCCTTACTCAACAATAATTCCAGCCCAGTTGGAAGGTATTCCAGCTGTCTGTGATGGGGACAGGCTTGTGGAACAAAGATCAGAGGCAACTCAAGAGCTGTGGGTGCCCTGCTGGGTGCTGGGTCCTGCTCCATCCCTGCCTGGGACTGGGCAAAGCGGGACCACGCTGGCACCTCGGTGAGCATTTACCCTTCACAAATGATTTTACTGCTACCTCTTTCCCCCTGAATCTTGCCAAATCTCCTGGCTCCCCTTGGCAGCTGATGCTGTCACCGTGAATTCCAGCTGTGCAGGAAGCACCTTCAAATGGCTGCTGTGCTGGAGCAAGGATCCTCTCCTTCCTCTGCTTCCCTTCTGGGCAGGACAGCAAAGGGACAAAACTCTGCCACTCCTGTCCCTCCTGCAGGGCCTTGTCTCCTGCAGTGAGTTCTGCCCTGGGCTCTTGGTCTGCTGTGTTAAAATGATAAAGATGGGCAGTTTTTAAAGCAGCAGTAGCCCCCACCATCAGGGTTTGGTTCTGAGTGCTGCAGAGAGGGGAGGTGGCTGTCCTGCTCACCCCTGCTGAAATACCACGTGTGAACACCACAGGAAGGGCCATGGAGGCTGAAGAGGTTGGACAGGATGTTTAAATCTGCCAGCTTGAAGAAAAATAAATATCTAAAACCTTTCCCAAAAACTCAGAATGAAGCTTGTATGAAACTGAAAGCAGCCAGGACTGTTTCCAGCAGGCACTCAGCAGCCAGAACACCATGAGAACACATCGCCTCTGAGGGAGCTCACTGAAGTTCTTCCAGTTAGGTGAGGAAGCACCCACAGAATCCTGGCATTTATTTTAATGGAGCCTCCAAACCACCAGCATTCACTGAATGTGGGAAAAGCGCTTCCAAACACAGTGAAGAGTGAAAACTGAAAGGGAGCATCCCTCCCCCCAAATCCCAGTAAGGATATGTCACCACTGCACGGCTCCCAGGGAGCTTTGGAGAAGGAGGGATGAGATGAGGGCTGCCAGGACAGCAGTGACCCCTGAGCCACCCACACAGAGCTGGTGTGAGCCTCACCTGTCCTGGTGCCCTCAGGTAGGGGCACAGGGTGTTGCAGGAGCACCACAGCAGCCAGGGGCCAGCATCCACAGGGACACATCAGCCACGCTGGGAATTCCACCCAAAGAACCTGGGAATTCCACACAAAGAACCTGGGAATTCCATTCAAAGAACCTGGGAATTCCATCCAAGCACCTGGGAATTCCATCCAAAGCACCTGGGAATTCCACCCAAAGAACGTGGGAATTCCACCCAAAGCACCTGGGAATTCCATCCAAAGAACCTGGGAATTCCACCCAAAGCACCTGGGAATTCCATCCAAAGCAGGGTGCCACCGGTCCAGCACAGGACCTGCCTCTGTGTCCTTGGCACACTCCTCATCCTGCTCACAGCCAGAACCCTCATCCCTCTTCCTCCTCCTCCTCCTCATCCCTCCTCCTCCTCCTCCCAGCCCTGGGCCGGGTGGATGTCTCTGCACTTCTCTCTCTCCCACTTTTTAACACTTCATCAGAGGCTGGAATTTTTATTTATTTATTTTTTTTAAGTGCTAAATTTGCTGTTTCTGTTGGAGTTGAGATGAAAAGCTTTCACTGAACCACCTCTGATTGGAATCACTTCTATTGCCTTCAGTTTGGCCAGATGTTTCCTAATTACTTATCTGTCAAAACTTTTTTTTTTTTGCTTATTTTAAATGCACAGACATTTCCTCTAAGTGAGAAAGAGTGTAAGGCTCTTGTTTAGTGTCTTTGCCCGAGTGAAATAAGCCAGGCTAAGCTTCATCATCAAGGCTGGATTTTATGCTTGAACATGCAATTTAACATCAAAAGCTTGATCTTTTTTATTATTCAGTGCTGCCTTTTTAGCCCAACTTCAGCAGGAGCCAAATGGCACATCCTAACTTGGGATTTAAAACTTTTATTTTTTAAAGCTAGGTCTGAGTCACGCAGCTTTCTCCTGAGCTTGAGATGGTTTCATGTAATAACTCAGGGCCAGAATCTGCCACGATTACTCACATCAGTGAAGGCTTCCTTTCATGAGCAATCTGATTGAACTGGTGCTCCTTGGGGTGAGGAATGATTACAGAATCCAGCCTCATCCTTCTCCCATCACACAAATATTTTTGCTGCTTTGAGTCAGTTGCTGGGTCCTGCAAGGAAGTCCTGTCATTGAGCAGAAATTTGGAGGTAGAAAGACAGAAGAGGAAACCTTGAGGACTTGAATTCCCCACACGCACCAGCAGGGATCCTGATCAATCCAAGGAGGCTGAGTCTTTACCTGTCACTCATTCCAGACATTCAGCATTGATTTGCTATTGGGCTGCTGCCAGAAATCTTTTCTTTTGGGTAAAGGTGCCAAGGATCCCGAGTTTCTGCAGGAAGGAAGGGGAAAACCAGCAGAACTCAGCCTGAATGGCTCCATGGGTGCTTTAAAGGCTTTGTTGTGTCCCTCTCCATGAAGAGAAAACAAACAGCCAACGCCTCTCAAAGTGTCCGTGAATAATACACCAATACACCCGAATAACCCAAAAATAAATCCATATAACAATTTTGCAAAAGCTTTAAATGTCTTCAAAGCCAAGTAGCATTCTTTAATGAAAGCAGGATCAAGCCAGAAAAGCTTTAGGAGTTTAAAGTTATTTGATAGCTAGTTATTTTCCTTCAAAAGAGGCTAAGTAAACCTCTGCCTGTAGCCTTCATCACTCCACCAGAAATGCTTTGTCAGGGTATTTGTGACAAATTAATTATAGCGATAGAAAATCTCAGTAGAAATGAATATTCAAAAAGATTTTTTTTTTATTCTGTTGACTTCAGGGAATGCTCTCCTGTTTCTAAAGCTGTGTGTTTTCCTCATTAGCTCTCCCCCTCCCCCAGTTCTTTTCAGAAACTTTCAGAAGTGATTAGAAATGGTTTTATTTTCAGCTTGCCTGGGGAATGGCATTTGCAGTGGAACAAACCACTGATGCTGGAGTCTTGCTGGCAATGAGAAATGGCCCATCAGCAAACTTTCCAGAGAAAACATCCTGGAATTACCGTGCCAGCCCTGGCCACCTGGCACTAATGCCCAGCAAGATGCTGTGTGGGGCTGTCCCACAAAGCCTCAGCTCTGGAGGAGCTTGTCCTCACAGCTCAGGGATCCTCAGTGGATCCTGCAAACAAAAGAGCAGGGCTGGGGCACACCCAAGGTAAGTCCAATGTGCCAGAGAAATGTGGGTCTCCCTGCCAAGGCTCTGGCAAGGCAGAGAGCTCCTCATCTCTTGCTCCTGTTGTTGTCTGTAAATTGCAGACTTTTCTTGTCTTAGGCTAAAGGCATTTCAAGGAGAAAAATTCCCGTTTGTGCATCTCATTAAGACTGAGAAAAGCAGGAGGCCACAGCTATCCATGATGCCCCACAGCTCCAGGTCATCTCCATGCCTCTATCCCCTGGGCACACTGGTCCTGTCCCCATGCTTGCCCAGCTTGGTCCTGCACACAGCACTGAAATATTGGGCTGCAAGTCCTGCAGTCTCTTCTTGAAATGTTGTTTTGGGCTGACAAGAAAAAGGAATAAATGTAAATAAAGCTTCTCCCAAGCTGTGACTGCCTGACCCCACTCAGGAAGCTCCCATGACCAGTGTCCCCACACAGAGCCACATTTCTGGCTCTGCTACAGGAACTGGGCAGAAAAAAATCCTCCTCTCCGTCCTCACTTCCCCCTGACAACTCAATTAACAAGCTGCCTCATTAGCATCCTATACTTAATTAAGAAGTTGAATTAATAAGTAGCCTTGGTTGCTTAATTAATAATTAATTAGTCCTTGGTTAATAAGGACAACAGAAACTAGTTCATAAGGGAATCACTTCAATAGCTGGCAGTGAAATGAGGATCCAAGGAGAAGGTGTTAAATGGCTCTGTGGAGGGGTGCTGCACCCCACCCTGACACTGAGGGTCCCTCCCTGAGTCCAGCTGTGGGCTGTCACCTTCAAAGCTCTTGCCAGCCTCCTCCTGCCTCATATCCAAGTTGGAAGGCTCCAAAATTCTCATTTGGCTCCTGCTTGCCCTGGTGATGCTCTGCAGAGATGCTGCTCCGTGGTTCCCCTGTCCCTGCTGGGATGGGTGTCTCACCTGCTGGCACTGGCAAGGAAAAAGGGAGATATGACTTCACACCAGCAATAAAAAAGGGAATGGATACAAAGCACAAGCTAAAACATCCCTGCCCTGCTACATTATTTTCCAGGGAAGGACTCAGAATGAATTTTAGTATTCAAGTTTAAGCCTGCTCCAGAAAAACCATCCAACCAAAATTTGCTGGGGCTGGGTGAGACCTGCCTGAGCCCCTGCCCAGGCTCCTGGAGCTCAGGGCAGGTGGGAGCAGTGCCCAGGGCCCTGAGCCCTGCAGAAAATGCTGCTCCTTGGGCTCAGGCACTGCTCAGCTCATTCCCAGCTCGGTATGTTGCCCACAGTTTGAAAACATATATTTGGCAATTTTCACTAGGGAAGTGTGAAGAATTATGTTGATTTTTCCTTCTCATCTTGATACAGCAGGTGTCTTGTTTCCATATGAATGATCTCAAGGTGTACATACATATATATCCATATATCAAAAACACTCCTATTATCATATAACATTTCAAATTCAGCTAAATAGAAGCAGTTGATTTTTCCTGATGGTATTGATTTGAAGTTCTCCATCCACAAACCACTTTGGAAACAAAAGAAAAATCAGAGTTATTTCCCACACAACAGATGCAGCGCACCGATCTCTAGGAAAAGGAATTTTTAGTTTATTGTTGTTTATGGTGACTTCTGTTCATGACTGGTTTCAAAGAAGATATTGAGCATAGCAGCAAAACACGTTTGCAGACAGATAATTACCATTATTTTCAATTATAATGCTGTCATCTCCAATCCAAGTATTTCAAGACTGGGAAATACAAACATTACTGTTATTGCCACATTGATAAATTATGTTGTTGGTTTATTCTGAGAATGACAATTAATGGTGCTCAGTTTTGTTCCAAAATTTGTTGGACAACCTGAAATGAAACACAACATAAATTTGTTACTAACAATCACAGAAAGGAGGGGGCTGGGGGGTGAAGGTATTTATTGATGAAACACTCCAGACACAGAATCTAGAAGCAAAACTGAACTGGGAATTCAGTTTCCTTGTAGAAAGGATTGAGACTGCATTGCTCTGCTTTGTACAGAGGAAATCAGTGCTTCTCACACCTCTTATGTAGATTTTTTTGTATCTGGTGTCTCAGTTATCTTCCCCAGTGGGCTTCATGCAGCCAGGACATGGTGCCTGGATTCCCCTCATCACTTTTCAGACAAGGGAGAGACAGGTGAAGCTTCTTGCTCAAGGTTTCCAGCAGGCCAGTGGCAAAGCAGACGTGCAGCACATCCAGCAGGACATTTCTCCTGATGGATTCCTCTCCAGCCGTGTCTGCACAGCTCCCAGGGCTCCTCCACCTCTCCTGCAGATTCCCCAGGGCAAAACCCAGCAAGGGC
Organism: Poecile atricapillus; assembly: GCF_030490865.1. NCBI lineage: Eukaryota > Metazoa > Chordata > Aves > Passeriformes > Paridae > Poecile > Poecile atricapillus. The sequence goes on from NC_081263.1 coordinate 3,048,737, forward strand.
TGAAGGGGGCTTGTGCCATGGCCAAGTTTCAGCTCTTTCATACACCAAGCAAGAGAGGATGGGAAGAAAGAAGAGAAGGAAAGCACAGTTGACTTCACTCCCACTGGGCTCCAAATAATGAACGGAACTAATTGAGGTCAAGGACTCGTCAAGTCGGCAGCGTGGTTACAGTCTGAGAACAAAACCTGCTCCCAAATGCTTCCCACAGTCAGTGCTGCAGGAACAACTTGGAAAGGTTTTCAAAGTATTCAGCAGTTGCTGTGTCTGCTGCCTGGCATGGGAGTTTCCATTCCTGCACAATCCACTTGCTTTACCTGCTTTTTGTTACATTCCACCTGTGGGCTGCTGGCTTTGCCTTGCAAACAGCCATAGCCACCTGCATGGCATTTGGGGAGGCTTTGGCTTATCTCAGATGGTCCAAAATCTAGCAGTGATGACCCTCAGGCAACTTGATATTTTCTGTGTTGCAGCAGAGGTTCCCATTTCCTACCATCCTCACCCTGAATTTTGCCTTTATGTAGTTATGCAGCAATGATTACAGATTTGGGAAAGAGCTGCAGACAGAGAAGGCACAAACTAGAGAGAACACACCACTCCCATCCCCCTGAGCAGCTGGGAGCTACAGACATAACTATAAATTCCTGTCCACTGAAAACTGTATTTACTCATCCCAAACAAATCCACGTGTGTCACCATTGCCAAAGGCTCTGGGTCCTGGTCTGGAGCACAATGGACCTCACTGATTCACACACTTCTGAGGTGCCTCTCCAGCAGCCTGGGCTTGCTGGGTGACTGATTCTGGCCTTACAGACACAAGCTCAGTTCCAAAGAAGAAGCAGGAGCCTTTGCACAGGAAGCCCTGAGCCCCCTGGCTGGTGGTGTCCCATCATCACAGCATCATCCCCTCTGAGGCTGCTGATTCCAAGGCTCCTGCTTTTGGACCACACACGGTGTGTTTTACCCAGACTTCACCTCCCACAGGTGCAGCAGGGCATGTGGATCAAGCCTGTGACTGATTTTTAACTTTCTTGCTCTGCCTTGACACATTTTCCCCTTCCCCCCACCCCTATTTTTCATTAAATCCAGGCCAGCAAGGAGGAAGGGAGAGTTCAGTGCATCTGTTCATCACTAACATTGACAAACAACACGTAAAAGCTTTGCTAACCTGAAAAGTATTGGCATATCTAACCAAAACCCACTTGATTTCCCCTGGAAAGCAAAAACTGTGAGAGGCCATTACTAGCAGGTTGCCCTTGCATGGGAAGTAATTGAATCTGGAAATGGGAAATATGCGGCAGGAGAGCTTGGCTGTCATTTTACAAAAACAATTAAATGCATGAAATGTGTCTTAATGATATAATTAAGGCAAAATTCCAATCCTCCATTAGTAGTGGCATTAATTATTGCAAGCACATTACATTCAGTATTGCTGGAATGATGAAATCCTCTGTTATACAGCTTTATTAACAAACAAATAAATAAATAAAACCTGATTATCTACTCCTCAACAGAAGCTGTGATGAAAAATTACTTTTGAACAAACCTTGATTAGTTTTGCCTGTTAAGGCTGATGGTAAGAGAGGTCAAAGCACCTCGGGGAAACTCCTGTAAAGCACCACACGATGCTGGGACCCATCTTGGGTGTTACTGGGAGAGGCAAAATTGATGAAAACCATCACAACGACCCCAAAGCGCCCCTAAAACACACCCATTTCCACACCAGACTCACTCCTAAACCTCCTAAAATGACTGAAATCTGTTGTCACCCTCAAGACCTGGTTGGCAGCAGGGCAAGATCTCACCTGCCTCTTACGAGAATCTCAGAGTGAATCACAGCCTTTCAGTTTCACAGCTGATTTTACACTTCTCTCCTCTGCTCCCACTCCTCGGGCTGTCAGTGCTCTGGGAGGGTCCTGGGGGTTTGAGGCACTTGGTTTGGCACAGCAGAGCCAAGGGCTTCAGAGCCATTCCAAATCCTTTCTGCCTTCACTGCTGAAAGCCTCCTGGAAGTTGCTCAAAACTGTTTTATATATTGGGACAAACGGGATTACTCATCTCAGAGGTGTAAAGGTTTAAAATACACCTTTCCAAAGGAGAAAGTCATCTATAACCTTCCCTCATGGGTACATGTTTGGGATTATAAGCAAATTTATTTGATATGGAAGCCTGTTTAGAGTGATTTTCAATGTTTAATCTGGCACAAGGAACAAAAATTGGAAAAATTAGCTCCCTCCAGCCAGCCATGTGACTCCTAGGTGATATCTGCCAGAGGACAAGCAAACATCAGTTGAGTGATTATGTGGATACCTGCTGAAAGAGGGGGATTTTCAATTATGCATGGTTGAATTTCTACGTGTACAATTCCCATCATACAGGGGAAAATCAATTAGTGAGAGTCATTTGCTTCTGAACACACTGGTCGGAGAGAAACATTAGTTCAGAAACATTAATTTCTGGACAAATGTTTATAATTAAAATGCAATTTTGATTCCATTCGAGTTCTGGCCTGTCACCCTGTATCTCAGCCAGGTCTGGAGGAGAAATTGCAATATCCAGGAAAGGCAGGTCAGGGATCACAGTGGTGGGAAATGTCACTCTGGGTGTGCCATGAAGCCCTTGGGCTGCACTGGGGGGACAGGGCTGGGGCACTGGGGGGACAGGGCTGGGACACTGGGGGACAGGGCTGGGGCACTGGGGGGACAGGGCTGGGACACTGGGGGACAGGGCTGGGGCACTGGGGGACAGGACAGGGCTGGGGCACTGGGGGGACAGGGCTGGGGCACTGGGGGGACAGGGCTGGGGCACTGGGGGGACAGGGCTGGGACACTGGGGGGACAGGGCTGGGACACTGGGGGACAGGGCTGGGACACTGGGGGAACAGGGCTGGGGCACTGGGGGAACAGGGCTGGGGCACTGGGGGGACAGGACAGGGCTGGGACACTGGGGGACAGGACAGGGCTGGGACACTGGGGGACAGGACAGGGCTGGGACACTGGGGGACAGGACAGGGCTGGGACACTGGGGGACAGGACAGGGCTGGGACACTGGGGGGACAGGGCTGGGACACTGGGGGACAGGACAGGGCTGGGACACTGGGGGACAGGACAGGGCTGGGGCACTGGGGGACAGGGCTGGGACACTGGGGGGACAGGGCTGGGGCACTGGGGGGACAGGGCTGGGGCACTGGGGGGACAGGGCTGGGGCACTGGGGGACAGGGCTGGGGCACTGGGGGGACAGGGCTGGGGCACTGGGCTCTTTGTGCAGCTGGACCTTGGACAAGTCCTGGGCTCACAGGGCCCCAGGAGCAGAGAGGACACAGAGAGGGCACATGGCCATGGAGAACAGCAGGATGCTGTGCCTCAGAGTTTGGGGAGGTTTTTTTCTGTGTAAGGCTGAGAATGCAGCATTTCTTTAAAAGCAACATGTGCCTGTGCTGGATGACATTTGTCCCATGGGCCCAAGCCCAAAGGCAGTGCAGAAGCTGAGGACCAGGACAGAAAGCAGCCCCCGGGTGCTGAACTCCCACACACCCCCAGAAGCAGAGACTGTGTTTTACCCACACAGGGAACCGACAGCCAGAGCAGAAAGGAAAACCACTGCCTTTTCCCATAAACCAGAACTCTTAGAGAAGAGACAAAGCCCATTTTCCAAGCTGACATTTGGCTACAGCAATTACTCACAGTTACATTTTTTCATGACTCAGTCCAAGGTCTCGGTTCCGAGCTGAAACCTCACTGAGGGCTTGGGCATGTTCTGACGGATGGGAAGAGCTGAGTAAACCTGAACACATTTTTTTGAGTTAGTCTGCTTCCTTCATGCCTTACCTCATGCCAGCCTTTTCTACAGCATGAGGAATCTCAGCTACATTCCTTGGTGCTGCTTTGTTCTCTGACACAGCTTCTCAAATACCACACACCCCAAAATGGGTTTCTTTGGGAGCATTGCCAGGCTATGGGCACCACATCCTTCTGCAGATGGAAGGAAAAAGCGTGCTGGAGGTGCCTCACCTTCCTTGAGATCAGTGCACATAAAGCACCTGCCTGCATCACCTTCCAGGGGGTTTTCTGCAATCAAAGTTGCTCTTCTGCCACAGGTTACTCATCAGATCTAAATTCTCAGCAGCAGGGTAGAAGTACATCCAGGCACAGAGCAAATATACAGAAATTGTTTTGATAAATAGCTTATTTGGGCATTTACAGTAAAACCTGGCCTGGAGAAAGTAAATAGAGTTCCAGTTTCATGCCACTTGTACAACATTACTGTAAATAGTTGGTATTTTTTCCTTCAAGTGCAGGAATTATGCACCCAGCTGACCTTGCACTGGCACAGGAGGGAAGGAAGCGTTCCAGACCTCCTGTTTGCAAAGCAATAAAACATAACAGGGCTCAGAGATCAGAGGGAAAATAAACAGATCCTCTCTCTCAACCTCCTCCAACTCCCCCTGTTTTCCCCTCCACAGCTTATATTTAGCTCAGGCTCCTCCATGCCCATGGAAGGGCTGCCCTGGGAGCAGGGAGGCAGAGCACCAGGGCCAGGCTCTTGGAGAACCTCAGGCTTTCCTCCTCAGAACAGAAAATCAACAGACCTGCTCAGCAGAGCAGGGAGAAACAGCAGCTCTCAAGAGAAAAATAGAGAGGAGATAGGCAGTGGGGCCCTCGAGGGTCATTCAACATTTGTTTGTTAACCTGGTTCTGCTCATCTGAACCTTGCAGAGCCTGGGTTTGAGATTCAAGGAGAAAAAAAAAAAAAAATTTGTGTGTGCACATTAGTAAATTGTCTGGAGCAATTGTGAATTGAGAAGTTTTATGAGCCTTCTTCTTCCCTGGGAAAGCCCTTGGTGTGCACTGATCCCAGGTTAAAACCTAACCCAGCTCCCTCCTCACACTCTGCTGATCACCCCAGACCTGCAGAGACCCTCCCCAAAACACCCAGAAGGGGCTGGGCTTGCAGGACTGTGAGCTTGGATGGCTATTTTAGAGCTGGAGTGTTTTGGATGTTTAATTCCCACCTTAATGGGCAGAAATCTGTAAAGACAGAAAGGCAGCTGGTGGCTCCTGGTGCTGGAGATGTGGATTCAGTGGTGCTGTCTTGGAGCAGGAGCTGTGGCCAAGCCCATCCCTTGTTGGGAACACAGAGTGGCAAACTGGGAATTCCCACCTGTGACACTGCAGGGACTGTCTGGGACATTCAGCCACTGCCCCATGCCCTGCCCACAGACTCGGGGTCACCTGGACCCATCTGAAAAGTCTTTGAACTTGCCCAGCAGCTCCTGTGGAATGAGGAAACAAGATAGGACACCTGTGCCACGCTTCCACTGCAGAAAAAGCCACCTCTTCTCTCCTTTTTATGTCTTAGCAGCAGCGAGGCCACAGCAGGAAGGACAAGGTGGGGTCCTGGTGCTGCTTGGAGGGCGATGCAGAGCTGTTCTCTGCTCCAGCCTCTCTGTTTTTAAAGCCAGGCTGCTTATTAGCAATGCACAGCAACACCAAGCAATAACTTTACTGCAGTTACTCTCTTAATCAAATGCAGCTTCACAGAGCCACGCTGATCTAATTGTTCAATGTCCAGGTTCCCTGCCTTCGCAGAGATAAACGCTCTGAGGAGCAGCATTTTGACTGTCATCCAAAACTCACCACTGGCTGCTGTGATTGTGATTTATTGCTGCTGATAACAATCAATCCCAAGGCAACCGTGTGCATTTGAACTGATTCAGGACTGAGCAAGGGGGGAATGAACACCCACTCACAATTGATGAATCCTGCAGTCAGTGCTCTCCCCCATTTCTGCATTGCAAGCCCCACTCCAAGCTTACTGCATGGAGGGCTTCATCTCACCTCTCCCCTGTCTAGGGCAGAGCCATCAGTCTGGTCAGCCAAAGCTGTAAATTTCACTGATGCACCTTTCAATCTTACCTGACAACAGGCAGAAGACAGGGAGAAAACTCAAAGGTGGTGCAGCCACCAGCCTGACCTGCTGGGCAGTGTGGGGATGATCCCCAGCAGCCCTGCTCACTCAGGGAGCAGGGGACAGGTTCCCCAGGGAGAAGGGGACAGGAAGGAGACCCTGGAGCTGCCTTGATCAATGGGCTTTCAGCCACAGAGGAAGAAAAAGCACACCTACATCTCTGGCAGTGTGTGGCTCCAGGACAGCCTGAAACCCACTTCTGGGTATCCTTAAAAATGCCTTAAATCCTAATCTCACCTCAAAACAAGGTAGCTGCCCTTTCAGAGGGTTTATCTTTTCTTCACATCATCCAGGCAGCTTCAGAAACCCGGTCAGGAAAGGCTCTGCAAAACCTCCTATAGCTCTGACTCAACAGAAAAGAGAAACCCCCAGAGCAAATCAGAATCTTCCCTGGAGCTGCTTAAATTTTCCTCTGGGGCCATGGCAAGATCGTGGCCACATGGGCCACATCCCCCAGCTGGGCCAGCTGCCCACCCCTGCCCAGCCCTGAGCAAAGCCCCTGAGAGCTCCAGGGAGAGGGGAGAGCTGTCTGCAGGGCTCCTGAGCTGGGGAAAGAGAGGGGAAATCAGGTTTGACCCGATCACACCTTAAATGAAGGGACCCTTGGGCAGTACTTTTCCAGCCTGAGCATGCCTAGAAGCCCAAGGCAGGAATTATTTCCTCTTCTCTCCTGTCTGGTCTTTTGCTTTTGTTACTAATACTGTTACACAGTCCTGTTTTATGCCAAGGCAGTGGGAATTTCTACACTTTTTTTTTCCTTTTATTTTATTTTATTTTTTAAATGGGATAGCAGCAAGTATTTGGAGTAAATTCCCATTACAGCTGGGAGAGTCAACAGCAGGATCCCTGTGAGAGCACATTGCTTTCTTAACAAATCTCAGTGAAACCCATCCCTGCAGGGGGAATCTGTTTCCAGCCGCTTTACTCAGGGTTCCTAACCCTGGTCAAGGCTTCCCCTCCCTCAGTGGTGAGACAGGGCTCTGCCTGCACAGCATGGAGGAAAAAACCTCCAATAAATCAACCCAGGGAAACGCAGCTTGAGCAGGTTGAGAAGCAAGAGGCTGACTCCGGGTTTCACACCTTCCCCAGCTCAAGCACCCCAAGCCATCCTCATCTTTCCTGGGAGGGAATCACTGGTGGGACCATCCCTGGGCACCAGGACTGGAGCTGGACAAGCCCCAGAGGGGTTTTGCTTCGTTCCCTCCAGGCACAAACCAGATTAAACACAGACATGAGTGTGAGCAGTGAATCATCTGCCACGAGAGCAGGAGGGACAGGACTCCAGTGGACAGCAGAGGCAGCAGCAGAGAGAAGAGCTGGATCAGGACAAACAGGGAAAATACAGAGACAAAAAAGAAAAAGCAAGAAGTGCATCTATCTAATCTAAGTTTAAATTCTCTGCAGTGGGAATTTGCACCTTCCAGCCAGCACACCCTGGAGGCCCACAAGAGCTGCAAGAAGAGCTTCGATGCTAAAGCACAGGGAAAATCTGAACATGATTTCTTAACTCCCATTCCATTTGCAGCACAGAAATCTGTTTGAAATCAAAGGCTTTGCCACCTGTGGTTTCCAAAAGTCACAAAATTGTTTCTTCCATTGAGCTGAAAAAAACCAACCTGACCAAAACCCCAAAATTTAAAAATAATCTTTTGCCAATCAGTGGTGCTGCAGTGTCCCCAGATCTCCTCAACAGACATGGAAAGGTAGCTTAGTAACAGCTACCTCTGCCCATTCCCACGCACTGCACTGGTTGAACTTGATTTCTATTTTTTTATTTTTTTATTTTTTTTTTGTAATTTAAAAAAATTCCCTTTTGGAAACTGTGGTTTCAGCAGAGTTCTCTTTTTCTGTGGGAAGATGTTGGTTTCAGCTGTGATTCCAAAAATGTCATTTCGAAACAGCGATTCAGACCAAACCCTGCCCTTTCCCTGCCTCACCATGCCTGGGGCAAGGTGGATGTATTCCACTTGATGTTTGTGATCCTGGGCTTGGGGCAGGGGTATTGACTGCTCTCAGAAATTTGGTGTTTTGGCATTTCTTTGGGCAGGAGATGGGAAAGAGGGTTTGGAGGTGCTCGAGCCAGCGCTGGGGTCACAGCACTGGCACAGCCTTGGAATCATCTGACTTCCTACCACAGGGAAAAGTGTTCCAACCAAGGCCAGCTGCTTCCCAGCACTGTCACACCAGGTTGTTGTTCCTGCAGCAATGCACAGAGGACACCAGGAATCCCCCAGAACAAACCATGAGCAGGAGGTGAACGGCACAGTTCAGAATTGGGGCTGGAGGGGCGGATTTGGGGTTCTCCTCCCTGGGCTGCAATTAAACTGCTTCATTCCTTACCAGAGATATTCTCCCAGCTGACCATCAGCCTGGGGCTGTGTGACAAGAAAGAGGGGAGGCAGAGCATCCCAGCATCCTGCTGATGCCCACAGGAGCTCCTTATGCCCAAATCAAAGCCAAGGGGCCACCACTTGCCCATCCCAAGCAGCTGGAGGAGCTCTTGCCAAAGCCAGGCTGCTGCTAACAGTGCTGCCACCTGAAACAGAGGTTTGTGCCCAGCCAGAGAGAGCCTGGGACACTGAGGGCAGCAAAACCCAGGGATTCATGACTCCACATCCCCCAGCCCCAAGAGGGAGCCCAGGGTCTGGGTGAATCTACAGGACAGCCATCCTTCAGCCACACAAAAGAAAACCCCCTGCAAACAGTCAAGTTTTCAATCGCTTTAATGTGATCACTGCAATTTGACCACAGTTTCAGAAAGGAAAAAAAAAAATCAAAAAAAAAAAAAAATCACACAAATTCTCTGTGCTTAGGATTTGAGTCAATCTAGGCAGTTCTTGTTGATTGACGATATTCAAGTTAAGACCTTCTGAGCATCAGTGACGTTCTCGGCTGAAAGGCAGGACCACGAGTGTTGGACAGAGTGGTGCAAACCAGGAATGCTTCTTCTGGGATTAGAGCTGTGCCACCTGATCCACTCAAAAGGAAACAGTTGTACATGCACACACACACACATGGAGCATGCAAATACACCAGGAACCAGCTACAGCTCCACGGGGACGACATGGGTGGCAGTACAGAGGTGGGGCCGTGGTTCAGAACGAGGAAGGGGGGAACCCACACAAATATCCAAAACTGAGCAGATTCATTTTCCAACATTCCAGAAGAAAATAGGAAAATTGAAATTACATTGTGTTGACAAACCCTGATTTTTTTTCTTTTTTTCTTTTTCTTTTTTTTTTTCTTTTTTTTTTTGGTAACAAAGCAAAAGGTGAAGGCAAATTTTCCAAAGTATTGTAAAATTTATTGTATAAGTATTGCAGCTTTTAGAATGACATATAATTGCCACTATTGGTTACTGGTACACAAGAAGCGTTTACAACAGATTTTTGTAAATTGGCATCAGAGTACATATTCATACTAAAACAGCAAAATATAGATAAGTACTGCATTGCATGTGCTGTCAATAGTTTACATAAGTTTAAATTGAACAGAACTCAGGATACAGGACTGCCTATAACAAACTCCAAAGCCAACACAATGCAACCGGAAGTTTAAGAAAATATTAATACAATGAAATGTGTCTATAAGGCAGGCAAATTAGGACTTTAATGTTGTCCTTCATGAGCTTCTATAGTACAGCAAAAATTTGAAGCGCAGTTTCTGGAAAACTTCTTTTTGTGGTTTTTTTTTTGTTTGTTTGTTTTTGTAGCTTTGTGTTGTACACAGAAGATCTCTGAGCAGTACAGAGACAGAAGAGATTAAAATTCATTCTGTTCCAGCCTAGCACTGTTAATGCTACACATCTGATTCGATCTTTTCCCAATCCTTAGGGAAAACATTGGGCTTTGATTTCTTTATTTTTTAATATAGCAGTTAGTGCAATTTTATAATTCAATACACATACAAAAAAGGGTGATTCTCCAGAAAGCAACTGGATTTCCTTAGACCCCACTTAAGACAGAATGAATTTTGTAACACTTATGGAAACAACACGCTGGATTAGTAAAGCTGAATCTTCAAACTGGTGTAACCAAGGGTTGTGAAGGGAACACGTGTTTGACCAGTGTCAGCCCCAAATGAAACCCATCCTTCCTCCCCACCAGAATCAACAAAGCCACGTTCCCATTCCAGGCCAGTAAGGTTTGGGAGCACTTTAAGGATGCTGTTTGCCATACTGTAAGCTAAGAAACTCCGTAGGATGAACAACCCCTTTTAAAGCTAACACGACTTAAAACTCCGAGCAAAAAGGCAGGCTAGGACGTGAGGTTGCTAAGCATTAGCAATGCCTTGATTCTTCTGTATTCCTTTAAAAATAAATCAGTTTTAAGGGGCCTGAATCTCTGTGCTGGCAGCTGCAGGACACTCTAGCACCGCTCTCCACTGAGCTGCACCAAGGTCAGAGGGAATGGGGCATCAGCAAGGGTGTGCAAAGCAAATTCCCTGCCTTGGTGGCAAATTGGGATGTGGGAATGGGGAAGAAACGGACCCCGAGGTGAAAAGTAACATTAAATAGTAGTAATAATAATAATAACAACAATAACAACAACAATAATAATAATAATAATAAAAAAAAAAGAACAGACCGTTATTTCTAAACACCCATTCAAGAACTTGGAGTTGATCTGGGCCCCAGATCTGGTATCTGCACTTGAAATACACAGTTCTCAGGACTGCAAAGAGAGGGAGGGACAGAAGAAAGACAGAAAATAACAACTGAGCTCTGCTGAGGAGCTGCACCCACTGCCTGGGACCTGGGGCTCTCCCCACTGCAGCTGCAGCAGAGCAGGGAGAGGTGGCAGCTTGGGGTTTGTGTATGGATGGGCTGGAAGGCATCGTTTGCAACAGAAATTTGGTGCTGATGAGCCAACCCATTTCACACTCATTAAGCTCCCCAAACTAGAGAAAGAGGTAAATGAAACTGGGCCCAGGAACTCAACAAACTGATCACTCAGCTGCAGAGCTTGGGGTGATGCTAGACAAATAAAAGCTCACACTGGGAGAGGACTGGGGAGGGAGGGGAAAAAAAATAGGGGGAAAAGAAAAAGAGAATTGGTTGAAATTTTGAGGACTTTCAAGCATGAGAGCTGGGTTCAATTGCACTGCATCTTCAGACCCTCTCCCACTACCCCTCTGTGCCTATCCAGCCCCCTGCCCACTTCCCTGACTTTTCCACGGGGTTTGGTGGCCAGGTGACACCCTGTGACAAGACAATCTCGTTCCTTAACAACCTCTGGTCCCCACACACCACCTCTTTACTCACTGCTCAGTTTTAAACATGTGATGCATATTCCACCCAAAATCTGCTGAGGTAACCGTATTTTTTAAATAGCAAACGAAACGAGTTCAGATCACTGAACAACCCACCCCTCCCTCCCCAAAAAAACAAAACAAAAAGAGCAAACACCCAACCCCAACAACACTATTCACGCATTTTGGCTCAAGAGGGCAGTAGATATTATATTTCGCTTTCTCTTTTGGTTGGTATCTCATTTACAATATCCACCACAGATTCCCACCTCCCTGGGCAGGATAATGTGCATAAAACGTGTTCAAGTTCCCTAAGAACAGTCGGAGCAGAGCAGCGGCCAAGGGAGCAGCAGGTGTGGCCAGGCACAGGGAGCTGCTCCGGGAAAAAGGGACTGGAAAAGGGAATGCAAGGTCCAAAGGAGCAAGAGACCAGACGCTGGTTACTCGTAATGCTAAGGATGATTTTGTGTCCCTCTCTCTAATAAGGGAGGGTTACTGTTTCTTTAATAAGGCACTAAATAGACATGTTACATAAAGGAAAGATACATTTTAAAAACTCGTACAAATTCGTCAGTTTTGTACCTTTCATGACAAACTAGATTTATTCCTTTGCATTACTTTTTTTTTTGTGGCTTTTTTTTTCTTTTTCTATTTTTTTTTTTATTTTTTAGGTCATCGAAATTTAGGTTACTCGACTGTAAAACTATGAAGATTTCAAGAGCTGTGGAAAAGCAGTTTGAAGTACTGAGAAGGTACAGGACTATTTCTAGGCAGAAATAAAAAGCAAAAAGCAAAAAAAAATAATGATCAAACTTCAAGTTCAGCTATTCATCATCTTCTTTAAAATATATATAAATATTGTTCAAATGGTCAGAACTTCAAAACCGTTCTCATGGTTATGCTTTTTTTTTCTTTTTCAAGTAATAAAAAAGTTGCTTAAAAACAATAGTTATTGCCTTTATATCTTTCATTTATGTCACTCTACTAGATAGCATCCTGCAGGAAATGGAATCACACCCCCTGGTAAAATCCTCGCTCTCTGTGGCTCCCTACCGACCCTTCCTCGCAGAGACCGGACCCACCACGGGATTCTTCCCTTTTGCCTTCTCCCCCTCGCTCTCTCAGCTTTCCCACTCACCCACTCGGTCACCCACGAATTCACCGCGAGGGTGAGGCCCTGACCAGACACCGGGGTGACACAAAATGTAAACAAGAGCAGAGCAAGACAAATTGCTTCCAAAACCGAGATAAATGAACCAGGCGGGACCTGGGGGGGGAGGATGTCGCAGAAGAGGTAAGGGGGGGTTGCTTCTAAAGCCTTAAGCATTATTTTTGTAGCTTTTAATGAATACAACACAGGAGCAGATTCATTTCCATCTACTGTGCCTGGTGCCTCTCTAGCTGGAGAATATAAAAAATAGCGACAAGCAGGGACGGCGGAGCCGCGGGACACGGCCGTGCCCGTTTATCCCAAATTGAGGTTTGGGAGGTTGAAACAAAATGAAAATGATGTTCACCATCACCACACTTTCCACCTCAACCTTTCAAAGAGACATTTAAACCCAGCTGAAGGGCAGCCAGTGGGTGAGTTACCACTTCCTCACTTCCACCACCACCGCTTTGGCTCCAACAGGGCCCTTCAGTTGAACATGGAAAGAAATAAACCAAAAAACACTTTTGTTCCTTCAGACACAGTTTATTCTCAACCCCCACCACCCTCCCCTCCAAAAAGTTAGAGGTTGTCCAAAAAAAAAAAAAAAAAAAAAGGGAAAAAAAAAAAAAAATCAAGTAATTTTTGCCTGCTTCAGTCATTCCTGACTGAGGGAAGCAGGGAGTTTTCATTTTACCTTGTTACTCCAATAATCCTACCGGGTGACAAACAGACACACACCAACTCCTCTTGCTTTGTAGGGAATGTATAAAAGCCGTGGCTGTCGGCGGCCACGCGCAGGGACTCTGGAAAATTAAGGATTTGCATAAACTGCAGTCTTGCTCACCGCTCCTCCCAGGGCTGGCATCTCCACTCCAGCGATCCTCCTCCCCTTCCAGCTACTTTGTTCTTCACTTCCACATAGATCCCTTAACAGGTTCATGGTAGACATGATAGAGGCTTTGACCAACACAAGCACTGACATATTTATATTAAAAAATAGTGCAAAATTTCAACATTTATATAAATAACTCTAAACCCCTGCTTTTGATTTTTTTTTTGTTTTTTGTTTTTTTACAATGTAATACATGCTTTTTGAGTTGGCACTCAAAAAATTGCCATTTTTCTTCTAGTTCAGAAAACAACTTTTTTTTTTTGAATAGGCCTCTTCTAATACAAAAATACTCCTGCTCCTTACACATACACTTTCTCTTATTTTTAATATATATTTATATATTTATATTGCAGATCTTTAAACAAAATGGTTTTTGTGCAAATATTTTGTTTTTAAAGATAAGTGAAATAATCAAACAAAAAAAAAGAAAAGCATTCACACACAGCCCAACTAGAAACAAACAAAAAAAAAGACTACAGTTGATTTTTTTTTTTTCCTTTTTAAACGTCTAGACACAGCTCAATAAAGAAATGTTTTTGCAAGCTTGGTAGGCTTGTGCATTCAGACCAGACATAACAAGTAAATATTTATACACGAGAGATGGGGAAGGGCTTCTTTTTTTTTTTTTTCTTTGCTCATCTTCCTCAACTCTCTCTCTCCTTTTTCTTTCAACGAGAAGTGCAGAGTGTTTCATTTAATTTCTTGCCTTTTTTTTTTTAAACTTTTTTCCTTTTTTTTTTTTCCTTCTTTTTTTTTTTTTTTAAAAGGGGTGCCCTTTTTGTTTCTCTTTCTCTTTGTTCCACGCCGTCGTCGTCGTCGTCGTCGTCGTTGTGCTCTCAAGGCCATTGATCTGTGAGGGATGGAGTCTGCTGCCCTCCAAGATGGGGGGCATCCCGTTGGTGTTCTGCTGGTGCTGGTAGAAGGTGGAGCCGGGGTAGTGGCCGATCACCTCGCTGTAGGTGGGCGGCGGCCCCTCCATCCTGCCGCTGCTGCCGTAGCAGGTGGCACTGATGCCAGAGTTACTGCTGGGGGGGCACGGCCCCCCGAACACGGAGTTATCTATCAAGTCACTGTCGAAGATGGTTCTGTTTGGGGGGGCGCGCACCGACTCCCTGTTGAGCTCCATCTGCTGCTCGGGGTCGCGCAGCTGCAGCGTGCAGGGTCCCTGGTAGGGCGGGGGCTCCTCGCCGTCCGACAGCGAGATGGTGGGCGGCAGGTCGATCTCGTGCTGCAGGTACGGGTAGGTGGGCTGGAAGCGGTTGAAGCGGTCCCTCTGCAGGAAGGAGGGCACTGCCAGGCGCTCGCTGGGCCGCGGGGTGTAGATCTGCTGCTGGAAGGGACGGGAGAGAAAAGAGGGTGAGAGGTGCGAGGGGCTGGGGCGCGGTGGGACGGCGGGACGGGCGGCGGCACCCGCGGAACCTCACCTCGGTTATGCCGGTCCCCGACACGGTGCTCTCCGAAGGCCACAGGCTTCCCTCCTGCAGGGGAAAGGAGAAGAGAGGGCAGGGTGAGTCTGATGCCAGGGGGGTCAAGCTCCTTCTGCAAACAGCTCGTGGCAGGTGTCACCGAGAGAAGACACTGCCACCAACGTGTTCCTGCACCAACTCCACCTCCAACTACGATCATGAGTGCTGGGCATCACATGGATGCACGCTCGAGTGTGACCACATCAGCACTGAAAACACCCCTTGGATCAAAACTTCCCTCCCCTTGCTCCTCCATCTCCATTTAATGGATCGTTTGCAGAATGAATGATGAGAATGGTACCAGCAAACAACCCTCTCCCGTTTGCAGACTTCCCCCCTCCCGCCCCCACACCCCCAGCACGGTTCTTTCCCCGGTTCAAACATGCCAGAGGAGTATTTTTCAATTTGTGATCCATGAGCCGTGGGTGATTCACAAGACATCAAAAAATGCTCCATGAAATAATGACAAAATTAAAAAAAAAACACAACAAAAACAAAAACCAAACCAAAAAAATAAAAACCTTCACACCCACATTCTGATGCTCACAACCACGGCCATCATGGGAAAATAAAGATAATAAGTGAATAACCAAATGTTAAGTCTAATTTTGATTTGGCTTAAAAAAAAAAAAAATGGAAAAAAGAAAAAAAAGTGTAGCAACAGGATGGTTTCAGAGTATTTTTTCCCCAAGGAGTAAGTGGTCCTTGGCTTAAATAGACTGAACTGGGAGAGGCTTTCTTACACTGCAAGCATCACCCTGATCCTGAGATCCAAACCTCAGTGCCAACAACCCCAGGCACGGTGAAGCCACAATTTCCCCCAAACCCTGAGACTAGTTTACAATTCATGATCAAAACAAACAAACAAAGGTTCTTCCCATCTGCTGGTGATACTCTGAGCACGCATAGTTCACCCCAGACTTTTTTGCCTTAGGAACTGCAATATTTAAATATTGCTAATATTCACATATAGCAACATCCCTCTGGCAGGCAGAGCTGGAGGAAAACAGCCAGAAGGCTTGTAATTATAACTTGGAACTTCCCAGTTCCTTGCAGGTGAATCTCCAATTCTGGCACTAGTAAGCCAGGCACAGGCAGAAGTATTTAGCACCAGTGGGAAAAAAAATGCCAGGGGAAAAAGAAACCCCCTTTTCCCCTTTAAGTGTTGCACTGAGAGCCTGGTCTGAGCAAACCACACACATTCCCCCTAGGAGAACTCCTATTTCTCTACCTGCCCCAAACACAGCACCAGCAGCACATTAAAATCTCCAAATAGATCACCTGTTATATCCCCCACCCTCCTGTTTTCTCTTCTTTCCCTAACACTGGAATGTATTTTCTCCTTTGGCACAGCACGTGGTCTCAGGTACGAAGAGAATCCATCAGGTTCTGGGTTTTGAAGCTCAGCTCTGCACACAAACCTCAAGGCAGGGCTGGTGTCAGTGCAAGGAAAATGGTGATTTAAATGGAAATGAGACTGCCCAGGGTCTTCCCCCTTCTCCATGGCTTTTTCAGGTGAATCTCCTTGGAGCAGAGGTGAAGTGCAGCAATGCCAGCACGTTCCCTGGCCACAGCTGAGGAATGTGCTGGCTGAGCTGCAGCCCCACAGCCCTTCCCGAGCAGGACAGCCCTGTTCCATTCCAGACCTCGAGACTCCAACATGCAACTGTTTACACAGGCATGGACTGTTCAGGCTGGTCCATTTTACATGGATTCCTTGCCTGCAGGGAGAGCCTGCAGTCAAACTCCCCCAGCACAGGAACTGCATCTGCCACAGGACAAATCCTCACCTCCAACTCTGTGCTCAGGCACTGACACCAAAGGGCCCAGGGAGGATTCCCAGTGCCACCACAGCGCTGCCAGCCTGTCACCTCACCCCAAAGGACGCCCAAGCAGTGGGCAGGAGCGGGAAGCACTCCCAAAATTGTGTTTACTTTGCCGTGCCCCCGTGGCAGACTTCCTGAGCAGCGAGTACCCTGCTGCCTTCTGCTAGATGTTTTATATTTAACTTGGCAGTGGGCAGTGCCATGGCAATATCCCATCTGCTCCCCCCTTTCCCGGGAGTGATGTCAGCCAGCTCCCACGAGGGTGGCTGCAGCCTGGTGCTCCCCAGCCCTGCCAGGCTCAGCTGGGACACCCCAGCAGGGCTGCTCCACCCAAACCATGCCCTGCCCTGTGCCCCCTCACCCAGAGCCTGCCCCGGGATCCTGCCCCTGTGCTTGGAATCAAAGCTCTGGCTCACACACCATTCATCTGTTTGCACAGATGAGGTCCAGGAATGATGCCCTGGGCAACACGTGGATGCAAGAGTAGCGAACCAGCAGAAACAGCATTAAAATGGGATGTGCAGAGAGAGGAGGAGCAGACAGGAAACTCATTTTCTGTAGGAGCTGGATGTCTGCAGCCATTATTGACCACCTCTCCCAGGACTCCAGGGCCTGGCCACGCTCCTGTGCCCATGGCTGACCGACCACAGGCACCCAGTGCTCCCCAGCACCAACCTCTGCCCCACACACTGCCATGAAACTCAGCTGGGGAGCAGCTCAGCTCCCATAAAAACTCCACAGCAAGATTAAAACTGCTGGAAATCAGTAGTTAGAGGAGGGCAGAGCTTCAGGGACACAATACACCCCTGCTTTTACCCTTCACTCTGGCCCTGGGATGGCTCCACAGCCCCACTGAGCCAAGGAAAACTGCAGGAGCAACATCACTGCAAACCCTCAGCCTCCCCTCAACCATCTCTGATTTTCAGAATATTTAGGACTTGAATCCATCTCAACAATGAACAGTCTAGAAAGCCACAGGTTTCTGAAATGAAAGGTAGGATTCTGCTTTATGGTGAACAACACAGCTGTAAAAGCCTCTGCAAGTATTGCAGGACTCGCTGCAGAACCTAAAATTACTTTAAAATCTCTTTTTAGACATCAATCTTCAACTTTTTTAGAACTACTTGTTTTAGTGATGTCAGAGAATTTGCTCTGTAAAGCTGCATGGTACAGATTAAGTCTCTGAGCCTTCAGGAAGACTCATTTTCTATTTTGGGGGACAAAGGTGTGCTCAGAAATTGCACTTACACTACGTCTTCTGGGGAGAGTGGGATACCACTGTTCCAAAGGTGCAGGGACAATGCTATTCTTATAGCAAAAAAAAAGTTATCAGTAGCATTTCTTAAATATTCTTAGTTCTGGGAAATAAAAGGTACTTGTCATGAGGAGACAAGAGTTTAAGTAGAGTGAGAATGGTGATGGAGAAATGCATGAAGTAATACAAAAACTGCTTGCCAGCGAGAGCCGCATTAAAAAACCCTTTAGGGAAATTAATTTCTCCTTCAGCTGTAATTTTTGAGCTGCAGCTACAAAAAAGGACAACTCCAGCAGACCCAGCAGCATCCTGACCATGGGATGAACTGCTTTAATATTTCAGCAGATGAAAAGCGTGAATGCAGCTCCAGTGCCCGTCTGCGGTCACGACACCAAAATGAAGTTTGGGATTTAAAAAAGCCCAACACCAGTTCAGTGCAAGTTTAATGGATTGCATAAACCAGTATCCAGCCCAGTGAGGCCTCTCCCTGCCAGGCTGCAGCCCTCCTTCAGACTGGAGCTGTTTCCCACTGACAGATGTGCTGAGCCTGAGAGGTGCTGCCTGTAAGGTCTTTATGATGCTGGATCCCACTGTAACGAGCTCCCCGCTCGTTAGCACACGAGGGGCTTCTCTGTCCCTTCAGGAGGCTGCTGGGACCACAGGGAATCTCTGCTCCACTCCATCAGTGCTGCACACACAGCACCGACAGGGCAGGGAGATGGGGAACAACCATAAAGACAGGAAAAAGTGAAAAAAAAATACCCAAAATTATGGGTATCAGTACAAGACATTCCTATTTCTCTCCTTAGCTCCAAAAAAGGTTTTAAAGACTCCACATCCTCACTGGGGTTGAGCAGAGGTGCAGATGTAAAACACTGATGAAAAGCCATTTAATCATTAATGTGTCTGAAGGCTGAATAAGTAACAGAGCTGAGCCAAAAAAATGGCTGGAAATTTTGGCCTGGTAAAATTTAAAATAGAAAAAAATAATAAAGGAGAAAAGGAAGTTGTTTTTTAAAGAGTCAATTTTTCATTCAACCCGAAATTTTGGGTCAATCTCCATGTGATTTTCTTTTTTCTTTCCATGTTAGCCTTCTTAACTCTTTTTAAAGAAAATAAATGCAGGCCACTTAAGGAAAGAGAAATTACTGTATTAAAATAAAGAGGGTTTGATCTGAACTTTGCTTTGAAAACGTAAAACATTTGGCATTGTGCAGGTAAAACATTCCGGGCATGATAATACAGTGAAAGAATCTGAAAATGGGAAAACAATGTTTCTGCTATTTTAAATAACTCATGTGCTCGGATGCCCACACTCTGCCGCTGCTGGAAGTGGGACCGTAAAGATTTCCGGGTGGAGCTGGGATTTGTGTGGGGAGCTGGGCTCTGATCCCCCAAGCAGGAGGTGCCTGAGCCATCTCCACCCTCACACCAGCTGGTTTCACGTGGGATCAGGCATCCCGTGGGATCAGGCATTCCCAGCTCTCTGGCAATGACAGCTGACCCTGAGCTGGGATCACACCGTGCCTCTGGAGAGGTGCTCCACAGCCCACGGAGCGAGGAGGGGTTAATGCGGCTGGGGTTTGCACAGCTCTCCTCCCCACGGGGCATCCCCCTTGCAAAGCAGCCAAGAAGGGACCTCTGTCTGCTGTGTGTGACAAAAACAGGGACAGCCCTGGGCACCTGCAACTGAAGGCTGGCTTAGTGAAAGAGCTCAGCTATCCCTCTCAAAAGGAAAAAAAAATAGAGGAAAGAAAATGGAAAAGTAGAAGGAAAAAACCCCAAGCAATCCCTGTATTCAATCTTTTTCCTGCAGCAAGTATGGATTTGATTCAGGGGAGCACAGCCCCACACAGAGCACCCCACAGCACCAGCTGTGTGTCCAGCCTGCCCTGGCAGTCTGCAGAGGAGGGATTGGCAGCAGTGACCTTGGGGGAGCCCTATTTAAAGGGTGAATTCACTTCAGGGTGAATGCTAAAAAAGACAAGTATCAGTAAAAGACATCCCTGCACTGAAGACAGAGCCACGGAGGCAGCAGTGGAAATGTAATGCTTTTTCTCTATACATCCTCCTAAGTCTCTCTGAGCCACTATATTTGAGGAAACTGCATGAACCAGCATCTGCCTCGAGGCTGGCGAGGCGTCCCTCAAATCCCTGTCAGAGGTACAATTCACACGTTTCTCCTCAGGCTTTTATGAAAAGAGAGCTACAGAGGGTTACAGAGAGCCTCTCACACATCCCCTTGGAGAGATCTCTGCTTGTCTGGCTGACAAGTGTTTTCTGCCCCTTCCACCGCAGCAATGGCAGCAGCACTGGTGAAAATGGAAGCAGTACAGTCAGGATTTCCTGCTCTCTGCAGGGCAGGCAGGAAGTTTTTACACAGTCACTGGAGACTCTAACTGGAGCCAAGGACTGGATAGTTTGGGACTGCTGAACCAAGGCATATGAACCCCAAGCAGCTGGGGGTGGTGGTTTCAGGAACAGGACATGCCAAGAACAGCCTCCTGAAGTCATTTATTTTTTACTGATGTAAAATCTGAATTGCAAAGCTCAGGGCAAAGGCAGAGGCTATGGCTGTCCATACACACAGCACCCTAAGGAGCCAGAGGCACCCCTAAAAGACCCCCCACACCCAACAACAGGGACAGATGATGCCAAGGCCAAGCATGACCTGCCATGTGTGGCTGGAAGAGCAGGGTGTGACTTACTGAGGAGAGGTTCTCGTCTCGCCGCCTGCCCTGGCTGTGCCGGCTGATGAAGGATCGCGCAGAGAGTTTGTAGTGGTTCAGCAGACACGTGATCACCACCACCATCACCATCATCACCACCACGATTATGATTATCTGTACAAACTCCAACTCCGCTGCAAGAGAGACAGACAGACAGACTTTGAGCCATCAGGAACAGCAGCAGGTAACTGAGCACAAGAGCAACTGAAGTGGCTGAGACAACACTGACAGCCCTTCCTGTTACAGCTCTCACAGGGCTCTGTGCGCCCTGAACCCACAAAATCCTCATTCATTCACTTTTTCAGTGTCACAGAAGAGCCTCCAGGAGAGATCTTTGCAGACAAGCTATACTGCAGAGTGTTTCCTGGCTACAGCACAGACTGGACTTCCCAAAGACCTCCTGGATGTCCCCCAGTAGCATCCCAGTGCCTCACGTGCCTCTCTTGGGGCTGCAGAGCCATAAACCAACAGAAGTCATCCTAATGGAACGGGTCAGCTAAATGCAAGCTAAATTTCTGCAGCTCTCTCCCCATCACCACCAGTCCTTCCTCCGGGGAGGACGGGACTGAGCACCTCAGCACACCCCTGCACAAGCACACGTCCCTCCTGTCCCAGGGCTCAGACAGTGGTGGCCCAGGGGACAGCACAGCACAGCAGGCAGTGGCAGCCCCCATCGCCAGGGCTGCCCACCCAGCAGAGGAAGCAGGCGAGGAGACCTCCTGCTTTTGGGTGAGACGCCAGATGGGTGCGATGCGTCTGCCAGGGGCCGCATCCCGCAGCTCCAGACAGCCCTCGGCTCGGGGCTCGGCCAGCTGACAGCGGCAGCTTGAGTGGCTTCAACTGGCAGAAAGGAAAACTGCCAAAACCCCTCCAAACAAACAAGAACAAGCAAACAACAGACTATCCGGTTAACTCTGCAGACACTTGGCAGGAGGCAGCGAGAAGGCGCTCCTAAAATTTCCTAAGGAAATAATTCCTCACACCTCTCTGAGGCTTAGGAAAATCGAGTACTGGAGGCAAACATTGTGCTGGGTCATTATTTCCGTGAATTTGGTGCCCAGGGAGTACATGCCATTCCCAAACTGCTCAGTCCTTCCCCCCAGCTCCCTTCACGCCAGCAGTGCCCAGGACTGGGCAGCAGCAACTCCGGTGCCCAGCAAAAAGGAGGGGTCAGACAGCAAAATTCAATCATTCCAGGGATTTGCACTTTGCTTCTCAGCAGTGACAGCTATAAAATCCAGTTTGGGAAAGCCATGTCCTAAGCTATCATGGATGCTGCCATCTATATTTAATCTATACAGACACATGTATACATCTGCAGACACACAGCAAGGCCCACCAGACCTCAAAGAGCACCACTCACACCAGCTGGGGTGGCTTCTGCTGAGTCAGGCAGATTTATTACATTTTTGGTTGGGGTTTTTTGTGTTTTTTCTTTGTTTGTTTGGGGTTTTTTGGGGGAACGTTTTTTAATGGAAAGTTTTCTCCTGACAGGTGGCATTTGAGTGCCAGTAAAAGCAAATAAATGTCAAGAAAACAGTCCAGGTGGTGAGTGCTGCCAGTTACCTTGGATCTCTTTCTGCTTAACAGCAGCTATTTCTGCCACTGCCCAAAATGCTCCACCAGCTCTGCCCACTGTCTGCAGAAAGCAGAATTATGCCTTGAAAGCAGGAGCCTTATCTGGCACTTCTAGCTGGATGGATGAGGGACTTGGAGCCCAGATCCTTCCAGCACCCCTGAAATGCAGCTGTCTCTACTCTGGAAGGTTGCACACAGGGTGGGAAGAGAGGGATTAAAAGCCAACCATTGTACAGGAGTTTTGCCTTAAAAATGCTTTTCAGATAGAATAAAAGACAAGCTCTGAGTCTTTCACAGCGACTCCAACAAGTTGCCCAACGCCACTGCGAGAGGAAGAGCATGGAAGAAAACCACATTCCCAAAAATCTGATCCAGCCCCAAAGCAACACAGCTCATCTGTGGGACCCAAAAGCTGCCCCTGGTGTCCTGTGCTGGAACAAGAGCTTCTGAGCAGAACCCAGACTGAGCACAGGCACAAACACACCAAAACCTAAAGGGCTGGGAAAAGGGACGATGCAAAACCATTTAAAAATAGGCACAGTGACTCTTCCCATGTCACCCCCACTGTGCAGGGGTGTCCCTACACATCCCAAAGACATGTCCTGGTGCCAGCTGTAACTGAGCACTGACAGCATCCCCCCAGCACCCCAGCCAGGCACAGGGAACCCTACAGCTCCCCTGGGTGCTTCCCCCAGACCCCAGAGCCCCTGTGCCTGCCCTCCCCGTGGGCAGCAGAGCAGCCACCCAGCCTGGGTGCAAAGCCCATCTTTTGCACAAATCATTATGGAAAAGAAAAAACTAAGCAAAAAAAAAAAACCCAAATGTTTTAAGAAGATGAGTCACTTCAGCCTCAAAATGCAGCATATGCTTTGGCCACGGTAAGAAAACACAAGAAAAAATATAAATGGAGCCAGTGATGGAAAACTTCCTTTTCTGTTAAAAGGGGTTATATTTCTAAAGAAAACCATGGCCAGAGTAGTAGTAAAGAAAAGTTTCTTTCCTAGGACAAGAGATCCCTTAAATGAAGCAAACCTTGCTAAATTGGTCCTGGTGCCTCAGTGACACAGGTGAAGTTTTGGCCATTGGGAAGTGCTGCCTCAACTCCTTCCCAGGAAGGAACACACGAGATGTGTCACTTACAAATGACCTAAACCAGGCTTCCTGCACACACAGACACAGAATCAACAGAGTCTGAAGCAGAAGAAAGGGTGGGAATTCCATCAGCATCTGGGAAAACACACCAGTGTCTCCTCCATCCCTCAGAGCTCTGGGACTGCTGTAATTGGGGATTACACAACGCTCACCAAGAGCTAAAAAGGCACAGGATGATTACCAGAACAAAGGGGATGCTGCTTTCCAGCAGGGATGCTCCTCCTGCCCCATCTCTACCCCAAGCCCAGGCTCTGAGGAGCAACCCAGCCTTCCCATGCCCAGGAGCAAACCCACCCCGTATGCAGAGATGAGCTTTAATCCCAAGAACACTCAGGTTGCCCAATCTGGCCTTTGGAAAAAAATAAAATAAAATAAAAGTCAAACCAAACAAACAACAAAAAAAATCCCACACACTCAATTTGTGCTTTTCATGTTTCAAGAGACTCATACCCACTCGAGGCACCAAAGTTTCTGCCAACTCTCCCTCTGTTTTAACTTGTCTTCATGGACTTCTTTTCTGCAGAAGGGAAAACAAACCCAACACACTGGAAAGCTGGATATACTCAGTAAGATTTTTATCCAAGCAGCTCAGTCAAACTAATGAAGAAAGATCATTAAAAACCCAAAGTTTGAGTTAATATGTTATTATACAAGTGCAATTCAGCTGCTATGCTAATAAAAAGCCTTTGGGGAATGAAAAACAAGCCAAACTGCAAAGCACATAATTTATAATTCTACTGGTATTCTTAAAAACACACACACAACAAAACAAGAAAAAAAAATACCCAACACATTTTGTATTTGGCTTCCTAATCATTGTCACTTTTCAATTAGAAGAGACCTCATTCCATTTCTCTCTGTAATTTTCCCCAAGGGAAGTGTTATAAATGCACTAGGCTTTACAAGATGGGCATATTCCGCCTCCAAATGCAAAGCAAGGTCACACTAATTTAATTTTGCATAATTTTTATTCCAGAATACATTTCAAACTAACAGGTTCAGACATCACATTTAAGTGACACAACCTGCTTTTCCGTATTTTCTGTCTAGACGCGGCAGCTCCGGGAGCCGGGCACTGTGCGTGCAACTGTTTTGCAACTAAGCATTTTTTTTCCCCCAGATTCTCACCACCCTAAAAAGGGGTGTTCGTGACCAAGGAGAAGCACTTGTCACGTCCCATTCTTCACGTTCACCGCTCGCTTGCCACTTCAAACCACGCGTGGCCTTGGACAAGGGCTTGGCAGTGGATTATGGAGGTGGATTAATGAGTGATAAAGATATTCTGCTTCCCAAAGCCTGGGGACTCCACTCTCCTGTATTCAGAAGAAGCTCATGCCTTTGTTGCCCACTCTGCTGCCCAGTCATCGAGACCATAAAGCTCTGAAGTGTCTGAAATTTATGGATTTTATGTGAGGGTCCTACACTGAGGTGCCGGCCACACTCCTCCCATTGCAGACCACACTCATGGCTCCACAAAAGCTGCTGCAGGAAGGTACATCTGGGAGCTTCCTTGAGTCCTTATAAACAAAATCCTGGCACCCACAAGTTCAAATTAATTAATATATTTACAAGGAGGGAAAGTGATTTGAGTCAATGGTGATGCTGGGAGCACCCTCACAGCCGTAGGGGAGGTGAGGCTGTATTACACTTTAAATGCATTGCCTTGCCTTTTACAGCTACATTTCAGTTCATAAAATGCTTCCTATAAACTTTATTAATGCTCTTCTTTCCAAGCAGAGTATCTCTGCAGAAGACAAACTCTCCAAACCACCACAAGTATAAAAGAGAATAAAAACAACAGACCAAAACCTGTATTTTGCTGCAATCATTCCAGACACTCCAGCTATCATTTACAGGTGGACAGAACAGCTTACAGGCAGGGTCTCAGCCAAGATGACCTGTGCTTTCAGCCAGGTATAACACACATCTGCAGGTCAAACCAGTCATCCCTGAGCTTCAGTTACAATTTCTATATGTACTGGAATTGTGCATCATGTGAGAAGTGATGAGAAGAAGTGAAGTTACTCAGGAGATAATGGATAAAATGAAGAAATGTAGCTGCACTAGCCATAACTCCTAAGGAAAAAAAGTTAAAAAAACCTCACACTCTAAACACACACACTCTCTTACACACCCACACACAGTTATATATTCTTAACACACTCACTCTTAAACACACACACACTCTTACACATTCTTACACACTCACACATACTCTTACTCTCCTTAAAGAGTGTTCTCCCTCTCAGAGGCTGTGGACAGCAAAGAAGAGATGAAAGAGCAAAGAACTTCAGATAGCAGATTACTCACCCTCGCTCATCTGTTAGGTCATCTTAGAAACAATCAGAGCAGGCAAAGTCATTACTGCACTATTTTTGTATTAGCATCTGCTACATTTATCTTCTAATACCTCCATAAAACCAGATAGGAAGGGCCCATCAGATTGTCAACAATTGTGTTTGTTTACAAGACATCAGGGGAAGTGCTGCAGATAGACACAGAATATGATCTCAATACTGAGAGTGTCGCTGCTGGCACTGACTGGCAGCACCTTCCACCTGCAGCAACACCATCAAAGGGGCCAGGACCGGGTCTGGGACAACAGGCAGGACAGAGAAGAGATCATTTTGGGCCTGCATCATGCATCATCAGGACAGTGAACAGCTAACCTTCATTTCTGGACCAGCAGAGTCAATTATGATGCAGGGAGCAGAGATGATGCCGTGCGAGCCAGTGATGACAGGCTGAGATGGGGCAGGAGGGCAGGGAGCAAGTGAGACTTACAAAAGGAGCCAGTTGAAAAAAAAACTGAAACATTGCTGGAAAACAGGGGATAGGGCCTCAAGAAGTCCTGTTCATAGTGCCAAGCCTTGGGCCATAACTGTGTTTAATATAGTTCTTTTTCTCCAGATGTCACCCCAGGTGATCAAGCATCACATCCTCTGAGTCACTGGCAAATGATGGCCTCACTCCCCACCTCCATTTTTGTTTGTTTTAAAGAAACAGCCCCATTTCATGCTTTACAGTCACAGAAATATCAGACTGGTTAGGCCTCAGAACTTTTTTTAGTGCTTAAAAAACACAGCAACTGTCCTGGCCGTGCCACTGGGCCTGTTTTCAGAAGGTGACCTTCCCGAGCTCACCCAGCTCAGTGGCAGCTGTGGGGAGCGGGACACCCATCCAAGGGCCAGAGAGGCAGGATCAGCAGGGCAGAACTCAGCTTTTACAGGGAAATGGCAAATGTGAGAGCTGGGGTCAGCAGCTCTGTCAGCCAGGACGCTGCCTGGCTCCGAGCAGAGACCTGTCAACTGGACACTTGTTTAGAGAAACTCCTGAAGACATGAGACAGCTCCCTCAGAGCAATGAGAACTAACAAGGTTCCTTGGGACACACAGACTCTCTGAAATCTCGCATATGCCAACCCCTTCTCTCTTTTCTGTGTCTATTTCTCTCACCCTCCCCTTTTCCAGGGTTTTTAGACAAGGTATTTCACACACAGCCAGGCTGATCCCAGCCTACTGAGATGACTGGAAGGAGTACACGGCTTTTGAAGTTATTCCCAAGGGTGAGAACAGCTGAACTGGATTAAAAGAATAAAGTCATTTTGATTTTGCACTTGAAAGGAAAGTAAATTTGCTTGCTCACTAGAAAATGCTGAGCAGGGCTCATGGTCCCCACCAAGCTGAGAACATCCAAAATATCTCCTGCTTCCCAAAAGCATGGAGGCCAAAAAGGCCTGGATGATGTCTGGGCAGGGGGTGAGGGCAGATCACCCACCCCTTTGAACAAGAGAACCAAAAGAGAGGGACACAAGAATAAAGAGTTTACCATCTGCAATCATAAATAGACTGAACCAGAAAAAAAAATCTACCAAATAATGAGTGAAAAAACACAGCACACAATATCCGGATCAAACCCCACTGGCTGGCCCTGAAAGACCAAACAGGTTTTGTTTGTCAGGGGTATTTCTAACAGCCAATAAAAATAAACACATTAATAAATAAGTATTTTCGTATAGCCTGGAAACACTCCTGATCAATATGTGGCTTGCTACTGTAGAGGGTTTTTTTTGCCTTCCACCCAGCAGAAACTCATGACAAAGGAAAGCACATCTCATTTATGAACTTAGCTATAAATACTTTTGCTAACTGCCATTTAGGAATTTCATTTCCTGCTTGAGCAAGTCCTGTTGAAAGAGGCAATTACCAAATTTGTTTCTAGTTATAGAAATAGATGTTTGTCGCTGCCCACATCTGTTTCGACAGACAAATTGCCAGACGCGGACGCTCCAAGGAGAGCAAGTGCTCCATGCAGGGAGGGATTTGCCCCTCTCCAGAAAGCTAACAGCAATTACAGGGATTGGGTTTCTGATTCCAGCTTCCTCCCAGCCCCGTCTCCCACTGCAACAGAGCTGCCTCACACTGCCAGGGCACCTGCAGCCTCCCTCAGCTGCATCCACCTGCGCCACAGCATCACCCGGCAGTGCCGGAGCCTGCTCCCTCCTCCTGCTGCTGTGGGGACACCAGGGAACATGGGATTCATTTGTCACCCAGCACAAGGCGCCCTGAATTCTGGAGGTCAGGAGGAGCGGGCAGGCTGCACTTGCTGTGCACACAGAAAGGCAGGCAGCAGCAGGGCAGGGAGCTGGACAGGCTGTCCTGTGAGTGGGACACCGCAGAGCACAGTGGGTGTGGAGATGGGGGTTTGTGGATGGCATCAACCACAGCCTCTCCCAGCTGAACAAATGCTGCATACACCAGGTTTCACCAGATGTCTCTCCACCCTGGCTGTCCCCTAGAAAGTTTAAATTTCCACTTATTCTTGGGGAAAACACCCACTGGTCAATTCCCAGTGCGCTGAGCCTGTCGGAGCCCAAAGCAGCTCCAGGTGCCCTGGTGGCAGCACCCAGCCCCTGTGATGGTGCCCAGCAAGTTCTGCGGGACATGGGGCACCCCGAGGGAGACACTGACAGCAGCAGTGCCTGTGCCTCCCTGCCATGAGCACAACACCATCAGCTCACCCCCAGCACCCGCCTCAGGGACGCGACTGAGGTGCAGAAAAGCCACAAAGCACCCCAAATTGTGGCTGGGTAACCTGTGCTCCTCCAGCATTTCTACTCCATACCAGCGTGGCTCCTTCACACCACCTCGATTATCCACCAGCACAGCCCTGAGGAGCCCCTTGACATTTGGGAACGGTGCTGGGGACCCAGCCGTGCCCATGTCCTGAGGCTGCAGCTCCCCCAGGGGCTCCAGGACATGCAGCCCCGGGCAGCAGCGCCACAGGGGCTGCCCTGGCTCGCAGACAGTGTTGAAATCCAGATTGAGCAAGCTGGCCAAAGCCACACAGGTCATGGCAGGGCTGCAACTGCGACCGGATTTCCTCAGCACGGTCCAGGGCCAAAAAACAGGGAACACTCCCTGCCCTGCCTCTTCCCAAGCGCCGTTATCAGCTGTGCCACTCTGCAGCTCCCGCTCGCCAGAGGAGTGACCTTTCACAAGGCAAGCTACTCCCAGGGAACAAGGACAATCTTAAGTTATAGGCAAAATTATGCATTGCAGGGAAAAAATATGCAAAATGCATGCAAATGCCCAGACAAGGCACATTGTGTCTGGTCACTGCAGGATTCAAGTTCAGCTCTTGAACTGGTCTGAACTGGTCGCTACCACCAGATGGGAGCGAATGCATGTGCACACTCTCACAGAGATGTGAAAAAAAATTATATTTATATATATATATATATACACACACACCAGAGTGAATGGGGGAGGTGAGTACAACCGCCCCAAATCTGACAAAATTAAAGGTAATAAATTTACTTCCACCTCAGCTGCAGCAACAGCCTGAGAAAGGTTTTAACTCCCACAGCAGATCTGCTGGGAAGTCTGTTTCATTGGGGAGTTCTGCATGTGCAGGTTTTAGGATGCACACAAAGAGAAGGCCAGGCACAGATGGGGTTTGGGGCCAAGAACAGGGCTGGGGTCACCTGTCCTTCCTGAGCATCCTCATATTCTGGGCTTCCCTGAGCATCCTCATCCTGGGCTTCCCTGCCCTCCGCAAAAAACCCAATCCCCATCCTGGGGATCCCTGCTCTCCCTGAGCATCCCCATCCCAGGGATCCCTGCCCTCCCCGAGCATCCCCATCCCAGGGTGCTCTGCCCCTTCTCGGCCCATCCCGGCCCATCTGTATCCCTGCTGCAGCCCCACTGTCCCGCTCCCCCGTCCCATCCCCAGACACACGGGGCAGGGGGGCTGCGGGGAGCCGACCCCCGGGTTAACCCCCACAATGGGCTCGGGGGGAGGCGATGGAGCCCCGGCTGGCCCATCCTGGCCGCTGTGGGGCCGGCCCTGCCCCGCCACCTGCCCGTCGGGATGCGGGATGCAGGATGCGGGATGAGGGATGCAGGATTTGGGATGCGGGATGCGGATTCGGGATGCGGGATGCGGAATACGGGATGCGGGATGCAGGATTCGGGATGCGGGATTCGGGATTCGGGATTCGGGATTCGGGATGCGGGATGAGGGATGCGGGATTCGGGATGCAGGATTCGGGATTCGGGATGCGGGATTCGGGATGCGGGATTCGGGATGCGTGATGCAGGATTCGGGATGAGGGATGCGGGATGAGGGATGCAGCAGCTGCCCCGCATCGGGCGCAGGGCGGGAGAGGGCACAGCACCGACGGGAGGATTATCCACGGACACAGCCTGTCCCCTTTTCACTGCATTTAACAATAAAGCAGTAGCTATAGCAACGGGGTTAATTAATGCATCGATTTGCATAACTAAAACTCCCGCCGATGTGTTCGCTCCTACGGGGGACCCGCAGCCACGGCGGGGACAGGGCAGCGGGGACACCCCCGGTGCGGGGACACCCCCGGTGCGGGGACACCCCAGAGCCATCCCCTCCTCACACCTCCAGCCCCGAGAAGCGCTTGCACACCAGCATGTGGAAAAGAGCAGGAAAACGGGGGCCCAAGTGTCCTTCTTAAAATAAAACTGAGGGAAAAAGTGATTTTTCGGGGATGGAGGGAGTAAAGCGCATTCCAAGGCAGAGGGGGTAAGGAGATAGGGAATGTAAAGGTTTCAGACTATCGTATAACCAGAGGGGGAAATGTCTTCTCACCACAAACATGCATCTGCATGATGTCTAGACAGTCATAAAAAGGGCAATTAAAGTACTGCAGGCTGCAGTAAGCCAATGTCTCCTCTCCCAGTCTAAACAGTTGAAACGTACTGCACGAACTTCGAAAAAAAAAAATATATATATAGGATAGAGAGAGAAAAAGACAAGTTTGTAAGGAAAAATGTTTTGAAATTCAGCTTTAAATAAGCCAGTAAATTAATTCAACCTTGTCACATCTCTGCCTTATAACATATCAAATATTCCGCCTGCGTCCTGTCTAGACTGCGATAACAAAGGGCATTTAAAGCCCTGCAAGATGCGCTGACAGAGTAGCCATTTAAAGACGCAGTATTGCTTTCTCCATCTAAAACGATTTGTCAGACGGAGTTAAAATGAAAATGATAAGTAATCACTCTGGTTCACAACCATTTCAAAAGGAAAAAAAACCCCACAAAACCCCCACAGCTCATAGATATAAATCCCACTAAAATCATTCCAATGTATCATTCCAGTGGGATTTGTCTGGCCTCTTTTTTTATGGCATTTGCTATTTTTTAAAAAAATTTATTTTATTAATCTGAGATGTCAGTAGTTTTCTGCAGCACATGCATTTCTAAATAGAAGTGTATTAAGTTTGAAAAATCTAGCTCCAAGTTCTAACTGATTTATTTGCATAAAATGATGACTTGTGGAGAAACACTATTAAAACCCCAAGGGTTAACAACACTGAAAAAAGAATTTTTTTGTTTTTATTTACCTCAAAACAAAAGAATAAACTGTATCACATGAGAAAAACTGGCCAGTCCCCATCACTTACACAGTTGAGCCTGCTCAGTCCCAGTCCTCAGGAATGCAAAAAAGAAAAGAAAGTTAAAGCAAACTATGTGGGTGTGCTGAGTGTTGTTTTTTTTACTGAGAAAGGACAGTTTTCTGGGAAAAGCAAAACAAAATATAATCCTGTCTAACAAAAGAAACACTCTCCTTCCTCTCTGAGCTTCATCAATTGTTGAAGAACCAAAAAACCTCAAAATAAAACACACAGGCGAAATCGCTGATCTGCTGAAGGGGAGGGCAAACGCTGCCCGTGACAGGGCCAGGCCACAGCCATCCCTGAGCCAACAATTCCCAGGGCAAGACTGGCCTGAGACTGTTTTGTTGTGACATGGCACGACCACATGGCCCTGGCATGACCCTGTGCCCAGCCCCTGCTCCAACCTCACTGCCCAGTCCCTTCTACAGGGGAGGGTCACGGTGGGAGTCACCCCTGGAAGTCCAGAACCAGCTTGAATTCAGTTCTTCTCTGCTCCTCACCCTATAGCATCCCACCACCACCTCATCTGCACCTCCCTCTGTCTCCCAACCCTTGTTTCTTAATTATTATTTTAGTAAGACTGTTTCCAACTTCATTGTTCATTCCGCAATAGCCCAAGGGCTACAACTGTTCATTAGACAGAATTTCTGCTTTAATTGCACTGACACAGATGTGTAGGTTATCTGGAAGAAATTACTAAAATGAGCAGTAAAGAATGGGGCTGGATGCTTTTCTTCCTTTACGGAGAGTTTAATTTAACATTATTTCCCCCCACGCCCCATACAAGCAGCATCATTCACTGCACTGCGGGTTTGCAGAGGAATTAACCCCAAACTGCTCCCACTGCACACAGGTGCATGAGGATTCACAGGGGTGAGAGGGACAGGTCTGGGGGCTCTGTGGTGTCCACCACTGCCAGCAGGATGATCTGTGTCCCCCTCGTGTCCCCCAGGCAGCACAAAGCAGTGACATCCCCCTGAGCGTGGAAGCATCCGGGACCACAGCTAAAGCTTTGGGGAAGGAGTTGGGCCACCACTGCTCAACATGCCCATCCCTGCATGTGCCAGGACTGGGGCTCTCTTGGTCTGCCCTCACCCTCTGAAAAGAAGAAACACCAAAAAATGTCATCACTTCTGCTCAACAGTGCATGGGCTTTGAACCCACTGTGGCTGTGCAGCTGTCAAATCAGCCATGGAGTTCACATGAACTTCCTCTGCAACTCACATTGGCAAGAGCCAGACATATAATAGCCCTGGATTCAGGGAGAAAGAGCTGCCAGCATTATTTCTATTTAAAACCTCTATTTGAGCTTCACAGACTCATTCTTCACACGATACACATGCACACACACACAAAATGCAGAAGTGAGCCAGATCCAGGAGCATTTCACTTTACCAAGAAGCGGTGCCTAACAGCAATTCCAGGTTTTGGCTCTCTGTGACTATTTAATAGATTTTAATTCAATATTAAAAAGCATGAACCTGCCAATTTTTTGTTATGTCTTCTTGCCAGGAAAAAGAAAAAAGTTGTTCCCAACTTCTTTATCAAACCATTCCCCCCTCTGCACATCCCTCCTCCAGACAAGGAGCTGCAGCCCAGAGGCACCTCCTGGCCAGGGCAAGGCTGACAAGGATGGGCTGGGACAGGGACAACATCACAGTCCCATCTCTAAACATGCTTAAAAGCCACTAAAAATGTCTCCTTCTCTAAACTTGTCTTTAAGGGGGAAGGAAAATTTCACAAATGCTTCACGTTAAAAAAGCCCACATTAAGGGAAAAACCTTCCCTTTGTTGCTAGGGGACTTCCTTGCTTTATATCTGCTGAAAACCTTTAAAATGCCACCATTGTATTTAGAAAAAAAAAACCAAAAAACAATCCTGAGACTGAAGCACCTCATGTGCTAAAAATCAAGAGACAGAACCCATCAGTTCCATCCTTCATTTGCAAGTACTTTGCTCGGGCCTGACTTCGTTTTGTGTCTTGGTCCTCAATGCTTTTTGGCAGTTTGCTCCAGACTTACTGGCAAGGGCTAAAAGGTTTCTATTTAGCTGGTGTCAGCTGAGCATCTGTGCCGGCAAGAACTGGAGTGGGGGTGATCCCGACTGCCTTTCAAAAGCACATTTCTTTCTGGGAGCTGCCACAATAATTTGAAGTCTGCGTGTGTTTGGCCAGCGGGGTGACTCCCTCCGGAGGGGAGCCCCGGCGCAGGGACGCGGGGAGCCATCCCTGATCAGCGGAGGGAAAAGGAGCTGGGAACGCTCCCTAACCTGTGACCCTGACAACAAAAGGCAGGGAGAGCGTCTAGACCTGCAGTCTGCCGGGGAGTGAAGGGAGCATTGTGCTCGGGCACACTGGGGCTGCTCAGACAGGGCGGGCTCGGAGGCGCTGCGGGGCAGGAGCAGCGAGGCGGCCGCAGCTGCGGCAGCGCCCGAACCGCTGCAGCCGGGGGAGGGGGCCCGCACAGCCCACCCTGCCTCCCCACAACACGGCTGGAAGGGTTTGCACGACTGCTTCCACTTCCCTGCACAGCTGGAACCCGTGGAGGTGAAGGAAGCCGTCAGATCGCCAGCCCCGCGTTTCCCGGCTTTGCCTCCGTGTGTTTCGCACGCAGCATCCTCAGGCTCCTGAACGCAGGGATCCTGCAATTCCAGCCCCGTGCAGATTGCCAGCAGGAAAGAGCAAAGAAAAAATATATGCTTCCTTCCACAGAGCCTTTATTTTCTGCTTTCTCTGTCCGGCTCAGTCAAAAGGGGACAAACCAAGACGTTCCCTCTCTGCCAAACCTAGAGGTCAGCTCGACACTCAGAAAAAGACAAAATCCCGGCTTTAACACGTATTTTTTGTGTGACCCTGATCAAACCCCTTGGCTTCCCAGTGTTGAGCTCCCCACACATAAAAATACAAACATAAACCTAAATAAATGCTGGAGCTAATGGCAGGTTACTGCCAGGGAACTGCACGAAGAGAAAATAAAAGACCTATTAAAAGCCCTCGTTCGTCTCTGCCAGAAAGAAAACAGTACTACCCAGTACTTAAAAAGATGCATTAAAAGAGAGAGAGCATTCAGGGGGGTTAAGGACACCCCTGGCAGAGCAGTGAGGGTAGGCACTCCTGGCCAACCACCCCCATGTGCCCTCAGGATGAGGTTTTGGGGTGATCCCATGCCCTGACCATGCCCTGACCATGCCAGCACAGGCAGCAGGAGCAGCAGCTGCCCCGAGCACACCCAGCACAGAGTGGGGCTGCACACAAACCTGGGAACCCACAGATCAGAGCTCTGGGCAAAACAAAACCCTTTAGTTCCACTGTTCCTGAAGGTAAATACCTGGAAGATGTGCTCCAGCCCAGCAGTACAGATGTAAAACCAGTGTGACCCACGGTGGCACCCTGGGCATCAGTGACACTGGACCAGTGGCACCGCTGCACATGGGACCTGCAACCCTGGGCACAGCCAGCAGCCACCTCAGGCTGCTGCAGGGAACCCCCCACTCCTGCCAGCTCCAGGCTGGAGCTCTGGAGTTACAGCCTGAGACCAAACAAAACCAGACCCAACAACCCAGATCGTTTAAACAGCTATTAAATCCCCACCTCCTTCTGATGAGAGGTGATAAATCAACAGCTGATGGGGAATACAATGAATTCAGAGCAAGAGAGGAGTTTCAGCATCCTGCTAGCCACCAGATGCCAATCCTTCACCAGCACACCTCACCACATCCACACCTTACACAACAAAAAGGTGAGGGATGAGGACTTTCTTCTTCTCTTGCCTCGGTTGCTTCCTACCCCATCTCCAAAACATCTCCAGTGCTGCGGCAACTCCTTCCCCAGGTGCTCCAGGTCCCTGGGACTACTGAGGCACCAACAGAGCCAGGAGCTGTGGCAGGACACTGGATGGTGGCACCAGAGCAAGATGCCACATACCTGCAGCCTCAGCAGGGTCCAGCCAGAACTTCCTCACAGCCTGGCACCTGCCATGGCAGCAGCTCATCTCCTGACAACTGCCTGGGATTTATTTTTGGTGCACATACACAAGGAGAGTGAGAGATCCCACACTGGGAATTTATCAGCAGTGCGCAGCTATGGAAACAAACGCATTTAAGACTAATATAACAAAATGCCCAAACCCACAACAATAAATAAAGAATGGTGTATGTTGGCATTTTCACATGGGAGCAACACAGTGAATGCACGGCATGACCCAGCTTCTCTCAGAATTCACCCAAACTTTTAAGAAAGCACACATTTTCATGTACTTACATGTTTAGCTATGTGAATTTTGCTTGGTGCAAACCCTTCACCCTGCCCTTTGATTTTACAGAGTTCAATCTCCTCCTAAGTAAGATGAATAGCCGTTTGTTGAGCGCATTCTCTCCTTCCCCCTCTGTACTGATTTCCAAGCCACCCTCTGTGAGAAGCAGGAGAGCTGACACAAAATCCACCAGAAACTGCAGCACCTCTTCTTTTACTCCCCATGGAGGGGACACAGTGGTGCCTGACCATGCCCCAGTGCACAAATCTGGGCAGAGGCTGCAGCTCAACCAAACTGTTCCCTCTCAACAGGCAGGAGAGGGATCCACAAGTCATTTACAGGAATCCAAGTGTCTGACATCCACAGACACCCAGGAGTTACCAGGGAAATGGTGCAATACCTTAAAAACCCAGGAAAAAAAGCCCAGAGAAAGCCAAGCCTCCCTTGCAGGAGGTAGTGCAGCTCCCTGCCCAGGTTTGGTGTTCTGACCCACCACGTACAGGGTTTTATCCCAGGTGGCACAGGGATGGGCACGGGTATCCCTCTGGGATGGGCATGGGCATCCCTCTGGGATGGGCACGGGTATCTCTCTGGGATGGGCACAGGTATCTCTCTGGGATGGGCACGGGTATCTCTCTGAGATGGGCACAGGTATCTCTCTGGGATGGGCACAGGTATCTCTCTGGGATGGGCACAGGTATCTCTCTGGGATGGGCACGGGTATCTCTCTGGGATGGGCACAGGTATCTCTCTGGGATGGGCACAGGTATCTCTCTGAGATGGGCACAAGTATCTCTCTGGGATGGGCACGGGTATCTCTCTGGGATGGGCACGGGTATCTCTCTGGGATGGGCACAGGTATCTCTCTGGGATGGGTATGGGTATCTCTCTGGGATGGGCACAGGTATCTCTCTGAGATGGGCACAAGTATCTCTCTGGGATGGGCACAGGTATCTCTCTGGGATGGGCACGGGTATCTCTCTGGGATGGGCACAGGTATCTCTCTGGGATGGGTATGGGTATCTCTCTGGGATGGGCACAGGTATCTCTCTGGGATGGGCACAGGTATCTCTCTGGGATGG
The DNA here is from genome assembly GCF_030490865.1 of Poecile atricapillus. Classification (NCBI taxonomy): domain Eukaryota; kingdom Metazoa; phylum Chordata; class Aves; order Passeriformes; family Paridae; genus Poecile; species Poecile atricapillus. The sequence goes on from NC_081263.1 coordinate 3,085,271, forward strand.
GCACAGGTATCTCTCTGGGATGGGTATGGGTATCTCTCTGGGATGGGTATGGGTATCTCTCTGGGATGGGTATGGGTATCTCTCTGGGATGGGCACGGGTATCTCTCTGGGATGGGCACAGGTATCTCTTTGGGATGGGCACAGGTATCTCTCTGAGATGGGCACAGGTATCTCTCTGGGATGGGCACAGGTATCTCTCTGAGATGGGCACAGGTATCTCTCTGAGATGGGCACAGGTATCTCTCTGGGATGGGTATGGGTATCTCTCTGAGATGGGCACAGGTATCTCTCTGGGATGGGCACAGGTATCTCTCTGAGATGGGCACAGGTATCTCTCCCCAGGGTTCTGGCTCTGCAGGCAGCACCAGGACGCTCCGGGAGGACGCGGGTGGTGGAGGTGGCGATGTCTGGGAATGCCGGCCCAGGCTGGAGCTGCAGACAAGGACCCAGACAACAAAGGCGAGGCAAAAAGCCGTCTGATAGAGGCAGCCCCGTCTGGCAGGCCGGGCTTTCAGAAGCCCGGGCATGCACTGGTGTCTGCAGGCACAGCTCTTCACTGGGTGCACAATTAACCCCGCAGCAAGATCACTAAAGTGTCCTGCAGCACACTCCAAATAGTATCCATCTGGTAAGATGAAAAAAACACAAAGAGTACAGGAGTGCAGCAAAGGAGCAAACAACTGGAGACTGCAGGGAATGACTCTACAACAAACAAAAATTATACTTAATTTTCTGTTATTTATATTCTAAGAAAACCGCATGTTTTCACTTGCATCTCTGCCTGCCTCCCTGAGGCACAAACACACACACACACAAAATGGGAAGGCCAGGGAAAGCAGGAAGAGCAGCACAGCTCAAACACATCCCCGCTCACACACTTTCCCAAATCACAGCACAAGAAAACGGGTGTGAGTTTTACAGCCATGGAGCAACAGCCAAACACCTCTTGCTGGAGCGAAAACGCCCCAAGCAGCTGCTCAGAGCACTGGGACACCGTGGCTCCCTTTGCCCGCCTGATCTGCTGAGATCTTAGGGCATTAATATAAAATAAATGTAAATAAACCATTGATTGCTGCAGGACAGTTTCCCTACGGGCCGGTGTGAGTGTCCCAGCTCTGGGGCTGATCCCAGCCTCAGGCTCCCGTGGTTCCCCTGCCTGATGCCTGCACCACGATAACGCTGCCGGGGGACCGGTGGTGTCTCACAGCTTTTCTGCATAAGCAAGGACTATCCTGCTGTGCAGCCAAATTGTGCCACCAGGCTCGAAATAAAGGAACTGAAATAATTCTTTTTTTCCTCTTATTTTAGATTATGACTTCTACTAATTGATGCTTGATAAAAGCCTAATGAATGATTTGTAGGCATTATAAGCATATTAAGGATCTGAGTGTGGTTATAAGCCAAGGTCATAAGCTCTATTGACTTTCCAAGCTCTATAGCAATTGATTTGCAATTTATTAAAATCATTCATTCACCACTTGTTAACAATTTATTTAGCTGATTCTTCTCCAGCAGGCTTGGGACATCATATTTCAGCAAATACACCTTAGTTTTGAGGTACTGTCATAAACTCAGTTCTAAACTGAGAGACAGACCCATAAACATTATAACAGTGTATTTTTAAAGACTCTTTTGCAAACAGGTTCAGCTCAGATCCAGGAGCCTGGTTTAACAGGGCTTCCAACACCTGGTTTTGTCTGTGCTGAACATGGGCATCTCTGACCACACTCAGCAGAAGTCCCACATCCCATGGCTTAAAAAAGTTTCAGGATGCCAACTACTTTCATAGAATAAAGCCTCTTTCCTCAAAGTAACACTGCTCATTAGTTTGCCAGAGTAGCAGCAAACGAAAGAGTACTGGTGCTTAAAATGACACTCAGCTTTTGTACATGTTTCTACACTGAACAACAGAAGAAAAAGAAATCCCATCCAGGATTACCAAAGTGCAGCCAGATATGGCTAGACAAAAACCAGCAGGTTTGCAGAGTCAGCCTCTGAAGACACCACTGCATCCCCCTGTGCAGCAGGAGAGCAGGTACCTGCTGCTCTGGGGGCTGGCAATGTCCCACCCGTTCCTGGAGCAGTAACCGGGGTGTTTACGGCACAGCAGCTGCAATCATGCAATCAGCCTTCGAAATTACATCTTGGCAACTCTTGAAATACTTCACTTACCCAGTTTACCTGGAAAGGTGCGACCTAAACATTCAGTGCCTGGAGACATTTGAAAGAAAAACAGAAAGGATCCGTCAGTGATGGGAGCCATGTCCGAATGGCTGCACACACACCCCAGCTCCCCTCCTGGGGACTCGTCCTGGCAGAGCTCCCCCTGGCCAGCAGACACCTTCTCCCACCATCTCCACAGGGCCAGCACCACCAGAGGTGCCACCACTCCTGCCTAATGACCCCACATGCTCTTCCCACACCAGACAAGGTCACACAAGGTCCTGTTCCTCTCTGCCCTGCTTCCTCCTCAGGACTGCTCTCCTGATCTCACCTGACAGCAATGCCAAAGCTTCACAGAGGTTTGTGAAGTTTCTGGGATCGCTCAGCCCACCCCAGAGACCTCCCTGCCACATCCAACAGTGCCAGACTGCCTGTCCATGGCCCAGGGCGGCACTCTGCACTTCAAGGCACTGGTGGACTGTTTATCACACACTGTCTCCACTGCAAACACACAGAGCTAAGCCCCACACGCTGCTGAGCCTGGTGAAAGCTCAGGGTCTGCTGACACCCCATGCCCACAGCACTGTGGAGTGCTGGAAATGAAGAGCCACAGCAAAATCTTGCACAACACCCCTGGAGCAATGCCCAGCAGATGTATTTTCAAGTGAGAACAGCAAAGCAGCAAAAAGTTTGCAACAAAAGACAACTCATGGCTTCTCTCTCAGCCCTCAATGTGTGACTGCCTGTAACACTGAAAGGATTACGGGACATGGATCCTTCCCAGTGCCTGGCAAACTGAGACATTCTGGGCTGGGTGGGAGCTCTGCATCCCGCAGGATGCTCGCCAGAGAAACACGTGTGCACAGGACTCTTTTATGAAGCCTGTAAGAACTGTCTGTCACTGATAATGGTTAATTGGTACTAATTACTACAGTCTGATCGGAAGGAGTCCTACTGGCCTATAAAAGTGGCCTTTAACCTGAGAGCAAGGGAGGCTGTGGCTGCCAGACACAGCACGCTGAGGCCACGGACACACCGCCCGCTCCTCACACTGCTCCTGCCTCTGCTGCAAGAGAGCAGACTGGCAGGCTCAAGGGAATGTATCAGCACATCACTGCTCTCAAATAAAGCTTTAAAAAGTTACTTTCCATGTACCTGGGAGGACAGAGAAAAGCAATTTTTTAGTCCCAGGAAAAGATTCAGGAGCAGAGCATCCCTGTCAGTTACTGCAGCAGCTAAATAACGAGGGGTCGCAGGCTGGGCTCACTGATGTGAAGTCAGGATGATTTAGATGCTTCACATGTGGGTGTTCAGAAGTGGGCCTGCACACATCAGGTGTCACCTGAATGCCCACAGGCAGCCAAGAGCCTCCAGGCCCATGTGCAGCACCACCACCCTGCTGGAACGGGCACCAACACCGAGCGTGACAAGAAAGGGAAGAAAGGAATTCTGCCGAGCCAAACACCAACGTGTGGCAACAAGCTTGGACCTCATCCTCCTCCTCCTGCTCAGCCAGCTCACTGCACAAAGCCTGAAAAGGGGTGGGAGGTTGAAAAGGAGTGAAAGGCCAAAAGACTGGAGGCCAAAAAGGGTGGGAGTCCCAAAAGTAAAATGTAGAGTCTGAGAAAAAGGGGATGCCAAAATGGCTTGGGAGACCCAAAAGGGTGGGAGTCCAAAGGAAATGTAAAGGTTCAGAAAAAGAAACCCTGTGCATGCAGCTGGCTGGATCAGGATCAGCTCTTCTCTGGCTAAACTTCCAAGAGGGTAGAAAGCAATGTCTGTCCCCTCCCTGCTGCACAGCCCAGGTGACACAGCGTGACACCCTGTGTGTGTGTGGACATGAGCTCCCATCATGTCTCATCCAAGATCTTTGGCCATGGTCTGGGCTGTGTGGGAGAAACCAGCCTGAACCCTCTGAAGTCAGGCAAGATTTTGGGATGCTGCTTCTCCCCTCTCTCTTAGCAAGCCTGCCTCTCCCATCCTCACATCTGCCCTTTAGGTTCAGCCACGCATTTGCCAACTTTTTAAATGCAAATAAGAATTGGCACATAAAGTCGGTGCTTTAAACCTGACCAGAGCCACCCTCAGCTCTCCTCCCTCCCTCCTTATATGCATAAACTTTTTTTATGCAATCGGCAGCAGGGAAGAGCTCCAGGGAGTGGCTGAGCCGAGCCCGGAGCCCTTCTGCAGCCGCAGTGCTGCCAGACAGCTCCATGGGAAGGGTGGCTCAGGCTCTCTGCCTACCAGCAGAGAACCAGTAATTACCCTGGCTGGACCAACACCTGCTCGTGGTTTTGTCTTACACTGTTTGTGCAACCCAACAGGCTGCCAACAAAGCAGGGATGTACTTTGCCTAAACAGGTGAAAACATGAAACAGGGAACGGAGCTGCCGTGTTGGTCCCACAACGCCTCTGTGCAGCACCTGCTGGAAAATCACTGCTGCTTCAGCCTGCAAGGCTGCAGAGCAGGGACAAGCGTGGCATGCACTGAAAAGGCAAGAAATGAGGGAAAAGGGCTGCCATCTGCAGAGCCCAGCTTCTGGATCTTCTGGATCCAGCCCCACACCGCTGCAGGACACACAGATGTTCTTTGCTGGGCTGCAACACCAGCACCAAAAAGCCTGGCTTGCCAGGGGAGTCTCGCTAAACCGAGCATCCCATGTGGGACAGCACAGAGGACATGACAGCCCTCACCCAGCCAGGGCTGCCTGCACAGCAGAGCTGCTCCCAAAAATTCCCATGGCCAGTTTAGAGCAGAAGTGCCCACTCCCATGGCAGGGATCCGAGCCCCGTGCTCATGGAGCAGGAGCTCAGCAGTGGTTTGGGAAGGAAAGCGTGAAGACCATGAGTGACCAAGGGCAAAGACCCCACAGGAACACCTGGGCCAGCCTCAGTCTCTGGCAGAATCAGCTCTAACCCCACCAGGTCACACCCAAGAGACGCTCTCCCTTCATGGGCAGATGGGATTTGTTGTAGATGATTTGTCCTGGAATAAAAACATCAGCCCCACCTCTTAGAGCATATTTACTGAAAGCCACTAAACATTAAACACAGGCAAAAAGTGTATCCCAGCAACATCTGGAATTTATCCCTTCTCCCTTCTGAAAAAAAAAAAAAAATCACGCTCTATTCTTTTAGAGAAAGAAAAGTGATTATATAAAATTATAATGCTGGAAGAAGATAGAGAAGAGCAGAGATTTTCTTTGAAACACTGTTTAGACAATTAAAAAGGGATCATTTCAAAGAAGCAGCAAATACTATCTGAGCTTTTTCCACCCCGTCAGTACCAGGCTTTCTTCCCATGCCTTGGCTAAGAGATTCCAAGGAAAGCAACAGTTTTTTTCATCCTTGCAAGACCTTAGTAAGCTAGAAAGGAAACCAGGTCTCAGGCCTAACTCGTTGAAGGTAGACCAAATAAAAAAAATTATTCTTCCAATTCCTGCCAACAGGATTTGAAGGCACCTTGAATTCCAGGAAGAAAACCTGCTTTGGGACAAGCTTTCTGAAAGAGGATGGGTCAGTCTTTACCCAGGAGAGCCAATACCCTGTCTCCCCAGACAGAAGAACGGAAAGGCTTTAAATAATAAAGCAGGAAAAACCATTGGGACTAATATGAGGATGCAAGGTCAAAATGTGATATCCTCCACTTCCTGAGGCTCCTGGTCCCAGAATGGCTGGGCAAGGACCCCACAGCATCACCTGTGCCCAGATGCAGCTGGGGAAGCCTGGGTTCAGAGGGAAACCCTTCCCAGCCTTCCCAAGGGGGGAAGTGAAGCAGTCACTCTCATGCCAAGCCCACAGAAGTGCCTCCAGCTACTAAATTACCCAACGACTTAAACGAACTGCATTGATCTGGCTGGAAAACAAAGCTGCAGCTCTTGGCACGTGCCCAGTTAGGAGGGTACAGCTGCATTTTTCACCTGCAAGCAGTTACAAGCACGGTTGGAGATGCCCCTTCCCCTGACACGGGGCGGCTGAGGGGAGAGACCGAAGGGCAAATACAGGTGAGAGGGAATCACCACCCCAGACACCTCTCAGACACAGCAAATGACAGGTATGTCCAGTTTTGCAATCGAGGGCAAGGCTGTTCCTAGAACAACTCCCATTACTCAGGCTCCTCAACCCCCATCTCCTCGGCTGCACGTGGACTGGATGCAGAATTTCATCAGGACATTAAACTCAGAAGCTGTAAAATCACTGTGCAAAAACCCAATTATACCTATTTTCGTAGCAGCCAATTTAAGCTTGTATTTAGGTCCCCTCACATACCCCTACGTTACATAAAGCATTTCTGCCACTTGAAACGTAGCTTTCTAAAGGCCATTCTGCTTAATTTAATGGATGCTTTATGTGGGTCTGCAAATCTCTAGGAACGCAACCAAGGAAGACACATGGCTGCAAGATACGGCGTGATCCCTTCCCGAGCACGCAGCAAGAACAGGAGAGGATGAAAGGCATCTCCAAACCCATGAACCTGCTGTGATTGGAGTGCACTTGTGCTCTGAAGAGCAGCAAAACCCCACGGTCAAGTCAAAAGAGGAATTCCTGAACATCTGCATGCACTGTTAACCCATTCCAGACCAGCCGGTGCTCCGCAGCAGGATGGATCCATCCCTCATTCCACAGTCACCAGCTGAACTGAGCCCACTCAGGCACGCTTCCCTTGGATTTCCAAGAGCTGCTGTCTGCACTTCAAGTAAATAAATGCAGTCATCTCTTTTTCCTTATTTTTTAAAAAAGCTGCACTAATAAATAGCTCATAGCGAAATCTATTAAATTGAGCCTGTCCATTATGTTTATTGTTCCTTCCAATTCAGGCCTGGATGGCAACTCAGTGGAGGCTGAGAAGTGTATTTATCAAGAAAACCCATGAGACAATGAGGATTAAAAGCTATCAGCAGGAAAGAACGTGTTTGTAACACTGCAGTTTGTTCTGCACGTCACACAGGACCCCCATCAGAGATTTCTGCCCCCTCCCCTTGTTTTTGAGCCCATCTCTGGCTCATCAGCTGACAGGACAGCCAGCACCTGCATTCCCAGAAAAAGCTGAGGAAGGTGCAGTGTGTATATACTGCTATGAATAAGTCACATTAGAGAAACATAAACCCTGATTGCATTACACACCAGTGATCAGTATCATTAAATGTTACACACCTTGAGTGTGTCTGAGCAGTTGGAGAGGGAAATGCTGAATCTGAAAACACATCTTCCCATTCAAGCAAAGTCCCATTACAGTAATGTAAGGGTAACGACAAAAATGAGATTCCTGCTTATTACGTAGGAAATAATTGCAATTTAAGATAATTTTCCCCTGAATTGTGTGAAGCAAGTGCCCATCAATCGTTGTTCCTTCAGTGTCCTAAAGAGAGCACCTAGCAGGCCAAGGTACTTTCAGAGCTCAGTGATGAACAGCCTAATCTGTATATGCTATTCTGAGGTATTGAAGCCAAGAGACCACCCTTGGTAAAGCGGAATAATGGTGGAAATAATGAAAACAACACAGAAAGAGCAGGACTTGCTCCTCCAGGAAAGACATCTGCCCTCAGTGAGCCCTTGCAGCCAAGCCAGCGCAGGGGACACCGACAACCACTGACTCGAGGTCTCACTGCACCAACACCTGGGAAGAGCACAAGGAAATCCAGCCTGGTTTCAGGCCTGGACCAGGCACCAAGGACAAGCCCAACCCTGGCTCGTTTCAGCTGCTGAGCTGTGGGTTCCACCCCGTGAAGAGAGCTCAGGGCTGCAAGGGTGAGCCCCATGTACCCTGAGCACCGTGGGAAACGGCGCGGGAGGGTGTGGGCAGCGCGGGGATCTGCTCTGCTTTGGGGGGATCTTCTGTTTTTGTAAGAAACAACGACATTAATCATAACATTAAACAGAAACCACTAAGGGGGAGAATTTCCAAGCTTGCTCAGCACAGAGCCCAGCCCGCAGGGGAGCTGCCAGCCAGCGGCTGCAGCCGGCAAATTCCCTGGGACTCATCCTCAGCAGCCAAAGCCACGGATGGAAGAGGCGACGAGCAGACTCAGGACTGTTTTAGGACTTGGGCTTGGAAATGTGAGTCTGAACACTCAGTGGTTAGATGTCTCTTGGGAATTCATCCAAATGGCACTGCTTCTCTCCCACTTGCCCTGCAGGTAAATCTCGCATGTGGCTTACACAATCTGTTGACTTAAGTAAAGCAAGGGCAGGAGAAAAAAGCTGCTCAGACATCAGGAGAGGCTCATCAGTCCTTTGGGCAAAAGTCTGGGTCACTTCCCCCTCCACAGAGAACTCACAGGGAGTCAGCCAGGCCTTGTGTCCCTTCATGGGAGCACGTGCAGTGAGGGTGCAGCAGAACACAGTGCTCAAAACATCAGTGAAAGGACAACAACAATGTATTGCCAAATTCTGCCATATTTTTGGCCAGTGCTGATGCTTAAATTCAGTTCACAAAAACTGGAGTCTGTGAGCTCTGTGTTCTAATCAAGTCCTCTGAAATCAAAAACTTAGCAGTGACTGTAAGGATCTCCCAGGGCTCGGGAGACAAGGCCATGGCCACTTCCAAACCCCATCGTGAGTAACACTCATCCATCCTGAGGGTGTGGGACGCTTCTAACGCACTGTGAGACCCCTCCATGCTCTGCAAGGGCAAGATCTCGTTGGGTACACGTATCTCAGGTGCAAAAGCAGCTGCAGCACCCAAGGCTGACGAGCAGGCAGGCTCTGGCAGTCAGGGGGCCAGAGGGAGCCCCCCAGAGACCCCCAACCATAGACCTCTGGAGTGCTTCTTGCCCTGCTCTTTCCTATCACTGGTCCCAAGCTCTCTCTTCCTCACAACCAACTCCAGCCCTGGGCCTGGCTCCTCCATCCCTGAGCAGGGCAGGAACAAATGGTCTGCCATTAGTAAAAGCCTAAAGCCTGACCAGAGCACAGCTCTGACAAAGCTGCAGCCAGGGATGTTTTGTTATTGGAGTCACAAAGGCAGAATTAATTCTCACAACCAGTAAAAAGGGACAGAAGTAGAGAAAGGCCACCTTATAAGATGCTGGTCATGTTCCCCTCAAGATTTTACACCGCTGAAGATGCATTTGAGGGAAAACTGACCACCTGACCAGCACTGTGAGATGCAGCACAGCCGTTCTGCCTGGTGTGCCAATGACAAACCCTACCCTGAACATCAACACAAGTATAAGGCCAAATTCCGTGTGTAAAGCTTACAATGACCAAGGTCTGCAACAGCAGAGATGGACTTAGATACAGATATTCCCAGTGCAAGTTCCTGATCCCTGTCTGAATCTCAAGGAAAGCAGAAGAGCTGTGAGGATGGAGAGCTCCTCAGGAGGCAGGCTAGACACTCAATCCATCTCTCGTATCAGACCTGCATTAACATTTAAACAGGACCTGCTGTTGTGATCTTTAGCAAGGAGCAGATGTGGTTTTGAGTAATGGTGAGCGTTACTTAACCAGTTATAGTCACTAATGTAATTGACACCTATTCCATCATCCTTAATACACCCACTTCTTTCTCCGATACCATAAATAGATTAGAAAAGTTTCTGCAGATGGCCATGACCCCATTTGTTTGTGCACTTAGCCATGTATGAATCACTCTTGGCTTGTAGCAGCACTCTGGAATTACTGAAAGATAACTAGTCGGCACAGACACCAATAAATGAATCATGCTTTCCACAAGACCAAACCTTTGGGCTTTTACAGACTCCAATTACAAAGTAAGAAGAAAAGAACAAAGAAATTACTCAGTCTATTTGCACAAAGTCATGCAGAGTTGATTCACAGTTTTACAGAATTATTACTGACAATCATTTGTAGGGGGTTAGAGTAACAAACCAGCTACTTTACATATTGGACAGAATGAAGAGATGGAAAAAAATCCCCAAGCCATGTCTTGCACATATTCTTTGAAAAGTAGCCTTGATTTTTGTGCCAGTAACTTTTTTCATCCTTGGTACGCTCCAAGCCTGGGGGTTAATCAGTTTTCATTTGCCAAGGCTAAATTCTGCTTTGCTGGGTTGCTTGGGCCAAGTTTGCAAATGTGGGAAATCCTGTTGCACCTGCTGAAGAGCACAAACCATCACAGGCACAATCCCTCAGCTCTGCAGGCATCAGCAGGGTCTCAGGAATGGTTCAGAGAACCACCATGTGCAGAAGCACTTGCCTTTCTAACTGCACGTTTTTCAATGTATACTGCAAGTGAAAAATTACCCAGTCTGAGGCACTTTATTAAAGAGATGTGCGAGACTGAATACACCAAACACAAATGTGTGAACCACTTGAAAGCACTGTGGACATCCACCAACACTGACAACTTGTGAGGCAAGTTTCCAAAGATGTGCAAGGTGTCTTTATGTAACACCACAGTCTGGGACATGCGAACACACACACCACACACAGCGAAAAACACACCCTCTTCTAAATGGAGCATTAGCCTAGTCCTGCATCAGTGAGAAATGGCAAGTTTGACTACCTGGAGAAAAAGGAGACACTGAGGAATTACAGCTTTAGCACTGCTACCTCGCTGTACGCAGTGAAAAAGCAGCATTTAGTTAAAAACAAGCTAAAAGTGAAGGTGGACTTGATGCCAACCTGAGCCTGAACACAGACAGTGCCCTGGTTGTACCATCTCTGAGTGGGATGGATGACTGACATGTCTCAGAGCCACATGCTCCAAATCAGCACCCTGTACCAAAGAGATCCAAAAACAGGGATAACGCCCCACTGAGCACAGTCACTGACAGTCTGGGAGGGATGCAAGTCAAATGTACACACAGCACTCTTTATCTACGGCCTACCAGTACCCTCTGCATGTACTGAAGACCCAACTTCCTGGGCAAATTTACCTTGCAAATGAAATGTGTGTCCTGTTTTACACACCTGCTCCACAAGCAGAGAGCTGCCAGCCTGGTACAGCTCATCAGAGCCACAGGAGAGGCCAAAACCAGCAGCAGAAGAGCTGCCACACATCTCCAAACCAATTTGGGAAAACCTGCTTATTTGTTCTCAAGCTTGAGGCTGTTGATTTCCAATGAGAGGTATAAACCTCTCTGCAAACTGGAATCAAGATGCCATAGAAAACTTAAATTAAAACCTTAACAAACATTCCAAATTCCTACCCCACTCCATGCTACATGAATTAATGCAACAAGCTTTCTCGTATAAGAACATGCAGGCACCAACGACCTTCTCCCTCCAACAAGAGTTTATCTGAGGAGGTGCTGTAGACAGAAGGGAAGGAAAAAGGTTCCCAGTAGGGTTGTCTTTAGAAAGCTGGAGTCATTAGAGCCAAGGTTTCAGGTGCAAGGCATGACTAAAAGGATGCATGTGCTAAACAGTAGCGTGTCCTTCAGAAGGGAAAAAAACAGCTAAATCAGGAACCTGCAGTATTAGGTGGATGCTTGGATAAACACTGTTCAACACGCCGCAGCAGAAATGCTAATTCAAGTTTAGTTTTCACACCGGAGAGATTTCAGAAGATTTGCAAAGCTTTGATAATATTTAACATCTTTACTAATTTCCTTTTTGGTGCAGTCATAAATTTACCACAGTAGCCAAAAGATCTGGGATGAGCTACAAGTTCTAGCTGGCTCCAAAGCCAACAAGAATAATGTGTGCTGTTACTATTTTCTCTCAAAACATACCTCTGCAAAACTGACTCAAAATGAGAAAAGAAATTGTGAAACTGTCATTACAAAGAAGCATTTAAAATGCAGATCAAAGTGCTGCCTTAGAAGCAGTATTTCTTGCCAAATCATCAAAGCTCTCTTTACTCTCAATAGCTCCCCAAATCCTCTGATTTGAATGATAAATTCTTACAACTGAAATTTATCTGCCTTAAAAAAACAAACAAAAACAAAAACAATCAAAAAAGCCCAAACCCCAAAACTCCTTTCTCTGGTTACCAACTACTTCATTAACCAGTTCATTTGGAGCCACTTTCCTGTATTACTAAATTAAGTTTCATGGATGTGTTTATGCCTGCGTGCACACACACAGTACCCCGAGACCTCCTCAAGGATTGAAAACTTGACAGCCCTTGGTGGAGCATGTGTGCAGAGCCTCTCCAGCTCTCAGAAGGGTGTGTGCAGGGTTTCTCCAGCTCTCACACTGGTTCCAGGTGCTGGCACTCAGGGAGCTGCTCCCATGCTCAGCGCTGGGATTGCCCTTGCCCTGCTCCCCTACACCCTGCACTCACCCATCGCTCCTGGAGGAGCTTCCAGACCACTACTGCATTCCCTGCACAAGGAAGCAGCAACACAGCAGCCACTGATCACTTCTGGAAGATGGAGATGAGGGGTCAGGTCCTGCTACCACAGAATTCCTGGCTGTTCCTCCTGGTGCTGGACTCGGCCACGCCGCTCGCAGACCGAGCAGGTCTGGGATGCACTTCCTCACCTGGGACCTGCCCGAGTGACCTACCTCCTGTCACCCAAAATAGTTATAAAATAATCACCCAGCAATTCAGCCAGACAGGAAGAACACTGCATAAAAACATCCCCGTTGACACCAATGATTCCTGTGCTTTATGGACGTCTGGGAGCGTGCTCACGGCGTGAAGGAAGTTTCCACTTAATTGCAGCGAAGTGGCCCTTGCACCTCTCTGCTCAGCAGCTCTCCAGCCAGGCTTCATCCCTTTGATGAAACCCGCCAGGAACAGATGCACCGTGTACCAGAGAACAGGAGGGATCTGATAAGACAAACCACACACCAGTACGGGATCTTCCTCCAGGAAGCAAACTGGTTGGCAGTTTTCACATGAGACGACACTGCAAATAAATGACCTTTATTTTCACTAATTAGGCTTAGCAAATTCTGACGGCTGCTGCTACCTGAATGAAACAACACTGACAGACATGACTGTACACTGAGTTACTCAGGAAAGGAGCTGGATTGTAATTACCCTCTCTTAGTGACACCATGTAGTTTGGCACTTCCCTTGGAAAGGTCTCCTCATGTCTCTCCACTTAAAATTTGGGTTTACAAATTCATTCTAAAACTGGATTTATCAAACCACCAACTTCATCCTGGGAAATCTAAAATTATTAGTACATTTGGTGAGCAACAGCAAATAAAAAAACATGTAATTTTGGGTGCTCTTCTCCCCATTTGCAAAGGAAGCAGTGGTAGCAGCTAATTCAATATCTCAAAAATTTAGAAATCCCAGATCCTACCTCGGGAATTCCTGGCTTTAAGGAAAAGAATATGGTTGCTAATCCCCACACACCCTTCAGTTCTGGTGTTCTCACAAGCAGGATCCAAAAACACCCTACAGAAGCAAACACTCGGGGGTGCAGGATGCCTCCATGCCAGAAGGTAACAGGACTTACTGCAGCAAACACCCTCCTCTGAAAACACCCTGACACTGCCTGAAAAGGAAGAATGAACCATGTCTTGCCTCCACTTGGCATTATAAATGATCACCTCCGATTATACAGGATCACCTCTGGTGCCGTGTGCCAGTCCCGCTGTGCAGCACAGCACAATGCAGGTGTTCACCCACAGGAAAAAGAAAACCAAAGTTTGACTGTTTTCCCTGCATTTCCCTCTCTGCGTCTTTTCATTCTCCCATTTGACATCAATTACAAAACACTAAGATTAAAATCACTACCTGAGGGCACAAAATAAACTGTAATTTTAATAAAGACCCCTGTGCTGTCCAGGCTGAGGGTATGAGACAGGGGACACACAGGGCTGGGGCTGCAGAGTGTCTGAGTCCCCTGAGATGACCAAAGGCACACACAGACAGCTCTTGAGCCACCATAAGCAAAAGCCACCCGTGCTCAGCTCCTCCAGGATCGTACCTTGGGACGCTGATCTCAGCAAAAAGCAGAGCTTGTCACAGACACACCGCCCAGAGCCAGACACAGGGAACTCCCCGCTTTGGCTGAGGTCAAACTGAGATGCCACAACTGAACATCCTCTGTGCAAGCACTTTTGGGCTTGCTGAAATGCTGGGAGCAGCTCTGGCTTCCCTCCACGAGGAAAACTTTGGGGGGGAAATAAAGAAGCACACGGTTCTTATCCACCCTGCCCTGGAATAAACCGTAAGTGCCAATGACAGAGTGTCGGGAAAGAAATGCATTTGTCAGAAAAGCAGTGTGAAAGTGGAAAGGAGATGTGATCCCTGGTTGAGCCATATGCATTTGGTTTGTTATTAAAGCAAAGAATGTGAAAACCTGGAAGTCTTGGCTTGGACAGGAACCTGCTCTCGCTCTGGGTTCGCGCGGTCCAGCCGGACACGGTGCTGCAGTTGGGGGCATCGGCCTCGACTCCTGGAGACGCAAAAACACCTCCCAAAAAATCCCAAACGCCTCGGATAACACTTCTGCACACGAACAAAGTGTCTGCACGAGCAAAGCCCCTGCCGAGAGCCGCCCAGCGCGGAGAGAGCTGCAGGGATGCCCAGGTGCCCGCAGGATGGCCGGAGCGGGCAGGTGGGGAGGCAGGCACGGAGCCTCGCTCCGCTGCCCGTGCCAAATAATTAGTTATTTACAGCTTCTTCCGCCACTCCGCTCACCCCTGACCTCCTTCACCCAGCCGAGGCGATTAGAGCCCACTGCTGCAGACGTCTGGCTGCTTAGCACCGCCCGGCATATTGGCACTCCAGCCCGGCGAGACTCGCGCCCCCGCCCCCAAAAAAACCCTTTTATAATCCTAATCTGGGAGCGCCACACACAGAAACCAGCTGCTTCCTCCACCGCAGCGCCGCAGCCGCCATACGGAATAAAGCCTGCGAGGAAAAGGGGTTTGGGCATCGCTTGGACAGTTAACCTATTTAGAGGGTTGTAAACCAGCGGAGTTTCGTGTTCCTCACCGTGCCGCTTTCCTGAGGCATTCCTGCCTGGTAACTGAACATTTTGGCTGAAAAATTAAGGAGCATCTGTTGGTAGCTGCTCTGAGGTTCCCTTTAAGTCGTATCAGAAAGATACACAAAATCAAGCCACTGGAGGAGGAAAAACGCTGTAGAATGAATTTATCTCTCTTATTATTTATCAGCTCTGCCCTTTCCACTGGAGCCAGGTGGAGGAAGCGATCAGGTAACAGCCCCTGTAGTGCCACCAAAGCTCTCCTGTAGCACAGAGGTGAATGAACGCTGCCCGCCATCAGCAGGAAATAAATAATAACATTAGTGATAAGAAACCTACCCCAGCATGAAATAAGGAAGGGCAGCAATAAGGGAGCTCAGCCCAAGGCTCCCAGGAGCTAATGGGAACTGAGTGTCAGGAGCCCAGAGTCCAGAGAGGCCAGGGGACAAGTCAGGGAAGGACCTCGGGAGCATCAGGCATGAGGCTCCCACAGCATCCATCCGAATCCAGGCAAGGTCTCCTCCGGTGTAATTCACTGCTCCCTGTCTCTCACACACCCCATCCATAAGCAGCACCTGCCTCTTACCAAGCCTTTCACATGCTGACAAAAATGGGGGGGAAAATGATAAACTATGCTATTTCTGAAAAGTCAGGGAGTGAAATTAAAAGCCTGAGTTGTTCCAACAAAACCTCATGCCAAGAGTTAGACTGGAATAGAAGATTTTTCTTCAAAAGACATTACACATTTTAATTCACAACTTTTATCATAACCATGAGCCTTGATCAGACATAAAGTCTCTCATCCTTGGGATTCTGTGGGACACAGTTTATGTTCAGCAATTGGCTGACACAAAAAAGAACTGTATCTTCATTATTTATACACTGCTATTGGTATGCACATCTAGCCCGGCCTGTTAAAGTCAGGGAAGAATAATGGTCTATTCAGTACCGGTAGTGTTAATAAAATCAGGCAAATCCAGCTTAGTTTTGTCTGAACATGAATGAGATTAAATCAAGATTAAAAGTGCATACAGTACAAAGGGTATGGTTTATGCTAAAATTCAGAATGAACACATTTTAGTACCCGGTATACAAATGCCTGCAGACCTTCTCCGGGACTCAGACACCTGAATTAAACAAGGATGAAGCTGGAGAAGACAGATGACACTGGACAAAAGCCATCCAAAATACCAAGGGACAGATGCTCTGCAGCCCCGCTGGAGGTAACGGGGCAGATCCTGTGCTAGCAGAAACAGGCACAGCTCAGCTGGCTCTCCCTGCACGCACTGAGCGCCAGCCTGCCCCGTCGCAGTGCCAGGAATATATGCAAAATCCAGACTCTTTCCCAAGTTTTCCTTTTGGGCCATTTTGCATTAGTCTGTGCAGCGTTTGGATTTCATGGCACTGAATAAGGTGCTAAGCAGGGTACAATCCTGACAATCCTCCCGGTCTGGGATGCCTTGAAAACCTTCCCTTTACAGAAAATACCATTTGCTTAAAACTGCCCAAGAACCCAACTCATTCCTCTCCCTTCACCAGTGATATTCCTTCTCTCTCACCTCCGTGCACTTCATTTCCAAGAGGGAAAGAGCACATAGAGAAGTGGTGGATATTTAGGTCAGGCACTGCCCTCACTGCTACTCTGCGAGGGTTGAAAAATATTAATGAAAAAAGCCAAATCGCCCATCGGAACAAAAAGCCCCGAGAGGCTGGAGACGGGGAGAACCGGTTTCCAAACACAAGCCCTGCTGGGGTGTCCGGTAGCGAGGGGACGGTGATTTACACGGGGGTAGCGCAGAGCCCCGGAGGAGGCTCGGGGGTCCCCGAGCATCACCCCCGCAGGAGGGGAAGGCGCGGGGCAGGAGCACCGGGGCACGGCGGGGAGAGGGCGAGACGCGGGCGGTGATGGAGCCGCGATGGGGAAGAGCGGGGATCTCAGCCCCGGTGCCGGCGGGGAGCGGCCGGGGGAGGCTGATCCCGGGCAGCTCCGCCAGCCCGGCCCGCGCCGTGTCACACCCGCACCGACATCCCAGCGGCAACAGATGAGAGAGGGGGGATCGCACGCAGCGGGGAGGATAAGCACTCCGGGAGGAACGCGCATCGCAGCCAAGGGTCCCGGCAGCCGCCGGGAGCCCCCGCGGGAACTTCCCCGCCCGCGGCGGGGCCGCCGGGCACCCCCGCAGCCCGGGCACCTCCCGCACCCTCCCCCGGAGCAGCAGGACGGGTACTTACTGATCTCCATGCTCTGGAACAAAGACCTTTTGCAGTTGCATGTGCAGGACACATTGGGCTGAATAGCTACGGCCGTGCTGTTCAGCCCCATGAAGTTATACATTTAAACACACACACCAAAAAAAAAAAAAAAAAAAAAAAAAAAAAAAAAAAAAAAAAGGGGGAAGGCGACGGCGACACAAAGAACTTCCCGGCCGCCGAGCGCTCCCCGGGCAGCACCACATAAAGCCGGGGCTCCTCCTCGGCGCGGGGGGGCGGAGGGAGGGAAATGCAGCTGCGATCAGAAATTGGAAATAAAAAACCCCGGCGCGGCGCAGCGCCCCCGGCAGCGGCTCCGCTCGGCCCCGCGGCTGCTCCGCGCCCCTCCGGCCCGGGAAGCGGCAGCGCTGGGCCCGGCCGCGGCAGCCCCGCACTTTTGTGGGGCGCGGCGCGGTGGGAGCGCGGTGGGAGCGCGGCCCGCCCGCTCCCGCTCCGCTCCGCTCCCGCCCCCCGCGCTCATTCACGGCCACGGGGACGCGGCCGCGCCGCCGCCGCCGCGGGCGGGACCGTGACGTCAGCGCCAGACGGGGACTGCCCTTCCCTTCCCTTCCCTTCCCTTCCCTTCCCTTCCCTTCCCTTCCCTTCCCTTCCCTTCCCTTCCCTTCCCTTCCCTTCCCTTCCCCGCGCCGCCGCCGGGACCGGGGCTGGGGGAGCGCTCGGTGCGGCTCCCCCCGGACGGGGCAGCGGCTGCCGGGGTCGCGGGACCCCCGGGAGCGCAGAGCGGGTCAGACTCCAGGGACCACCGTGGGTCACCTGGTGTCCCTCCTCCCGGCTCAGGCAGGGTCATCCCAGAGCACAGGGCACAGGATTGTGTCCGGAAGACTTCTGGAATATCTCCAGCGAGGGAGACTCCACACCCT
Source organism: Poecile atricapillus (assembly GCF_030490865.1). Lineage (NCBI taxonomy): Eukaryota > Metazoa > Chordata > Aves > Passeriformes > Paridae > Poecile > Poecile atricapillus. The sequence goes on from NC_081263.1 coordinate 3,103,368, forward strand.
CTCCGGGCAATCTGTTCCGTGTTCGTTCACCTGCACAGGAACAAAGTTCTTCCTCATGTTCTGCTGGAAATTCCTGGCCATCAGTTTTGTAGCATCTTGTGCTGTGCTCAGCACCGCAGAGCAGAGCCTGGTCCATCTTCCTGGCACCCTTCCTTTAGATATTTACACACATTGATGAGGTCCCCTCTCAGATGTCCCTTCTTGAGTCCGAGCAGACCCTGCTCTCTCAGCCTTTCCTCATCCGAGATGTTCCAGTCATATTTATTGCACCACCCACCCCCTGCGCATCTTCACAGTACCACCTGCACTGAGCCCAGCCAAGTGGGTCCAGTGGCACCCCCAGCCTCCAGCAGGACCTGGCAGAGCTTTTGCACATCAGCTCCAAAAGCACCTGGATTTGTGCATCCTGCTGGAAAAGCACCCAAAAGTCAGGCTCACCCCTCAACACCCACCCAGCTCTGGGGACCCCCTTCAGCCCCAGCCCCACAGCACTGAGCCCCAGGGCTTCATCCTCACTTCACACAGCCAGTCCCCAGTGCAGCATTTCAGACAGAAAAAAGGGAAAGATTGGAAAAGAAACATGGGGGATAAACCTGTAAGGGCCAGTCTGCTCCCTCTCTCAATGGCTGAGCTCAGTGAAAATTCTACCATTAGCTCCCATGGTAGTGCCAGTGGTGCTGCTCAGCGCTCAGGAACTATTCATGACACATTCCCACTTTTATTTCGAACCACATGCTGTAAAATGGAGTGACCCCATTCACTGCAAGACAGGTAAAAGGAAAAAAACATCCTCTCTTCCCTAAGGGCTCAATGTGCTAAGCTTTAGTCAAGACAGACTTTTTTTTTTTTTTCTGGGAAATAAACCTGTAAAACAAAGGTTTATAATAAAAATGCTGAAACAAGCTTAACTACACTGGTGTGAAGTAGCTGCTATAATACTTGGTGAATCCTGTTACTGGGAGATAAAGGCAGCTTCAGTTATCTCCTAAGAAAGCACATTTCCCCACAACTGTTGATAGCTCTGATTCAGGATTTGGGAGTATCTGAGGCATTCCCCAGAGATGCTGCTGGGAAGATGCACCGAGGTGGGGACAGACAACCAACCAGCAGAAATCCTATTCTTACAAAGCTGAAGCAATCACAGAAGATGAATGGTCTCAAAATCTGGGTCAGAGACAGTGGCACTTATTGGTAAGGTTTTACCTTTATTTCCCTGCCCAAAAAAAAAGGAATCTATTTCTACATGACTACTACAAACTAATGTTAAATACACACCTGTACTTTACTCCTGCAGCCCCATCCAATACTGTGAAAATACCTGGAGAGAAGGAGCAAGGAATTCCCAGGTTGTTTAATCTTTTACTCTTTGCCACTCAACAGATGGTAACTCCCAACAATTACTAATCCAAAGGAAACACGGAAGAGGATCGTGTGGCCCGGATAGAAATGAGCTTTAGGAAGTTTGTACTTCCCAGCACTGGGCAGACGTGAATTATCCAACAAGTGCCATTCCCAAAGGCAAGAGAAGGTGCTGGGGTGGCACCAGGGGTGGGAGTTGGTGTGCAGGGAGATTAGGGACAATTACTGGGAAAAAAAAATCTGTGCTAGAACTGGAGACAAAGAATTTCCAATCCTATTTTCTCTTTTGTTCCCTGCCTCAGTTTCCTCATCAGTAAGGCAGGAGGGGTAATCTTGATTCCTTCAGGTTGTTTCTGGGGGCTCAGTTTATATTGTGGCAGTCAGATTTTTAGAAATGAAAATTTAGAAATTTTTGTGAAAATGTGAAGAAACATTACCCCTGTTCCAGGGACACTGGACCCACCTGCCCCAGAAAGGATATCAAGAAAGTTAAAGCCAGGCACACAGACAGTCAAAATTCTGAAGACAAATTCCAGTTCAGATATGCTTTATCAATCAAATGACTTTTATTATTATTTATCTGGAAACATATCTTTATATTATGTTTAAAACACTTGGTAGTCAAATATTAGCGACACTTTTCCAAAGGATCTTGCCTGACTGGCCAGAAAAGGTGGCTGGAAGCTTATCTGAGCCTACCAGCTTGCAACTAACATCTTTTGCACTTAAAACACGTAGCATTGCCATAAATAAGTCAAGGTGAAGACTGCACGTGTCCCTGTGTCATGTGAGATCCCAGCTGGCATCACCAGCCCTGCCGAGCCCTCTGAGCTCTTCAGCCGCGTGGATGAGGCCACATTTCACGTTTGATTCAGAATTCTTGGATTTTAAGACAGTTGGGACACCCTCAAATGGTCTCAAGAGAGTGAATGCAGCTCCAAGCAATGGATTATTCTTCTGTGGCAGAGGCAGCTCCAGCAGGGCAGAGGTGCCCGCCCTCACCCCATGAATCAGCTCCTTCTGGGGGGAGTTTTTACAAGTTCACAAAGCTTTGGTGGATAAAGGCTCCCGTTTCAGGTGCAGGCTGCTGCAAGTTCACACATCTTTCCAAGCTCCTTTAAAAATAAAGAAAAAATAACTGTTTGCAAGTCGATGCTGGTTTAAAAATGCTGTTTACCACCATCCCCATTTCATCTGAACGACTAATGTGGCTTTAAGAATAATCAGCATTTTTCCACCATGATTTAAGAACAAATAATTAAAGTCATCCCAGATGGGCTTGTAAAAATTAAAAGTACATCAGCTAACTTAAATGCTTCACCCTGTTCTTTGTAATGACACCATCCAGCCTCCAGCCCAATGCATTTGTCAGAGCTTCTGTCCCAGCAGCGAGTGCTGCTCATCTGTGGGACGTTTCCAGAACACACTGTTGTTGATTTTGGCTCCTGTATTCTGTCACTGATCAGCTTTTTTCCATTTCTTTTTATGTTTTCCCTGGAGACACCTCAGACGGCTCCAGGATGAGGCTGGAACTGTGAGATCTCCCTTCGCTTCCTGGGTTTGCCGTAAAATTTCAGGGAAAGCCAAGGCTGCTCCCAGGGCCTCCGGCTCTGAAGCCATGGAAAGGGACACCAGCAGCTCTGAGATCATCTGGGATCCTTGGACAAACTGAAGGACATGGGCACATCAGTCTGCTCTGGGGGATTGTAACGTAATTTCACTCAGTGCCAGACCAGAAGTCAGGCATTTGCCTGTGCAGTCACATTTAAATCTTTCCTTTTATTCCTCACTGCAGCATCACTTAGATCATTACAGTGCAGCACTATGGATAAATTCATAAAATGTAATGGAAAAGCAAGATCCATCTGAGAAATAAGTAACCTTACGAGTCAAATCGTGTTCAAGACAACCTAAGGAAAAACAAAACAAAAAAACTCCACAACTCCCCAAAGCTTTGTTAACTAAACAGTTGTCCATTAAAGAGCCCAAATATTTCACAGCATTAGTCTTTGGATTAATGTTAAATCGATACACACTAACGCAATAGGGCAATAGTTACCATGGTGAATAATTCTATATTTATTTCCAAGCAAGCCTTATTTCTAACAATTCCAGACATGGTTTCCACTTTCTGGTGACTAACTCTCAATTTAAGTTTATTTTTTTAACTGCTTGGTACCAGAAACTCAGGTTTTCATCCCAACAATTAGAACAGGATCTCTGCTGCCACAGAGGAGGACAATGCCACGGGGACACGGATGCTCAGCAGCTTTAGTTAAGGGTCCCACTTAGGAGGTTTTATTCCCAGCCAGGAGGGATAAAAAGTCAGTGAGTATTTGCAATGAAAATTTTTCACTGAAGCCACCAGAATGTAATTCCAATCCATTCTGTCTCATCAGGGGCCTGATATAACTCCGGCTGACATCACTGGAAAGACTCCACCCTACCTTTACATTTTGTTGGGGCACTGGTAGGAAATACATCACCCTCTGAATTCCCAGCTCCCCACCTGAGCACACCTCATTTCCTTGTGCTAGAGAAACCGGCATGGCACATGTAAAATAAAACAGCGCCGAGGGAAGAGTTCGAACTGTACGGACATAAAATAATCCCTGATTTAGGGGAACACCAGGCGCTCTGGTGAGGGGAATGGCGCTCTGGAGAGCAAACCAAGGTGACCCTGAGCTCTGCCACAGCCAAGTGAGGATTTCAGACTCATCCGAGGAAGCACTTGAGTGATGCTGGGAGGCAGCTTGGAACCACTCTTGGAACCGCTCTCGGAACCACTCTCGGAACCGGAGCAGCTGGAGCAGCTCACGGATGGGCCTGGCCTTGTTTGATGCCCATCTACACCCACTGCAAAAGCACTACACACGCTGGTGTTTGTCAAAACACATCTGCTGCGCTTTGGCGCTTTTGTTTCTTGCATGAAAGGTGAGCTCGGGCAGACGCAGGCTCTGCAGGCTCTGCCTCACACGGCTGGGCTGGAGCTGCCGGGCCGGGCAGGCCCCGCTCACTGCCCGGGCCCAAGGCGGGCAGCAGCTCGGGACTCATCCCTGGAGCCCCTCCGCGCCTGCCACAGGGAAACTCTGAGGGGAGGAGGAGGAGGCTCTGAAGATGCCTTAAGTCGCCATTCAGCGGCAGCACAGGGCGAGCCCGAGCCCTCCTCCCGCCATCACCATCACCCGCGGGGTACCGTAAGGGTATCCCCAGGAATGCGCCCGCGGTCTCGCACGGCAAACCCAGCGGGACCGTGCCCCCAGAACCGAGCTCGCCTAGCCCGGCGGGACGCGGCCCCTTTAAATCGCGCGGAGGCCGCGGGGCAGCCCCAGATGGCCCCGGTGTCACGGGCAGGCTCGGCCCCGCCCCCGCCGGTAAAGGCCGCTCGGGATCAGCCAATCAGAAGTGGCGGCGGCGGCCGCGGTGCGCGCGGCAGCCAATCAGCGCAGGGGGCGTGTCGCGCGGCCATGCGGGCGGCGGCGCCACGTGGGGCGGGGCCGTGACCGCGCCGTGACCCGGGGCCGTGACAGAGGCGCAGCGCGCGCCTTCCCGCGCCGCCGCCTTAAAGGGACAGCGCGGGCCCGCGGCCGCCCCGACCCCCGGCGCTGCGGGCCGTGCGCCTCGGGAGCGTCACGGCACCCGCGGCCCTGCCAGCGCTTCCTGCCCCGGTCATGAACCGGCACAGCAGGCTGGGACTTACGGCATCACCCCTGCGGGGTGCCGGGCGCTGACCGTGCCCTGCCCGGAGCCGGGCACAGACGGACGGACGGACAGACAGGCAGGGCTCGGGCCGGGCAGGACAGACGGCCAGCAGGCAGGGCTGGGCAATGAGATCCCCCGTTCCCTGTGCAGGCCGAGCCTGCCTGGCCCGTGCCCTTAAACTCGGCTTTCCTTTAGGCTTCACTCATTGCACACGGTGCCGGTGGCTCCCCGTGACACCCCGGCAATCTCCGGGTGGCACAGCCGGGACTGCCCGGGGCCCTCTGCTCGCACCGGCACCGCTGCCTCGTAAACCTGCGACAGCGGAGGCTGCCACACCAACGAGACAGAAAAGCAAACAAACGGCAGGGCTAGGGAAGAGGGAGGATCCTGGAACACAAATGCTCCCATAAATGTCTTTTCCATAAGTCTATTTACTCAGCTGCTGAAATGATTTCAACTGAGTGATTAGTCTTACATGCTAAAACCAAGCCATTCATTCTCTGATGGTCCAAAATCCTACATCTGGTACTTTGTCTGCAGTCTATTTTCCCCCCCCTTTTGTTTCAAAGAGAGTGTTTTGCAGTATTTGATCCCCAGATGCACTGTATCATCACAGTTTGGGCTCAGAGGTGAATCACAGATATTAAAAGTCGTCGTTTCAGTCCCATTTGGCTGCAGAGAGCTGAATCCTCCCTCACAGAGACAAAATTGATAATCTGAGAGCCTGCTTTTCAAAGAGAATGATGAGAAAGTGTTTTAACTTCAGATGAGAACATCTTTAAGATGTACATTTGACCTCCTGTACTGCCTTGGAGTGTTGTTGTAGCCCCAAACCTGACATGCTGTTTCTGGGGATGAGGCTCTCTGGGGATCCTCTGGTTCCTAAAATATAAACCAGGAAAAACAGAGGCCTTGAAGACTTTGTGTGAGAGCAGACCATCATCAGCAGCCTCAGTGATTCCCTGAGCTTGAACCTGTCTGTGCATTGTATATTGTACATCCTGTACAATAAAATAACACAGGATGTATATAAACATCACCCCCTGTCCATTACCAACAATCTCTAGTTTTACTGGAACATTTAAAAAAGCCAATTTTTTTGCACTTCTTTCTCAAATCACATGGAGCCTTGCCTGAGCCTGGTACTGTTTGGCACAAAGAGAACTTACAGGCACATCTAATTAAATCGTATGAATCAGGGATATTGAATTGTTGAAGGGTTTTTTTTTCTTGTTGTTATTGCAGTTTGGGATTTCTAATGATTCTGATAATCTACGAAATGATAAAGTCTAAGGTTTAAGAGAAAACACAAAAAAGACACTGTTTCAGGACTCCTGGGAACCTGTGTGAATCTGATTTTCCAAATGAAAAGAGTTATAACATCAGTTAAAACCTAAAGGCTTCACTTTCTCAAATCTTTTATGCTAGATTTATACAGCTAATACATCGCCAATGTTTCCAAGGAAACCAATATGCCCTGTTCTCTCTGAAACAAATCTCACTATTAAAACAATTAAAAACTTAATCTGCGTTCTCCTCCCTCCCTCTCCCTCTCTGCTTTTAGTATTATCGCATGCATTTTAATTAAAAACATGATTGCAATAAATTTTTTACACATACGTAGGCTGCAGCGTAAATTACCTAAAGGAACCTTGGCTCCAGAGCGTAATAATCGGGAACAAAATATATCACAACAATTGAGCAAAGCCCAATTAACAGGAGCCCTGACTAATCAATTACAGCCCCTGCTCATCTCTGAAGGCCACTGGATGTAGCTGATGGAGAGGAGTTTAAAACTCAGCCTGGCTGTAGGAAACACAGGCTCAGGTGCTGGATGTGGGATCCACAAATCCCTGAATCTCGGCTGGTGGGACAGTCCCAGCTGGAGGAAGCTCTGGCCAGCCCGAGAGGAAAGGCAGCTCCCGCAGGACCCCACGCTCGGCTGGTGGGAAGGAACGCTCTGGTTTTTCCTGCTGCCTGACCGAGCAGTGGGGTTTAAGGTCACGGCTGCTCCGGGATGCATCCGTTTCCCATCCCGCTTCCCCAGAGCCTGCTGCACGTGTAGGCACCAGACTGAACTACGGGATGCCAGGGCATGGAGCTGCCTGACAGCTGAACACGGGCTCAGAGGGATCCCCTGCCTCCTGCTCCGTGTCAAACGTGTGGAAATGTGGTGCTTAGGGACAGGGTTTAGTTGTGGCCTTGGCAGCACTGGGGGAATGGTTGTATTTGATGACCTTAGAGAGCTTTTCCAACATAAACCATTCTGTGATTCTATGAAATTAATCGAGTGAGAGCCCCCAACACCTCCACCTGCACCCACTCACTGCACTGCAGGAGTGCCTGGAGAAAGAGGGGGCTTGAAAATCCATCACTGATAGCGAGCTCTGGAAATCTGACGAGGATTTAGAGCAGCTGTCAGAGCACCTCCCTCCCAGGCTGGGTGGCTTGGCACGGATGGGTCGATTTGCCCCCTTCTTTTGAGGAACTTCTGTGTTCCGTCGTGTTTCTTTGTGTGAGATTTGGGGTGTGCAGGCTTGAGCTGACGCACAGGTCAGTGCTGGAGGCACCTTCCATCGGCAGGAGCAAAGCCCAGTGCAGGCACGGCAGCACTTGGATAATGCACTGGATAATGCACTGGACAATGCACTGGATAATGCACTGGATAATGCACTGGATAAGGCACTGGACAATGCACTGGACAATGCACTGGATAATGCACTGGATAATGCACTGGACAATGCACTGGACAATGCACTGGATAATGCACTGGATAATGCACTGGATAATGCACTGGACAATGCACTGGATAAGGCCCTGGATAATGCACTGGATAAGGCACTGGATAAGGCACTGGATAATGCACTGGATAAGGCACTGGATAATGCACTGGATAATGCACTGGATAAGGCACTGGATAATGCACTGGATAAGGCACTGGATAATGCACTGGATAAGGCACTGGATAAGGCACTGGATAATGCACTGGATAAGGCACTGGATAAGGCACTGGATAATGCACTGGATAAGGCCCTGGATAAGGCACTGGATAAGGCACTGGATAATGCACTGGATAAGGCCCTGGATAAGGCACTGGATAAGGCCCTGGATAATGCACTGGATAATGCACTGGATAATGCACTGCCCAAAGCCTCTCCCGGTTTGTTTGTGGTGACTTCGAGAGCACCATTGCTGTCCCCAGGAGTTGGAAAACAAACAGGAACCCCTGGTGCCAGCGCCAAGGAGCTTAAAGCCTGGCTGCAAACACACAGCTCGGGCTCTGTGTGCCGAGTGTTTTGCTGGTTTGATCTGAAGAGGCATTAGCATCCAGCCGTGGGGCTTGGGGGTCTGGCTGCCGAGGAGAGGGAGCTGCAGGTCAAGAGGCTCCTGAGAAGAGGAAACGGGCTCTGAGCAGAAGTGAATGGCTCTGGGAAGGCAGCAAACACAGCCCCGCTCTTTGTTTGCCCCGCATTGTGTCCCTGGCCCTGCTGCTGCACTCGGGCTCGGCCCCTCTGTTCCCCCTGTGTGCGCCACTTCCACTCCGAGACGAGAGCCCCGGCACGGAGGAAGGGAGCAGTCGGCACTGGGATGTTTCATGTGGATCCAAGAGCTAAATCTGGCCCTGCCTTGTGTGCTCCCCCGGCTCTCCAGGGAGCAGAAGGGAAACGCAGCCAGAGCCGCTTCCTGCACCATTGTCTGAGCACTGGGACATCCTTCTGCCCTCGCCGGCCAAGGGCAGGCAGTGGCAATGGGATGTCTGAGAAGCTTCCAGTTCCTCACGCCTCTGCCTCTGGAAACTGGAGTGGGGCCCAGGCTCTGTCCTCCCTCCCTGGGATTCCCTCAGGCATTGGGTTGCCCAGAAGATTTAGGGAAATGAATCCTGCTCACTCCTTCACACACATCTTTTAGGGTACTGCGTGTTGCTGTGTGCTCTTTGCAAATGCAGTTTCCTGTGAAAAAAAATCCCAGCCCTGCTAACATCCCACATGTAATGTGATACATTCCCATTCATACACACTTCCCACCACTCCGACACGCTGCACTGTACAACCAGAGAGACAGAGAGTGTACGGCACGTCTGCACTCAGAAATACCAAATTCTTCTGGCATGTAGGGGGTGACTTGGGGTTATTTGGGTGTGTTTCCCCCCCCATCCCCCCTTTTCCAGAAGAGTTTGGATAATTACTTTCCACCATCTGCCCTGCCAGAGCTAGGAAATATTTGGAATACGTTCCATTCTCCTAATGAACACGCAGCAGCAGGGGTGCTGCAAATGAGAGAGACAAAATCTTTCTAATGAACAACAAATGAACTAGAAATCACATCTACATAGCTTCAGCTTTTGTTGCCTATAGCTTTAGGGTGATTCATGGAGACAAAAATCAATGAATGTGCTGTAGACCCAGGTCTAGCACGGCGTGCAGAAGTCTTGTCGTGACCCAAGCCATATTTGTTTTGGATACAAATACAGACTCTCACTAGCTTCCTTTTCCTTTAATTGACAAAAAAGTAGGGGAAGAATTTAAGTATGGTTCCTACAACTCTTGTTAACGCTCTTCAGAACGTGTTGAATTTATAGGATACCGTCAAATGCATATTAGTATTCATGACACAAATCACGTTGCTTCCAACTGGTGTATAGAGCTGTATCATGCTCTTTTGTTAAAAAAAATAATGTGCTCCAACTGAAGAAATTAGTGGTTCTTTCTCAGAGGAAAAGGGCCAAAAAGCTCTGCTTGATCCACATTCTTCAGAGACTGGGGGTGGGTGTTGCTGAGCATGGACAGGGGTGAATTTCCAGATACACCACAGCAGAAATTAAGGGCTTTTCTCAAGTATGTGCCATTATGAATATGCAATTAGCTGTTCTTCCTTCAAGAGTTTTGCGTGCTGCCAACCAGCCAGACATAAGCAAGTTTCCACCCAAGGCTTTTGGTGTCAGAAACTTGGACATACTGAGTGGAAACCTCATTTGAAGGCTCAGATGCTGCACAAGGGACAGAGTGACCCATCCCAGCTGTCCTTAGCACAGCAGAAGTGTGAGGAATAAGGCATTCCTAGAGCTGCAACTGATCCCATCCTTAATAGCAAAACCTCTGATCAGATACTGGGACTTCTCTTCAAGCTTCCTCAGAGGCGGATTTATTTTCTTACACCAGACCACAAGCTCTAGCCCAGAATATTCAAGGAGTGACAAGTGCCAGCAGAGAGCTCAGTCAGCTCCAAAGCTGAGGCACATCTCAGCTCCTCCCTTAAAGGAAAAGCCATGGGAGCCCAGGGAATGCTTCCAGCCTGCACTGAAAATCATCCCACGGGCCGTGGCAGGGCAAAAGCAGCATTTGCAAGCCAGCAGATGTGAGTGCTGGAACAGCTTTCTCAAAGGCTGGGCAGAGCTGCACAGAGCAACCCCATCCCAGGGGATAAAAGTGGTGGCCAGGTAGGTACAGGGACAGCAGTAGCTGCTCCTCTCTGCAATCTCTGCATCCTTCCTGGGGTGCAGGGAGATTGGGATAGAAGGCCTTGCACTGGCTTTCCTCCCTGCACCTGATGTTCTCACCTGCTTGTGTGCTGAGGTGCTGATTTTTTGGTGTGTGCCCTCATTTTCTAGGAGCCTGAGTCTGCAATTCCTTCAAGCATTTAACCTGCAAGAAAGTCAGCAGTTTCCCCAACAAGACCTTACACGACCAGGCCTCCTTATTTAATACCATTTCCACATCACCTTCCTTGTCTCCCATTCTTTGCAGTTTCACCCTCTGAAAGAGCAGTTGGATTCAGCACCTCAGACTCATTAAATAGCCACTTGCTTTCCCCTTGTTCCTGGTCTCTCACATTAAAGCCTGTATTAAAAGGAAAAGAAAAAAAAAAAATAGGAAAAAGAAAGAAACAGAACGTTCCTACAAAAAAGCAATTTCTTGGCTGGCCGTTTTTTTTTTAAGCTCCCCTCAATATGGCAGGAGATATTTATGTCTGAACAAATCCTTCTCCCTCCCAATCAATCCAGCTTCCCTTGCTTCTGCAGTGCAGTCACACTGTTTGTATCAGTCTGTTACTGTGAAAATTAATGTGACAACACAAAACGCAACATAATGACTAAAGGTGTGTGAAATAGTCCTGGAGAAATACGAAGTGACTTCAAATGCAAGGTATTTCCTCCTTCCCCTTTCTCCCATCCTACAAGCTTCTGCAGTTCTGAAAATGGGACAGTTTTCAAAGAGACTATATTTGCAGAGCAAAGATGGATGCTATTTTTGTTGCAAATTAGCAGATTTTTTAGCAGATCCAACCTCATTTGCAAGTGAAAGTGACTCTACTTACCATGCAGATATAGGTCTTATGTTGGAAACTCATGGAAATTCATGTTTTGAACATACTTAGAGAAGAAAAAAATAGACCCTGCCTTTATTTCTGGCTATGACTTGCTCCAGTGAAGCAACACCAGTGGGGCAGCACATCTTGGCTGAACTACTACATTCTGTGAGCAAGTGGGAATGAACCTGAAACAGTTTTTAGCTGTGCTCTGTGAACTTCTGGGGGCTGGGGACTTCGAGGAGCACAATGAGAAAAGGTATTCAGCTGCTAGAGAGAAATTTGCTATCCAGGGATCCACAGTTCCCTTGGAAAGTTTGGAATAGTCTGCATATATATATATATATATATATATGTGTGTGTATATATATATATATATATATATATATATGTGCCCAGCTGGGGTTGTCCATGGTCTACACTGGTGTGAAAAACTACAATTACAATGTAGTAAACAGTAACAGGAAAAAACAATCAGTTAACAGTCCTGAAAAAAATGCCCTTTCAGAATGCCAAAACTTTTCATTAAATTGGAAGAAAAAAAAAATAAAAAATCTGGTGAGTCATTTAAGCCAAGAAAAACAGTTGAAAAAAATAGGAAAATAGAGCACTGCATTTAAGTGTACTGAATCCAAAGATTTTCAGTTGGTTTTGATTCTAAATGGGATTTTTCAATTAGATGTCAACCTACAACTTGAGAAAGGTAAGCAAAAAGTTAAAAAACTCCCAAACAAACCAGGAGAAAAAGTCATTACATCCCAAATTATGCCAGTTGTGTCAGGTCCAAATCCACATCACAAAAATTAACAAGAAAAAAAAGATTGAGGGAGTGAGAGCAAAAATCTATGCACACCTTTAAAATCCTCATACAACACTGGGGCTGGATTCCCAGAAGTGCCAGTTTGGATTTGGTTACAGCCTCACCATGAAAATTAATTAAGAAGATTTTTTTTTAAAAAAAAAAGTTTTAAAAAAAAAATCTTCATTTTAATATGGGCATTGCAAGAAGAAAGTGAAAAATAGAACAGCAGGCAGGAGAAGCAGAGAGCTCCTATTTCAAGAAGTGATTCGAGGAGAGCAATTCCTACCTGCCAAATTTGCACATGCATTCCTTCAAGCCCAAGCTATGCAGCAGGTGTGAACCTGTTTGTACCTCTCCTGACAGCAGCACAGGGGGGAAACCAGCGGTGCAGGTATTCAGGGATGGAACAAATCCTTCTGGCAGATGCCAGTTTAGCAGTGCTCTGCTGTACATGGAAAAGCAGAAGGTGAGTGTCAGCCCTGCTGCTGTGCTGCAGCCTGATGGGCTCAGCTCTTCCTCCTCACGTCCCTGTGTGTTTTTGGGGGATGCAGCTCCCTTTTCCATCTCATGTCCATTAAAACAGACACATTCCTGAGCACTGTTACTGTGGACTTCAGTGAGGTTATATTCACCACAAGGGAGTTCAAAGTCAGAGGTTCATGTTCAAACCGCCGAAATTCATCTTAAAAAAAGACGCAAATATTTAAAGCTGAAGTTGCAAAATAAAAAGCAAAGGAAAAAGTCTCAGGGACAGCATCCCAAAGCTCCTCTGTGAACACACATTTCACATCAGGTATTTTAATGCTCCATATACCTGTCCCAGACACCAACTCATTCCCCTTGGATTGAGGACACCCTTGGACTGGAATCGTGCTGGTTGCACTTCCAGCAACAGAGGCTGAGGTGCTACACAGTAATTACATTTTGAAAACTGAAAAACACATTTCACAGCTCTTACAGGCCTTACTTTCCTTAAGATAGGCACAGGGGATATATTTCCTTATTCCTGACAAAAAGATCTGAGTATTCTTTTGTGAGCACGAGGCAGCCGATCATTTGTAGCAGGCATGAATTATTGCAGTGTCTCCATCCAAACAAGTGAACATCTGTATCCCATTTTCACTGGCACCAGGAGATACCTGGCACAGCCCCAAAAGGGAATGTTTAGCTACAAGGGTTTAAAATATGCATTAATTTGCTGTTGTGTTATCTTCTGGTATTCTCAGCTTTTGAAAAAAAAACCAAAAAACTTTATCAGTGAGGTCCTCCCACTGTCTATTTGCCTTGCTCTAGCCCAGAATGAAATGAATTAAGTAAAACAGTTTTGAAAGGCTCATTTGTTTTCCCTCCTGAGGAGCAATGCTTATGGAAGCCAGTTGGAGCAGGACTCTGGGGAGGATGGGACAGTTCATGTCCCTCCCTCTGCTGCTGCTTCTCTGCAGAGGGAGACTGTTCGTTTATTCAAGCCTCCCAAGGACACAATCACTGGGAGAGCGAATTTCAACAATCCAGGGATGTGGGATCTATGGAAAGGAAGTCTGGGAGCTCTTTTAGTCCAGTGTTGCATCCTTGGCTTTTGAAAATAAGTTTTTGTTGAAAGCAAGGTGTGTTTTCCCAGCAGATCATTATCTACAGCCATCAACCAACTTGTGTAAAACTGCAGGGCAGGAAAGCTTCTTTTCCATGGCTTTCAGCTCAGCCATCACCTTATATCCAGAATCTGAAAAACCTTCTGCTAATCAAATTATGGGTTTTTTAGTTACTGAAATTTACCTGATCCCTCCTCTCAATCCCAGCTGGGTGTCCCCCACCTCAGACAGAAAGAAGCTCTTTTGGGGTGATCCCTCTTTCACCATGACTGGCACTGGAGGCAAGTGGAGTGGGGATCACCCCCAGCAGTGTCCTCAGCTGCTGTTTCCAGTCTGTCCAGCTCAGATACCATCCTTCACCCTGCACCCTACCCCAAGCTTCAAAGAAATCACAGATACCTCATTTAAATCCTTTCTTAGCACTCCCAATTTCTAATGATTTCTGTTCAAAAGGGAAAAACACAGCCTCATCACCAGTGTGGCTGCTGCCTGTGCAATGTTTCTCACATTTTAACTCATATTCCTTGGCTGTTTACACCCATTTGTAGCTTCCCATCAGGGTTAGGGGAAAAGGATGCCCAATTTCCTCGCATTTGTGCAAGCACTGAGCAGCAGGGCTTTACTCCAAGCTGCTGGAGCTCTTATATGGTTACTACCAGTTGTAGTACTACTACTTTGGTCAGTCACGGTGGTTGCACTACTGACTGCCTTTCTACAGGCAGCAAGGGCTCAGTCCCCACCCCATTTGCTAGAGGGACTCATGAAATCAAAGCCACTGTCACCTCAGTACTCAGCGACAGTTTCATGAACACCTTCTCCTATGTGACAGTCTCCAGTTGAACTCCCTGGGACAGGTGAGTTAAGCAGACCAGGACATTTCCCCTGATAGATTAAAAATGTTCTGGGTCACTTCTCTAATATTTTGCTGCACATGGAAGTCACTCAATCCTTCAGCTCCATTGAGAGTGACAAAATGTGCTTGGCACGGGCTGCAGTGCAGGGGGAGCAGGGTCCCTGCTGAGGCAGCTGTTCCTGCACATTCCTGCTGGGCACCCCCTGTGCTGGCCACACAGGAGGAGTCTGCAGCAAACTCCTCCAAATGGGAAGATGAGAAAAGTCCTTGAGTAACAGCTTGGCCTTTCTCCATGGCTGGGAAACTGAGGCACCCAAGGCAGATGACTGCATCTAAGCCACAGATGGCCAGAGGGTTTCAGGCAAAGCTGGGCACTGAGTTTTGATCCAAGCTATTTAGACCACACATCATGTCTGATGACTAAAACGATGGCATCAATACTCTGCTTCAAACTCTGCTTGGCTCTGGAAAAGGAGACAATTAAAATGGTAGGAAAATTCCTGTTATTAAATGTCCACAGGGAAGCTGAACTGACAAATAAGAAACAAATTCACAAGTATCAGTAAATAGCATGTTGAGCTATAGAAATAAAGGAGAAAGAAGTAAACAAGGCCATGTCTCCATAGCAAAATACTCACACCAGTACAGCTATAACTGCCCTGGAAACCTCTCATCTCAGGGCAAGGAGGCCTTTTGGGCCATGGCTTCAGAAATTAGGTAGTCTGCAAATAGTCTTGCTTTTAAGTGTCTTATCCTCTCAGGTGGATATTTTAAAAAAATAAAATAAAACTTTGTCAATTTAGAGTCACCCCTCACCTAACGCTGAGTATTTTCATTGATAAAGTGGAAGCCTTATCACAGCCCCTGTGCAGATAAACTCTCTCCACTTCTTGCAGGATTCTCCATGCAGGATCCATCTCCAGTGCTGCCCCCCGAGTGTTTGCTGGTTGTTACTGTGCTCCCTCACAGCCTCCAATCTCGGAGAGCATCAAAGGGGAAGGAATGCCACTTGCCTAAACGTGATAGACTATTGCTGCAGGCAGGAGTAACTTGTGCTGTCAGTGTTCAATTAGCACCAAGTTAAACTAAATGTCTTGTGAATATTTCATAACGATCTGCCAGCATCGTATCTGAACTCTCTGGCTTTTACCAAGCCATTTCCCTTCCAAAGTGACATGATGTGGAATTAAAGAGGAATGATGAGCCAATCTCGCTTGTTTGAGTATCTGCTCAAGAATTACACTGTATAACTAAAAAGTAGTAATAATTTTTAAAAAAGCACAAAATACCCCAGCAACAACTGTCACCTAAAATTATCCTTTGATAATAAACTGTCTTTGAACAAAGTGAGAGTTTACACACAGTTCTTTTTCTGACTGTAAATTTATTGCAGCTTTCCCATTCACTTTGCAAGTTGCAAGAGCTGATGTAAGCTTTTATATTTCCCATTTGTTTTTCACACAAAGCCGAGGAGTTAAATGGGTTGGAATAGACTTTAAAAGCCAGGGCTAACTTTAAGTTGGACTGCAGAACGTGTGGCAGGCACAGGTGAGCTGCAGGAGAGAGCCAGCCTGGGCTGGGCTGCGTGCGAGAGGCAGCAGCTCCGAGCAGAGCTCGCTGTGGGATCTGGGGCAGAAAAAAAACCCCACAAATGCAAATAACTCGGTGCTGCAAAGCAGCCACGGTGCAGACACGCAAATCCCAGGCTGCTGCAGCTGCTGTGGGACCTGCCTCACCTGCCTGGGGGTCCTGGCCGCTGTCCCCAGGGAGCTGACTCAGACTAGCAGCAGCAATTGGAGAATCCACTGAGCCCTGGCACAGGAGGAAAGAGCTGCAGAAAGCAGAGGCAGCAAAATCTCAGGGGTGACCGTGCTGATGGCTCACAGCCCCCCAGAAGGACAGAGGCCTTCTCCAAAGAGGGAGAGGTGCCACAGGGCACCAAGAGTCTCTTCAGCTGAGGCTGCCAACAAGGAGATCAGCTGGTTCCAACACTAATGGAGCAAAGCCACCAATTCACCTCACCTCATCCATCACAGCCCCGATGATAAATGATCCTGGGTTTGCACCAGCCTGGGCTGATGATGCTCTGCAAAACACAACCAAATTGTCCAGCTCTGCTCGCAGAGGAGATGGTCCCCTCAGGCCAGGAAGGGCAGGCTAAGCTAGAAACTTCTGCTGGCCTGGCTACACAGGCTGGCATGAATGTTCCAGGGCAGGTCCTAGGCACAAGCAGAACAAGTGCTGAGACAGGTTTTTAAGTTAACTCAGCAAGTAAAGAGCAGTGGTGAGTCTGAAATAACCATGGGGACTGAACCATTTCCCTTGGCCAATGCCAAGTGACCCACGGCTACTGTCACCCAGCAATGTGGCCTTTGGGTCTGGAGTCTCATCACCCCCTGATGTTACAGGGAAATAGTTTCCTTTTTATTCATTTATCTGTTTATTATTTCAAAGATTTTAAATTATTTGTTTATTTATCAAAATTATCTATTTATTTATCTATTTATTTTATTTTTTTAGCTATCTGCCCATAAAGGAAAAAAAAAAAAGGTCACACCTCTTTTGCTAGTGAAGACTTGGTAAGAAAAGCCACTGGGAGCTATTCCACAGCACTGAATGCAATAGTTACCTGTTGCTACAACTCTGCTGATATAACAGATAAAACTTGCTCCTATAGGCAGGACCTGGGCTTTGCCATTTTCAGAATATCACCATATAGCATAATATATAAATGTATAGCAGCTCTTCCCCTTGGTGCCCAGTTTGATCACTCACTTTGCTGGCACAGCCCCTGCAGGAGCATCAGACCCACACTGCCCGTGGCAAGGGGAGCTGCTGCTGGCCCTGCAGAGACACTCCTGTCCCAAAGAGCCCAGCTGGCAGCAGCAGCTGGGGCAGGGAGCTCTCACACACACAGCCAGCCACAGCCTTCCTTCTCCCCAGGGTGCTGCAGGGGTGCACACCATGGCTCAGGTCCCAAGGACACGGCCTGGCTCCATCCCCATGGCAGAGCTTCAAGGGAAGGGTGCTACAGCACACAAACACACAAAAATACCCTTGGAAAGAGAGGGGGAGATGGAGGAAGGAGAGCCAAGGAACTTGAGAGATAGCAGAGACACCTGGAGAGACAGAGCCAGAGCTGGGGGAGAAAACAGGACACAGCTCTATCCCCAGGCCCGGGGCACTGCTGTTAAACCCTCCACCAAGACATGCTGATTAACTCCCCTCCTGCCCAGATAAGGAGGGAGTTGGCTCTGCTGGAGAGGGGGATTGGCAGGAAGCCCCATTCCCTCCTCTCCACTCGCACCTCAGTGATCTGCATGCTGCCTGTGGGGGATGAAGCCCAGTGCAGTGATGTTTAAAGGCTCCCATCATTTGTTTAACAGACCTGAATACCTACCAGCATTTAACTGCTGCAGACATCGATGTGTTACAAACGGCAAACCAAACCCAAGCGAGGCTGGGCTGGAATATTAATCCATCCCTTCAAGGGCAATGGAAACAGGGAAGATCCCACAGATCACGTAGAAAGGGAGGATTGGGCTGTGGACAGGCAGCCTCATTAACACCGAACACCCCGACCCTTCCCAGCTACAAACACTGACATTTACCCTCCCCAAAAGGCTGAACTAATATCCTGATAGTGCTGCTGGCACTCTTCCAGCAGATGGTTTTGTACATAGACCTGCTGGGGTTTTTGACACAGTCACTTGTCTGAGTGCCAACATCTGAAAAATAACTCAGGAGGCCTTTTATGGCTCTAAATTTGAGGCTTTTGGGACTTTTTCCATTTTTTTCCTTGTTAGACCATTGCAAAGAATGCGAACACTGCTAAAGTCATGGAATAGATTTCCCTGATTGTGTGTTCAGCTGTACAGCAGTTGCCAGGGTAAATTCAAGGATGTGCTTTAAAATGCCAAAATATATTAATAACACTTGTCTATGAAAATAATGATTATAGGAAAGGGATTTATTTGTAAACCTTACAGAGAAAACACAATTCATCCCATATTTTGCTGTGGAAAAGTCCCACATGGATTGAACCTTCAGCTGGTGAGCTGAAAACTGCAGGAGCTGGAAAAACTCCAGGGGCTGGAACTCTCCCAATGTTTCCAGAGCTTTTCTGACCCACCCAGTCCCACTGGCTTTTAGCAGGTTGTTAGAAATAATCAGAAGGCTGTAAAAATAATATTTCTGCCTTGATTAACGTGATGTTCCAGTCTGCTGTTGGGTTTTGTCCTTGATAATCAGAGGGCAGAGGCAGATGCTGAGTGTGCAATCACCAGTCACCAGTCAGCCCCCCAGCACAGACAGGGAAAAAAGAAAGAGATCCAAGGGGAGAGTCACAGGAGAAATAATTACACAGCTTTGAGAAGGAACAGCACATGTGTAAGTCCTGTGAACAAGGGGCCCTGGCAGGACAGGGAATGAAGAAGGGCTTTGCTGTTCCCTCACCTGTCAGAGGTGCTCACCCATCCCCAGGCACAGGGAGGAGTGTGACAGTCACTGAGTTAAGGGCTCTCAAAAGCTGAGCCTGTGCAGTGGCAGCGACACAGCAAAGGTGCCACAGCAGCCACGGGGACACAGAAGGATTGCCAGGACTCCCATTGCCCAGGCAGGACCCCTGACCTTCGGCTGCACTTGGATTCCAGAGAGGACTGGCCGAGCATCAGCTCCTGCTCCTCTGCACAGGGAGCTCTCAGTGTCCCCAGTGTCCCTCACCCTCTGCAGAGGGTTCTACAGCAAACCCAGCTTTTCCTGCCAGCCACATTCCCCTGGCTCCCTCTGCCAGCAGGGTGGGCACCCCTGTGCCCCTCCTTGCAGATCTCTGTGGTTGGAACACATGAAAAAAATCCCAATTTTTTTTTTTTTAATAGTTCACCTGGTGCCTGCAGGTTTCTGTGAGATATTTTATTACATTAGTGTTGTCAAATGGTGACATTTCTGAGTGTAAGTCATAGGGTTGTTGTTAATGCCAATTTAATGGTGCTAAAATGATTAAATATGGCAGGCTTTTAAATAATGAGGTACATAAAAGGTGTTAATAACCTCTTAAGTGCTTTAATAATATTCTGTGCTATCATAAAATGTTAGTAATTGGACCTCTTAACTTTCATCTGCCATAAAGTAATGAAAGAAAAAAATCTCAACAGAGGCGCTGAATGGCTGAAGATTTTGCTTAAATAAAAGAAAAAAAATTGAACAATGGTAAAACTGAGTCCCTATTTGTTAAAAAAAAAAAAAAAAAAAAAAAAGAAAGAAAAAAGAAAGAAAAAAAGTGTAAGAATTAGCTGGAAAACCCAGTGGAACATGCATTTTAATATCATGCAAATTCTTAGCATTTCCAAAAAATGCGTTTGGTGTAAGGTACTGCAAGAACAAAGGATCCCAGTGAAGGCAACGATGGCTCAGTGCTAAACCCAACATCGGAGGAGCTGCTGAGTCTGACGTGAGACAAACCTGTGTGTCACTTGTGTGAGTTAGAAACAGCAGCTTTCCTGTACAGAGGATCACAGAATCTCCTGATAACAGAGCTAAGCTCAGCCTGGGCTGCTCCTGCAGCTGAACAGAGCTTACACAGGTTAAAACCTGCAGATCTGCTCCTGTGAAAGCTCTTCTGGGACAGGCAGGGCTGCAAACCCCAGAATTTCAGAGGAAGTGCAAGTGCTAAAGGCTGAAGGATCACTCAGTGCCCCCACAGGTAATGAATTCTCAGAGCTGAGGGGCACCCACTGAAGCACAAAACTGGATTGACGGCATGCGGAACAGCCAAACGTAATTAAAATTCTAAACAGGGAGGCCAAATAGGAATATCTAAATAAAATTTGGACAGGATCCTGGGTAAGCAGCAGCTTCAACAGAAAAGGCCAGAGGTCTGTAAAATCCCCTCCAGGCTGCTGCTTGAATCCCATCCAGCGAGTAGCTAGAGGAGCTGCAGCAGTGTCCATAAAATGTGCTGGGCTGGTATTGCCTTAAAAGGCTCCCTGGGATAATGTCCAGGGATGTTCCTTAGGTCCCCTCCTCCCAAACAGCAATCCAACCCAATCAAATTATTGTGAGAAACCTGCATCAGCAAAATAACTTTCATTAATGGGTATTTGCAGGTTCCTGGCTCAATGGCTCTCAGGGAAGCCTTTTAAGGTCTCTAGCTGCTGCCTGACGTGCTTTGCTTTTCTTTATTGCCCATTAACATGTGCACCCAGTTCTTTTAAAGAACAGGTGCTTTGAACAGACTCTAAAAAATAAAGGAAATCAGAATTTTGGGGCTAACCATTTAATAGTGGTGCAACAGAGCCCTTTTGAGCCATGAATCCCACCCCTGTGAAATGGGGCGCTGTGATTTTCTCCAGCCTCTATTTATAACATTTCATCACACAGCGGGGAGGGGGCACAGGCCCACGTGAGCCAGGCAACCAATGCTCAGCAGCAGCAACAACAGGGAACAGCAGAAGCCAAGAGTTTGCCTATAGGCATTGAAAAATTATAACGAGCAAATCGATTTTGAGGAGTCTAAATTTGCTTGGAGATAAATCAGGAGCCGAACAAATGCTCTATCTAACAGAGAAATGATTCACCAAGTACAGTGTTCCTACAGCCACTCAGAATGCTCTTGGCTGCTCTGAATGTTGGCTTTTTTTTTTTTTTCTTATTTATTTCTCAGACAAGACCATTATTATTTTCTTGTTGCAGGTCTAGTGCTGATCCCACTGCAATCAAAGGCAAATTCTCCATTAGTTTCAATGAAGAACTTGGTCTCCTAAAAGCAATTTTTCATCAATACCTAAAGTACTTCTTTGACTCTCATATTTAAGAGTGAGACTCTGCTCCCCACCCATCAGCACCTCTCCCCAGAACAGCTACAATTTGCAATGTCCCACTGCAGGCCCCAGCATCCCAGAACAGATCGTATTTCTAAGAGAGATGCTCTCTGCTTCATTTGATGTGCCCATTACTTGAGAACTGTCTCTCCTTTTGTCCATTAGCTAAATTCTGGATGAGCTTATTATTCTGCTTTGGTTTGTAACAATCCCACTGGATCCATCTCTATGCTTATTAGGATTTTAGAAATGCAATCTAATTTGTGCTAAAGCATACAAATTCGGCTCCCCTATGATCTATGCTGTTCAACACCCCACTCCTCTGTCTGCAGCGCTGCTCTGATCTCTGCACATCAGTGGAAGGAGCAGTGAGGGGGTACAGGCCAAGCAGGGACCCCCACTGAGGGGAATACCTGAGCTCTGGTGAGCCACGGGACCAGAAGTGAAACCAATTGGTTTATAGGTAGCTCTATTAAATTCCTTTTCAACTCCCCATGAAATACTCATTTCTTCAGCTTGACTGGAAATCATCAACCTCCTTTGGTGGCCCTGAGAGCAATCTATTTTGAACAAAGTTCCTGGAATCAAAACATGGGCAAAGCCAAAGAGATGCTCATGTGCTTTTTACACCCATGCTCTGTTTTTTTGTCTCACACCAGTTCAGACTGCAGCCAGTGCAAGTCCCTGCCCTGATCTGAGCACATCTTCACTAGCACAGAGAAGAAATACAGCCAAACAGCTGGCAGGGGCTGGCTGATGGTGTTGGTTGGGTAAGTTAATTAAGAGCAGAAGTTATTTTTCACTAGATAGGTTAAAAAATACACAGAGCAAGTGTTTAATTTTGTGATTTGGTAGCTTTGGTTTCTGGAGAAAAATCTCCAAACATTACACTGAGCTTTGGTGTGGCTGCAGCACAGCACAGACACGGCACAGACACTTCCAGTTTCTTCTTGATTTCCCCTGAGAAGTCTCTCATGCCAACCCAATACTCAAAAGAGTCACCTCCTCTGGTTCCCCACCTGAACTTTGTCCCATTTTACCAGGTATCGTTCTCACCCCACCAGAGGAGTGCCAGAACATGGTGATGCCACCGCAAGGAAAAAGTTTTTTCTCCCTTCATTAGATCAGAGTCCAGAGTGGACTCTGCAGTGGGCAGAGAGAGCAGAGGGATGGCCACCAGCAGCTCCTGGGACACTCCTAGAACCACAAGAGCCACCATGGCAGCTCAGTGACACTGCCACAATCACAGGGCCACCCTGGCCACCAACTTGGGCAGCCTGGACTCTTCTCGTCAAGGCTGAGTAACAAATACTTGGTTTCTCCAAACTCCCTCCTAACTTCAACAAGCCTTGTCCTCCTAAAGACTCTCTGAGTACCACTTAGTGCTTAATAAATGCTCTGCCTCATGAAAAAGAAACAGATAAAATCAATAAAGTGCCTGCAAAGTTGCTTTGTACCGTCTCACATGCATATTTAGAAACCCTCTTTTCCCTGCCACTCACCTCATGGATCTATTCCTGGAGAATAAAAACTGGGATATACTTTGCAGCCAAAAGTAAAGTCATAAAGAAGTTTGCTCACGTTCCTCGACACATGAGATATAGAGTTAATTAAAAATTGTTCTCTGTACAACAGGTTTGTTTCACTGGAAAATGTCACTGATGTAAGGCTGTTCTACTCTTGTTGCCAACTACATTGAATTGACTCCATTATAAGCTTACTCCTTCCCCCTCCCCATTACTTTTCTTCCAATAATAAACCAGAGAGGTCTTAGAGCCCACTTTTTTATTGGAAAAAGTGCATTAGGATTAGCTGAGTTGGAGCAGTCATTTTATGCCCCTCCAGTCCCTGTTTATCTGTGGCTTTACAGAAGCAGCAAATACTTGCTCCAGTCCTGCACAGTATAAATGAGATTTTTGATCCTACAGGCATGGTGCTGTTAAAAGATTTTTAATTAGATAAATACATTTTATAAAAAGATTTTGCAGAATAGTTGCCTCTAGCAACTGTAACAATCTTGAAGCTTCATCTTCTAAAAGGAAAGAAAACTCTTGCAGGAGGCTGGTTGTGTTATATAAAAATGAAAGATGGTATTACAGAATTAATAGGAAGGGGCCAATGGAAATGCAGCCCCGCTCCTGGAAACGGGAGTTTGTTTCATTACTGACTTCAAACAGCACATGGATTTGTGCTCTAATTTTTCCATCCAGATTTCCAAGTGTCAGCCCTGGGCTGGAGGAGTATCTGGAGCAGGCTGGAGGAGATGTGGTGAGCGCTCTGTTTCCACAGCTGCCGAGGCTCCGTGCACCCTCAGCTGCCAGGGAAGCGCTGCCCCGGCTCCGGGCCATCTTCACCCGGAGGATGTCACCATAACCCCCTGTGCAGCACACAGCTTCATTCCCTTGCCATCCTGGAAGTGTCCTTCAGATCAGGGAAAGCTCTGGTAGCTGTCCCTCCCTGCCCGAGGATGGAGAACATCCCACAGACAGCGCATTTCCAGGGCACACTGCCCCTGGCACAGACAGGAGGGGAACCCAGCCCTCCTGAGCCCACCAGCTCTCAGCCCTAGGGAAGAGCAAGGAAAAGTGTAGATAAGGGCCCAATTCATGCCAAGGTGACAGGGACTGTTCCCATGCCCTTTTTCCATCCAGCTCAGAGCCGTGGTGAGGATGCTCGGAGCCGCTCCCCGATGCCACGGCCCCAAAGGCCCCAAAGGCCCCAAAGGCCCTCGCTGCTGTGGGGCAGGGACTCCACAGGACATTCCCTCTTCCCCTTTCACACCCCAGTGAGTGAAGCCTCACAAGACGCTGTCGAGGTGGGGAGTTTTATCCCTGCAGACTCAGTGCAGGATAGCAGCTGGAATGGGAACTTTTCCATGCTCACCCCCATAGTCAGTATATTTAGCCCTGACCTAGAAAGACCATCCTTTCTAGGGCTGAGTTGTGATTCAGACAGTCTGCTTGCTGAGCAGAGACTGCCAACTGTGCCGAATCATAGCTGATTAGAGGTGGGAGAGAGCCTGAAAAACAATACACCCAGGCAAATGCAGTGGGTTTGGAGCATTTCATGGAAATTATATTTAACACCATTCTGGTGACTTAAAGAAAAGTTAAAACAAACAACCCTCGCACCTTCCAAAATAACCCTACCTGTCTCTGGTGGGAGAGGAGAGACTGGCAAAGGGTTGCTATTTTAAATCACAGTGGAACAGGGTAAAGAAAGAATATACATGTAGGTAAATCCATACATAGGTATTATAGATACATACACACACATCCCCAAATGAAGCAGAGAACTCACTGTGTGAGAAAGGAAGGGTGGACAGAGAAGCAGATACTTTTTATTTTTGCATTTTAGGGGAAATTCTACCTTGAAGCAAAACAAATTCAATTGTGTCTAAGGGGAAACAAGAACAACAACAAAAAAAATCCAGCAAAAACCATGAGAAGATGTCTGGAGACATTGTGCTCATACAGAAATGTCTGCTGGCAGGTCAAAAAGTGTCCAATCAGCCCAGCGTGGGACTGGAGCTTGTATCCCACAGGCAATTATCCTCTGCCTGCAGACACTCTCAGGCCATCCCTGGGATTTGAAGGAGAAATCTTATCTGCAGGCCTGTGAGAAAGCAGAAGGAGGCACATGGTGTCCTTGTACACCAGTAAAACAACCAGGGAGTTAAACTGGAAAACACTCCAGCCTGGAGACAGCAGAACAGGAGACTAAACACAACAGTTTAACAAATAATTACAGGTTCTTTATACGGCCTAGAATTTGTAATCCACCTTCATCCACTTCTCTTTGCACAGTTTAGAATTACAATGCCAAAGGGATCACAGGGAATCATGAAATAATGTCCTGCATTTGAGTGCAGAGCAGACAGTCTGGGATGGTTTTAGATACTCTTTTCATGAAACATTTACTGTGTGGCACCCAAGTGTTCCCTCCATTGTACCTTGGCAAACACAGCGGACACGCTGCTACAGGCACTCACACAGACAGGATGTTTGCAGACATTAAAAGTGATGAGGGGGGGAAAAAAAGAAAAACCCTGACCTGGATAAGTTCTCCTTGATTTAAATTCAGAAAAGTGTGGGCATTGAATATTATCTCCATAATAAATTTGCCACACCATAAAACAGAGTGGGGAATCAAGAAGCGATATCTTGCATTTCAACAAATGCTCAGTCTCTGAGGACCCCACCATCCCTTGCTATGTAGGAGTACAATTTATCATCTGTATTTTTCATCTTAACTGCATGAAGAAGAGGGTATTATGACAGTGGTGCTGGACTGATATTTGGGGGACTGTGAATCCATTACCTGCAGCAGACTCCCTGACTCCTCAGTAAGCCCCAGCTGCTTGGTTTCCCATCTGCATTTCCATTTCAGAGAAACTTGAAATCATTGTCAAAAATGGAACAGAAAATATCTAAGGTCAAATAAAAGATACAGTTTGACTATAAATAAAAAAGGGTCTTATATTTTAAGTGGGTTTTAAACACTTATAAAGGAGAAATTGCAAACTGGCAGCTTGCTTAAAAATACCTTCAAAAACATTTCACCTTTTTCATATTTTTTTTTTTCCCATACACGACTATTTTGTTAAATTGACATTGGTTTGGGAAATACTCCAGGATTGCCTACTCTGCATTTTTTGCCCCCCATAAATGACCAACATCATAGACTCAGATCTAATCATGAAGATTCTTTTAACGAAGTATGTAACAAAGGCTTTACTTTAAGCACAAGCTTAAATCGTTTGGTTTTAGCGAGTTAAGCACAATTAAGGAACTGCCAAGTGCTTTTCTGGGGGAGTCTGGATTCAAGCACCAAGCGAGCACTCAGGCTGAGTGGGGTGAACATGGTGAAAACTGAAAATAAAGCATGGATAAACAGAAAATAAGCATGGCACTTGGAGACTGTGCGCTTTGCTGGTAGAGTATTTCTAAGGTGTGTTTTGTATGTTTGAAAAAAATCCTGTTATTCAGGAGCCTGGAATTGCTCTTCCATCCCCATTGCTGATGAATAGCAGAGGCACAGCATGCAGCCCTTTATTCCGAGGGAACCTTAATCACTCCCCTCCCGAAACTGCTGCTCCATTTGACTGACAGAATTAGAAGCAATCCACATATTGGAGGGGGAAAAAAAGAAAGGCAGACCCATTTGGTTGTCAGACTGTGGGTACATACACAAAGCTTTTAGCAAAAAAGAAAAAAAAAAAAAAAAAGAAGGAAGAAAAAAGAAGAGAAAGTTGTTGCCCTCCTAAATGACATCTATATTAATGACATGAATGACAGACTTAAGGGGAAAATTATAAATCTTTCTTTCCAGCTTTTCTTTTTATTGCCCAACCATATATTTCATCTTTCCAGGGAGCAGGGCCATTAAACCCAGAGCTGACAGAGGTGAGAGCTGTCAAGAAGCTGCAGCCAGGCCCCTCTGGAGCAGGAGCAGCCCTCTGGGTCTCTCTGCCCAGGGTGAGACCCTGGAGCACCAGCAGCACCAATCCAACCCAGGCCACCTTCCCTGCATGGCAAAGGAGAGCTCCAGGCACCCAGGAGGGGCTGTGCACTTGGCCAGGGGTCCCAGGAGCCCTGGAACACCCAACCTTTGGGACTCCCCACTCCTCGATACCCTGCTGCAGAGGGATTAGGCAGAGGGGATGTTCTGCCCCTGTTTTTATGGCAGAAGAGCTCTCTGGGGCTGCCAGCAGCAGCATCCAGGGTGACCCCAAAGTCCCCAGAGGATGTTCTCTGTGCTGGCAGCTGTAGCTTTTCTGTCTCTCTGAAGGAGCTTTGGAGTCCTGATGGAGAGAAGAATGTTGGCTCTCCTTTCCCGTGCCATACACGAGGCTGCCTCTGTCTCCAGAGTAGCCACAGATTTCTGCATTTCTGTTTTGTTCATTTCCCTATGCAGTCTCCAGGGAAAACAAGAGGAAGACAAAGAAACCCCAGGGATCACAGACACAGATGTAATCATCTTCAGTTAAAAATAATTCCTTTATATGTCCCTAGACCAAGTTCCATTTTCCTTGGAGGTGATACATAACTAATAAAAGTGATAGACCCCCTCTGCAGTTGGGTGTTCATGTGTATATTCATTTACACATACACATATTAATTTTTCTTTTTACATAGGAGCCTCCTGTGAAAGATCATTATGGTCTTGTGGAACTGCCTGTGCTCAGACACACTGCAAAGATACTTCCTTGGGTTTTATTGTCTGTGACCACTATACTTATATTTTATAGCAGCCTAATTACAGACGATTCCCTTTAAATGCTGACATGCAGTGCTAAGTTATTCTGCAGGTGAATGAGTAGATGTAACATTTCTCTGTGTTCTCTGAAATTGTGTGGTAGTATTAACTGGATTTGTCAACAGCAGGACTGTCTGGAGAAATTATTCCATTTAAAAAAGGTCCTTGGTTTCCCATCACCAGCAGCACTGAATCCACAGTGTTTGGGGAATGGTTATGTCATGGAGGAAGTGGAGGATTAAAAATTAAATTGGTTTGTTTGAAACCTCCCACACTGCCTAGTTTATAACAATAAAAGGCAATGATGGTTCTTTAAAAATCAATTGAGGGGATAGAATTAAGAAAAAAATAAATTAATAATCCAGGTGAGGCCAAGTCTGGCTCTCTGGCTCTACCTGTGCCACACAACCTAAACAGATACAGTTCCAATTTTTTTCCTAGCACTGCTTCCATAGATAATAAAACTAATTTAATTTTCTGTCACTCTTCTCATTTTAATGGACACCCAGAGATTTCGCAGCCGTAGGAGAACAGCGCACAAAACCACATCTTTTCTGGAACGAAGAGACACGGAAAAAGAAAAATCATGTGTGGAAATGCCAGAAGAAACATTGTCATGAAAAACAGGCTTTAAATATTGAAAACATATAAAGGACAACACAGAGCACAGGAGAAACAGGCTGAATAAAACATGCTGCTATTAAAGCCCTGGAGCTCAGTCCTGGAGGGATGCGCAGTTTCCTGGCGCAGGCTGTGATTTTTCGGGGATGCTGAGTGCCGCTGGAAGGCCGTGGCTCTGCAGAGACACGGTGCCTGCAGAGCAGTCCCCGTGCTGTGACAGGTAGCGACTCCCTCCCAGGCTCAGTCTGGCACATCAAAACCCAACAGGATCTTTCTTTTTTCGGCTCTGTGCCTCGGAGGCTCTCGCACGGTGCCGCTACCCCTGCTCATCCCACCCCGGCGATGAGCGCAGTATAAATAGCTACCAGTAGATGACAGATAGAACATGGACATGACAACAGTGTCCTCCCCCTGCTCCCACAGTCGGCACAGCAATTCCTGTCGTGATCCACTCCTTCCTGGGGCTGTGGGAGCACAGTGGCGCTGGCAGGAGTCGAGCTGACTCCAGGCAAACTCCTCACCCTGTCCCCGAAACCCCATCCGAGGTGAAGGTGCAGGTGAATATTTATCTGAGCAAAGTAATAACCTCAGGGTTAATGAGGACTTAGCATAATTTAAGAGATGGTCATAAGTGGGAATCCATGTCATTTGTTCAGTGCTTCAGCGAGCTCCCACTTTGGCTCTTTTTTCCCCTAAACCCCTGCAGCACTGCTATCCGGCTCAGGGATAATGGAGGGGATTAAAAACCAGCTCCTCATCTCTTGCTAATTCTGCTTGCCTCACTGTCCTATATCCAAAGCAACAAAACAGGGGCAGGATGTCCAGCTTTGGGAGCCATCATTTGGTTTGACTGGCAAGAGGCCAGGGAAGAGCAGAAAGGAGTGATAAGAGATGTGGAAAACATGACCTGTAAGGAAAGGCTGTAGGAATTGGGTTTGTTTAGTCTAGAGAGGAAAAGAATGAGCAAAGATTTGATAAGAGAAAAGATATGACAGAAGTCTTCCAACATGCAGAAGTTTGTTATAAAGAGAACAATACTCTTCTTGTTCCTTCAGAAGTCACCTTATTTGCAGCAAAGACAAGTGGGGTTAAGGCTTTAGGAAAACATCTTTCCTACGTGCAGGAACAGGGAAATCCTGGACAGGCAGCTCTGGTGTCTCCTCTGCACCGAGGGCTTTCAGAACAGGTTATTGAGGCAGGGGCCACATTCCTCTGACAGCTTCCTCCTGCAGACCCAGTCCAGGCTGTGCCTTTGGGGATGTGACCATGTGCAGATGCCACATTTTGGCAACTGCCTTCGTGTGTGCATGGCCACCCAGAGCAATGGCAGTGTCCTGGTAAGGAGAGGAGCCCTGGCCTGAAGTCAGAAGAGAACTGCCTTGCAGAAGTCAATCCCCAGTCCTGCAAAGCTGGTAAATATTTCACGAGGTTGACACAGCCTCAAACTCCACAGGCTTGGCAAAGCCTGCCCGGCCGCTCTCCTCACGAGCTGTAAAGAGTCTGGATTCAGCTCCGAGCTGGCAACGTGTTGAAGACACATGGGGCAGAAAAGAAACCAAACTTGCTCTGTTTAGACTGACATTGGCTCCCCACTGTTGACAGCAGTCCAGATTTGGGGTCTGGTCTTTCTCCCACTGAATTCCACAGGGAATTTTCCGTTGGCATCAATGAGGGCAGTAATAAGCCATTGTATCTGTCAGTGCAGATTGCCAATGGAAGACAAACTGGAACTGCTAAGTGCTGTCTGTAATGAGAGATCTTTTTTTCCTGCCCCCCTCCTCTCTCTCAAGTCCATTTTCAGACCATAACCACATTTTAATGAATAAAAAGTTGTTGTTTCAAATCTTTGCAGAACTGCAGTCCCTTGCCAAGCCTGTTTTTCTTCTGGAAAGACAGATGCATGTGCTCACATTATGGTAGTAGTTTTTTACATGCCATATATTTTCAGTGATGTTCATGAAACTAGAATTAGTGACACTAATAATGACAAATCAGAGGGCTAATATTGTTTAACCTTGTTAAAGAGTGTTATTACATTTACATGTTCCCACAGAGTAAATGCTGTTCAACTCAGACATATGTCTTGCTATCTGTTTATTTTTATGAATCAGAAATGAATCAGCAGTCAAAGAGTGTCCTGTAGATTTACTTGTCTCATATACCATTTTAGAAGGAGAAAAAAAACCCTTTACTAGGGCTCACAGAATCATTTTGTATTCAGCAGAGGCATAATAATACTATCAAATTAATTTTAATCAATAAGAGAGAATATTGCAGGTCTGCACTAACCCCAAAATGCTGGGCCATTGAGGGGACCAGCTCCTGCTGGTGTAACACTCATTCCTATTCCGAGAGTGAAGGCAAAACTACACCTTCAAATCTGATCTCCTGTGTGCCGCTGTCTGGTTTGCACTGCTGGTGAGCAGATACAGAACTGCCTTTTCCTCGAGCCAAAGACCCTTTCAGGATGTAAAGAGCAAAGGCACAGTGTAGTCTGCAGCACTTAGGTTCTATTTGTGGACAAGACCTACAGTAATTTCAGAGCTGAAAAGTGATTTTCTCTCTGCACTCTACTCAGCAGATAAATAAAATAAAATTACAGTCACTAATATGATGTTTCTGTCCTTATCCTTCTTCGATACTCAGGAACTTTTGAGGAAAGTGTTAGAATCATTGGATAAGACTTCGAGAAGAATCCCCTGCTCTTCGAATTGTTAGTTCTCTAACTTGTCCAGCCCTTATTTGTAAGCAACTGATAACAGACTTGATAATCTCTGCCTTAAAAAAAAATAAAATCAATACACTGCTTCAGAAATTTGACCAAAAAAAGGTTATGTAAGAGGTAAGAAAAACATCACACTTTCTTAAAGCATTAGATATTCCAAGAATTACAGAAGGTAATTTAAATTCAACTCAGCCACTACTGTTGCAATATTGAGGTTTTAAAGTCAGTTTATTTATATTTTAACTTTGCAGTTTCCCATAAGGCATGGTCAAAGTCTTTAACAGAATCACTGACATTAGGAATTCTCGTCCTCCTTTTCCCTTGCTCCTTATCAAGTGTACTTTGTTTCCTGCAATGGTTTATTGGGACCATCTGCATCTCCTCCTGTTTTCTCTCAGGCATGGAGATAAGATTTCACCTTTGGATGTCTGGTTGAAGTCCAGCTGGCAGTGGGGATGTGTTTGGTGGCGGTGGCTCCGTGCCTGTTGCATGCACGCGCCAGTCTCACATGGTGGCGACAGAAAATCCCACGTGAGCACCATCCTCTGTGTTCAGCACCAGCTTCATTTCCCTCCTCAAGGCCAGGGCCAAGAGCTTTGAATCCAACTACCTGAAAAATAAACTGCCCCAAGTCCCTGCCCTGTGATTGAACAAACAGCCGGGTTTTACAGAGACTGAGGCCTCACGGATGTGATGGCAAGGCCTGGAGGGATGAGCAGGACACCCTTCACCAAATCAACACCCAAACTGCTCTCCACGCTTTTTAAACTGCTTTTGGGACAAATTATGTCATTGCAGCTGCCTCCCACTCCTGTCATTGCTGTCCTCCTTTCTGATCCCACTGTCCAGCCTGAGAGCAGCTGATTGTCTCAGCACCCCCTCAGGATTTCCAGAGCACAGACCCACAGCAGCCATCACCAGGAACAGCAAAAGCAACAGGGCACTTCCACCCAAAGCTGCCCCAGAAGAGGAATTTGCCACAGGAAGAGGATCCATCTATCCCACACAGCTCAGAGAGCTTTTGGATGTCTGGCCATCCTACCCTTCTTCCCTATTATTGCTTTCTGCTCTATTCTGTACTTGAACATGAAGTGAAAAACCTTGATTTCAGCCTTTGGCGGGGCTGATTCTCTCACCAAGGCCAGCCCAGCTGGGAAATCTGGTTTCTTTGCAGCCAAGGCCTGGTAAAACACGCCACAGCAAATGGTTGGAAAGTGAAATCAGCCCCCAGCAGAAGGGGTGGAGGACAGCATGTCCTGGAGCAGGGGGAAGGATGGGAGAGCTCTCCTTCACCATTTAACTAGAAACCCCACAGAAATGTTGCAGTCTTTGAAGATAATAGAAGCAAAGACAATTCCTTTCTTCTCCCTTTTCTCCTCCTTTCCTCCCATCATTTTGGAGACACATTATCCACACTGAGGGTCAAGTACCCAGCAAACAAAACATTTTTCAAAAGCTCATTGTGAATGTTTGCAATGCAGACAAACAATCTCGAGCCTCACTGCACATTCTCCCAAGAAACCAAAGGAACACCTTGTGCACTGTATCTTTTGTTTCTTTCTTTTGTAATTCTATAAATATTTTTATTCTTTTTCATTTAGTATTTCACAAAGTAGAAGAAACTCCTAATCTTTGTTCTGCCTATTCGATGTTTAGAAAAGCCAAGGAGACAAATCTATAAACAAGCTTTCTCTGTTTGTTAGATTTTTTTTTTTTTTCCTTCTTAAATACAGGCTGCAAGTCTCAGAAAAAGTCAAGGACTCGAGTTTCTCTTTGTTTTGAGTGTCTGGCTGCATCTACTGTGCTAAAGTGTCAGCTCCAGATAAATAAGGGAATGAAAACAGAGAAGGTCTATTTAAGAAAAAAATGTCTGTCCTTCAAAGTCTGAAGAGATAGAAGTGGATTTATTGTCCCCTGGGCAACATCCAGGGAATGTTTTGGAACCTTGAGGCAAATTGTGGACACTGGAGCCACAGTCTTTAGAGGTTTTGTGTGTCTCTAATATTGCACTGAGATCTGAACTGCTTCAGATCCAGAAAAGTGAAATAGTGGATTAAAACCATAAAGGAAGGGGGCACAAGGAGATCCTTACACTGTGGCTTATCCCATCCCTTTTCTGGCATATTCTGAGGAATGGATGTACAATTTCTGGGCCTTGGGCAAAAGTGGGCTTTTCTAAAGCACCTCTGCAGAAATATCACAGCTTATATAATCATTTCAATTAGTACAGTGCAGTCTTGCTTATTTGGACTCATGTGATTACCTGAGAACCAAGGCTGAATTAATTTAAAAGGTAAAAAAAAAATAAAAGTAAGTGTCTGTCTTAGAGCTGTGGAGGAAAGTTCAAGGGAAATGTGGACTTGTCCACTGATTTCCCACAGAAATAGTTCTGATGTGTTCTTTTCCTTAGTAGCTCTTTATTTTAACAACTTCTGGTGAAGCAGCTCTGCCTCAGTGGGGATGTGCGGGTCTCACTGAGCTGTGCTGGCTCCCTGGGCTGGACACAGCTCAGAGTATTTTAAAACAACAACATTCATAATTGCACTACATGAGGAATCAAGACTAATACAGAGGAGTTACCATAACGACAACACCTCGACGTGGTGCAAGCACAAATACCTTACACATCCCAGGGAATGATTCAGCGCCATGTTGGGTGAAAAACATTCATCCTTTGAAGAGCAGACCACTGAAAATGGTGATGCCTGAGTCATAATTTTGTAGCAAGAAATCTGTCTATGAGAAAAGGCTTCAGCAAATGAATTATTAAAATTTTATTGCTATTTTGCTTACCAGTGGCCTGTTAACTACTGTAGAAACTGTCATCCACTCGCTGGCTGATGAGTCCTACAACTCAGCACATGCAGAAGTGTTTCATCATACAATGTATGGCAACAGAATTGAGCTTTGAGGGGCTCAGCACTGTACAAGAAGGAAAAGCAGCAGGAAAATTTAAAAAAAACCCCATCTTCTAGAGCTAAAGCTAAAGATGACCCCAACATACTGTAGGAAGGGAAAAAAACCCACCAGTCATAGTAGCAAATTACAGATTATTTTCATGAATATATGCTTTTTTTGAAGGAGAAGTGTAGCTATCAAAAATGATCCAGCTGGAGAGAGATGTAGTGGGAACAAAGATTAGGGGGAATAGGGCAGGGAGGAGAGGGCAGCAGGGATTTATGGAAAATGATGAGGGTGGACAAAGGGAGGTGACTCAACCAGATGATCTAAGACAGACCTGTCCTTCCATTCTCACACCCAGCAGTGGCAGCTGCCTTCACAAACCCCTTCCTGACTTCCATGCTCCAGTGTCGTTGCAGTGCTTAGATAAAATACCACATTTCAAAAGACCATTCAGCCTTTTGAGGTGTTTGGGGGGTAGGAGTACTTCATTTTTTTAATGTGAGGCTTTCAGTTGGTGTCCAACATTTCTCTGTCTTTAGAAAGAGGCAGTCAAACACCACAAAGTTCCTTCCCCTTTCAGGTTCATCCTCCCACCTCCTGGGCCGTAACAAGGTGTGCTGCTCATCACACCGAGCTGCACCAAATATTGGCTTCCTCCAAAGAATGACCCAATAAGGCAAACTCCCCTCTCCTACCTATGCACCTTCATCATCCCTCTTCACTTTGCAAAGTATCAGGCCTTTGGTTCCCT
Source organism: Poecile atricapillus (assembly GCF_030490865.1). Taxonomy (NCBI): domain Eukaryota; kingdom Metazoa; phylum Chordata; class Aves; order Passeriformes; family Paridae; genus Poecile; species Poecile atricapillus. The sequence continues at coordinate 3,138,056 of NC_081263.1, forward strand.
CTAAGTTTCCATAAGTGTTGTTTTAATGCAGATCCTGCTTTTTTATTTATTCCCAGAATAGCGCTTCATTTTGCTTACAGTCCTTCACTGCTATCACAAAAAAGAGCTCAAGTGATTTCTGCTGTGCTTGCTTTGATAGTGATATTCAGCAACGAGATTCTTTGTGTGAAAGAAACCCAGGAAAAGCAGTTTTTCCTAGCATTATAATTTGTTATAGTTAGGTGTTAAAGTTTTCAGTTGAGCTGCTGGTGATAAACACTGCATATGCTCTGGGCTGCGTAGGTTCCCACTAGAATTTCTTTGTCCAGGTTAGAGACACACTAGTTTTAGGTTCCCACTGCAGCTAATGGAGAGAAAAAGGGTTTTTAGGAGCTGTTATTTATCCCACTTGAATCACTGTGAGGTGTCTCCCTTCACCACTGAGTGCAAAGGGTTCACAGGGCAGGGGCTTTGCCAGCTGACACTGACACGTTTTAGGTGGGATGGTGCCTGCCCCAAGATGCTCAACACCTCAACAGAGGAGAAAATAACTGAATAGGAAAGAAAAGCAAAAGCAGGCAAGGAGACTTGGAGAGATGTGGCACTGCCTGGAAATCACACAAGGCACTGGGATGGAAAGAGAACCCAGATCTCTTTATGAAACCCCTTTTTTGTGCACTCTGTACCATGGGGCTCTTCGCTGTGTCAGACAAAAAGAACGTGATCCTGTATTTCCTTTTTCTCTTCCCTTCCAGTAGTTCCATGCTAATTAAGCACTTATATTTTTCCAGAGCAACTGTAAGACCTGAAACCTCTTAAGTCAGATGGAAAGAACTAAACATTTCAGCCACTGTGAAGCAGCCAGAAAAACAAGCATGTGGGAGAAAAAAAAAACAACATTGTGCAAATAAAATTGCTGAGAGGAATACAAAAATCACATGAGAAGGGCAGATAGGGGCATTGTGTGAAGGATAAGGAAGGGGAGGTAGGAACAAGGGAAGGCTTCTAATTTTGCTTTTTAAGCACAGTTGGTGAACCATTATCATTGCCACTTTTGCCCTGCTCCCCAAGGTTTGTGACACAAATGCTTTGTTTCACTCTCTGCACAAGTGTGAGGGTCCCACGACCTTGGGCAGGGGGACAGGAGGGAAGATGGCACTCAGGGGTGGGAGCTCTGCCAAATGGATCCACCACAGACAAAGAAATGAGCTCTCCTGCCCACGGCTGACCTACCTCAAGAGCTTCTTGTCTCCGTGTTCCTTTTGCTCTGGAGTTGGAAATTTCTGCCTAATTCATCGTGCCAAAGGCCAGTTTAGCTCTTTGTGTGGCTATGGAGGCAGAAAACTCTAAAAATTATAATCAAGGGCTAAACTGATCTATTTATATGACCTGATTTGATTTTGAAAATAGCCCTTCCCTAAGCAGACAGCCAGACTAGATGACCTCCACATGTCCCTCCCAGCCTAGTAAAAGCTGCATAGATTCAGGAAAACAACTCTTTTATGCTGTAGACTACAAAAATAGCATTTCCAACAGTTTTTCTTTCATTATGAGAAAAAAACCTAGACAACTCTCAGGGGCCCAACAACCCTGAAACAAAGAGAGGGTCTCTACAGACACACCACCAAGCTCTTTGGAGCCAGCTCAGCCTTTCATCCTCTGCCCTCGCTGTGGGATGGCATCCCAGCCTCTCCTCTGAAGAAAAAAGCCAAAGCCAAGTGAAAGATGAGCTGTGAAGGTGCAGACCTTGCTGCCTCTGCTCTCCCACAGCAGTCAAGGAGTGCTGATTGAAACACCAGACCAGTAGAGTTTCTTCACTTGTTTTGAAGCTGTCTCAGCTGGGAACACACCCCAGCCTGCTGTGTCATTCCTTGGCCGGGTTTATAAACTGCTCTGCTGGGACCTACAGGTGCTCAACACCTCCACAAACAGAGCTGGAACACAGCAGATCTGCGCCAGTTTGTGTTTTCCCTTCCAGCTGCTTTGTTTTAAACCCAACCCAGATGGCAATCCCCCAACCCAGCCACAGTGGGGTGACATCAAGGTCCCCCCTTAAATGTTGTCTAGTGAGTTAAGTCCTTAATAACACCTGGAAAAGGATCTCTGCACCACAGAAGAACAAACTTTGCTCCAAAGAGGTTATCAACAGGACCCCAGGAGACCAGTCACTGCGAAGCTTTACTTCATTCCAGAAATGTTTTGGAAGCAATTACTTCATCTTGTTCTTTATTCACAGGATTCACTTAACTGATGACATTATAGCTCAGTCCATTAAGTAAATGGGTTATATATTTTCTCCAGGTTTTGAGGAAGTAATGTTGCAGTGTGTGTCACTATCATTGTCAGCAGTCAACAGGGACAGGGACTCTTCATTTGTTTAGTGAGGTTTACCTCCACCAAGATCTTAAAAATGAAATATCTGGCTCAGTGTCTTTCATAACCTTTGGACCAGGATTTTAAAAACATAAAAATAAAAAAAAATAAGAAAGCAAATGTTATTTTCACAAAAATTCCTGGCAGCTGTACCGTTTATTATGAGAGGAAAACGGAGCAAGAAAAATTGGCATGTCATTTCTTAAATGAATTTATATCCTCATTTCCTTTAGAAAATGAATCTCTGCTCCATCTAACCATTTTCCATCCATCTGCAGGGACGAAGTTTGCAGAGCACAATTGAAATGCTCCGTTCTAGAACAGGCCAGGGTGCCATGCATGCCTTTGGTAATCAGATCCTTCCCCACCACTGCTGCTGGTAGCACTTATAAAGGTTTTATTTTTCATTGCAATGGGTCTTAAAAGTCAGCAGCAACTCAGAAAATAATCAGGGACACATGGTCAAAATTCTGGTCACAGGGGCCAAAATGTCCTAAGAGGGCTGCAGGAACCCATCTGCTACTCGAGTTGCATTTGTGTCCCTGTGCCACAGGAGGAACGTGCCAGGTGCTCCCTCTTCCTTTTGCTGGTTTTTCACCAGTATCCCAAGGAGGAGAGGCAGCAGGATGGGGAGGAGATTTGCCAAAAGATAAGAGAATTTGGGAGCCAGTAAAAAGCACTGCTTTTGGGAACTGTCACAGAATGCTGTCACTCAAAAGAAGTTTCGCACAAAATCTCCAAAACAACCTCTTCCTCCTCCACACTCATCCGCCTCCTCTGAGGGGTGGTGGTTAATATACTAAATACAACATAACCACTTGGAAAGCACTTTTCATTTTGAGTCACCACCTTGCTATTTTTGCAGTCGAAAATGCAGACTGGTGGAGCTGATGTCATTAATCTGGTACGCACAGGAACAACTTGGGGAGCTGGGGTTGGAATTCTGAGGAAAAGGAGGCTCCCGGGAAGTGCCTGCTGGGGAAGTCAGGATTGCAGGCAATACCAATGCATCACAGCCAAGGAAAGGAAGGAAAAATAGTATAATAGCACTATAATATCATTTCTGGTTGTCTCCAGTTTGTGTTTTAAACCAATATCAAATTAGGAAAAAGGAGGAGGAAAAAAGGGGCAACATTTCATTTGCCCCAAACATAAGAGGTTTTATTTTGGATACAGACTTTTTATTCTTTTTGTCTGAAATCCTAAAACATACCCAGGAAAGAAATTTAAACCCCCAGAGTTAATTCAAAATGAAAAATCAAAGGCTCCTGTTTCAGCAAAAAGCTCGCTGGGACTGGGTGGCAGACAGGGTGGGAACGCCAGACATCAGTGCCTGGAAGCCTGACAAACACAAGGGAGGGCCTGAATGCAACAAAGCTGGGACACGAAACCCACAGAATCTCCTGATGATTTGGGTCAACATATGGCTCAACACAACGTCTTTGGCCAACCTCGACATGTTTCAGTCTCCAGGGGAGCGCGTGTGATTTTCTCACATCAGAGAGGAGAGAACTGATGGCACTGGGGAAGGAAAGCTGACTCTCATTGTACCTGGTACGTGTTCTGTATAAATGGGGTGCTGAAAGTGCTGTTTACCCAAGCAACACCCGATCCACAGCTCCCCTGGATCTGCTCAGAGCTCAGAGGGGGTGTGCTGATGGATATTTCAGCTGCTGAATGAGAAAGCAGCACCACAGGTGGGTGTCAGGGGGTCCCTCAGCCAGGACAGTGTTGGGGACACATTTCCCCTGCCAGGCTGTGGGGTCTGCACACCTCTGAGTGCAGCCTGGTGTCAGTGGGACTGTTATGATTTCACCCAGCCTTGCTGCTCTGGCTGCAGTTTCCCTGATTCCCTGAACAGCAGGGAAGGTCTAGACTGGAGCTGCAAAGATTTCCACATACACAACACACAGACAAACACTTTTTTTTCCCCCTGTCCTGCCAGTTTCACCAACCATGAGAGCAATCCACAAAGCACATGAAGGCTCTTTTCCCTGACCTGCTTGGCTGGCTGTTCTTAGCTGGTCTGAATGGTTCTGTAAACCTAACCATGAACATACAGAAAACACTTTTGAGCCTCTTGTAGAAGAGTTACATTCTGGGAGAGAAAAAAATGTTATCAAAGGAGCAGAGAAAAACAAAGATGTCCATTCTAAGGGTGATAATAACTGTGGGATGGAGAGGAACAGTTCAAGGCTGGGACTAGATATGCAGGAAGAGAAACTTGCCCAAACACCAGTTGTTTTTTCTAAACAGGAATGTCTGTGCTCGTATCTGAGCTCCCCTCCCATCCCTTCACGAGACAAGGGACAGACAAACAACCAGGGCCAAAGCCTCCAAACACAGGGCACTGCCAGGGCACACAGCCCCACACGGGTCCCAGAGCTCTGTGCTGCTGCTCCCCTGCCATCCCTGGAGCACAGGATGGGAAGGAGCTGCAGTCAGGGGTGATGTATTCAGCCAGAAGAGAATGCAGCGCTGACTCTGCTCTGTGCTGGGTTGGGATCCATCCATTTCGCACCATAGGAGCAGACAAAAATTATTCAAGCATTACAAGCCCTGCACAGTACTCCCTGTAGGCAGATGTTCTCCTGCTGTGTACTTTGTGTCTGCACTGGTGAACCAGAAGCTCTCAGTTGTGCTCTCAGCTCCCTCCTCACTCAGGGTCAGGACAAGCTCTGAGTCTGCACAGCAGCTGCTTCCCCCAGGGAGGGAAGCACAGGGAAGGCACAGGGGAGAGGTGGGCCAGGTGGGAGCAGAACTGCTGCATTCGGGTCCTTGAGCAAAGCACCTCAGTCTGGTGAGCTTTGGGTGGGCTCTGCACACAGAGTGCCCTCGTGCACACACAGCAGTGATAACCTGAGCCAGGGCATGCCCTGGCATCACTGATCTGGATGTTCTGGCTGAACCATCAGTGACCTGCTGAGGCTGCTCCAGCATCCCAGCAAGAGCCCACGGAGCTGTTCTGGCAGAAGGAAGGAGGATCCCGGGGCTATGAGCCCTGCTGGGGCACTGCACGCTCGGTGTGCGAGGTGTGTGACTCGGCAGCCCAGGCTGTGATGCTGGGTGACTGCTCCAGGGACCTGCTTCAAAACACCAAAAGACAAACAGAACAAGCAGCAAGGTCAGAGGCAGCCAAAGAATCCTGCAATGATTCCTGTACCCACAACCAATCTATGAAACACAGCCATGACCAGAGGCATTTCCAAGAGATGATACCATGTCAGCAGACTTGGCTGCTTTTAAGATAATTTCCTTAGAAAGGGATGATTTTGGTGTAGGCAACAACATAAACAATTTGAAAATAATCTGACTTTTATCAACCTCAAGGTTTAAAAAGAAAATAAAACAAGGGAAAGGAACAAACACTCTGTTCACAGATGAGAGGACCTTCAGAAGGAACGAAAACAACAGCTGCATTTGTTTGTGTTTGATTTTCAATTTTTCTTAAGAAAAAAGAGGCATGTAAGAGTGAATCTTATTAATGAAATATTGATTCAAAATACTAATACAGTGTAATAGGAATAAACCATTTGATCTACTGCTGCCCCAGCTTTTAATGAAAAAGTTCTCAGACTCTGAAGTACAAAAGCAGAAATCAAAGATTTCTTCTCCCTGCCCTACTTGGTGTGCCATTCCAGTCCAGTGCAGTTGTTCCAGTTATTCTTAAAATACCCTAAACAAATCAAAATCCCTTCAGGAAATGAAAGTTAAAAGGATACTTGTTTCTTTTAATGATCCCTCCCCTCTGATAGGTTCCACATATTTGTGTCAGGTGTAACAGTTGGCATCAGCTGCCATTGTGTTGGTATTTGCTTTTCTATTTCAGTTTTCACAATCCCTATCTCACAATGGGTCATGCCAACAATTTCCATGCTGGAAAACACAGAAATAAACACAGGAACAACTGTTCTGCATTACTGCATAGCGACCAGAGAAAATTATTTTTCCCCCCTCGTCTTTCCTAATGACTCACACCTTCCAAAATCACATAATCTAAAGTCCATGTAACCTGCTTTTTCTCTTGAAGTCACTTCTTTTTCTCTCTCCAACTAACCAATGTAGTAAGAAAAAAATTGCATCTTGGTCCTTTTTATTCTCTTTGATGAAAATTATCTGATCTCCATGAGGTGTGATGGAGAAAGCCTCCAAAGGTTTAAATTCATTTATTTGAAGCTTAGCTGAACCTTTAAACATCCCACCCTTCTGCCTAATCCCTCAACAAGCTCACATTTCCCCCTTGCCCTCCATGGGCTTGCCTGCAGGGAAATACCTTCCCAGAACAGCTGTACTAGCATAATTAATCCACTACAGATAGGCCAGTAAAATCTCCTGCCTGGATATTACTCTGGAATAAAACTGATTATTCTGGAAGCATTGGTCTTTGTGCAGCCATGGCTTCTATTCCAGAATGTCTGGAGGGGTTTTTGCAGGTGCAGGTGGCACAGGGCAGGTACTGACATTTCCCTGCTCACCAGGAAGGACAATCCACCCCGTGAGGGTTTGAGAGAGACTGAACTGCAAAAACATTCTGGGATCAGAACTGGGGCTGTTCTCGTCCTCCCTGGATACTGGGATCAGAACTGGAGCCATTCTCTTCCTCCATCACCTCTGCCTTTTGGCAAATTCTTCTCACCCTTCTGCTTTGGTTTCCATTTTTTTTATTTAGTAGAAATTTAATACTGCTTTGGGGATTAATTAATTGATGAATATAGAGAGCCTGAAAAGTGTAAAGCACTACACAGGAGTTAAGTGTTATAATTAGGAGCAATTCTGATCTTGATTACAATGAGGTAAAGCTGGAAGTCCTATACCACAGAAAGATTTCAACTGATAAAAAAAAAAAAAAATATCAGAATCAGGGTCTTATGATTTTAAATGTAAACTTGGGCAGATTCCCTGCTGAGTTACATCTGCAACTGTAATAAGATCAAGGAACATGACAACTTGTCATTTCAGTAACAGATATAGGGAGAATGCCCTTTAAAAAAATTTAACAGGAAGGAAATTTTTAAAGTGTTTTCTTTGGCTCTGAAACATATGCCCAGGGAGGAACTGTTCTCAGCAATGCAGTGGATCTTGAAATATTTACTGGGTCTGGCATTTAACATAATCTTTCTTGTATAAACGATATAGAAAAAACACATATTATCTTAGACTGCAATCTAGTGTGAAGATGAGATGATATTTTAATAGAGCTGCATTCATCAGCTGTAACAAGAGAGGAAATGTGCTCCAATCCAACATACCCTGTGGGCAATGTAAATAAGAGTAAGTGACTTCGACCATCAGAAAAGTGCAGCAAGGGGACGAAAAGAGAGGGACAGAGGCCGCAAGGGAGGAGGGCAGGGTGGGCATGGGGATCTGGCCAGGGAGGGAAGGCAGGGTGGGCAGGGGACCTGGCCAGGGAGGAGGGCAGGGGACCTGGCCAGGGAGGAGGGCAGGGGACCTGGCCAGGGAGGAGGCCAGGGAGGAGGGCAGGGTGGGCAGGGGGATCTGGCCAAGGTGGGCAGGGGGATCTGGCCAGGGAGGGAAGGCAGGGTGGGCAGGGGGATCTGGGCAGGGAGGAGGGAGGGCAGGGTGGGCAGGGGATCTGGCCAGGGAGAAGGGCAGGGTGGGCAGGGGGATCTGGGCAGGGTGGGCAGGGGATCTGGGCAGGGAGGAGGGAGGGCAGGGTGGGCAGGGGATCTGGCCAGGGAGAAGGGCAGGGTGGGCAGGGGGATCTGGCCAGGGAGGAGGGCAGGGGGATCTGGGCAGGGTGGGCAGGGGGATCTGGGCAGGGAGGAGGGAGGGCAGGGTAGGCAGGGGGATCTTGATCTGGCCAGGTGTGGCACCCACTGCCCCTCCCACCAGGTCCCAGCCACTCAATCCACTCATCCCAAGGGTCCTCCTGGAAACCTGAATTTCTCACTTGGCTTGCAGTGGGATTTGCATGTCTAGCCAGTGACAGCACTATTTTCAGAAGTAATTAAATTTTTAATTACGCTTCTTAATAGGCTGTAGCTACTGCTTTGCAGTTCTGTTTCTGTCCCTGTTGGATGTCCATGCAGCAGCGCCATGAAGCTCCAACTGCTCTTCCAAGGGGGTCAGGGTGTGCCCAGCTGAGCTTACAGCCACTGGAATCACACTGGGCAGTACCTTTCAAAGCCACAGGAACATCCCTTCAAGATTTTTCCAACACAAGTTTGGAGAAAGAACAGTGAAGACTGAAAGACTCAGATACTCAACTATTTTCAGATTTACAGATTTATTCCTGGGAACAATATTCCCACTTTCCTTCAAACCATGTCTTCAGGTACACTGGTAATTGTAGGAAAAAAAGGGGAAGTCATCATTGTACAGGCAGTAAATCTGCAATATACACTCTCCAGAGAAGACTTGTGCTGGAGCACATGCTGTATTGAAAATCATCAGGGAAAGACAGTGAATTATTTGTGACCTTGGGCAAGATGTTTAATGTCTTCCTACTTCAGACAGGCAGAGTCACACTCACACCAAAACCACAACAGCCTCCCCATTCTCCCTCTGTGCAGAAGGGGACAGGGCTGTGAGAGAATGACTGAGTGTACATGTTTGAAACAGATTCTAAGGAAGAAGGGATCTAAATAAAACATCAACAAGTTAAAAGGCAGCTCATTGTTTGACTTGTCTTCAGACAGGACATCTGAGCAACATGCAGCTGGATCCCTCAAGCTTTTGGCATTTAAAGGACCCCTGACCTTCCCAGAGCAGTTCCAAGACTCCCTTGCACCCATTTGCAGAGAAAACAAAAGACCCTGAACACTGAGTGTTCATCAATTTGCATTTCTTTTCCTGGAGCTTGCCAGCTTGTCTTCCTCTTGAGTGGGAAGACAGGCAAGGTTTTTATTATTTTCCAGTCATTGCTTGATGCACCTGCTGCAGGGGCCATGGGCAGATGATGGAGCACAAGCTGGACATGACTGAGCTCTACTGTCCATCAGCACAGCATCAGGATCTGTGTCTGTTGCCAGTCCCTTTAATGTCATTCTCTCAGAGACAGCCTTCACTCAGCACGTTTCAGATGTACAGCAAACACTGAACACCCACAGCAGGGCTGATACTGCCCTCACTGAACCCTTCAGCAACCTCAGTCTCCACCAGGCATCAAAAACCTGCCATGAGAGCGGCTGCCAGGGCAGCTGAGCTGTTCTGACCCGGCTCACAAGGGCTGAGTGGGCTCAAAGGCATCTTCCCTTTTCCCTACCCTGCCTCAGCCAGCAGCCAGACCACTGCCAAGCACGGTCTAGCTTTAGCTTGAGCATGAATCATGCAGTTGGGACTGTCCTTCCCTCCTGGCACAGCAAAGCTCTGCCCATGTGCCCTGCCACCCTGTCCCCAGGCACTGCCACCCCTCAGCAGCTGCGGCTGCTGCACTCCCACCTCTCCAGCCCCATCCCAGCACTCCTCCCTTCACCTGCATCACCAACCAGGTACCAAAATGCAGCGCTGAGGGGCTGTGATTGCTCTGCCAAAGACCACCAGCACTTCAGCAACTCAGGTACCCATTTTCAGCCAGCTAATTGCTGCTAATGCGTGGACACTGCAGCCCAACTGCAAACACAGCCAGGGGGCAGAGGGCAGTGCCTCCATTCCAGCTCCTAAATTTATCTCGCTTTTTAAAGCAAGGTCTGAACCTCCAAGGTTTTGACTTCTTCAGATTCCCTTGTTATGAAGTTATGAGAAAACATTTGTGGTCGGGTGATTTCCTTTTGCCCTAGACAGCTGTCAAGAGCAGCAGAATGGCCCAAGGCAAAATGTGATGTGGGTGTAAGGAGTGCCTTAAGCCAATAAGTTAAAGCGACGGGTTAGAAAGCCCGGGGAAAAAATGAGCCAATAATTGCTGAAAATCTTCCTATTCTGCTGTGTTTATTTAGTCAAATTCAATGGCCCCTCTCCAGGCCTTCAGCCTTCTCCACATCTTGGAAAAAGAACCTTATTAATCATTTTGCTTCTATTGTTTAATTATCCTGAGCATCAGCAGAACAGATCAACGCTTGGCTCTTGCACACAAATCCCAGCCCTCTCAGACTGCAGCATCCCAGCAGCTCCCACTACATGGGAGCAGAGGCCAAAGTACTGAAAGTATTTGCTGCCCTTATGTTGTTTGGAGTAAAGAGGGATTAAAAATTACACCCTGCCAGGGCTGCTGGAAGACTCATTTGATGAGTAGTCTCCATCGAGAATGGATGGAAACTCTCCACCAAATGTTAAAGGAGAAGGAGGTGGAAAAATGGATTAGCAACACAGAGACAATCACCACAGATCGTGTTTGTTCTTTTTGAAAAAAAATTCAGTTTTAATGAACACATGCACATCTCATCTCCAAAAAAACATTACCAACTGAAGGAAAATCTGTTTGAACAGTCACTACTTTTAGTGGTACCGGGGGGAGGAGAGGGGTGTTTGCTGCCAAATTGAAAAACTGGGGGGCAACAGGAAAGGAGGGAAGGGGCATTTAGAGTTAATCCAACATTTTTGCCAGCAGCAGCGCCAATGACGAGTCCCTGGCTCTGGGCAGAGCTCCATCTCTTGCTGTGCACAAACATGAACCCACACAGTGTCAAAGTGGCTGTGTTTGGATTGACAGTGGCCATGGTTCAGGACTGCCCTGGGGGCCTGGGCAGTGCCTGCCCACACGAGATGGGGTTTCAGTTTATTATTATTATTTATAACAAGAGCAGATTTAATTTTTTTTTTATATCTACATAAAGACTCTTAAAATCTTATCTATGAAAAGACTCTTCAGCTTCTGCTTCCCCTGCTAAATGACTGTGCACTGACCTGTCTCTCTCTGGGAGCCTCAGTCTGAGTCTTTCATGAGGCATTCACTGAATAAGGCTGCTTGGTTATCAGGTAATATTTTATAGCAAAATTGAATCTTTATTTAATAGGCAGAGTTTTCTATTGATTCATGCAGCCAGCAATGGTGACTAAGAGAGCTGTGAATCATTGACACCTGTTGGATTTGGGGTTTCTTTTCACTCCTTACAACCTCTTCCTTCTGCTTCCCTTACACACTTTTTTCTACCTTTTTTTTGTCTTTTTTTTTTTTTTTTTTTTTGACAAAGGACTAAAACAAGAAGGCTACATTTTGGCAGTATCTCTACAACTGTAATAAAATTGATATCTTAATACATGTCACACACGCAGCTATTTTGGACTCGTCTGCAAATCCCTAAAGCCATCCTATTTACCTTTTTTTTTTTTTGTTAATCAGAGAGGATATATGAGGTGAAGTCAAGCATATGGGCTACAAGAAAACAGTGTATGACTCATGACAGCCACTCAAAATTTAGCTATTCCTTGGCCACTTTAAACATGTACATATACAATACCCTGCCTAGAAGAGATTCATCTTTTCCTTTAGCAGGGGTCTCACCCTTTGATGACCCTTTAGGAACTGTGTATGGCAGGCAATGAAACCCCAGACCTCCCTCCCCCTGGGGAGCCTCCCTGGCCCTTCAAACCAGCTTTGCTGCTCTCACCTTCCCTAATCACCCTCCTGCCCAAAGAGATTATGAGCATCAGGCATGAAGCCATGGCCTCGTTAAATCAAACCTGACTTTTACTGTTGGTGTCAGTGGGGCCAGGGGTTCATTATGGGCCCTTTTTCCTAGGCCTGACTAACAACAGACAGCTTCACCTGGAATAAAGCTGGGTGATTCCAGGATTTAATTCATTATTGGCTCATGATTCTACACTACTGATTGCTTCTGTAGAACTGTAAGACAAGTAAAACCTAAATATTTGAAATTCAAGCTCTAAGGCAACTCAAACCAAAATCACAATTTCTTTTTTTTTTTTTTTCCTTTATCTTTTCCTTCACAGTCCACCTTTAAAATCTTTTTCCCTTGGAGCCTGTCAAAGCTGCCTCCCCAGGGCTCTCCCCTATTGTGTCTGTCCTCATGCAGTCCCTTTGTAATAGCCAAGCTGTGCAGTTGATGCTCAGGCTGAATTAGAAAGCAGGTCTGTGTCTGATCTGCAAACATACCTCCAGCCTTACTTCCCTTCCCTTAATGTATTCCAGTCTATGCCTCATAGTTAAAATCTTCAATTCTACCACTCTCTCCTTTTAACATGCCTGTTTTATTTGCACAGTCATTTCACAGTCCAGTTGTTCTCTCTGGTCAGGTGGCCTATAAAATATTTCTATAACCAGTTTACTCTCTGAAACATCTCCAACTGCAGCCCATAATGACACAGCAGCCCCATTCCAGTCTCTCTCAGATCCCCACTTTCAAAGGCTAATAAATCCTTTTCCTTCTGAAATAGCTCTCTATCCTCTCATTCCTTTCTCTTCCTCCCCAAATAATCTAAACAACCTCTGCTCTTTAATGTTAATACCTCTGTTATCTTCTAAGGAAAATGCAGCTCCATCCATACCTATTTCCCAATGGGCAATGCCCACGTGCACAGCCCCACTCCTGGTATCCTATGATTGTCCTCCTCCTCTTCCCATTCCCTGCACAAATAAAACCTTTTCCTGACCCCATCTGGGAGTGACACCTCGCTGTTCCTGAGCTGGGCAAGAAGGGCTGGTTCTTATTTCTGTCCATCACCCGGCAAGTCTCCCCTTCACCAACTGCTTCCAGTTTGTCTGGAAGGGATGATCTGGTTAGAGGCAGAGATTTCTACTTTTTAATGCATTTCTTCCACTGTATCCCATGAATACATTTACCTGACTCCCCCACTCCTATTGCACAGACTACCCTTCCATCTGCATTGTGCTGTGAAGATGAGCCCAGTGCTTGGGGTTGAAACTGTCCTTGAGGTTTTCACTCTGCACCTTCACCTCCAAAGCCTGAAATTCCTCCAGCTGCATTTCCATAGCACACATTTCTGCCTCCTCCTCCTCCTCCTGTGCAAATGCTGTGCAAGGACACTGCAGCACTGACCCTGAGCTGTGCACTGCCCTCCTGTTTGGCCTGCCAGGAGCTCCACATGGGGTGTCCTCAGCAAGGTTTTCTGAGGCAGCCAAAAGAGGCACAGAGCTTCCCAAATGGAGCTCAGAACGTCCCTGGAAGCTGAGATGTCCATGCTCTTTTGTCATCACTGATATGTGAAACTATGGGAAACAGCAAATCCCTTCACACTGGGGAAAAAGAGGAGCCAGGAGTGGCTTAGGGTTTGCTCTCATGTGCCAAGGTGTTTTTAAGCATCAAGCCAAAATTTGAGGAAATTTACTCTACACTAAACTTAACTATGTTAAAAAGGAAATTTGGCCTCAGAATTATTTGGTCCTAAAGTGACTGTAAAATGGGATTTAAATGATCTTGAGAAGAGCTTGGGAGAGATGCAGAGGGGTAGAGCCAGCACAGTTCACAGCACCCAGCAATCCACCCTGCTCCCCGCTCCAGCTTATCGTTTGCCAAAAAGGAAGAGAAAAGCAATTTCCTTCTTTTTCTCCTCTGCAGCCCTGTGAGTGGAACCTCCAGAGCCCTGTGGGGCTCCCTGAAACCCAGGGAATCAGCTGCATTCGGCACCATAGGAAAGCTCTGTTAATGCAATGGCTGTTACTGATACAGGCACCCACAGCCACCACTGTCCCACCACACACACCCAGCCAAGCAGCCAAATGTCCCCAGTGAGCCTGTGATGCTTCTGGAAAGCACAAAACCCAGGTGATACTCTGGGATTTGAGGAGCATGGGCCTGCAGGAGTTCTCTGTGGCACCCTTGGCTGGAGCAGCTGTTCTCCAGTGCTGTGACTGGAGGGAGGACTGGAATTACCAGCCTCTTGGGCCACTTGTGAGCAGTTGGGAACATCCAGAGCACATCTCTTCCTGTAAATCTTGGTAAAACTCCCGTTGTGGTTTCCCCATCCCTGGTGTTGACACATGTCCTTGGGCCTTAGAGCAGTTGGACTTGGTCTTAACGGGGTCAGATGGATCCCACTTTTCCCCTAAGTCCATTAGCGTAACACTTTAGTCTCTCCTCTTGCAACTTCCAGTTGACACTCCTACAATTCTGGGAATCTGTTTTCCTTGTAAGACCAAAAAAAAGGCTTGGAAGAAATGTAGAGGTTTCAGTAAAAGTTGTCTTAGAGAAGGACTGATTTGTGCCTCCCACGGGTGTGTATGTTGCATTAGGGGTCAAATACAAGACTGGGAGTTAAGAACTGTTAAGGGTTTGATCCTGACACTGATTTTATATGTGACCAAAACCAATTAATTTTACCTCTTTAGCCACAACATTTGTCATCTGGAAAATTGACTACTAAAGATAATCCAAAGCCGCACATTTTCTGATATTGAATTTGCTGACAATCATGCAGTACTCCCAGGTAGAAGGGTGAGTTTATTAGCAGTTATCTTGTCACCCAATGAAGTAAAGTTATTAAAATGCATTTCTTCTGTCCCAAACAGAAGTTTCTTCTGTCATTTACAAGAACAGAGGCAATACACCAGGAGAGGTCATGAAGCTCCAGTGCCCTACAGCGTCCCCACAGCTTGGTGTGCCACGAGGAGGTGAACTCAGGCTGTTCCTGGACACAGCATCTCCTTTCCCAGCTCTCTGCACAGCCTGTCCCCATTCCAGAGCACTGAACCACAGCTCAGCTGCTGGAAGAAGTCGCCCCAGGACACTGCCAGGAGGAGGTGCAGGGCTGAGCATCTCTGCCCGCTCTGTGCCCTGCTCTTTGCCCTTCTCTTGTGCAAGGGGTACAGTTCACTGAAAAGCACAGCACGCTCCTGCTGGGCAGAAATTCTGTGCAGGGACCCCAGCATTTATGGAACACAGGATATAGACACAGCTTTACTAGGTAAATGATCCAGTTAAACAAGGTAAATCAACAATGAGGGAGAGGATGAGAAAATTATATTGACTGTAATGTTTACAAACACTTGCCACCTTCCAACTCGGTGATGAATTGGTAATAGTTTTGCCAGAAGAAAAGATCTCTCTTGCTTTAAAGACAGCTATTTGATAAGACACAAGGGAGACAATCAAACATTTAATTCAGTTTGACCTGCTCTGTCATTACAGCTCTTTGTTTCCCATCTCTTTCTTTTCCTCTGACCTTTAGATGTGGTACTTGGTGGGTTGTTTTTATTTTATTTTATTTTTTTAATTTTTTTTTTTTTTGACCAGGTCAAATCAAACAGATCCTGCGGTTTCCCAAAGATAACATGAACACAGAATATTAATGCAGCCTCCCCCTATTGTGTCCCTGTGCCTCCCTTCCCCCTGTGCCTCCAGCCCACACCCCACACACCCCCTGGCTCAGGCTCATTTGCACAAAAGCACACCGAGTCCCCTCTCAGCAGCCCACCTTGAACAAAACACTCCAGGACTCTCCAAACAGCACAAGTGCTAATCAAGCAGGGCCCTGTGCTCTGTGCTTCTGCAGTGGTTGCCTGGCATAGAAATGGGCTGTCTGGCCGCAGCTATGAGGTAACGTCTGGCTTTTTTGCCAAGCTGCAGAACTAGTCAGACACTCCCTGGAACAACATTTCTTCAGGAAAAAAAAAAAAAAATTAAAAAAAAAAAAAAGTTAAGCAAGAAGTGATCTTCCAGAAACTTCCTTGCATCTTTCTGTATGCGGGGATTTTTTTTTTTATTATTTTTTTTTTCTTTTTGGAAAAGTTATGTAACCAAATTACTTAGAATGCAACGGGTTTCATCAGCTGATTTTTGGGCAGTAATCTTATGAAACTGATTTCTCACACTTACTAGGCAAACTGGAAATTTGGAAAGGGGAAAGAACACGCATACTCAAAATATATACACACACAGATGTACCCCACTCTTTTTCCTGCAACACTGTCTAGATCTACCAGCTATTTTTGGATGCAACCTGAAATAGAGCAATACAAATTCAAGCAAGGCAGCGCTAACCTGCATCTGCAGCATCTTTCTTGCAGCGCCACTGATTAATCTAATTAACCACTTAGAGGAATTTTTCTCACACTGCAGCAGCAGCAGCAGCAGCCCTTCTATTTCCTGTATAAATTCCTTATTTACTGATGTTGCATAGTATTCTTGATTCAGTGTATTCTCCTTTTTATAACAGCACTGATAATTTGATTTTTTTTTTTTTTCCTGAAGGACAGAAAATACACAGTTCATTTTCCTGCAGTAAAGGTTGAGAAACAATCTGAACTGAAGAGACACGGCTGCTGCTCTGGAGGTTCAAACTAACAACACCCCTTGTATTAAACACTGTCTACATGTACCAGTCAGAGATTTAGACTTGTCCCAAGGTGACACACTTGGAAGAGTTAATTCCTGAGAAGCAGCAGCTTTGGAAAGGTGCAGGAAGGAATGTCTTGTCCTCAGGGTAGGAGCAGCCAATGGAGCCGGGTGCCGGTGATGTAATGCCTCAAACCTGGTGCATCATTGGTTCCACAGATATTAGACTTGATATGATTTTGGAGAGTTTGGCGAGAGGAATTTTTGCAGAGGAGCCTGTAAATTTCCCTGCACCAAGGACATTTTGATTCAATCCTCCAGTGCTCCTCGGCCGGGGATAAGTTTGCTCTGTCCTGTGTTTTCGTGGTGCTGTCTAGCTGCTCTGTATCCTGCTTTCTGGGAGGCATTTCTCTGAAGTCAGACTGTGCTGGAATTACTTCTCCAGCCTGCCCATGAAATTGAAATGAATTTTTAATAAAAAGCAGTTGTTTTTTCTCTGACTCACCTCTGAACTCTTAATTGTTTCAGGCACCAACTTCCATTCCCCCTGCTTCTATTACCTTCCTGGAGTTTTCATCTGCCCAGTCTTATTTCTTTAGCTGATTGTTGCATGAGGAGATGGCTGATGATGTTTTAAATGATGTTTTAAATGAGCCTCACCAGTCTGGGCTTGCTCTGGAGGAATCTGCTCCAAGCACCTCACTGTCAGTGAGCTCAGAACACGTCGGGCTCCTGCTGCAGGACTCGCTGCAGCTGCAGCCCCCGAAGCAGCTGGACCACTCCAGCAGTTTGTTTGAACTTTAGCCATGATTCAGTCACAGAACCCTCTGAGATTCTCATCCTTTTTCCTCATCCTCCCCTAAATGAAATAAGGATTCTCACAAAACCGACAGGGGCGATTAAAGCCTCTGTCAAAGCAGGGAAGAGGAAGCAGGAGCTGCAGGAGATGTTGACAGGCTGGAGATGCAGGAACTGGTGATGCTGAGGTCAAGGCAGCAGTGCAGGAAGCCCAATCCAGCCCCCAGAGCTCTGGAATCTCTGAGCAGGGCAGCTTCCATCCTTCCCCTGGGCACCCCGAGGAGCTCTGCCAGCTGCCAGGGGCCAAAGATCACACAAGAGCTGTGGAGAGCAGAGCTGTTCCAAGATACAAACGATTTAGCACTTCTGAGGTTTCCTCCTTTTCCAAACAACAAAAAGCTTAAAATCTTGAAATTCCCCAAAAACTATGGATAATTTTTTTGTCTGTTTTTTATATTTATTTCACTAAACCCAAAATGTATGTTTTGATGCAGACTTTTAAAAACTTGTAGAAAAAAAATATGTGTTTTACTCTGGAGTAAATTAAAAGGGAAATAATTAATTCCGGAAATGAAACTTTTCCTAATGCCTCCCATTTCTGCCTGAAATAAAATAAAACTTTCAATGAAACTGGGTCAGATTCGTGGCTTGTTTGAATGCACACCTTTCCTAGACCAAATACCTCCATTATTTGGACAAGAAGAGCACAAGGATGAACTGAAACAAACTTTGCAAGTCCTCTCCTTGTGCTGTGCAGTCTCAGCTGCTTCTACACAGGGATTATCCCTGGTGTACCACTGTGTTCTGTGTCTGTGTAACACAGCCTTAGAAACCTTTCAGAGAGTGAAATATAAAACTAACCTAGAGAGTCAGTTCCACCACCAAACTCACCTGATAAGCAGAAAGCTTTTCCTAATATCCAATCTCAGTATTTTTTTTCCCAGCAAATTAAGCTGATTTCTTCCTAAGCTGATGTCCCAGCTCCAGTGGAGAAGGGAAATAGCTAACCATCATCCTCCATAAATCAACTTTCTCCATAGCACTAGGCTGTTATCATACCCACCCTTAATATTTTGTCCCACACAAAACCAATCCACTTTTTTTTTCAACCATTTCTTCTTCCTCACTGTATTTAATTTCAGATAATTCCTGTTGTGCCTTCCCTGGCAACTAGTCATTTGTGCTGGCTCCTCAGTATGGTGCAAAGTCTCTAAAATGCTGGGAAGATTGTTGTCATTGCATGGTAAAGAAGGGAAAAATTTCATAGTAACCCTGTGAAACATGAGGAATGAAGAGCAGAGCTGAGCACTGTTCCAGTGCACTGCACACTGTGGCTGGGTGAAGAGCTACCAGGTAATTTCATTGTTCTGCACGCATGGTATGCAGCCTGTCCCTGCTCATCTCCATCATCCTTCCCAGCTGAAACCTCTGTTTGCATCTGTATCAAGTTGGTAGGAATTTGCTGCCACTGGAGAACAACGACTTGTCATTTCTTTCTTTGCTCTGCTGGGCAAAAGGAGGTTTTGTTTTGCTGCTGTGATGGGAACAGAGCTGCATCATTCCACTGCTGCCTCAGCACAGGTGTAAGTGTGAAACTGCTGCACAATCAGACAAGTTTGAATCTAAAAATGCCCCTAAAAAGCCCCACTGAGCAATTTGGTCTAACACTGTGCTCATGGACATTGACAAGGGCTGTTAGAACTCAGTGGCAGTGACATCTCTGTTCTGTGAGCCACAGTTACCTCTCCAAGTGGCAGCAATGCCTTTTCTCTTCCAGACCTTTCCAGCTCTCAAAGACACATTTTGTGCTGGCTTTGGGAAATCACTGTTGCCACAAAGACTGAGCTGTGCTGGAGCTCCTGCTCTCCCTGCACACAGAACTCAGGGCTGGCTGTGCAGGGTGTTTGCTGCCTGGTTTACAGAATTGCATCTCGCTTGTGACAGCTTCCCAAACCTCTGAAATAACAATGACAGCTCTGTTTGGAGGGGTCTTGTGATGCTTTGTTGAAGAGAGTCCTTCCATTTACTTGAGGAAGTTTGAGAGGGAGCTTTTGGTCTAGAAGATGCCTCCAACAAAACACAGGGAATATACAGGAACATGGGGAATGAAAGTGAATTGGCAATTTGAAAATGTGACTATTTCCAAATCCCCTTCTGATGTGGCACTGGAGGACAGCTGATGGGCAACTCAAAACCCCCTACCAAGGACTTGTTCTTGCACAGACTATTTAGAAAGCTACACAAAGTAACCATGCAGAGCTGTCAGCCTGTCCCCAACCCTCTCCAGCCTCGTCCCAAAGGTGCCTGAAGAGAATCTGCAGCTGGGTTATGGTGACACACAAACCCTTCTGTAGCAGCCCCCAGAGCTGGCCAGCCCCATCCTAAAATCCCTTCCTGCACTTCTAGACATTGGCAGATCCAATCAGTGCCAGCAACCCCTCCAGGAGGACACCCCAATTTCAGATGTTGAGATGTTTCACTGCCACCATCTTTTCTTTACAAATTGCTCACATTTGAGAATAGAAAAATTCCACTCCACAGGACATAAAGTGTCAATTTAAGTGTTAATTATATTTTCATATCAGAACATAAGCTCTAGTTTGTAAGAACATGGGTGTCCTTAAAGTATGTTGTAATAAAAAATTGAAAACAGCTAGTGTTCTTGAATCAATTTTCACATTTATAACTTTAAAGAATAGTTCCCTCTTCTATCTCTTTTTGTCAGCTCTGTATGGCTTTGTGCTTGCCTTGTCATTTCATCAAAAATATGTCAGTCTGTAATTTGCAATGTTTCTTTCAATTAAAACCAAAATGCCCCAAAATAACAACAATGAAAAAACACAACAACAAACCAGAAGCAAAGTCTCAATGATGTATTAAACTATGTGGGAATAGCAATTTGAAAAAATACATATAATTTATTTTATCAACTATAAAGAAAACTGTAAAGATTCAAACTATAATTGTGAAGATAATATCCTACTGCTATTAATGGCTGCTGGTGGTGGCATATACATTACTTCTAATTTTCACAGCTCATTTGCATCATAAATGAAACACAGAGAATCCTGTGGAAGATACTGTAGATAGCACATTTATCATAATATCTGAGGGGTTTCTCTGGAATCACAGAAATTGAACCTTACATATATATGATTTACTTGATTGGACTGCAAAATTTCAAATCTTTCCAAGGTCATTACGCTAATGGGAAGCACAAGGTTAAAAGATGCTGAGTACAGACTTTGCAGAACCTTTCCAATACCTTCTAAGCGCTCATTTCTAATTCCTAAAATTACCGACTTCTTATTTTTAAGCTTCTCCAAACTCCTGCAAATCCCAGGAGCCTCTACCAGTCTTCCAAACCTCTAGCAGTACATTTACTTTCTTCTGAGTTAACTACTAGACCTAATTAAACAACACTGTCTCATCCAACTGGATGATATTCTTACAGTCTGAATACAAATTAAAATTCCAGTTCTGTTAACATTCAGGTCAGTTAATCAGAATAAACCTCTTTAAAAACTGGAAGACTAAAGTGGTTTCAAAGTCAATCAGGCTCTTAACTCATTTTTAAGGATGTCTTTTGTAATATTCTCGATTGGTTTCCTTTAAATTATAATAATAATAAAATAAAAGAGATCCCAGTTCTCAGGTCAGCTTAATTCAATGAAAGAAAAATAGAGAATTTTACATGAAGGGTTGCTAAAGAGCTTTGGTTTCCAAAGGGCAGGCACGCAGTCCTGCATGTTCAAAATTGCACAGACAGTTGCCAAAACAGCATGTGCAAATTAGACATCATTCACATAATGAACTTGTTAGAAGACTAATTCAAGATTTGCATGTGGAAATCCAAATGTGGAGCTACAATATTCCTGGTGAATGCAGATGTATCTATTAGCCTGTGTATTTTAGCAGATGTTATTTTGAAAACAAGATCCCAGGTCCTCACAGTACAATAATTAATAACCAGAGACTGCAATTTCACGGAGGGCTTTTCTCTTACACGGGACATGATACCAGAGAACCAGAAATGTTGAGTGCTCCTCACACCCTCATAACAGATTTCCTGTGTGAGCTCAGAGAAATTACATTCCTTTTTTACCTACTCTTGTTTACCTATCAGTGAAATGGCTTTAATATTCTTTATCTGCCATCGCAGGCACACTGTCAGACTCAATTAGTGTTTGTAATTCTCTTTAAGCTCTGCAAATGATCGTGTGTTTTGGAACAGAATTCAAACTTGAATTGTTTAACCCAACCATTTTCTTACGGCAAATGCAAATCACTTGGCAACATTATTCCAGTGTTAAAGAGGGGGGAAAGAGTGAGAAGGAAGCAGCCAGGGATCCAGGTATCCTGGAAGGCTCAGAGGCAGGCTGGGCCTCCACAGCTGGAGTTGACACTTTGGTAAGTAAGGAGACTTTAGGTGAGGGTGTGCAGGAGAATGCAGAAAGCAGAAGCTGCCCTTTCATCCACTAAGCAAGAAAACACATTTGTTTTGGTGTGGTTGGGATCATATCCCTCCCACTAATCCTTAAAATGGTGAGTTTCAAAATGGGCATGCCATGGGTGCTGGGTTTTGGCAATGCAGGGATGACAAATGCAAGGCTCTGCTCAGCATTCCATTTGCATATTGCTAAAATCCATATACCTCACTGCCCAGGGTTTAGGCCCTGTAATCACTCCTTTGAAAGTGCACTATTTTCAGCTTTATCTTCATTTTATTTTCATCAAAAATAATTGCTGTGATTTAAAGACTGTCTAATGCCCTGTCTTTATCTCCAAATCTCTAGTAGTATGCTGGCATCCAAGAGTGAACCTAAAAGCTGCAGATTTTCAAGTTGCAGCATGTTAATCTCTCTGAGTATGTAGAACGATCTCTCTAATTGAAAAGATTACTGCAGCCAGGTTTCATGTGTATGTTTGCATCTGAAATCCAGCAAATGCTGGGAAAGGGAAAAAACCCCACCACAACTCCAAAATAACCTCGGTGCAAGCATTGGGTTTGAGCTCAACAACCACATTGGATTTGGCCTGCCTCAATGTGCTCTCTCCATAAAAACTGAAGGTGAGCATTGTTCAAACACCTTGTAGGGAAAGAAATTTCTGTTCAGGGAGACTGGAGTGTAAGGCCTGTGAAATTTTGATTTTGTCTAAGACATTAGCAAGTAGTTTGTTGGCTTCATTAAGAGTAAGACATCACTGCTGGGTGGTTTGTGCTTTAACTTGCTATACTAACACAGGATGGAAAGCAAGATGCTAAGCCTGACTCAGCTCTGATTGAAAATTAACACAGACCTGGGACAGGCAGCAAGAAAAGCAAGAGGAAAATGTGTCTTACAATGGAAACCATAGGATGTCTTTGTGCCCATCAATAATTTATTTATTTGTTGCACCTATTTAGTCAGCCCTTCCTACACTTTTTGTACTCTCTCCTTCTCAGAAGATGCCTCCTGAAGGATGTGCAGAAAGCACAGCCTAACTCTTTCTGAGAGAAGCAGCCCAGTGTCTTGCACAAGTAACCTGGCACAATGCAGCCACTGGCAATAACTCCAGAGCACGCTGAGCACCTGGAGATGTCTCTGCATCCCACTGACTTTGCTTCTCACATCCAGCCAGGGAGGAGACATCCCAAGGAATCTCGTATAAGCAGTTGAAGAGAAATGCTGTAATATGGTTTCAGAATGGGGCTACACATCACACATTCATGTGTTTTCACTTACTCTGCTCCTACTCTGCTTTCAGCTGGTTGGCAATACCCAAGGGTGTGGTTTGCGTGTGAGATTAGACAGGTTGAGAGGCAGGCTTTTATCATTGTTCCTGCAGTGCATATGATTTTTTTTTATGTGTTCCTACTTGTAATTTTATCACTTGGTTATTATTTCACAGTGGTTTTTATAGCACGTTTTACTACAGGAGTCTTGTGGGTATTGGTGCTAGCAATCGGAGAGCAGGATCCTGCCACTGCAGCCTGCCTGTGATAAACAGGTACGTAGGTGGCCAGTGGAAGTTTGTATTTTCCATCTGTGGTGGTGAAATCTCTAAAGATGCCTGGTGTAATTTACTCAAGAGCCACCTGCATGATTGGTTCATGCATGTCCTGAAGAAGTCTCTAACACCAGCCCAGGCAGACGGCGAGTGCTGGAAAGAGCTTACAGGCAGGTTAGCTCTATTATCTGAATTGGGTCACTCATTCCTAATTATTTATAACCTCTATCTTCAGTGTATTGCACAGCATGAGGAGTGCTCTGAAACAGGAAACTTCTTGGACACCAAACTTGTGGTGTTTTGTGTCAGGAGGAGTCCCTGTGCAGAGTCCCCTCAGGCAGGCAGGAACGCTGGGCCTCGGGGCAAGTCAGCATTGTGGCTGTGCTCCCTCCTGACCTCCACCAGCCTCAAGAATAACATTGGCAGGCTCCTTGTATAGCTCCTGATAATGAGGGCTCCCTCATTACCAAGTCTAATTATCAGAGAGTGATTGTAGAGGACACAACCTTAACATCCAGGCTTTCCTGACCCTTTTCTTTGCCTGGTTTCTCTGGATGCCTCACCGAGTGGAACTGGCAGCGTGCAGTTAAACATCCTCACTGAGCATTTCCCTTCAGTCTCACACCAGCAGTCAGCTGAAATCAGTTTGATGAACCAGTGGGCCAGCAGGAGAGGAGCACAGCATCAGTCCTAAAGCTTTCCTGCATAAAAAGTCCCAGCAAACTCCGGCAAAAAGAAGAACCTGAGCGAGACCCTGAAGTTAGGGGAGGGGAATTAATGGACATTTGTTGGGTTTACTTTAAGGAAATCAATGGACTTGCTGGAGACTGGGTGATGGAACACACAGCTGGTGGAATGGATGGCCAAAGATCACTATTTTTCTTTTAAGCAAATCAATGTGTTAATTGGGATTCTGGTGGGATTCTGAAGCTGCTAATGGAGGTGGGGGCCAGTGGAGGATCATTAGTCTTTATTGTAAGCAGTACAGTTACTTAATTGGGGTGTGACTGTGGTGCTGAAAGAGAGAACAGGAGAATGAAAAGTGATTTTTAAAAGCTGTCACTTTAAACTTTCCCTAATGAAATGAATTTATTAAAAAAGCTAAGGGGAGATACAAACTGTTACTCCCTCAGGTCTTTGAACTTGGGGAGATCTTCACTTTGATGAGACCATTTTTTATAAGACAGGTTTTTCCAGCTTTCCAACCCATCTTAGGGAGAAATTAAGTCATGCTTGGAAAGTTACTATTTATCAGAGCCTTCTGACGTTGATGGCAAGATGAGTTTAGGTCTTCTCCAGACACCCATACGGACACAGATACGCCTCCATTCTTTATTCCAACTTGGAATTTTTGATGGTTGCACAGTTTCATAGGGATATTAGGGCTGTGCCTCAGACCTAGATTTCCTGACTAATTGACAGATATCCCTTTGTCCCACACTATGGGAACCTTCAGGACAGACTGGGCAGTAAAATGTAGAGTGTGCAGAAAATTGGGACAGCATATTTGTGCCCTAGTGTGGACCAAAAGAGCTAGACCCAAACCTTTATGAAACTTTCATACTAATTATAATTTCATGTCAACCTTTCTGCAATTTTACTTTGCAAACTGAGAGTTTATTTTCCTCATTTCTAAAAATCCAACCCCAGTTTAAGGACAGCACAAACTTTTGCTTGTAACTTCTCTCCTGGCTCATCTGACTGTGAGAAGCTCTGAGCCTGTTCATGCTCAGGGAGTCACTCAGGGAACTGAACAGCACAAAAAGGAGCAGGTTCATGCCAGCCCTCAGCCTGCCCTCACAATTCCTGCCTTGGGAGTGGGGAAGAGCTGGTTAATTCTCAGTGAAGGAGAGAAATGTCCCTTGTGAGGTGGAGGAATGGCTGTTTCTGTGGATGCCTTAAAGGATTTCTCATAAAGGGGATGGAGTTATTTGCAAAATTGTACTGAAAAATTGTGGAAGAAAACATTTTAGGGTAGACTCAAAATTGAATCCCCCCCTCTCTGTTTCAATGAAATGAAAAGAATAATTTAGGCTGAGTAAAATCTGTCACTTAGTTTCAAGTAAAAAGTGTCATTTCACTTGTAAGCAATTAAAAACTAAACCCAGGTACATTGCTGAAAGGTGTACTATTTCATGTTAAAATGTTGAAAGGGAACATTTTGACTTGCTTAAATTTTAAGAATGAAACAACTTGTTAAACCAAACATGAATTCACAAAATGTTTCAGTTGACCCAAATCTGTTTTCTTTAGAGCAGGATGTTTTATCAGAATGTCTCTCCCAGTGCTTGCAATAAATCCCAGAATCACCCTGTTCATCACGTGGAATTAGACACAAGTTTTTCTCCAGCCACCTCCCTGATCCCTGCTCAGAGGGTCTTTGCTTTATGTTACTGTGTAAACCATCACTGGACTTCTCATGGATTCCCAATTTTTAGGCCAGCTTTTCTTTTTCCACTGAAGCATTTAGTATCCCTGTTTACCATGATGTGATTCCCTAATCGTCTTGTTGAATGTTGAAAGGAAAGCCGGCAGAATTTCTGGTGTTGCTAAAAGCCCTCAGGCCAGGCTGGCAGATAACAGCTCTCTTATTTATTTGTCTAAATAAGCATACAGCATGATGGATAAGCTGTCAAGGAAAAATCAAATCAGTGGGGACATAGCTTCAAGGGAATTACTCACTATCTCTGCCAGTTCTGCTGCACTTCTCTTAAAAAATACAAAAATTAACATAGTTGGTAGTAAGCGCCAGAAATTACATTTCAAGAATAACAGTGATATTTTCTATGGAATATTTCAGCTGGAAGGGTCCTGAACTACAGCACACAACAATCACACTGATCATTTTAAAGAGTTATTTAGCCCAGAAGTGAAAGCAGAGTATGTGTGTGAAACTGCAAATGACTCCATGTAGGTGACTGACAGGAGGTGAAAGCAATTTAATTGTTCCAGATTATTATATACTCTTCATATATATTTGTGTGTGTGTGTGTGTTTGAGAAGAAAGTACGGGGGTTCCTGAGAACCTGAAAGCTTTTCACAAACTCATAAAACCAGACACTGTAGGAAATGAACTTGATCCAAAAAAGAAAAGCTACTTTTAGAAATATAGCTCCATGTCTGGCCACAAAGTAATTAAGGTTCTTACAGCTTTCCTGTCCAGATGAGTGGCTGGCACAAAAATAATAACTATACAGTAATAACAGCAGTGACTTGTCACTGAAGGGAACAGGCAGCAGTAAACAACTTCCAGTAGATTGGTCACAGAAAGGGGTGGTGGGAGTGTGTGGTAGGGTAAGGGGTAGGAAGTGCATGTGCCTCTGAGTGGGTGGGTGTTGGAGGAGATGTAAGGGAGCAGAACAGAGACTTCTTAACAAAACAACGCAATACATCTTGTCTTAGCATTCAATTCATAAAAAGAATATAACTGAGTCATATTCTTTCCACTATTCAGTGTGTGTGTGACATAAGATGCAAATTCCATGTGTGATTCATAGAGTTAAATGTCAGTTTTACAAAAGTCTACACGAGCCTAAGAGCAGGTTCAGGTCAGAACTCAGCCACTGCAGGGAGGTGACTTTTCTCTTCTATCTTGTCTCTCCAAAGGCAGAACTTGGGGCACAGACCAGGGTCACCCACCTCCTGCAGTTTGTTTAGCACTTTCCATTCTTTCTGGCATGAACGGAAGAAACTCATCACATTACAGAACCGGATCTGCAAAACTCATCCAGCTCAACTGGAGTTTTCCATGAACACCGATGGGCATTGGACCAAGCCACAGAGGACAAAAAACGGTTCAAATATGAGCAAAAGTGCAGAACATCTTTTCCCAAACATCTGCCAAAATTCTGATGCCTCTGTTTAGTGAGTACGTGTGCCATGACTAAAACTCAGAGGAACTACAAGTTCAAGTAAGGTGGCATCTCCCAAAAATCCAAAGTGTGAGACTGAAAGTCCCTCAGTATAAATTATTTCTGGGCTGACATTCACCTCAAATTGGGTTGCAGTGCAGTTACACTGTGAGTGAAAACACACGAGCAATGCCTGCTGCCCTTGGATGGAACATTTAGTGGCATTTTTCGTACATTTTAGGTTATTTCTAACTCTGACACTGATTAGAAAATACTCCTTTTTCTCAAGAAAATGTCAATGAAAATGAAATCATTTTTCTTATGGTCTTATTTTCTATTCAAATATTAATCTTTCAACACATTCACAAATATGTATGCATGTTGGTTGAACATGCATTCTGTCTTCCCCTCATCATATTCCATATAATCCAGCCCTATCCTGGTGGCATGGGGAACTACTTTATCAAAATAACCAGTAAACAGCTACAAATGAGAAGAGGGAGTGATAAAGTCACACAGCCTCTCTGCTTTGACAATTTTTCCCTCTAAAGATCTTTTTTAGGAAAGCTGCTGTTAAGGCCATATAGATTTCATTCAGTGCAGAAGCTGATTGTGAATGGGGAGATTCAGAAAGCCACAAACATCACAGTCCTGGCCAGGGGCTCAGGTTCTGTTGTGTGTCTGGATCTCTCTGAATGGTTGGAGAACGTGGAGAGAGGCTTGGAAGGGCCTCTGAAGCCAAGGAGAGAGGCTTGGAAGAGCCTCCAAAATCCTCAAGCCCATCTGCTGCTGCTGTAGGTGAGGTACATTCAAGCAGCAGCCAGGGCAGTGCTGGGAGACTGCTCCTCTTGGAAACTTCGAGTTCATCCACCTGGAATTACCCAGCAAACCTTCAAGGGTCGCTTTATTTCACCCATCGAGAAGGAAACTATTTCAGGTTCAGCTCATGGGCTGCACTAGTAAAGGGCACCCTGAGGAACTCACACTGCCTGGAGAAGCTGATCCACAGCTTTATTTCTCTCTCCTTTTGTTTTTGCTCCTGCAGTCCTTGCTTGGTTATGATTCACCCTCAGAGGAGGAAATGAAAGTGCAGTAACTGTTGACTTTTCAGCCAGGGAGGCATACAGTTTATGGAGCAAAAACTCCAGCAGGAACAGAAGTGGGCTGAACTATAAACTGACTTCAGATGGAATAAACAAAGGAACAAAAATATCAGCAGCAAAGAGCAACAGCAAGGCTGAGCTCCAGGCTGGGGTTTGGCCATCAGAGGGTTACAACCCAAAGGAGTGTTTGTGTGAGGCTGCAGACAGGGACTGCAGTAAAAGTACATCTAGGAAAATACCCTGATGGCAAAATCTCCTTCATTTGTCTTTCAGTTTGAGTCTGGGATTAATGAGGATACTTCATCTCAAAAAGTGAAAAAGGAACCAAAACTTGCAAAAGGGAGGCCTGCTGCAATCTGTGAAAGACCAGTAGACTACCAGAAGGGAAGAGAGCAAACTCTCAATGGGTGCAGTGTTTTACCAGCACCCTGAAACATTGCATGCCTCCACAGGCTTTTCTGTTCTATCAGCTTCAAACTGGTGACAAGAGAATCAAACACTTCTTACTGTGTATTTCCACTTTCCCAAACTTTTACCAGGTTCTGACAGAATTGTTAACTCTGTCCTCTCAGGTGTAAAGGGGAGCATGGCACTATCATTGGTTTGAGATGATGAGGAACAAGAGGGCTGGCAGGGCAGCTCTCTTCACATGAGGGCTACCAGCTCCAAATGAACCCAGCAGAGATGAAAGGTGCTTCCTCCATGAGGGCAGTCTGGAATGACATTTTCCTCCCCTAGGTACAGTGAGGAAGCTGTCTGTGTGCTAGACAGCAAGCTGCCAGGAACCTGAGCAGACTAAACAGCACAGGATGAATCAAACAAAATCACCTGCTGAGCTGAGATCAGCAGCTCTCAAACTGACTGCCTCTGAGCCTTGAGATGAGATAAAATATCTTCTTGGGAGCCATCAGTAGATATTTGATTTTTTAAAAAGGAATATAATGTACCTATCAAACTGAAAACTGACCCACAGAATGATTAGGAATATCCTGTACATGTTTAAATGCACCTAAAGCAAGAAGTGATGAGTTCACATCTAATGCTGTCCGCTATCAACACTGCCATCCAAGTGATATCCACCTTGTGGAGATGAACCAAGGAACGTCTCCCATAATCCTGGACTGCCCAAGGAATCACAGCAGAGTAGCAGGAATCATTTGCTGTTATGCTCGAGAAGCACAACCTTGTGCTCTGTAATGAGTAACCCAACAGCAGCTACAAGCCCCAAACACATCCCAAATCCAGAGCCCACCACAATCACAAACACGATCCTGCAGGCACTGAAGGCAGCATCTGCTCTTAAAAGCTGCTGGGTCTGTGTATAAACCAACCCATTCATCTCTCCCACAGAATTTAGGGGATGTTACAGTTCCTCGTGGCACCACAGAGAAGTATGAAATCACTGTTTGCCCTGGCTTAGAGACAGAGAACTGAAACACAAGAGGATAAAGCGTCTGGATGACAGTCAGGCGGGAAGTCCCTGGCAGGCCAAGGGACTGAACCCACTTCTTCCATCTCCTCCTCTGCTGCCTGACTTCTGGCTGCCTTCCCCATGCAGAGGGAGACTGTCCCAAACCCACCACGGATCCCTGGCAGAACTGGGGGTGAGCTCAGGGGGCCAGTGTTCAGCTGGATGCCCCCAAAAGTGAACAGGGCTGAACCTCCCAGTCTCTGCCAAGGCAACGGGGAAACACTGCCTGACTTCAGCTTGCTGCTGGCTAATTACAAATGAGAGAAGTGAAATACACTCCTTTGCCCTTAGCATCTGATTTAGAGAGAGGAAGGTCATTAAAATCATGACTGCAGTAGATCAGCCCTGAGCACAGCAAGAGATCTCTGACATGAAACTAAGCCAGCAGTGCCTGCCCAGGTGGCTCCCCCAGTAATGCTGAGCTGGGTCCTCTGCAGGCTCAGACAATGCCAGAGGCACATTTGGCCTGGGGAGTGAAGGGGAAGAGAAGGATGAGATTTTTAATGCAGTCAGAAATAGGATTCTGGAAGATGCTTCAAGCAAGAGACAGGTAAATGATATGGCAGAAGGTCAGAGACGTAAGTGGGTTGAAAAGATACTGAGACTCTTCATTTTTCTGAGCATCCCTCCCACCCCCACAATTTCCTCTCTTTAAAACTCACTTCATTCCCTCCCTCAGTGGGAGACACCCCTGAGTTACAGAGCCCACAGCTCAGAAGTTGCATGAGAGGCTTTGAAATCCTGAGAACAGGATATAGTCTTATACCATCATCTGGAAGATATGGGAGGATTTCTTTCTTGAGCCCTGTCATTCAGAGTAAATAGGATAGTGGGAAAATCCTTTAGCTGGAGATCTACAAGTAAATCAGAGAAAGTAACTATTTAGTTTGTACTTTGTAAGGTGCTCCCATTAAAATTACCACAATGATTGCAGCAATTACAGAAAACCTATGCAAATTCTACGAAAAAATACAGAATTAGTCATGGAAAAAAAGAAACTTTCTGGTCTAAGTTAGCTGAAAATTTCAGCTTTATAGAAGGAAGCTTTAAGAAAACTTGTATTTCTGTGACATTTTGTTGTAAATTCCAGTGGGGAGGGAGGAGAAAATTTAGAACAAAGATTCTCTGCAGTCCTTGCTTTTTGAGATGTGAAGCCTGAGAATCTCACAGCCAGGGTGGATGCTGTGGGGAATTTCTGCTCCTCCAAAGGGATGCTGCTCCCATTGCTCCCTCCAGCACCTTCCTAGCAAAAGGAATCACTTACCACTGCCAGCCAGTAGAGGATAAAAGCCTGGAGTAACAATTTCTCAGAGCTGAGTTCAAAGAGTTAATTGCTGGAGCCTGGGCACACTTGCCTGAACCCTGGCCAGCCTGGGGCTGGGTGCTCTCCAAGTGGCCAAGAGCCAGGGCTCCTGCAGGACCTCACTGAGGTCAGTCCAGTCTGTCCCAGCTCCACCTCGACTGGGAGCCTGTTCCAGGGTCATGAGATCTTGTCCAGTCAGAGAACGGCCAGCAAAGAATTGCTCACAGTGCTCTGCAGCAAAGAGCTGGGGAGAGTTCACAGACGGGAGAAAACTGAGACCTGTCCTCCAAATATCAGCTGAAAATCCTGAGGGCTTCCTCTTTAGCAGCATCCCTCTCCCTCTATGGGACCTATGGCAGAGTTAGGGATCTCTGGTAGAATTTTGCCAGCTCAGAAGGGATCTCCAGGCATAAAGAAAGCAGGTAAAGCCCATGTGCTCACCTGTAAACCAGGAGAGAGGGCAGAAGGACTTTTTTCCAGTGAGGGTAGATTTCTTTTCCTCAATTTTTTCATATATCAGAAGTATTTATTCATAAATGTGAATTTATGGCACAAAAAGAGAAGAAAAATTCTAAGCATTTCTGCTGAACACACAGCAGCACACACACATAAAAGAGTGGACCCTCACACAGATGTCTATCTCACCTTTCCCTACAGATCCCCTAGCTGGGTGACCTTTCCTAGGCTCTGTGTTGGAGCAGTAACAAGTGGTGAGTTCCACGTGGTGTGAGGAAACCATAATTCTTGGAAGATAAAGTCAGGCTGACTGATGCAATGAAATGGGAACAGGAAACATGGGACCTAAAGCTCCCACCACACAGTTCACGTTGTGTGCCCTGGTTTGGGAGATGTCTTCAAAGATCAAAAAAAAATTCTCATAGTCCTTGCAGTCCCTCCAAAATATTTCAATTAATCCAAACGCCATTTTTCTATCCTGAAAAAGGAGATTTTTCATTAAGTCCTACATAGGACAATATTCTGACATTAGGAAATCAATGCTGATATTGAATATAGAATGCAACACAACACTATTTTATAGTGAACAGGGTCCTTGCCTTTGCAAAACTTCTGGTTATCTCCTGCTGAATCAGACTGAGAACCTCATGGCTACAATTTGGGTAAGAAAGTTGGAAGATTTTTTTTTCACATAAAAAACGTCCTTGCAGTTGAGTTCCCCAAAAGACAACATCTCTAAAAGTGTTTCCAAGAGACACATGGACACTGAGGTATTCAGAAGTAGCTTTACTTAACTTGAAGTATGATTTTAAAAGTATTTTTTAATACTTTTTTGGCAGCAAAGCAAGGGGTTCTGATAAGCACCGTGTCAGAACCACCCCAGCAAAGGCACAGCGTGGGCCCCACGTTGGCATTTAGTTTAGTCTGGGGTTGGACCATCCAAAACCTGCCTGGACCTCTTAAGAGAACATTTCAAGGACACTTTTAGGCAGATTTTTAATCACAAGGGGGGAAAAAACCCAAAGTATTTGAATTATTTATCCTCGCCAGTGTATTTTTAGAGAGAAGAAGTTAAAATAAACTTTATCTGTAGGAAGCCTTAGCCTGATTGAAACCCTCTCCATCCATTTGGAGTCCTGTTAATAAGCCATCCAGACAGAGGGAGCATTCTTCTGGAAAGCCCGTTTGGCACAGCAGCCTGCAGCAAGAGCTGAGCAGGCAAATCCCACGGCAGGGGAGAGACAGCACTTTTTGACCCAAACAATGTCTAGACAGCCTGAAAACAGATAAATTAACAGGCAAGCAGCAGCAGCATCACCCAGCAGCAAAGCAGTGGATATTTGTCACCTCAGTGATGGGTTAAATGAAGACTCAAGGTCCCGGTATAGTCTTTATGAAACACAATGTGCTCCAGCTGTCTCCCTCCCTCCTCCTGAGCTATTTACTGTGTTAACAGCTCCATGCAGAAAGTTCACTGCCATAGGACACATTTCCCATCTTCTCCAGACTGCCCTAATGAGGCAGCAGGATCAGAACAAATTAGTGGCAGAATTCCCCCGTCCCCTCGCTCTCAGTGAAGGAACAAACATCCTTCCCTCCTGCACATGCTGCGGAATCTGAAGCTGGAGCAGGACACGGCGGCTCAGGGCAGATGAGAGGAGCTTGCTCAGCCTAATGGTGTAACAATATTTTAAAACGCAATTCCTGCTCGAGGATGCTGCGCTTGCTTTGCAGCCCAGCTCTCCTGTTGGAGAAAGCACATGGTTTGCTATATATAGTGGGGCTTGAAAAATCACTTCCGTTACTAAACCAAGCACAAATAGTTTCAGATGACACTTTTGGTAGAAAAGATCCGTGATTTCATGCACTGTGTTTACTGAAAATTATGCGCACGCAAATTACCTTAATGAGATGCAAACCTTGTCATCTGCATTCAGTGCACCAGGAAAAAAAAAAAAATCTGGTAGCTTGCAATGATAGTATATTTAACATACAGAAAATAAATAGTTTGTTACATCAATGCTGTCAAAATGAAACAAGCCAAACTGTGATTAAAGCAGTTATCATTAAACCAGAGGCTGACTTCCAGAACTGTTGTGAAAACAGCAAAAGAGCAATTTTCCTAAGTGCATTTCAAGTGATTGAGTAAAAATTGAACTTATGGTAGACTATGTTATAGAATACTACTTAACGTGTTTGGATGATGATACTTCATAACACAGAAGCCTTCATGCAGTACTGTTTTAATGCTTTTTTGTTGCTGAGCTTGAAAGCATATTAAAGATTGTGAGACTTTGTGAGACTCAGCCCCACCATTCTCAAATATGACAGCAAGAAAGTTTTGTCCCTGGGAGGTTCCTTGTGTATATAAAGGGATGGAAAGAAGAGAGGCAGAACTTCTTATATCATACAAGATGCATGTCTTGGCTCCTGCCAAGCAATATTCTGTGCATCTTCAGTATGGCAGGAGCTGTAAACACGTTGTATAATCACATAACTGGGCTGTGACCCATTTGTTAGCAGCATAGGAAAAATACATCAAAGTCACAGAGAGTCTCTTCAGGCAGGCCTCGACAGATACCCATCTGGTAATAACCCCAGACTGTGAAGGATGGATGATTTATAGAGGTGTTAAGGAACCCTTCTTTTTATGTATATATAAATCCCTGTTTAAACTCTGTACTGATTAACTATGCAGTGCAAGGAATATATAAGGAAAAACAATGCATTGTTTTAGAAGCAGAAGAGAATTGAGCGATTTGTAAGAAAAGATTGTGGCCATATTAGAGCCACATGTAGTGCTGAGCATTCCTGAAGATCACAGAATCCTAGAGTGGCCTGGCTTGGAAGGGACTTTAAAAATCACCTTTTTTCACTCCCTGCTCTGGGCAGGGACACCTTCCACTATCCCAGGTTGCTCCAAGCCCTGTCCAGCCTGGCCTTGAACACTTTCAGGGATGGGGCAGCCACAGATTCTCTGGGCACCCTGTGCCAGGGCTCCCCACTCTCACAGTGGGTTATTCAGTACAGAATGTGTCATTATCAGCAAAGAAACCCATTTCATGCTGGAGTATCCCATTTTTGTGCCAGGCACATACAAACACAGGACAATAGCCCCTTTCTTAAAAAGTCTGCAATCTCAGTATCTTCTTAGTAATTTAAACAAGGGTGAATACTGAAAGCTGAGTGCATGTAGATATCTTTTCTTGCCACGAGTCCAAACCCACAGCATGGATTTTCTTCATGGCACTATATTCTGTTATATTAACTGCTTTGCTTGGAGCCCTTCCCTTTCCCAAAGCTCTTTTGGGTTTGGGGAGGATACATTAGTGTTGGTGGGTATCTTCTGTAGTCTAGACTTGTAAGTTCCTACTCTATTGTTACACTGCTCCACTGGAAGGTTTGTAAGTCACACTACTTGTCAAAGTTATGAGGATGCTGAATCATTTTTATTAAGCATCAAAGTCTCCCCCCCACCTTTCATTTCTTTAACTGAAAGCTTCATTAGATTGCAAAATGGCACCTCTGTGCTCAGACAGGGCTGTGGGTAAATCAGGTTCTTTCCTTTGTTAAATCTGATTGATTTATTGCACATATAAAATGAGCAGTAAATGTTCAAGTTCTAAAAAGTTATTTAACAAGTGTCTGAGTGGAATGAAAATAGCTTTCTAAAATAGTGCAAATACTTATCATAAGCATATTAAAGAGACTTTTCATTTTCAGACGTTACCAAATGCCCATAAATTCTTAGGTATTCAAGCAGTCAGACACCTGAGGAAGCTTAGGATAACAATTAATTATGAGACATGCTGCTCAAGAAGCTCTTTGCAACCCTGAGTTCTGCAGCACTTTAGGAAGAAGGAAGGCACCATGTTGCTTATTTAGTAGCAGGAAACAAGAGACAGACAAGGTTTGACTAGTATGAGATGGAATATTACCTCAAGTCTCTCTCCAGAACATCACTGGACCTCCAGATGACTCCAGAAGGACTCTGGACCCTTATTTAGGCAATTTCAAATCAATGATCTCACTGATTCAGGATTGTGTTCTCTCATTAAACCACCTGGCGCTCGGTGCCTCCATCAGTTTGCTGAGCTCATTGGGAAGAGAGAGCATTTTACATTGAATCCCATTCCCTAGCTGCCCTCTGCAGGGTGCTGCCTCTCCTGGACAAACCCTGGGAGATCAGAGTGTCTGCCTGGATAGATCCTGGAGCAGGGAGACCTTCCAGAGGCAGGAAGATGGGAGTGCACTCAGGGCTCAGCTGAGACATGGAGGGAAGAGAGAAGAGTTATGGAGTCACAGCTTGTAAATGAGCAGAATGTGCCTAACAGAAGCTTAGGGAGAAAAGAAAACTTGAAGGTGCAGCTGAGAAAAGCTTAGTTCCTATTTCACATCAGTTTTGCTACCAGGGCCTTGTCCAACTTCAGAGTTACTGTGCTCACAACCAGTTTCTTTTCTAATTTCCACTGACTACATAATAGAAGAAGAGAAGCTAAACAAAAAGGAGAGAAGTGTGTCAGAGATGAGAAAGAATGGAAGAAAAGAGAAGAAAAGTTCAGTTGAGAGGTGGCAGAGGACATCTAGGGATTATGCGCTAAAAAAAAAAAAAAGAAGAGAAAAAGCTAAGAGCAACTTTCATAGCAACTGAAGGGGAAAATAATAATAAAAAAAGGCACAACAAAAAACCCTGTCTCCTGTGGTGAAACTTCAGTGAAATGCTATTAAGGATAAATCTTTTATTGTATTGTCCTGCAGGCAGTCTGGTAAAAACTGTATTCTCAGCAGAAATGAACTCTCCCATTATAAAAAAGGAAGAACAGTCTGCTCTCAGGACTGGCTCTGTGTAATGGCTGCTGAGGTACCCACAAGGGGATATCTGGGAGCTTGAGCAAGGAGAAGTAGGTCCACATATTTCCTGCTGAAATAAGGTCTTCTGACTGAGAGGAGACATCAGATGTGTTTGCCACCAGCTTCCCATGGGCAGTCAAAAGACTGCAGCTCACATAAAGGATTTAGCCCAGGGAGAGCATTTAGAGAGGAAACAACTTCCTTCACAGTGATTTTTCAGGACCTCCTTTAATTGGGTCTTTGGCTGAGAGATAGGGAAAAACACTGCCCAAATTAGCCTTGGTGGAGTTACAGAAAGGAGAGTTTTAACCCCAAAGCTGTGGAAGGGAGAGAAAAGGTTTTCCAAAGGAAAGGGAAACACAAAGCTTTTAAAAATGTTGGTCCAGAACAGGAAGTCTCCTTTCCAACAAGAGATGATGTAGTGGGCTCCTGATTTAGCCCATCCTCCCCAGTAATGGTACCTAGAATAGCCACCCCGTCACCCTCTCCCACAAGGAGAGCATAAACAGCACATGGACATGGGGATGGAGGCTCAGACAAACAGCACAGGCAGCCAAAGAGAGAAGCACAAAGTCACAAAATCACAAAAAAAGGTCCAGGAGGGGCTCCCTGGAGGCCATTTGCTCCAGTTGGGTTCCAGGCCAGCTCAGGACTCTACTCAGCTGAGTTGAGACAAACCTGAAGGTTGGAGATTTCACTGCCCCTCTGGGAAGCCTGTCTGGGTCTGCCTGTCCCCCATCCCAGTGTGTGCCATCCCCATCCTGCAGATTGCTGGTGAGGATATTTGACAGCACAGACCCACAACAGACAACTATATCAGAAAATCCCTTTTCCAGCTCAAAAGTTAGACTTTTAACCCACACTGTTCCCACTGAAAAGCACATCTTACTGCCTTGTAGTCAAACGCTTTTAATCACTTCATTCTAATTTCAAGCCCTCAAGACTTCATGACAAATATACACCTGCTTGTACCAGTTTATGCCTGTGTTCTATAACAATCCTTATTTTCCCTGGGCAATGTGAATTCCAGGCCTACTGCTGTCAGAAAGTGGCACTTTCAGACTTCAAATAACCCCTCTTAATCACCCATTCCAGGCCTTTTAAATACATTCTTCAAATTATAGGTTTTGCACTCTCAGACTTTGAACATGTGAGGAATTTACCTGAATTGGTTTTTATCCCTTGTCTCATAGTTCCAAACCTTTCCATTATTTGGGTCAATGTAGCCTCACTCCCTCCTTCCACTTAGATAAAAGATCCATTTTCTCACTGTATTTTTTTTTTAACATCTCATACCTGAGACACTTTTGCTGTTGGTATACTGAGCACAGAATTGCTTTATCTTTTCAAGAGAATAAAGACCACTTTTAAAATCTTGTGTTCATTTGAAATTGCAGAACTGCTTTGTGTTTGTGTGCATTATTATTGCATTACAGAACAGGCTCAGATCATGACTGCAATCCCCTGCAGTTGGAAGTGTTCAATCTCAAGTTTCCACAATTCTGTGAACTTACACATTTCTTTACGTATGACACGATCCTAAAACCTCTTTTGCTGATTATAAAATGCTATTCTGATTGAATATTTCCTTGTACTTGTAGGTTTTGGGCTGGGATTTTTTTTTTTTTTTCCTGGCTTTTCTCTCACCTTGGGCAATAAAAGTCATTGTTAATTTTATAGCCTGTTTCATTTTTAGGGGTGCAGCAGGGATTGCAAAGCAGGATGTTGGGTAAACTAGAATTCATAGTTTATCCCAAAGTAGGTTCCCTGCTGGAGCTGGGTTTAAATGTATTTTTCTGTATTCAGTATGATTAATTCTGATGCCAGGGGATTCTTGGTACATTTCCTAAGGATAAATCCATGGGAATTGCAGTCACTTGCTTAAAGATGATTGTTCAAAGTGCAAAGCACTGGGAAAGAGGCCTAAAAGTAAAACATGATCAAAATTCTGCTGTACTTGTAGCCTGCAGAGATTTAGGGGTCCTGGATGTTTTGGAAGCAGAGTTACAATAAAATGAAACCTGCCTCCTAACCCAAAATAAACTGGGGCTGAGTAACACACAGTGGCAGGCACAGACTGGCAGTAATGTGCTATAATTATATACAATTTCCTGCACAGAGAGGGATATTTCCAGGTAATTTCTGACTAGCCTTTAAAAACTATATTTTGGGCATTAAAAAACCCTCAAATTTTATTTTAATGAACTTTAAAACTATGTGACACACTAAAGGCAAACTAAGTGCCACTTGGCACAGCCTGTCAGGTGGAATGGAGGAGAACATGTGGCTGCAGAGCAATGGTGCTGCTCCCAACCTGAGCCTGGGAGCAGGGAAGGGAATCTGTTCCTTCAGCAAAAACATGGCAAAAACAAAGTTCCTGCTCCCATGGGCTGCAAGGAGCCCCTGATCAGCAGCACCCACAGTGTGTCAGCATCCTGATGCTCCACAAGGATAAAGATGCCACATAGGCAGAGCCAGCTGCTGCTCCCAGCCCTTTGGAACAGCTGGCTGCACAGCAGACACCGAATTCCCTGCTAAGGAAGAGGCTGTTAAAAGCCTGCAGAGGGGAGAGAGCAGCAAGGAATAACGCTGGCTATGTCTGTGTTAGCATTTTAGGCCTGGGCAGGAATGTGCTTTCAAAACAAATCAAAGAGGAGGAAGGAATTGAAACCGAGAAACTTTTCCCAAACCTCTGCTGGAACAGCTCTGCTGAGTGGATGTGCACAGTGGGGCCTGAGAGGCTGCTCCTATGTTTTTTCACTCTCAGCACAGCGTTCCAATTCCTAGCACTTGAGTTCTCTACAAGATATTCTGGAAAAGTCAGGTTAAGCCAAAGAAGACTTTGACTAAATGCTGGAGCAAGACAATAACATTGTTCAACCATTTCCTGAACATTTGCAGAATGACCTGAGTGCACAAAATTAGAGGTGGTTCATCCTCTTACTTGAAGGCTTGAATTTAGTCCCTTGTAAGCAGTATTTATATTTTTTGTATGAGGCTTTAATAACAACCTAGACTTACTAAGGTGTAAGTATGAGATGTAAAACTCTGTAGGTGCATTTTTTAAATCCTGAGAGAATTCAAGACAAATGCATTGGTCTAAAAATGAATTGTGTAAAGACAATTCTTTAGGCTCTATTGGAAGCTTCAACGTGGCCTGGCAGAACATCAGATTGCCCAGCCGAATTCTTCATCAGGGACCATTTACTCCAAGCTAGAGCTATGGTGCAGTTAGTGAAGTTATCAGAATTTTACTGGTCATACAGGTGGGAGAAGTTAAACCCCATGGTGTTGGATTTATGATTGAGAAATCATGGTAAAGTAAATTTCACATCTGAAAGAACTTAAGGCACAGGAACCAAATTGGCAACTTTCCTCTTACTCAAAATGTTCTCAGAAAAAAACTTTTAGATGCTTTCAAAGACACATTTGGTCCCTTCGTGCTAAAGTGGTGCCAGAGCACACATTACTGTCTTGGATTTACCCATAGCAACTGATGAATTCCCTATTAGGAAAAGAATCATTTCAGTTCCATCAGAATTAATACATTGAAAAAATCTGGGTTTAAATGGGGAACACAGGCTCAGAGAGGTAGAATATCCTCTGAAAGTTAAGCAAGGGTATTTTTTTTTCTTTACTTACAGCTAAGGTGGATTAACAGAGACATATGGAGAAGATCAAATATACCTTGAAATAATGGATGTATAAATCTGCAGACTAAATCTCTCTTGAGTACTGGACGAGAGAGAATATAAAAATGTGGAGATCATTTACTGAGGGGATATAACACTGCAAAGCCAGAGGGGTTCTAGGATCTTCAATATTTTATAAGAGGAAGCTTAAAGCTATTTTAATAAACCATTGAGGCCAGTTTTTAAAAAATGTAAATGTACAACTGTGCACACAATCTACATATGCAAATCACCACAATTGGACAAGCAAATCAGATAATTGCATGCAAATATGCCTACTCACTCCATGCCTGTGTCTACAATGGTAGTAACTGTGCATGCAAATTAGGTACACATTTTGTACACATAAAGGTGCAGCTTAAGTGGCATATGGCACAGAAATATGGCATCCAATGTAACAAAAGAGGGAGAAGGAAATAGCAGGGGATAGAGTTAGTTGTAAATAATAACATGGAGTGAACACAAACACACACACACATGGATCTATAAACACAACATTATCAAAAAGAAAATACATGGGTCTTTTAGTGCTTGAGGAACTGAAATGACACACGTTGTGTGGAGAAGGCATCTGTGCAAGCTAAAACAGCTTCTCAAGAGACCCAGTGCCCATTCACAGCACAGCTTAGGATGGCTTTTCAAAGCCACACCAGCCTCTCCCTGGCTTGACCCAATGAGCCTCTCCTTGAGGAGAAGATGGAATTCAGTGTCTCTTAGACTGACACAGGCTGAAGACTCGGCTGCAAATGCTGCCAGATGAACATCAAAGGTAGTGGTGGTTTCTTGTGACACATGGACAGATGTATTCAAGGAAAAAGGCTTTGTAACTCTTTTGTCTTTCAAAAGTATTGATTTTGCTTCAACTACCTTATTTGTGCTTTGAAGCTAACCCAGTGTACCATCCTGGCCCTTCTGCATCAGGCTCATTTGGATTCAAACTGCACAAGAGTGAGATGACTGGCAGACAGGATGGATGGATGAAGCAGAGTAAAGGATTCTAACCTTAACTATATCCTTGAATTTAAAACCTATGTTACATTTTTAAACACACTTAGACCTTTAACTTAGTAGTTAGCAGATTAATGAGATGCACAGACTGACATTTTATTTGAAATTTTCCAGGCAGAGAAACACAAAGTGCTCAGCATGAAGAGCAGGCTGAGTTGCGATGACAGCAAGCCCCCTCAATCACTCCAGGCTTCAGCACGCTCAGATATAAAACAATGAGAACAAGCTGAAGAACAGAATAAAAGTGTTGATTAAATTTTGATTGAGTCCCTTTTATGTGTGTGATTCCACATTTGTGCCACACTCACACAGCCAGAACAGCAAAGGTCACTGCCCAGTCAGTGCCTTCAGCCCTGGGCTCACGACACTCATGGCTCTGAAGAGCTCTTTGGAGGCTCAACCCAAAAAGGTCTTCATGGTTCAGAGACAATCTGGAGTCACAAGGATCAGCCTGACCCACGAACATCTGAAACACATGGCTGCATAGGGAACATGGAGAGAAGATGGTCAGCTGTCCAAAATCTCCCATCTCTCACATTTTCTGTGCTTTTGTTGTCTGCCTGTCCTTCATGCCTCAGAAACCCAGGTGAGGTTTTCTACTTGCCCACACAGCTCTGAGCTGAGCAAATCCCCTTCTCAGTCCTACCATGTGGATTCTTCTGGCCATGCTGTTTCCCTCATAAACTCAACTGCCTGAGGAAGGTTCCAGAAGAGTCACCTTCAGGGGGAAACGCGGGTACTGAAAACAAGGGAATGGCTTTGAGAACTCATTGGGTATCTTCCTTTCTCCTACACTAAGAAAGAATTTTTCCCCCCAGATGTCAACCCTGCTTACCTTTCTTTCATTGTTCAATGCTCTAATCTTCTAAAAGCCTGAGGCAGAAACTGTGGAGGTGTTTGTGTCATGTGCACCACTTGGCTCAGTCCATCTTGTGACACACTGGAACGAGCAGCCCTGTCTCCATATGACTAATGTCCCAATTGTTTTATTTCAGAGCAACTCAGACTTTTAAAGTCTTTAAGTCAGCTTTGGCCCAGGTTCAGAGCACATATTTTCCCTCCCAGTTCTGCATAGCCCTACAAGCCACAGCAAAAGAAAGCTGGAGGTGCTTCTCACCCACTGAGCCTGGGTGCCCATGCACACATTAAGAGACCATTCACCTTTCAGTACATATCTAGGCTAAACTGATTTCACTTTCAAGAAAGAGGAAAACTTAGTGCTTAATGGATTTTTACTAAACTCCAAGGCAGTTTGGAAGTACATTCTGACATGCAGCATTAAACACTGCTGCAGCTGCACTCAGAGGAATGGGCAAATGCGTGCAAACTCACAGAGCAGAGCTTTTACCTCACCTCAAATTGCTGCCTGAGCCTTTGGGGGCTTATTCCAACACCCAGTGGAGCTAATGAGAGAATAACCAAAGGATTTAGGAAGACTTGAGTGAATTTGCACTATAAATTTGCTTATGGAAGCAGCTATGTTGGTAAAGATAGATATTCCCAAGCTAGAACAGGTTAATTTTACACCACACACCACCCCCCCAAAAAAATGTAACAAAACTTGGTGAACAAACTGATCAGATTTTGTCTCCAATGAAATCACAAATTCATACAAGGCATGCTGGGTGACTGATAGCCAGGTGGGACTTGGAAATACATCTTAACAAACATGTTGGGCATCTTTGTCACAGACTTGTATTTGTAGGAGCTTTGTCTTAGCTGACAAAATACACTTCTTTTTCCCTGTCAAATGTAACAGTCAGGTATTCAATTCATTTCAGCAACTGCAGGTAGTAAGAATTGCACTTCAAAAAAAATTAAAATAAAATCACATAAACTGAAGGCTATATCCAGCTTGTCCATTTCTCCCTGTCCATGCAATTTCCTACTCCTGCATGTATGTTGTATTATTTTTTCTCTCTTCTCTTTATAGGTCCGCATTCTTCAGAGCAACTAATGTCT
The DNA here is from genome assembly GCF_030490865.1 of Poecile atricapillus. Lineage (NCBI taxonomy): Eukaryota > Metazoa > Chordata > Aves > Passeriformes > Paridae > Poecile > Poecile atricapillus. The sequence goes on from NC_081263.1 coordinate 3,181,044, forward strand.
CTTTATGTATTCATAATCTCTAAAATTAGGGCATCCTGGTGTTTGTAGGCACAATCTTAAGGGAAATACTACTAAAACCCTGGGTTAGAGGCACACAGAGAGCCAGCCAGCACAGTGACACCCACCTCAACCTGTTTTAGATTTGGGCAGACGAGAGGCAACACTGTCACAGCTGCCACATGTGACAATGAAGGACAAGTTTTGAGTAGGAAGAGTCTTATTTTATTTTTTATTTTTTTGGAGGCTTTTCCACTCAGCTAGCTTTGATTTCATTTAGCCTCAGGTACTTTGAAAACAATCTCAGGAATTGTTAGCAGTTGTTTTTGAGGATTCCTAAGGGATAGGGAAGGGCCAGAGTTCTGGCAGAGGAGCAGAACAGCACCCACTGGAAAGCAGGAGATGAAGAACTGGGAAATTACTGTCTGGCAAATAAATTTCAGCTTCTGCACAGGTACTGAAACAAAAGAATGAAACCACTTGTAAACCCACAGAAGATAACAAGAAAATCAGCAAGCACAAACACACAGCTACTGGGAACAGATGATGTCAAACCAAGCTCTATTCTTTCCATGACAGGATTACAGGCTCAGGGATAGAGGAGAAACAACAGTTGTCATGGCTTGTTTTAAGCAAGTCTTTTGACTCTGACTCATGAGACATTCTTATAGGCAAGCTCAGAAATTTGATCTACAAGTAACTAAGCAGTGGATGCAAGAGGCTGAAAAACTATGCAACAGAATATTTAATGGGAAATCACTGTCAAATTGGAAGCATGTTTTGAGTGGATATCCTGAAGAGCTGTTCTAGGTCTAGTTCCATTATTTCTCTTAATGTCTCAGAGTGTGGAATAGGAAAATTTGTAGAAGACAATGGAAATACTTAAGCAAGGTTGGGAAAAGATCTATCAAGAGTGATGTAAGTAAAACTGATCTTGCCACAGGGCACAGTTAGACTGGGCAACTCCTTTAGTCCCTGTTCTCATGCTGTGGGTAAAAATCTTTGGTCCCAAAAGCAAGAGGTAGGAAGTTAGTAGTTAACTTGCTTTTTGAATAGGGCAGCCACAGAAACTCTGAAAAGTATTGCCAGCTACCCTTCCCATAGTCCTTGTAACCTTATGAGATAATTAATAATAGCAGAAGGTTGCCCTAAAGCCAAGGTCCAGGGGGCAGGTGATGATCTCAGTGCATTTCCTGCACAGCATTGTTGCCCAGAGCCAGCAGAGGTTGGGGTCAACTAACTTGGATTATGCACCAGTGTCTTTTAATTTTGTCTGCAATGAGATATGGACGTGCACAGACTCCAGAAGTGCCTGGCATGTGACACCCAGTTATCATGGGCTTCATAAAGCCTAGGTTAAATCCTCTAAGAGATCAGAAGAGGAGTGCCTTGTCATCACAAATCTTGAGCCTGCCAGCACAGAGTGAATGATAAAGTCCTTCAATGCTTTACAGCCCAAGTCCTGTGGGATTCCTTAATTATCTTTTGCAATAATTAAGGCACAAACAATTGATATAAGAATCTCCATTTGTTTAGAGTGTGCGATTCCCTTCCCCTAAGGCTGGAGAAAGCTCAAATACATTTATACTCCAAAGCTGCTCTTCTCCAAAGGGGGATTGTTCTGCTTGGCTGGGAATGAAAGCCATCTCGGCTCTGTGGCAGGTAGGGCTGTATTAAGGCAGCAGTTGGGGGCCCACAGGAGCTACTTGATTACACGTTGGAACAGCTTCATTCTTCAAGGACTGGCATCAGGCCAATTAGTCCTATAGGAAGACTGATGTTTTAACTAAGACACATCCATCTACACTGCAGCTTTATAAACACACTGTTTGCTGAGTAGAGACTGCCTGTGCAGTTCTATTTCTGATTTTCTAGAAAGGTCAAAGGATATCAGGCAGATGTACTGGAAACCTGAAAAGCACATCAGTGAAATTCAGACTAAAATTATTCTCTTGATAATCTGCTATAGATTTAAATGCTAAGAGCAAAACAGTTGCAGTTTGTAAGTATCTTCTGAGGTCCTCTCTATCCAGAAAATCCAGCCAGAAAGAAAGCAGCCCCCCAGGAACCTGCACACACTCAGCAAGGAAGGAAAAAATGTACAGCAGGCAGAGCAACAAACCCAGCTACCTCAGAGAAAACCACTGTCCTGAAGGCACGACCCTGGACACGTTCAGACTCACAGTGGAGAGGGACAGGCGCACACTGGTGGCTCTGGTGGCAGCTGGAGGTTACAAATACTCATCCCTCACTCCCAGCCCCGTGCCGAGGCCTCTGCCATGGTGCAGCTGATCTGACAGATCCCACGCTGGGAGCTGGAGCAGCAGGGAGAGCCTGCGGATGGATGCTGCCTCTGAGGGGGCTGGCGGTGCCACCAGGCTGGAACTGCCACTCCTGCTGCTGGCTCTCCAGAGCTCCCAGGTCTGCTGACCCTTCCCTTTCACCTTCCCACCCTTTCTGTGATCTGATATGAGACTTGTGCACTGGGAAAGAAGGAACCTGAGAGGCTTTTTTCCAACTGTTGACTTGACTCACAGGGTGTGCTCCAGCATGGAAGCCAAAGGCCACTCCAGGTTCACTGGGAATGGGAGGTGCAGATTCTCAGTAGAACTTTGGCAGGAAAGCTGCTTTTGTCAGTGTGCCTTGCAGCCAGCAAATGGGAGGGAACAGCCCTGAGATTCCATATTCTTCCTAACACACACAGTTGTAAATGAGAGCCTCTGTAGCTTCCAACATTATGCAATCAGTTACATTAGAAAAAATAAATTTATCATCACCAGTTTTAAGATCTGCAGTAAATATAAAGAAGATAATTTTAAAATACCCTAATTATATTATGAAATGTAGTCCTCTTAATACCAAGCTATAAAAGTTGGTTGCAGATTGTAACTGGGCCTCAGTTTTACAAGCATGACTATAAGCTACAAACTTTTCTTCTTCAGAGAATCACGAAGACAGGATGGGAAGAAGTTCTTGTTCCTGCAATGCACCAAAGTTGATCTGTAGCCAGGAGAAGGTTTGGACATTATGTATTTACAGCACCAGCACGTAAACCAGGAGTCAGCCAGGGCAGCCCTGCCAGGCTCTGCAGAACAACTCTGCTATTCTTCCCTCCAGGGATAAGCTCAACACTTAGATGCTAAGAGGGAAAATACTCCTGAAATTCACACCAGGCAGCTTTGAAGGTGTCAAACCCAGGTCTGCCACAATGCAGCATTTGGGCCATTGCACCTCTGAGTATCACCCACTCGAATGAGCAATGCTGAATAAGAAAGGTCCTGCATGCACAGGCACCAAAGGAGGGTTAAACAGTCCCTAATTTCAGGTATATTCATCTAAATTCATTGGCTGGACTTCCTCCATAGTCCATGGGCAATCACACTTGCAGATTCATTCAATCTCTTTTAGTTGCCAGCTACAAGTCCAGGCATCACCTTTGAAGTGTTTCTTTCTCTTCACTGAGTAGAGAAGAAGTAGAAAGACTGTTTCATACAGGGACACCACATTGTGGACATCTTCCAGTAGGTGAGATGAATCCAGCCAGGCTGTGTAAGAGCAAGGGGAAAACTGAAAAACTTCTGCAAAGCATTTAGGAGCATTGTATGAGTTTAGCCTTCTAGTTTTGCACAAAGCCTTCAAAGATCCTGAAGTCAGGTCTGATTTTTAAATTACTTGAATTTTCTCCCTCTGATGGCAGCACTCTGTTAGAAGAATCGCAGAACCACAGTGCTTGTTCTCTGGACAAAATTTTTAAAAAAATTACTCCCTAAATGGTGTTCTCTATCACCCATTTGGTAATTAATTTCCTCATTAAATGTTGACCATGAGTTTACAATAAAAAGTAATTAAGAGAGTCCACAAGCCGCAAAGGTTGAATGAGCTTCTGAGCACTCCCTAATTGAAGACTTTGCTTTGTGCCAAAGTTGGAGCATCTTTCCAAAGGTGAACCAACAACTTGCAGTGAAATGACAGCTGTCAGGAAACAGCCTTGTTAACCTCAGCCCACCCAGGGCTGTCTGAGCTGTCCCAGCACTGCCAACCCCTTTTCTGCTTGTCACGTTTCAAATGGCTCAAGTCCCTTGCTAGTCCCATCTTCAAATTAGTCACTAGTTACACTGTCAGGTATTTTATTCCCACAATTGTGTGAAGAAATGAGGATTTGCTCTTAAATTCTCCATAAAGGAATGGTTATCACTGATTCTGCACCTCCTTTTCTACCCACAGGAGCCCCAGCAGCATGAAAGCATTCTAGAAAGCACCTGAATACCTTCCTGCATGTTTTTGGTAAAAACTCTCACATCTGTAGGGAAATGTGCCTCAGTCCAAGACTGTTGTCACACACATCCCCAATTATTTTCACTTTCTTTTAAAGCACCAACCTCTTGTTTACTCACTGATGTATCTCAACATGAGAATCTCCTAAGTTCAAAGCTTATCTGCTATTTCTTTTTGCTGATACAAGTATTCCTTCCAGTGTTTACCCAGCTCATGCAAGCCCCTATAATTGTGTCAGTGTTATCTTTTCAAAGGTATTTTGTCTGTTCAAATACACTAAATGTAAAACAAAACCAAAGCCTGCATACAGTTTGAAAAGAAGAATGCAAAAGGCAGTAAAGCAAGAACAGCCCTGCCACGACCTTTCTATGAGGGATCCAGGATAGCTGAGGCTTAATTCTGAGAAAGGCAACACTGCAAGCAGTGGAACTAAAAACACTCCAGTGGGAAATATGTGTAAACTGGTTTTAAAGTGCAGTACAATACAACACCTTTGATATGAAGGTTTAGTTCAGACAGTACAAGACGGACAGATAAAACAATATTCCTCCAAATATATAAATGGCTGCTGCAAAGGGGAAAAGAATTATCTGTCCTCTGGTGGGAAGGATTGGAAGACTGGGCTACTACTTAACAGGTGAGGTATGAGGGAAAACTTTCTGCTAAAAAGATGGGGAGTTTGTAGAATTTGAGTAATGGGAAAGGGTCAGAGAGACAGTGTTGGAATAGTGTGGACTGTCTTGGGACAGCTGATGGATAAGATGATAGTGTGATGTGCGAAATATTTTCTAATCACCATCTCTTCAGAAAGTCAGAGTCTGACATATTCAAAATGTGGAACCAGCATTAATATCCAAAGCAACTCAAACCCTACTCTGAACTGCAAGTCTCACGATAGTTCATGGGTTTGCTTTTCTAAAGCCCCAGCTGCCAGATTCATGCATTGCAAAGCGATCTCATCTTTCATTTTAAAAAGTTATATTTCCACTTCTCAAAGCTGTGGAAAGAAGCCTGAAAAGATGAAGTGCCAGTATCCTTAACAGCTCCAAAGAGAGAAGGCAAATAAAAGGAATTCAAAGTACATTGGTTTAAGCCAAACTCATAATTTCTTTTTCCCAGGCCTGGCTCATGATTTTTGAGAACTGGCATTTGGAAATGCTGGAAATACAAAACTCTTAATAAGGAACAGGGGGGAGTTACTAAGAAGCTTGAAGAGATCTGTAAGATTTGCTCACTACAGTAAAAATGTGAGCATTAAAGAAATGAAGAGGGAGATTTGTTAAAGGCTACCAAAATTCTGGTACTTTCTCACACAACAATCAGCTCCACAGTCCCTGGTGGCTGAGCTGTGCCTCTCTTTGTTACAGTGTTTTGTACATCAGCCTGGTGGCTGGAACGTGACAAACTCATTTTGTTTCCTGGGGAAAGAGAGGGGCCTTTTGGGGCTATAGAGAGCCTGATACCTGTGACCAAAACAGTCAAACAAATACAGGCAGAGGACAAACCCAGCTTTTGTATTCAGTGTTCATGGCCTGGTTTATTTTGCTCTTATCCAGCATCTTTGTGGTGAATGTTGCTATCAGAAAGTCTTTTGTCTTGACTTTAGGAAGCATATTTTCATGATAAAGGAACAATTATGGAATTAATTTGTTTTTTAAACAAGCTTTTCTTACAGGAGTTTTTCTTTTCTAATGAGCTTGAATAGCAAAAACATTTCATCAAGCTTCTGTTGATGTACTTAAATATGTCCAAATAAATAGCATATTTTCAATTTAACTAAATACCCAGATACCAAATCTGGCTCCTATTTAAGCCCCAAGAAAAATAATAATGTTGTCTATCTACACTGATGAATATGCTATCATGTATTATATATGCTTTGAGATTGCTAGACAAAAACCTACATATGTAACAGAATATGACTGAAATTCAGTCAGACATGTTTTCCATTCCTTAGAAACTGAAAATCCACAGCAGATCTTCAATTCTCCCACTAGGACAAAAATATTTCTTTATTGCCTCTTGCCCATCCACCAGCTGAAGGGAGCTAACTCCACATGCACACTCTTATCTCCACACAAGCTGTACACTTTGGGGAGCATATGCTGAATAGATTAAACGAGAAAACAAGTAGTTGCAAATATTTTTTGTCTTAAAACATCCCAGGCAGTTTTTGATTTAAGATAACCTTGCATTTGAGTAAAGGAAGCATAATTAAATAGATTTATTAATTTTCATGAAATATATTTAGTATTTTGTAATCAATTTCAATTTTACTGTAGGTACAAAACTCGACTTCCCTAAAATTGCAAAATGTCTCACTGATAATACAGAGACAGAGACCATATATCAAGTGATTCCTTCATCCAAGGTCTTTCTGTGCAGTGGTGGGTATTCATATTCCTGAGATACCCTGCCTAGCCTTTTCAAACAGACCATGGAAAGTAAAGGAATGTGTAAAATTAAGGAGGACACTGCTCACATTGCTCATGTGATCACCTGTGTGTGTAGGCACAGCTGCCCCAGCACTGTCCCTTTCAGATGTGCTGCTGCATTAGTGCTGAATTACAACAAAATGCAAAATGTTGAAATGCTTAAGAAGCTTTTAAAGAAAATGCTGTGACAACTTGGCCTGCACAGAGTGGTGCCATGTTTGACTACCTGAATTAGATTTAATCTGGCTCCCCCAGCGGTAATAATAATATAATATGCTGTAAAAAGAAGTCTAAAAATATTAAATTGAATCTGTATGTTTACTATGAAAATGGCTTTGTCGGCTGTACATTACAAAATTTTAATATTTTCAGCAGGCAAGCAATACATCTTGTCTAGACACTGGTGAAATTTTCAGACACAAAATTATTTTAAATTCTAAAACAAATAATGCAGACTTCACCCCCCCCCATCCCTAACAGATTGTGGAATGTCATTTACTTTAAATTTGCAGCCAGACATCACATAGCCAGAGAAATTGCCTGTAAGAAAAATAGGCTGACACTTATCACTGCATTCCAGGGGGACCAGGGGGTGATGTCAGCTCTCTCTGTTTCTCCCAGACAATTGAGCGTCCTACAAATCAATAAAAACAAGGTTTATTGGTATGTTTGCTTTATCACACTTGAGCCACTTTCATTGTCCTAGTGACAAAGTCTTCACAAATTGAATCATTAAACACAGTAATTGTGTTTCAAATACATTTTAGAGAGGAGGAAGGGAAGGGAGGGTGTAAAAGATTATTTGTTGCAGCATTTATGGCTGTGGAATTTAGGTTTGTAACAGTTTGCTGTACCTATATTTTATTTTTCAATATGGAAAAAGGAGCAGGGGGAGGGGACAGAGGAGGGACCCCAGTAAGTGGAACAAACAGTCGCACTCAAATTTAGCCCGGCAAAGCTTTTAATATTTCGCTGAGCTAATGTTATATAAGGAATTTCTCAACAGCTCCTCGCACAAAATGTCAAACTTATTTTAAAATTATTTTTGTAAAAATAGATGGTCTTGGAAAAAAAAATAAAATAAAAATTGCACCCTGGAGTCGAGATCTAAGGACTGTTACCATCCTGGTGGTTAAAATAATTCCTTCCCGGGTGTTGCTCAGTCCCTTACGCAAGCCTGTAAACTCATTTCGCCCCAGCACTCTTTAAATCTTTGTCGCTCTTTGCATATGTGGTTGTGATTTACATGCCACCCACATTTAAAGAGGTATTGACATTTTCAAGGCGGTTATTTTAGCCCCTGGATTTTTAAATGGAATCAATCACACTTTATTTCTTCCCTCAGGAGCCCAGACCTGTGTTTGCTGCACGCCCACCTCTATCTCCACAACCCCAGGGGCGTCCCAAAGCCGCCCATGTGAATATTTAGGATCAGCAATTCCAGCCTGGATTGCTGAACCCCCAAAGCCGCCCATGTGAATATTTAGGATCCTCTCAGTGATTTTAGCCTGGATTGCTGAACCCCCAAAGCCGCCCATGTGAATATTTAGGATCCTCAGTGATTTTAGCCTGGATTGCTGAACCCCCAAAGCCGCCCATGTGAATATTTAGGATCCTCAGTGATTTTAGCCTGGATTGCTGAACCCCCAAAGCCGCCCATGTGAATATTTAGGATCCCTCAGTGAATCCAGCCTGGATTGCTGAACCCCCAAAGCCGCCCATGTGAATATTTAGGATCCCTCAGTGAATCCAGCCTGGATTGCTGAACCCCCAAAGCCGCCCATGTGAATATTTAGGATCCCTCAGTGAATCCAGCCTGGATTGCTGAACCCCCAAAGCCACTCATGTGAATATTTAGGATCCCCTCAGCGATTCCAGCCTGGATTGCTGAACCCCCAAAGCCGCCCATGTGAATATTTAGGATCCCCTCAGCGATTCCAGCCTGGATTGCTGAAGCCTGGCAGGGCCGGGTGCCCCCAGCTCTGGGCTTTCGGCCTCCCCTCTCTCACGGTTGCAGTGCAGGCCGAGCGGGGATGGCAGAGCAGAACAGAGGCACATTTCACAGGAGGATCCAGCATTATGCAGCAAAATGAGCTGTGACTGGCGCTCAGGGGCCCGGGGAGCTCCGTGTCAATGGCATTGTTGGGGCTCAATGGCGCTGACCTGAGCCAGGCAGGCCGAGGTCAGCACCAGGCCGGGCCTGCAGAGCTCGCACAACCTCCACACGCTCCAAGCCTGCCTCAGGACTACAGCAGGGATTGCTCTCAACAATGGCTTCTGGTTTTTTGTCTTTGCACCCCTCTGGAGGAGGGAGGGGAAGGGGGGACAGCAGAGGCTCTGCTGCTAGAAAAGCCAGGCTTAGCTGCACCCGCACAGCCATGAGTCTGCCTAAAGTGAGAGGGAACGCAGTTCTTCCCCTGCATGAATCGGGGAACGCTTCTCCCACCCCTCCTTTGATCTTGTTGAATTTTTCTTACTCAATTATCCTGAAATGGAACATGGTCATGCTTTGCTTCCAGCTGCAGTTTCCTTCGAGCACAGTGGTATCAGACCTTTCCACACATTATACAGATTGCACTTCATCGCTGAAAATCAAATCTAGGAGGCAATGATATCCACATAAAAATACTGTAAGGATGTACAAGTGCTTCCTACCCTGCACTGTCTCCTAGGATGAACGCAGGGATGTCCATCAGGCGCTCTGACTCTTCCAGCATCTCTCTGTTATTTGGGACCTTTCACCACATTCCACTAACTGTGGAATTATATATATATACACATATATAAAAGTGACATGCTGTTGGGAGTGTCAGCAAGGCAGTGCTTTAGGGAAACCCAGCAAAGCACACTTAGTGCCCAGCACACAGCACAGCACTGATCTCCAGGCAGGGTGTTTGCAGACTCCATTCCATCTTGGCCAGCAGCAGAACTATAGCTATGTCCTGATGTTTGGCAGGGATTAACTCGGGCTTCCTTCATCTCCCACAGAAACAGTCTTGTATGGGCCCTGCCAGAGATTTGTTTTAAAGACAGTTAATAGTTAGTGATCCACTTTGATCCTGCCAAGTAAGGATGGGCAGGATCAATCGACTTGCTTGGTGGATCTTTTCCCTTTCCCCTTCTGAGGTAGTTGTTGAGGCAGGAAAAAGCTTCTGCTGTGTGTAAAGAAAATATTCTCCAGGAGCCCCCTGGTACCACTTAAAGTATAAAGCAGAGCATCCTCCAGTCCACCCTGCTTCCAGCCAAATCTGCTGCTGCAGCCACCAACTGCAACCCAATGGAGATCCTGCAGCAACAGTGATTCTGTTCCCTCTCTGCTATTCACAGCAATGCCACTCATGGGCACTAAGTATGATAAAAGCCTCACTGAAACTTAGAGGGGAGGGATATACATACATGGTTCATGTGTGTGAAAAAGATCACCTGCATCTGGGTAATTCCTTCCCTCAAACCATGCAGACCAAACTCAGCAAGCTCACAACAGACACGTGGGCTCACTGATGGCTACACCTTATGTTTTAAAAAGATCCTTGTGCAAACTGGCTGCCTTGGCTGTATTATACACCATTTATCTTGGAGAAGGTCTGCTCCAAAAGGAGAGTCTGGGTTTGGTGAGTCTGTCAGTGACGGCTCTATTTCCCAGTATATATTTACACTACCATCAGACTTGGTGAGTGGGTTTGCTGTCAAACTCGCGAAGCACAAACCTGACAGTTTGGTTTGAAGTTCCCTTCCCCACACTTGGGTCACACGAGAACACTGAATAGATGCATTTGCTATAGGTTATAGCAATCCTGACAGTAGTGAATGAATGATTGCTCCTAAAAAGTACAGCTTGTTCTGACATTATCGCTCCATTGCATTCTAAAAGTGGCTAAACCAGAGACATCCTTCCCTGTCTCTCCCCACCCCACTGCCATTCAGCATCTCCTCTGGTGCAGCAGCCTGCATTTCCACATTGATGTGAAGGGGCTATGGATTTACACCAGTGGGACATGATGCCCAGTGGTAACATTTACAGCATAACAACCATTTATTTTTCCAGAGAAGTGTTTAGCTTATTGATGAAAGAAAAAGTACTCTACCCTCTTGTGTGTCTAAGTAGTCAATATCCCTAGTGAAATGAATAAAATTCTCATAATCTGTTCCACTGGAGCCTATTTCTGTTATAACTGAAAGCAGGAAATGTTGCTGCAGACTTCCATGGGAGCAGCATTTGCCTCATGAAGAAGAATTGGTTAAACGTTGCATAATTTAGTAACTCCTGACTTAACAAAACTCCGAGACACGCTCCCCAAGAAAGCCACACTGTTTTTAGCTGGGAACAGCCTGGCTGGATCAGCAGCACTGGCAGCAATGAAAAGCTCTAAAACATAGATATGAAAAACGATTAACAGACTTCATATGACTATTTGTGCTTAAAATTAGGGCAAGCACTCGAGAACTCTGCTGAATCAGGGCCTTGATTATTGGTAGCAGTAATGAATGCAGACATTTGGGAAGGTATGTTTCATTGCTGCCATCACGTTTTATTTTTGGAGATGTTAAAGAAAGATATCAAGAAGATATAAAACAAGTAATTAAACTCCTGTTTTGTGTAATGCAGAGCAAATATTTGCTTCAAGTTTTATGGGCATCTTGCAAATCAAAATCATAAAGGCAGATGAGCTTTTGTTTAAAAAAGGCATGCTGATGGCTCAGCAGAAAATAATAAGAGTTTGTTTTTGGAAGAAAAAAAGAAAACCCTGACATGAACCACAAATACATTTCATTAGGTGACACTAATAGGGGCTGTCAGGTGCCTTCAGTAACAGCAAACATCCTCTCATGTCTCAAGTTTGTGTGGAAGTCAAGAGCACAGACTTAGCTCAGATAAGATATTTGATTTGTGTTTGCTCAGGAAAATGCTCTGACAGCTTAGCTAAAAGGAATTTGTATTGAATTGGAGTAAAACTTGGACCAGATAACAGCCAAGAGAATACCGGGGCTGGGCTGGACCCAGCATTAGGCAATGGAAACAAGCTGGTGAACAAGTTACTGGGGAATATTTACTGAAGTACATTCTTTCTTTCTTTCTTTCTCACATGGACCTTGCAGAAAGTGAAATTCAAAATGCCAAAACTTCCTGGTTTGGACACAGTAAAAAAAATTAGTTTCCAAAAAGTACTAGCCTACCATTTTCTTTCTTTCTCTTTTGGTTGTATTAACACTTTCTTACCCCTCTGAAGTCTGCCTTGAGTTTGACCTAGTCAGAAATCAAAGAAATACAAAGCAGTTATTATGGTGATGTTTCAATACTATTTTCATGTTTAGGGGAGGGAGTAAGGAAAAACAAATACTTGGGTGCTGGAAGGGCAGAGTTTGAAGCTTTGTGGCTTTACCCTCCTCTCAGCTGGGTTCCCTGTCCATAGTATAACTCCATGGTTGGGCTTTTCTGGCAAGAGAAGGAAGGGCAGCCTGTGGTGGAGGTTTCTGGGTTTCCAGGTGTGTGGCAGTCTGGCCACAGAGAATTCTAGAAGCACAAATTGAGAGCTTTCAAATCCCACTAAGCACTGCAGGCATTCCTGGATTAAAATATTTTCCCATTTTAGAGAAAATATTTCATTTAGGTTGATTTGCTCCTATATCCATTAACTCCATAACTTTTTATAAATTAAGGGAATTGCTGCAAAAAATTGTCCAAGCTAGAATTTCTTTTACTTGCTCTATTTCAAATTATGCCCACATTAGATTTCCACCTCTCTGTTGATATCCCCAAAGCAGAAACCAAGGCTGGTATTGACGTAATTTTGATATTTAACATACAGCTAGGTGCACATGAAAGATCCCATGAGCAATAAATTCTTTTCCTCAGATAAATTAACCCTGTGGTGGAGTTCAACACATTCCCTCTCTGCCTCTGAATTCAGCACTATTGATGAAAAAGAGAAAAGGTGAGGTCTGTAAGAAGAGCCAGTGCTTTTATCAGGGCAGCTAATGCAGATGAAAGCAAGCAAATAAAACACACTAATATATTTTTGGCTGTTCTGTTCTCAGGCAGGGTTGAAATGATGAAGTAGCCTAAGTAATGCACAGAGCAGACGTGGATTTATAGCTGAAGCACCATCCTTTACCTGGCTGCCTGGGCTGCACTGCCACCACTGCACTACAAACCCATCCTGCTGCAGATCTCCTCTCACACATCACAGCTCCATGGAGTAACAAATCTGGCCATTAAACATCCTCCCACTAGCACAGGAAATATTCTGCTGTCCCCACAGAGTAGGTAAGACAGACTCTGCCATAATGTCTTTTAGCATATGGTCAATGGACAGAATTTGGGAACGTTCCAAGGAAATTTGTACTTCCCCAGCTTTTGCCATTCCTAACACCGTAGTACTGTGCCCTGGGGGTAAATAATCAGCCCCATTTTCCTAATGAGGAAATTCATCCAAGGTCATATGCTAAGTCAGTGGCACTGCAAGCCATGAAATTCAGGTCATGGGCAGGAATTACCTCTGCTGTCTCTGCAGCTTAATTGCATTTCAGACACTACATTTATTTGGTATGATAATACACCAGCACCTGTTGTAACGAGACAGTACAAGAACAGCAGCCAAAAAGAGGCAGAAATACGTCAAAGAAATGTGGTAAACAGTAGGAACTAATAGGAACTATAATAAGCCTCAGGAATTAGTAGCTAAGAATATTTCTGGGAAAGAGTATTATGGCAAAATATTACTGATCAAAGCCTGTAGACTCTAATCCTGCCAGTGCTTTCTTATATGTAGAATCATCTTAGAGGAGTCTCAGCAAATTCAGTTTAGTTCCAAATTATAAGGTTATAAATAGTCTTTCAAAACTCTTTCTAAACTAGTTTAACTACACCAGTTCCAAATGTGAAGTTTCCAGAGGGGCAAGCGATCCTGTGTCAAGACAAGAATTGGTCTTGTGTAAAACCAACCATTCTTTCTTCTCATTTGGACTTCTTTTTTTTTCACTGATTCTAAAACTTTATTGTGAATATTATGTTATTAGTCTTAAGTTATACAGAGCTTTTGTACTGTCTTTTCATTACGGATACACAAATTCTGCTTTTCTCAGTGCTCACTTTGCCAAAGCATCTAAGACCAAGAATGAAATGTAGTATAAATCCAGGAGCAAATGCACAGAAATGAGGTGGGAAATGGAACTATCAATATCAACAAATCTAGTGCACTGAAAAGGTGGAAGCTTTTTAAAGGAGTTATCTGGGTGGATGTTTGCCCTCCAAATAAAAGGCACCATCATTTGAGCTATGTCACAAAGTCAACTAAATATATACTAGATTAATTATGCCTTAGTTCTTTAAAAATATTGAAAAGCAAGTTCTAAAAGTTCTTTACCCTCCCAGATCAGGCATATTCAATATCAGAGCTACTCACCAGTTTAAATGAATTTTGGTGCTCTCACAAAATCTATTTACCTTGCAGAATGCAATTGAGCTGAAAGTTTGTCTGGGAGCTGAGTTTATTTTCTGGAATTACTATTTTTGTATCCTAATGGGGAAACACCCCTCCTCAGCCAAAAAAAGAACCCAGCAACCCAAATTTTTTGTGTCTAGCTACAAGTAGGCCACGCTTCTGAGCTTCCCACCACGTCCTGGCTCTGGTGCCTGGAATGATCCTTTAGGCTGCAGGTACAGCTACATTTAGCTCCTGACCCCTCTGTACTCAGAGTCTTGGTTTATTAATACACCTATTCTTCCCTTTCCCACTGGCCTTATTGATTTCCCTTTACTGTGAAATACTGAGGTTATTTTCAAACCTGTCTTACACCAAAACACTTAACTTTTCCCACTTGCACTGTACTGTGACAGACCTGCAAGTGTGAGATATGAATTAAAAATAAAACCCAAAAGATATACTGCACTAAAAAACAAAGAAAAGTTAAACTCTCATTATACAGTGGTTTTCCTGAAGAAAAGTTTTAGAGCAGGATGCATGCTAAATTCATTTTCCAGCTCTTCTCTCTCTTGCTTGTGACAACAGACTTCATGTAAATGAATACTAAATTTGTTAGAAGCAGCACCCACAACCAGAATAGTTTGATAAGAATAAATTTTTGTTTCTTACTGGAAAGGGAAACGATGAGAGGCAAACCACAAATAAAACCAGGCACCAGATGTTTCGACCTGGAGGTTCAGCTCATGGTAACACCCCGTCCAACTGCAAAACTAACTTTGAACAGAATTAAATCCTACTCAGTCCAAAATGAAGATAAGAGACAAAACCATGAAGACACAGTTCATGCACCCAGTTCAAAACTTTCTGGACTTCTATGTGGATTTGATAAATTCCAAGCTTCCCTGAAAGTGATTACACTACCAAGTGTAATCAGGTTTAACTGATGTCCTTGTGCTGGTGTCAGAGAGATTTTGAAAGCGACCTTTTTCTCAGGAAAGAACACTTGTTAGGCTTTTGGGACCAATGTGCACTTGGAAAATTGTTATCACAGTTGCAAAAATGTCATTGTTCTTGAAATAGCAGGTATATTCCATGGAATTTCTCCTTGGTACTATAGATCACTGCTGCAGGAGGCCTCTAAGCTGAAATGCCATTGGTAGTTTTATTGTCTGTTTTAAGCAGAATTTCACAGAACTCTCTGTTCTGGATATATCCCACCTGCTGGTATATTTTTGTTCCTAATGATGGGGAGACTTGCAGCACATTAACCTTCCAGAGGAAAAGTATTTCATCTTTCTGTACCACATCAGCAACAAGACTCATGACTTACAAAAGTTCTCTGTCAAAAAGAAGTAAAAGCAGTGGTATGGATTTTAAAAGGTGGAATAATTGCAATAGAGCCACTGTTGTTACCATCACGAGACATTTGTAGCAATAAACGTCACTTAAACAAGGAATGATAACGGATTAATTGTGATTAAAGTTGTTTCATTCCTTGGAATACTCACACTATCACACAGATTTCTCATCTACCTGCATTAAAACTGCTCTAACCTCTGTTCCCAGCTCACAGCCTGCTGCAGTCCCACCCAGCAGTGGGATTTAGCCCTGAACATGAGGAAAGCAGCTGGGATGTGCTCCCCAGGACACAGAGATCCTGCAGCAGGATCCTCCCTCTGCAGGGGCTGCGGGCTGGAATGCCGTGACTTCATCCCTGAGCAGAGGATACTGCAGCATCCTCAGAGCCCAGCAAACTGCAGAGCCCATTCTGCAGCTTTATTAAATGCAGCCGTTTATTTTACTGCTTTTCAGAGTTACCAGTTGCTTTTTTCTTTTCTGTTGTCATGTTTGTGTCTGCAGTTCTTTACTGTGGTTGCAGAAAGAGGCTGCAAGCTCGAACCCCTGGGCTCTCCCTGCTGTGCCTCTGTCTGGCTGGCTATTTATAGCCTTTCTCTCACTAAACTGCAGAAGTGTTGAGAGTTTTGCAACTGCATTTCAGGGACAGAATCCTGAAATGTTTACTGACAGGCAAAATTTAAGTCATTTAGATATTTTTTTTGTCTCAACAGAAGTATATATGAAAATAAAATTTTAAAAATCCTAAAATTACTTTTATCAAGTTTAAAGGTGCCTTTCATTCTATTAAGTAGTAAATTTTCAGAGGAAAAAACTTGCTATTTTCCTGCTCTGTAGGAACAGTCACTAAAGGCATGTCTACCAGTCCAGAGGACATAACCCACAGGGCTTGCAACTGCTTTCCATACTGCTGTGTAAGGAGAAAAATATAAGAGAAACTGAGTAACTCTGCAGTTAAAACTCTAATTCTGCTCCATCCCCACCACACCTCCCATTGTAACTGTCCATAACCAGGGAGTTTATTTTCCTTAGCTCCACTTTGATATTATCCAAATCTAAAGAAATCTGAAGTTTTAAATAACAGGGAGGACAAATTGTGCTTTCTCACAGAAAAGGGAGAAAGAGAGTTGGGACTCCTGCTTGAACAGATGTTAAGAATGTTTCTGAGTGTGCTAGACTCATTTACGAGTCTCTTTCACACATTTGAATCTTGGGGACATCAGCAGTTTGTTCAATATTTTCAGCCTCCATCCTAAATGCCACACTGGGAAATGAGAGGAGGGGAAAAAAAAAAAAGAGAGAGAAAGAGAAAAAAAATTTAAAAAAAAAGGAAAAAAAAAAGCTACACACACACACACAGACAGAGCTAATCTTCCATCAGTGTGACAAACTGCAAGCAAGAATCACAGCAAAACAGTCAAGCCAGACAGTTGGTAAGATAGAATCAGGCTGGAAAAATAGTGCAAGATGATTTTAACAGACAGATGAAAGTAGTCACCTTCTGGACTGTGCTCCTGGGGCGAGTTTGCAAACATAAGGTTCTCCCTTCCGAGGGAGGATGGAAGTGTCACTGGCTCAGCACTGCTGAGGCTGTCTGTGCTCTCTGCAGACATGACGTAAAGAGCAGCCTGAGCAGCACCTCCAGCTCTGATTCTCCTTCCTCCCAGCAGATTTCAGTCACCTTTAGCAATGCACTCTGGGTTCCTGGGCTGGAGATGCAGCAGGAAGAGAAAGCATCCTTTGATATCAAGTTAATAGAGGGCACAGAAGTGAGGGGGCTCAGCTGTGCTCAGAACAGAGTGATACAAACAAATAATTAATGACAGGGCACCAGTTTTGGATCAAAAGAATGATTGGCTTTGGCAGATGATAAAACTCAGCCACTTGAGTCTCTCCCAAGCCTACTGATGGGCACAACTGTAGGAATGGACTAGCCAAGCAATAAGGTTTTCCTCTTCTTAAAAATACCAAATGTAAGGAAGAGAGGTCTCTATGGAGGCTATGGTTTTGCAAGACTTAGTTTCTTTCCTGTTCAGCTTTTCTTCTTTTATTGATGCAAGTAGTTAGACTTGTAAAAGGTTTAATATTAGCAGTTATTGTGGAATTCCTCATCAGATTACTATAGATCCCATAGACCAGCTACACTTCGTTGTTTCCACTGAGAAGACCACAAGCCATCAGCACTGAGTCTATGCTTTGCAGGGCTCTGTGCCTCAGCAGAAAGAGCAGAAAGACAATCAGAAAGCCCAAGTACCATTCTTGGTTCCAGGCAGCTACTGACCTGCCATAGCTTTAAAAAAACTCACTTCCCTCATCCTTCCTTTGTTTCCTTTCCCATATGCACTGTGTTTTGTTTCTAGAATAAACTTTCCTGGGGTAGGTATTTCTCCACCCATGTTCCTCTAGAAATGACAGTTTAACTTTGCTTCTGTACTGAGATACTGAAGAATCCTTTTTGTCAAGCATCCTTCTTTACTCTCCTGTTATAAAGCCTTCTGGTTTATACTAGAACAGTAATAAAAGTCTTCTGCCACTGCTAATTTCAGAAGGCTGAAGCTGGTGCACAAAAGGGACACTATCAGATAATTTGCTCTCCCTCCTACATTGACAAAATATAACACCAGTTTTATTTGTGTGTATTTATTTTTTATTTATTTATTTGTATTTCCTGTTTTCAGCTGGAAGCATTTCACCAAATTTAAAACACACACCAAAAGAACTTCAACAAATATTTTTGTTTGGGTAAAAGGTTTCTTGTCCCTGGTGATTTTCCATCCTACTTTGAGGGCCAGCCCTTGAGCGGTATATTATCAGTGACAAGGCACAGTGGTTGTGGATAATGGGGCCAATTTTGCTCTCAGGCAACCCCAGTGACTTCATTGTCTGGTCTATCTGATGAGAGGGTAGAGGCTGGTAGAATGACTCATCAAGAAAAAAAAAGAAATGGGAAAAAAAGCAAAGGCAGCCAAGTAAAGACACAAGACTGTCTCCTAAGGATAATTTAAATAGCAAGAGAGCTTCAAAATGCAGCAAGGAGCCAGAAATCTCTGCAGAATGGGGCTCAACAAAGAGCTGTGATGCTGTGATCCACAGTGTGGAGCCGAGGGTTATTTAGCTTTGGGTTTTTTATTTGTTTGTTTTGGTGGGGGGGAGGCATCTTTTGGCTTTTCTTTCAATAAAGGCAGTCTCTTCTTTCTTGTTCCCACAGAGCCAGCTTCTCCTCTTTCCTCTGAGCACCCAGGCCAAGGAAAGGGAGTTGCATTTAGCCCCATTTCTGTGCTTGTTAACTTGGGGCAATAACAACTCCTCACAGTCACTGCCTTTGTTAGATAAAGCTTTTCAATTTCTGTTTCATGAGCAGCAGGGCAGGGGGGATTCTGCCCCTCTGCCCTTCAGGTGAGACCCCACCTGAAGAGCTGCCCCAGCCCTGGGGCCCAGCACAGGGAGCAGCTGGAGCTGCTGGAGAGGGTCCAGAGGAGGCTCCAGGAGGAGCAGAGGGATGGAGCAGCTCTGCTGGGAGAGCTGGGATTGCTCACCTGGACAGGAGAAGCTTTGGGGTGAGCTCAGTGTGGCCTTGCAGGACCTGAAGGAACTGCAGGAAAGATGGAGAGAGACAGTTTTCAAGGGCCTGGAGTGACAGGACAATGGGGAATAGCTTCAAACTGAAAGTGAGGATGTTTAGGTTCAATACTGGGGAGAAATTCTTCCCTGTGAGAGCGCTGAGGCACCGGCACAGGGTGCCCAGAGAAGCTGTGGCTGCCCCAGCCCTGGAAGTGCTCAAGGCCAGGTTGGACAGGGCTTGGAGCAACCTGGGATAGTGGAAGGTGTCCCTGCCCAGGGCAAGTGGAACAAGATGAGCTTTAAGGTCCTTTTCAATCCAAACCATTCCATGATTCTATACAATGAGTCTAATCTATTATTACTTCATTCTCAGGAAACAGAAGGCCCCAAACAAGGTCAGGATCCCTCCTGCAACGCACTCTGCAAACCCCTGCTGAGAGAGAGCCACAGTTCTTAAAGCATTTAAATAGATACATCAATGAAACAGAGAGGAATAAAATGGCTCACAGCCAAATTAGATGAGCAGGACATTTAAATTCCCAGTGCTCTGAGTCTCCTGCCCAATGGACTTGGTTCCAGCTCCTCCTTCAGGGGTACGAGGCAACCTGATGGGAGAAGCAGCCCAGGATAAACTATTCTGCCTGTCTCTAAAAACATTTTAAAATGTCTTTACTCAGAGCTGGCTGGGACTTGTCTGGTCACTAGGATCAGCAAAAAAACTTAGGGAGAAAAGCTGCAATATTTTTCCCCTGAGACCGGGAAAAAATTCTGCAAGTCTTTCGTTTTCTCAGCTCATCCCACTGCATCTATTTACTCAACTCAGGAAGATTTGAAGGAACATGAGTAAAGGACTGGAAAATTACACTGAAAAAGAATCAGAGTAATTAAGCATCAGGAGAGCCAATACCACAAGAAACAACAACAAAAAAGGAAAAATACTTGTGGGTACTTAGACTGGTTCTAATTAATGCTTCAGTCTCTGAAAAACATTCCCAAGCTAAAAGTTTGTAATGTTACCTCAGGCCCACTTAAAATTTTTACAGTACCTTTATAAAATCCTGAAAATAAAGATTTTTAATGGGATTAGGAGTCAGAATGGAGACAACACTGCTGAAAAAGATCGACAACAGAACATTCATAGTCTCAAAGTATCTGAGGAGTCATGCTCTAATGTACGAGATGCTTGAGAACATACTGCTGGTATTCTGGAGTTATTTAGATAATGTTCTGATTGTGGCTTCAAGTCAGTAATAACAAGCCATATGTTCACTTTTTCTGAAAAATTATTATTTATTAATTCTATCAATAGTTACCCCATGAATTTTAAGGCGAAAAGCATCTAATTTGTGCCTATGGCATTTGAATAAATTCCAGTTTACTTTAAAGGTCAGATAATACTATAAGGTCTCTTCAGAAGATTTCTTACTATAAATCTATTGGATACATCTCCAAACTTTATTCCATTTATTATTTTATATACCAGTAATAGATACATAAATCTGCCTCGATTTAACTGGAACAGAGATTTCCCTCTGCAGAATTCTCCTCAAAAAGGAAAGAAAATAATACATGAAACCCACAGCTCCTGCCAACTCAAACAATTATCCATTGGTTTTATATGGAATATCTCAATTAATAAAGCTGGAAGTCCAGCTGCCCATTACCTTGGCTGTCATATGCAGATAAAATCATCCTAAAGGATGAAGAGAATCTATCCAAACACCTGAGAACCCAAGCACTCGGACTGGGTTTGGCCATACTGCCAGCTTGGGGACCTAAAATCACAATAGCCCATGCAGAGGATTTTTCTACATCTCCTTCCACCCAATTTATATTGAGAGAGGACAAGGTTAAGTTGTTTCACATACTTTATCTTATCCTCAAACCAGAATGCTGCTACAGATAACTACATTCAGTCCCTTCATTTAGAACAAAACCCAACAACAACAACAAAAAAACCCAAATAAAAATGCAGCACTTGGTAATAATCTCTCTCTAATCATCAAGGACACAACTGTTTGAAAAATCTTGCATATCCAAAGTAATGATCCATGTAGGACAGAAACCCCAATGTTCTCAGCACAGTAAAGACAATGCTTAACAAATAATAATAGCTATTACTAAGTCTTATGCACCACTGCACTTTCTAATACTGCCTTGAAGTGAAAAGGACACGATGATGTGATAAGAAAAGCTGTTCCCAGGCTATTTCCTTCTCTAATGGAATCCCCAAAATCCAGAAATATGAGACAAAACCTTGTTTGCGACATTTCCTATTTGTTTCTCACTAAATTAATTTAAAATTTGTTTCAGAGACGTAACCCCTCACAGTAATCTGACTCACAGACTACACCGTGTGCCAAGAAGGATTGACACACTGGAGATTCCCCTTCATTCCAAATCTCCAAGGACAAGGTTTGTGAGGCAACATGGGGAAAGCACAGCTTTGTTCATTACTGTGGCAGCCAGGTACCAGCACACAAGACTTCATTATTTACAGGACAGCAAAGTGATTTCATTCAGCAGGAAAATGAAAATCCTACCAATGCATTCAAGATGCAGGAAAACCAAGTGCATCTGTTCCACCAGCACAGACATTTGGTTACTGGGCTGTTGGGTACCTTCTAACAGACTGGGGGAGTGTGGACACACAGACACGGCAGGACAGGGATCACAGTGACACTGCACAGGGACAGGGACAGGACACGGCACCCAAGGGTGACAGTGCCACATGGGAGCAGGGTGCTGCAAGGTCAAATAAACATCATAAAACATTGCTTAAGCTGTCAATTAAAGAACAAACAAGCTCATCATAATTATACAAGATAATTGTTATCTGCTGGGTGTTAATTAGATACATTTTATCAGAGCTGTTGTCACTGAATGGAGAGTAAAACTGGTCAAAGTTATTTTTTTAATCAAACTTATTTCATAACTAATTTTGTTCTTCCTTCAGATGAGACTAACATCTTGTTTTCCCTGGGTATGTTTACTTAACTGTACTCCTAAGAAGATTTAAAATTTCAAAATAAAATTATATTACTGTGTAACTATGCTTAGCAAAGAAAAGCATGTACAAGGAAAGATATAAATATAAAAATTCTAAGCAGTATTCTCACATTAAAATGGAAATAAAAATAATTTTTCCCTATACAGTTTCAAAAAATAAAACGTCCCATTTAATTAATTTTAATTTAAATAGAAATCACAACACACTCCAAATGATAAATAAGGATTGCAATGCCTGAGAGATCAGTGTGCAGGGGTAGATGTGCCCAGTGTTAAGGCAAACACTTTCCTGAAGGGTTTCTCACTGCAGGAGACAGGCTGTGGATAATGCAGGTGAAGCAGGCAGGATGGGTCCTGCACACAAAGGCATCCAGGAGCACAAGGACGGAGTAAATGCTGGAAAACACACACACAGGGAAGCTCTGATCAAAGTCTGATTAACAAAGCATCAGGTTGAAATAAAAGTAAAGGGAGAAAGAGAGGAAGAACCTTAGAGTGTCACACACTGGCTTCCCCCATTACAGCAAGCATAATTCCTTTCCATCCTCAGAATTCACTGTTTATCTCTCCAGGAAACAGTTGCCCTAATGTATCACTTTCTGGTGAGAAAAGACAAATGTCCAATATTTATTCAATCAACAGAAATATCTAAACTTTCAGCCATGAGGGCAGGGGCCTTTTGTTCTCTATTTGTACATCACCAAATATAACAGGAACTTCCTGACACTATTGTGTGCAGCAGCAGCAGTAAAAAGGAGGGTCAGTAGGCCAGCAGAAATACCAACCTGCTTCATTTCAGGATTGATTCATTATGAAGATAACCAACATTTATTTCATAAGATAAAGAGCTTGATATAATTTGTATTGGTTTTAGTAAGAAAATACCAGAATTTTTTGAGAACAGTGGCACAAAGGTTTACCACACACAGCCTAAAATAGTGTGAGAAAGGAACTGACTTCAGCTTGAATAATAGTCATTAACTCAAAACACTGGAAAATGCATTCCTTGTAAGAACAGAGCCACTGGAGCCTTGCCCAGTCCTCAACAAAGAGTAGCAGTTCACAGCTGTAGGGGACATACTGTGGGTATACACTAAGCTAAGGTTTAAAATACATTTGTGGTCTGCAGCAAACCTGGGGATTCCAGGGACTGTTGTGAAACAACATTTCAGGTTGCCTTCATTTCTCTCCTTGACAACAGCATTTCTCTGGAGTTCTTTTATCATCTCTGCTTAAGTTACTGAGCAGTTGCATGGTTCAGCTTTCTACTGAAAAAAAATTAGGAATGAAAATCATCCAGAGCTATATAAGCATGGAAGAGTTTGTGAACTCACAGACTTTCAAGCAAGCAGGAGCATTTTCATGGCAAAGGTGGTGTGGAGAAATTCCAAAAAGTGCTCCTCCAATGCAGTAACAAAGTTCAACGTGACTCATGTGTGCAGGTAATTGATATTATTAACACAAACAGAAAATTTGAGGTCACTACTGGCAAGCAGTAAAAAAATCAGGTTTGTTTTCTATGAACACTGAAAAGGAATTACAAGAAAGGAAAACTGAACAAAGATCAAGTTAAATATTTAATATATACATGTATATTTAATATTCATCTAACAATGCCTCATTCATAGCTTAAGCAACCCAAATGTATCACAGGTTGAAGATATTTCCTCTTGTTTCACAAGTTAAACATGTCTTTTTTTTCCTTCCTCCCTACACTAAATGTCTTAGTGTTATTGGTAGCTGCAGATACAGCTCACACTCAAGTGAAGAGCTGAGACCTTTCATATCTACAGAGTTAAATGAACTCAGAAAAACTGGATAAAGGCTTGGAGTAGAGACTATAAATCCTTTGAACTGTGCAGAACCAGACCCAAAGCTTAAGTGAAGCTAATGGCATGATCCAAAGATTATTGAAATCAATGAGAATCTTTCTCCTGCTGGCTATTGAGAGATTTTGCATCAGCAAGATGAGAAGCAGCCAGACACTCAGATTAAAAAACTAATCTGGAGAGCAGACAGCAGAGGAGGGGACAGAAATAACAGCCAGCAGAGCCTGTTACCTTTCCAGATTCTTTACAAGTTTGGTCTAAAACAGAATTGCTCCTTCACACTTGGGCTTCTTGCCAAAGATTTTCAAAGCTGTTTGAGGTAAGAGGCAGCAGGGATCTGTCCCAGGGCACCTGGATCTGCCCTGGGATGAGTCACTGATGGGAGATGCCACGAGAATGGAGGAAGCCAAAGCCATCACTGATGACTCTGCCTCCTTTCCTCCCTTCCCTTCCTGCTTCTGGTGGTTCAGTCTTCCAAAAGAGTGATACTGAAAAATGCCCTTTCTCCAGAAACAGCCACATTTGGTATCAGAAACATCTCTCACTGTCAGGTAACACTTCTCTTCCCATGAATCCACTGAGCTCTGTAAAAGGCAGCTGAAGGGTTTCTACCTTCTCCATGGAGAGTGAAACATTCCAGGGAGATGGGTGGACTCTCTCAGGAGAGTATTCTGCATGCGAAAAATACTCTGAGAACCAATCTGGAAGACACTGTATTTTTATATCACAGTTGGAATAATGCAGGCAACTGAATTAAATTCTTTAAAGCAGGGCACCTTTTAGTAGCAACAGTTTCTTCCCTTTTTCTCCTCCTATTTAAAACCCCTGACTTCCATGCCATCTCTTTGACCTGCTCAAGAAAAAAATCAGTTGTTCTGCTGTCCTAAAAACACACCTATGTACCAGATTTCTGGAAATTCTGCAGCATTGCCATTTCAGACCAGAAACACAAGAACATGCAAAGACAGAAACAAACATGAGCTCCAGAGCTCACTTGGAGTCTCTGACATTTACAGAGGAAGGAAGATGCAGCCATAACCACCAGTTTTGAAGGCAGCACCAGGGAAATCAATAGAAGACGTGAGATGCCACCTTAGCACTGCACATACTGCAATGATGAAAAATCACCTGTTTAGTGCTGATGGAAACCTTTGCAACCTAAACAGTATAAATGTTGCTGGGTCTCTCTAATTCAACAGCAGCAAATCTTTCGCATGGCTGTGACACACACAAGACATCAAACCCTTCCCAGAGATGCTGTGAGTGGAAATCTGAGTTATCATTTTCCTGCACTGGGCTGGCAAATGATAAGTCAGACTGTCCTGCTGCTCCAGCTGAATTTCTCCTTTCTCAGTAGCTGTTGAGCTCCTAGGAGAGCAGCTCCAGTGCCTGTCTCTAGGGAAGAGAATGCCAGTGTTCTGGTATCAAACCCAGCCAGGCTGGGACAGGTACAGAGCACCTCGAGGAGAGCAGAGAGGAGATCTGGAGAGTGTCACACCCAGCCCATGCTTCCCTGGCTGGTGAATAAAACCCAGAACTGGTTAACAAATGATGTCAGGGTTATTCTTGTCTCCTGAAAGTGGGATTGTTGCAGATTAAGTTTCACATGTAACATTTCAGTCCACCTGTGCAGCGCTGTTCATTTTTTTCCATTGGATGTTTAACATAACACCTACCTCATGCTCCACTAATTATGATTTCATTCACGCCATTGCCTTCCTATTCATCATCAGGTGGCCATTAATGTAACCTTTAGCATGGCCATGCTGTAATTAGGTAATTGCTGTTATTTTGGAATGCTACTGGAAGGCTTCCCCACACAGAATTTATTTTTGCTGCAGGACTATGGCAATGACCTGCAGAGGAACTGGCTGATGATAAGGTGACTAAGCCTCTTTTTACAGTTTATAGACTAAGTTTACAGATTTAATTGAACATTTGTACAAAATAGAAGAATTCAGTGCATTGTACAATAGATATTGTTTAGTCTAGTGCACTGATTTATGCTAAAGTGGGATAAAAATCTACATTTTGTCTTCTCTATTAGAGCTTCCAAAATACTGCCAAGAACTACTTCTTGGAATAAAAATGAACATTTGTTCTCATGTTTGCAATTTTTTTTTATTCCTTTCACTAGCAAATCTTCTGGCTATTTTATTTAATTCTTTGTTCTATTTTTAGGAACATTGACAGAAAATTCAAATCATGTAAATATTTCTCCAACTCTTCTCCTCATTATATTCGCTTTGGGAATGATTTGTCTTATTGTCTTTATGGCTCTTTCTCCATTTCTTCATAAAAGCTACAATTAAGCAAGCACAGAATAATAAAAAAGGCAAGAAACCAAACCAAAAGGCCCATATGGCTAAAATTGAAAACTGAATGCCATGAACCAGGCAAATGTGAAGAGCTCCTGACCAGACCAGTGATTTCAGTACATTTGCATGAAGAATGTGCCAAACAATCCAGTAGAGGAAAAACTAAGAAAATCCAGTCATGGGAAATACAAAAACAGAAAAAAGATAAAGCTATTGAATAAAGAATTTAATACACCCAGTTCATCCAGTCCTTCTCCCTCCTCTTTATCCAGAACCAAGGCCCATTCAGATATTCTGAATACAAAATGGGCTTTGCAGTTATTTTGAACTACTCTGCAGAATTCTAAGGACTGCAAAAAACATTTTACATATTGGGTGTTTACTGTCTTCAGGGTTTCTGCTTTGCCTGATGAAAACATCATCAAGAAACTTTTCACTGATTGTGTATTGGCACACACAGGGCACGAGTCAGTGCAAAGGACATGCAGAAATGAAGATATTAAGTAGACAGAAACTCCAGGTTTCTCCCCTATCAGACCATGGTCCCGTGAATATAAATGTTCAGCAAGCAGAATCTATAGAGAATATTTATATACTAAGTTGTAATATTTTTCTCTCCTTTCCAAATCATAAAGCGTCTGCCCCAAAACATAATGCAGATTATATAGTTTAAACAAATATGTTTATAAGTATACATATTTAATTTGCAATGAAAAGGAAGAAGTAACAACAAGGTTGTGTGTGCTGCTTCAAAGGAGAGACTTAAATTAATTCATTTTCTAAATCTAGACCCCAGGAAAATATCTGAATAACCCAGAAACAGCTTTTGGATGATCCATTTCTCAAAAGATGGATTCAAGGTGCAAAATTGGTATTTGAGTCATCATGTCCAAAAAAGGCACATCTGTGGCATTTGGAGCTTTGAGCCTCATTTAGGGTCTTCCCATTGGGAACAATTCCAAATTTCAGGCCTATCACCACCTCTGACCTACCTTTATTGAGGCAGTTAATGTGTATATAAGCATGTTCCTCGTTCTGAGCATTTTTGAGACATAAAGGCAGATTAAATCACTGTTCAACTTCCTCACTTGAGTTTTGTCCTGAGTCAGTCAAAGTTTGTCCAAAAAAAAAAACCACCAGGTTTTTTCTGAGTCATAGCCAAACATCCTTCCCACAGGAGAGGCAAAAAATGGGGTTTCTCATCATTTGCTGGGGTGAGTGACAAGAATTACGTGACTAAATGGGGATTTGCTTTCTGAACGAGACCCACTTTGTCCTTTCTTCCTGAAGGAACAAAGACATGCAAGAGCCTATTTCTTTGTGCTGTTGCCAAATAGTGGAAATTTATCATCATAATTAAAGAAATAAATTGGCAAAAACAAATATTATTTTCAGATGGATTTCTCTCCCTTCTGTGAAAATTCTCTTTTTACATTTCAAACGAGTGGAAAAAAATCAGATTATACATTTGAAAAAGCCCCAGGGTAACTATTAGGAGAGATAGTGAAGCTCTGAACTTTCTCCTGCAAAACACACCTGAAAGAATTTCTAATTTCTCAACATGTTGACAGTACTTAAATTCCTGTCTTGCTGAAATATAGGCAAAAGCTGAAGTTCTAGCCTCCAGAAAATAAACTCTTGTTTAATAATGTGATGGGTAAATGTATCCAGGAAATGTCACAAAATAAATCTGAGATAAATTAAACAAAACTGACTTCCTTTCTATGTCAGATGCCTCTAATTTTGGCAGTTTGGGCTAACAAAGGAAAGCAAGCGAGTACTTAGAAATGAAAATGTCTGTTAAGCACAGAGCTACAAAGAGCAAGTAGCACATTTCCAAATCTGTAACAGAACCCAACAACACCCGACCTGAGTCCTCTGGCTGCACCCCACACAAATCCCCCTTGGCTTCTGCCAGAAATACATTATTATTTCTCATTATTTACAGCATTCCTGTTGCTCATGAACAGGAGGGCAGGAGGGCTGTGCAGAGAACACCAGAGGTTGTATTCACCCTTCCCATCCCTTGCCAGATTCTTGCCACCCCCTGTATTTCAGAGAAGTTTCCTACAAACCATCTGCTGAAAGAACAGAACGTTGGGGTTGAAGATAAACTGTCACCAACACCAGATGTGTGGAGTTACAGATCACAGAACCATTAAAATCGTGGTAGCCATGGTTCTTCATTAGCAGTGAATGCAGAGAATTGGCAATCAAGACTCACACAGGCTGCTGATAAACAGCCTTTTAAAATAAAACAGATTAATACAATATATGGGGAAACAGAGGCATTTAACGGGAAGGGTAATTTGGGGTCAGAGCAAAATATGGAAAATTGAGACTGCAGTTTTTATCTCTGTGATAACCAAACTCCTCCTGCTCCTTGTTTTCTCCTGAGGTGCCTGGCTCACTCTCCTCAGCAGAGCTGCGCTCCCTTTGCCCAGTGCTCTTCACTCTGGGTCACACAGGCTCTGTCTGAGCAGGGCTGGAAGCCACCAGAGCTCCAGAGGTGGGACTTGCAGGCTGCTACCTGAGCCTGTCACCTTTTACAGATGAGCCTCCCAGATGGCTGAGCAGATGCTGCCTGAAATAAGGAAACAATTATCTTTGCACCTGGCTGAGTCCTTTAGATCTTGCTAAGAGACAGATGACCAAGCATGAAAATATGCCGAATAGTGGCCAAGAATATTTAAGGATTAAATATAAAATTTGCCTGAGTCCTGTGGGTAAAGATGATTTTTATTTTTTTTGCCAGATTCTCTCTGGATGCCTGCTCATGTACTGCTCTGACCTTACTCACTGCTCTGGACTGGGGTTTCATTTCTTTCCAGCACCAGATGCTGCTCTCACCACAGCCACATGCCCTTTTGGGTATGCCACACTCAGCAATACATTTTAGGTGAGGGTGGGGAAAAAAAAAAATCTGTTAAATGAAAAGGTAAGTGGGAATTAAGAGAAAATACCATTGAAAAAATGCAGGAGAAAAAAAAACCTCTCAGCCAAGCTCTGCCCCTCTAGAGATTTGGGAGAATGTGCTGTTTGTGTTTAGTTCACTGCAATTGCCCGTTTTCTAAAGAATAATGCGATTTCAAACCTTTTCCCCACTCACTGCTTTCCTCTTTTTGAGTCTCCACTCTTACTGCCTCTCTGGGAGCATAGAGGTGATGCTGAATGCTAAAGAGACAATAAGTACTGCAGTCCTGGACCAACAGGATGCAATTCCATCCATTCAGCAGGCAGGTATCTCATCAGGCACTGGATGATTCCCTCTGTCCAGCCCCCAGTGAGCCATTCAGGGGCAGTCTGGAGGTAATATTCCCACAGCTCTTATTTTAACCTCCAGGGCTGCTTCATCAGGACCTTAAACACAGCCATAAATGGGATGAGGAAGATACAAATGGTAGGAAAAATACAGCAAATGAGAACAGCTTTCCCAGCAGATTACTTGGAGAGGGAGGGTGAAAAAAAGATCTCTGAAGTAGAGTTTTTCCTTATAAATAAATATATAAAAAATATATCAGCTTCCCCTTATAAATAAATCAATTACAGCAAGATGCTTTGCTCCCCCATAGCACCCAACATCTGGTAGGGGATTTAAAAAAAATCCTCTTCACAATCTTCATCCTCGAGAAAGGAAATATCACCTTCTTCACATGGATGAAGAAACAAAGGGGGCAAAGAACGATCTCCTCAGGATCACAGAGAATAGAACAAAGACTAAAGAAAAACACCCAGAGTGTGCTTGCTCAGCACTGGAGGAGTTCTTGGAAGCCTGAGATAGTTTTGTGTGTTATGATCACAGAGCATCACATGGGGGAAAGGAGGGGATGGGAAAGTCTCAGTGCTTCCCACAAAAACCCCCACAGTAATAAGCCTGGGGAAGGAGTTTTCCCAGCAGACTTCTTCCCACATCACTTATTTGAGAGGGTGGGACATCAAACCTCAAAATATGCAGCTTGACCTGACATACTTGTTTTTGCACAGACAGACAAGGCAGCTGCCTGCTGAAGGCATCCTGTTACTGCCATGCAATTCCAGAAGTTTATTTGGAGGGTTTTCTTAGCCAGCTATCTCCACACCAATCTCCCAGTGTCTTGTTACGGGAAGAGAACTGGGGCAAGGGAGCTTTCCAAAGGAAGGAAAACCCCCCAAGGCCTGATTAGTGGAAGACATTGCACGCCCCATGCGGTTTCTTCCTCTGTGGGAAGAGAGGAATGCAGCTGCCTTATGCACCAAAAGTGGAGTCCTGAGGGCCAGGTAATCTGTGTTTATCCTGTATTTGACACTGACACCTCTCCCAGGAAATAGATCCCTCAACCCCAGGGCAGGCTCTGTTACAACAGAGGATCCTTAAGGTCCTTTCCAATCCAACCCATTCTCTGATTCTGTGACCCTCAGTTTTCTCTTTGTCACCTCCATGAGCTGCTTCACTGCTGTGAAGAAATCCAAGAGTAACAGTGGTAAAGCCCACTCAGAATGGGAAAGCATTCATCATTATTCTGAACTTTCTGTTCAGTTCTGCAGTTGCCCAAGGTAGGTCACAAAATGCCTGTTTCCCAAAGCAAATGAAATGAGGAAATTCCTCATCTCTTTCTTGACTAATGATACCAATAAAGGCTCCACCATTATGTACTAAATCAGCATAAACCTTCACGGCTCATGTGTCTTGAAAGTATTTATTGAACCTGTTTTGAACTGGAGGACTGCAGCACCCTCGTGAAAAAGAAGGGAGGAAGGAGAGGTAGAGAGGCCAAACAAATCCAACCTATTTTAACAAATAACTGCTCTAATCTCACAATGATGGAAAATTTCAGGAGAAGCTCTTCTTGCTCCCTATTTTGGCTCCAAATAAGAGCCAGAAACTTTGAGTGAGAAGGAGCTGTTTATATGAATGCGTGATTTTTAAACGCTCAGCCAAGTGCGTAAGAGAAGCGAGGCAACTTTAGCCTCCAGAGAAATAACCTTCAAATCACAATTTGACAAACAATATCAAAAACTATCAGAGAAGCAAGAGATCTCGCTGACTGCAGTGTTTTCATTCCCTTCTCAGCAGTGTGACCTCATCACAGTCGCACTCGCACAGAATCCTATTACTGCTGCCTCAGCTGCAGAGCTGCAAGACAAAGGAAGGTTACAGACATCACTCCCCTCTGAGCCTTGCTAATCAATAGTTTTTATCTAATTTCTTTGCTTCGAGATACAGGAAAACAAGGTGCTGCATTTGAAATGGAAGGCTGGGAATAACTGAGCTTTGTGGAAATCAATATAAAATAGAATAGCTGACAATGTCATCCTGCTGAAACACTATGAAGACAGATTTGAAGTTCCTCTAATTATCTAGATGTTTGTATTTTTAAACACTGACTTAATGTCTGCAGAAAAAAAAAATTTGCTTTATTTAATAACCATTGTGGTTTCAGAGCTTTCTGTGCTACTGGTAAGTCTGCTCAATTTCCTTATATTTCCAGTCTGGATGGAAGTTTCCCTATTTTGGTGTCAATTTAGGACTCAGCATGGAGCAGCTCTGTTAGCTTGCTGCATTTAGGGAGGTAATTTACACATGGCAGCACAGTGGGTTGAACCCTGGCTGGCAGGGATCCACACAGCCCAGGTGATGGACAGGACTTACTGCAATGGACACACTTTTTTCCCATTCATCTAAATTCTGGGTAATTTTTAATAACCTCCCATTACTCAATTTCCTCACATTAGCTAATAAGAAACATGAAAGCCCTGCACTATTTAAACTAGAGCCAGGAGGATTAAGAAATCCCCTAAAAGTTAAAGAATGAGCCCACAGACAGCTCCAAAGAGGGCAAGATGCCAGAGTTAAGAGATGTAAACCCATCTCCATTGTGAAATGGAAGTGCCAATATTAAGCCTACCCTGCCTCTTCCTGAACACTGAAAGGTTTCTCTCAGTTAAAGCACCTCAGAGAGAACAGAAATGAGAGCTACTCAGCCCCTTCCATTTGCTTTAGTGCCCCTCCAGAGTCTTCTGAAGGGATCTCAGGGTGGAACCCAGGCTGTGCTCAGCTGAAACCCTCCCAAAAATTCAGCACAAGCACCAACTACTCCATGGCACTGCCTCACTGCAGATCCCCATCTTATTTTGGAATATTGGGATTTTAGTCTGGAAGGGGTTCTTTTAATTTAAGAATTTAGCTACAGCAAACTCTAAAACTCATTCAGGGTTATGGACTTGCTTCTGTTTAATGGGTAAGCCATTTTTTCTCTAATGAACTTCCATAAATTTGCCACCAGACAGGTTTTTAAATAAAAATATAATTTTAATGCAATGGGAAGTTGCTTACTTGTTAAACAGTCAAACAGTTTCATACTCCCTTATTTCTTTGTGCACCATAGAACTGCTAAGGTGAAAACTGGACACTGTGTGCAGAAGTGAAGACAGATAATCACTAAAAAGTTCAAATCAGAGCTGCAATAAGGCAAGAACTGCTTTGCCACCTGCTTGTACAGTTCCTTGGCTGATGTTTCATTGCTAACCTGGCAGGAAGATTAGCTGCTTATCCAGGGAAAACTACCAACGCAAGCAATTCTTATTTTCTCGACAAACAGTAAATTCAATTTAAATTTGGTGAAGTTTCAGATTGAAAAAAGAGAGACATTTTTCAAAATGTCAAAACATTTCATGTTGTCATTTTTTATCTAAAATGTTTGTTTCAGAAATGCCAAAAAGTTTTCGTTTTGACATTTTCCCAATTGAACTTTTTTTTTTCCAAATCGGCATTTTCCATGTAAAAGTTCAGGTAATGTTTAAAAAATGAACCTCCTTTAAGACAAGCTAAAAAGCTCAAAATTTCAATTCAGGTCAAATAAAATATTTCCCATTGATCAAGTAGAACTTCAGTGTTTCCCAGAAAAAATCACTTTTGTTTGAACTCACAATAGTTTTTCTCTAGATTTTAATTTATAAAAGAAAGAAAAGTTTTGCCCAACTTTATAAACATCATGTTGATTTTTAATAGATTCCTTTGGTTTTCATAAATGTTATGGTCAGGTCCACAAATGGGTATTTGCATCTAAATAAATCATTGTGAATTGCAATTTTTTTAGAGGTCCAGGTGCACCCTTTAGCCCATCACAAGCATGAGATAAACCAGGTTATTTCAGCTTCTTCAGTGAATGTTTAGGCAAATTTATTTTGTATTTGCAATAGGCTAAAATTTTTGCTAAAGATCATTCACCAGCAGAGGGTTCAATTCACACACATATCTGGGACTTGGTCTTGGCCTGGGAACAACCACGATTTTTTATTTATGAAGCTTTATTAAAACTTAGGAAAGGATCCTAAATATTTTTCCTGAAAGAACATCATCCAAACAAAATTACAAGCTGGAAATCTGGAGATGGATTAGATCAATTAGGAGATGAGCTGGGACAATGCACTGAATGTTGAGATTCTGCAGCTCCAGCAAGTTCAAGATCAGTCAAATATTTCCTATGTATTGTGTCTGATTTCTTTTATATTAGGGTGTGTTATGAGCTGGGAAAAGCAATCTGAGAGCTCTTCGAGGGGATCATGGACACATTGCCCTCTGTGGAGAGTCCATCGAGTTACAGATGTTTGGAAAAGGTTGAACCCAACATTTAGTCTTTGAATGGGGGGTGGGAGGGTCAGCAGAGCCAGAAAATAGGAGGTCAAATGTCTTGAATCACCAGACAAATATTACAATAAACTACCAAATATGCTTTTATAAGCATCTAAATGAAAAAAGAAGATGAGGGTGAAATTTAATATCATCCAGGGATTTGTCAACATCAAAGAAGGAGCTCCAACTATTTTCCTCCCTTCTCTGAATTCCTACTGCTTACTTTAGAGTTGGCCCATCTCTTATTGATGGACCAGCCCCACTCCAAATAAGGAAAAAGGTGACAATTCTATATTTATTTATATTAATAACTTCAATATTTCATATGATATCTCAGAAATAAATGAGCAAAACATAGTCGAGATCTATAAAATTAATTTATAACTGGTCATAAAATCTTCAGTAGGTAGTGATGATCAATGGAGCAATAAGTGTGGTGCAATTGTTCATCTGGCACTAAGTCAAGGGTTTCATCATTGATTTTGGTGATGAGAACGCACCAAAAAATGCTGCAAAGACATGAGAATGTAAAAGGATTTTGACAAACTGGTGAAGTGGAATGAACAAACATTCAATAAAGAGAAGTGGAAGGCTCTACAGGTGGGCACAAACACAGGCAGAAAACTCAATGGGGGACCAAACAAGCAGCCAGGTGTTTCCAGAAAGCACAAGCTGAGCAAGAGCCAACAACATAACATGAATATTTGAAAAGTGGAATCATTTCTGGGACATGGGAGGCAATCCTCATATCTAGTGATTATTGGAGAGGCTCACCTCGAGCCCTGCAGTCACTGTGGCACCTCCAGGGGGCTGTGGACACTGGCAGAGAACACAGAGGAGCCCATGAGAGAAGCACAATTCAGGTGCATGAGGAAACCTTGATGGAACATAGAGAGGGTGAGAGGGAAGATGCAAAAGCAGTTTAAACAAAGGTAGATCACCAGAAGATAAACTGCTCCTCATGTCCCTGTTTAGCCAGATGAGAAGTAAATTGCAGCAAGGAATGTGCCACATGAATACAAACTATTATTAATTAATTGTCATTACTAATTTATTAGTACTATACAGCATGTCTGCCAACATTCCATTAAACACTGCCAGGCTGTGGGCACTTATGGTTAGTTACCATTCCTAAAGTCCTCCCCAGGGACCAATTCTGGCCATCAGCCAGCTGGTGTAGTCTTTCTTGAATTTACAAGTGTCCCACTTGTCCAGACCTATAAGGAAGGCGTTCTACATGTTTAATGTTGGACTAGGAGTTTTATGTCCCTTTGGCTGGCTATTTACTGAAGGAGAAGAAGAGACAGCTGTGAAACTCTCCAGGAGGTGGCTGAAATTCTTTGGGTGCATCCTGGCCAAAGGAAGCAACACAAGTGGCTCAGGATTTGGGTTCTGCTGGGCCAGTAGAGCAGTGGGAGCACTTTCAAACTGCAACTTGATTGATTGTAACTAATGGATATCCATTTTAATTAATGGGCAATCTCTTCATTCCAAAGAATGACAGTAAAATAAAAATTTGCTATAAATATTTGGCTTAGGGCCTCCTCTGGTAGTTGTTTGAAGCAGAAAAAGAGAGAACAACTCTTTGGGCCCGAACACAAATTAAGTTTTGGGACACTGATGGTTAGGACAGACACCTACCTAAGTCTCAGTCTGATTTTATTGGTAGTTCCGAGCCCCAGGAAGAAGAAAAGATAAAAATCAAAAATCCAAATCCAGGAGTTGCATTAACACCCTGACACAGCCTATAATTAACTTGTGGCATATTCTGACTCAAGGAGTCAAGGGGTTAAGGGCCTGTGCAGTGTAACAGAGAACCAGTTCTATGGATAACACAAACATTAGTCAGGATCAACATCTGTAAGGAACATCTGTTCCAGACACTGATTACTTGCACCTTTCTCCCACACACCATCCTATCCAGAAACAAGATACTCAAAGTGGGAAAATTTTTCATATCCAACCTCTTCTATGAAGAGGAATAATTCAGCAGGAATGACACATTAATTTTTAATGACTGTTTCATCTTGAATAAAACTTCAGAGTTCAAAAAGGATCATTACAAATCTCTACAGGAAACAGTCCCCTTTTCTGTTTGAGGTCAGGTTTTGTTTCTAAGGTTTTAAATATTAGTTTAAAATGTACTTTTCAAAAAACTCAAAGTAGAACATCAAAATTACACTCTCCAAAGAAATGAAAGCTTAAAAAATTTCATGCCAGTGAAAATTTAAAAAAACAATTTCAAAATACCACAGAATTTAATTTCATTCATTTCCCATTCAAGTATTGCCAGGAAACCAAAACCATCAGATTTCTACCATCTCTAAAAATACTGGAGAATTCTCTGTGGTTGTGATTCATTAAGGCAATACCCACATAGCTGTGGGCAGGACTTGTCTCACCTAGTCTGAGACACTGACAGTGTTGAAATCCCCGTCTGAGCGAGTCATCACAACTTCCTTTAATATCAGTGGTAAGAACCTTGGGTGATGCAACTCTGTTTGATGGTAGGCATCTAAAATAGGTCAGAGCATTCAATTTCTCTCCATTGACAATAAAAGGAATCTGGATCAGATGGAGAACTTCTGCTTGTTGATGTCTTACACTGAGCATTCACGTTTTATAAATGAAGCAGTTTTCAGATTGGGAATCAGACTCAAAAGGGATCACACAGCATCTGTTAAGACGAGCACAAGGAAGACAATGTCTACAAGAGACACTGCAGGATGGATTCTCTTCACCACCTACCGAGTGTGACCTGGAGGATCTTCTCCAGGGCACTTGCAAGGCCATCTGCTTCCTCTTCTGTTGTGTCTGCTTTTTATTTGTTGCTCAAGGCAAAGATGTGTAGGTGTCTTTGATAGTTTTGCTTTCTGTAGCCCCAAAGACTTCGGCACAGAAATAAGATTTCACTTAGACATTGAAAAGAGAAAATGTGTGAAAGAGATTGCAATGATGTTCTCAAGGTTGTTGGATTAACTTCCTGTTGCTATCACTGACAATGATTTATCCTGGTTGTTTAAATTCTGCCGGTAAACACAAGGCACTGAGGCTGGCTGTGCCTCACTGTGCTGAGACAGAACTTTCCAAAGCTGAGCACAAATCTCTTTCTTTCTCTCAGTGCTCTGTGGACCATGTTTTTACTAACATGTCCAAGGAAAATAATCCTTGCTACTTGGACAAATATGTGGTAGGTCACTTATTGTTCCACCATACTTCTCTGGTGTAACTGTTTAAGTTCCTTAAATATCACAATTGGAAGAATTCAACTTGTGCATAGGAAGCAGGATCTCCACTTAACAGCTGGGAATTAGGAAAATGGACTCTTCTACCTCAGGGTCATTTACTTGACAGAGTTTGCTTGGGAAACTCTTGAGTTTCCCAAGAAACTGAAGATTCTGTCCTATGAATTTAGCAGCTGATGCCATGGAGTATGTGAAGTCATTCCTTAGGATGTATGAAGACAGCATTTCACAATTCTATGACTATGTTTTTTCTTTCCATGTGATGGGTGTTACTGGCTAAAGCAAAAGGAAGGAAAAGCAATAGTGAATTGTGCTACAAAAATACACCCTGAGGATGTCGTGAAGAAAAGAACCCAGTGAGTGATGGAGCAGTGAGAGGCAGGAGTTGGAAGTGGAGCAGGACACTCCACAAAGCACAGTACAGTAAAAATGTGGTTATCCTGCTGCAGACATGAGCTGGCTCAGATGGAGACAGGTTGGCCACAGCTCCTCCTGTGAAACAGTGAATCCACCACTGTAATCAAGATTTATTTATCTGACGCCCAAATTCTATCATCAACATGATCAACAGCAACAGCAAGAAGTCAAAAAATCCCTCTAAAGCCTTTTGATGGTTTTATCATCCACAGTATCAAAGGAGCTATTGAAAAAGAAAACCTTCAATTAAAGCATTGATGTGATACAGGGGCAAACGATTTAACTCATCAAAATAATTCAAAACAGGTTTGGGTTTTTTTAAGTTTATGAACTAAATTTTTTTAAACCTCTCATTCTTCCTATCATTGTAGTACTTCTCTCATAAACTCAGGCAGAGGAAAATTGCCCTCTGCAGGAAACCAGAGCACATTCTCCAGTGATCAGGGCTCAAGTAACTCTGGCACTCAGCCGTGCCAAGGAATCTGAGGGGCGGATCAGAACTTGTGTCCTGTAAAGTCATACAGCAAAATGACAAAAGTGCTCCAAAAAATCCTTGTCCTGGAAGGATTCTCTGCTGAAGGATTCATACCCAATCCA
Organism: Poecile atricapillus; assembly: GCF_030490865.1. Lineage (NCBI taxonomy): Eukaryota > Metazoa > Chordata > Aves > Passeriformes > Paridae > Poecile > Poecile atricapillus. The sequence continues at coordinate 3,219,119 of NC_081263.1, forward strand.
AGTCAAATGGATTATCCAGGTTTCAGGGACTATTTCTTTGGAATGCACAAGTCCATTTCAGTCCAGCTGTGGTGATGGGAACTGGACCTGCAAGTCTTTGTATATCCAAGGTCACAAGAAAGGGAGAAGCTGCTTCTTAAACTTTTCCAGCCAGAATCCAGGAGGGTTCATTCTGTCTTTGGTGAATTATAAAGGATGTTTGGCACCATTTCGAGCAGGACTGAGCCTAATACCCACAATCAGCCAAATCTGCCAGCAGACACATCACATGAATTTGCATTGGAGCTTAGTTGCCTGGGATTTTTTTAATGGAGAACATAATCAGCTCACTATATATTCTCCTTGTGTAACAATCTATCCATCATCTACAATATGCACAGCTATAAAAGCACAAACCAGATTGTCATTGTTATTTTTTGAGAAAACATTTCTTTGTTCAAGTGCAAAGCTTTGTCTCCTTCAGTTGTACTGGGTTTTAGTTATTCTAAAATCTGACTTTATAAAAACCTTCTGCAAAAGCAGATAAAATGAAGGCTCTCTCTGTGTAGGAGTGATTAGTATTCTGTAGTGTCGCAGTACATTTTCATACTGATTTTTTGTGTGTTTTTCCCCCATCAGAATAGTACAATTGTGGGCTCTACATATCTTAATATAGATTTAAGACAACATTTTTTAAAAAAATCTACACTTGGGCCCTTCATTTATCCAACTTTTTTTGCAACTTTTGAAGGAGTATTATTCATGTTAGGAAATAAAATACGGGTGACTACACAAAATCAAACAATGTATTAAAGGAAGGCTGAAAATATTTGGTTCCTATATACTTTCCCCATCACAGGTGGAGAAGTGCTTGGGAATGTAAACAGTGCATGGTTTTATTCTTTCTGTACTGTTGTAGAAAACAACATTATATTTCCTAATATAATATATAATATATAATATATAATATATAATATATAATATATAATATATAATATATAATATATAATATATAATATATAATATATAATATATAATATATAGATATTTCCTAATTATCCCAAATTAACGTACTGGCAAGGACACAGCCCTGCAGCTACACCCAGACCTCTCGCAGTGCTGAGGACCCACTGCCCCTCTCCCTGCAGCCCCTGGGAGCTGGGGTTCCTCAGCTCCCTGGAGAACTGGGATTTAATTGCCTTGCAGTGAATAAAACACCCCAGAAAATGTAAGAGGCCGTGCCAGAGCCTGGGCTTCATTTACATCAGTGGAGCATCAAGACCTGAGCAAATATTTAAATCAGAAACAACTTCAAGCAAGTGCACAGAAGGATGTTCAAGTTGGCCTGGGCCAAATGTCAGCGAAACAAATTTGAAAGGAAAAAAACCCTACAGAGACAAAAAACCATTTTCATTATTTCACTACCTTTCAAACCAGATGCCTCTAAAACAAAAAAACAGATATTTTTCTCTTCCTCCCCTGTGTGTTTTATTGCACAACTGAAAAGATTCGTATTTTAATTATTTCTGCCCTTGATCAGAGGCTTCCTTTCTTATTTTCTGTATGGATTTTATATATATAAGCAGCTGTGTTTCACCATTCCATGGACTCCAGCAGTATTGCTAATATGCTTAGTGATAGGCATGTGCTTAATTACCAAGGAGAAAAGAGACCTTAAATAGTTCCCTGGTATGGGAAAGCTGGTTTGGGTTAACTACAAATGTGATTTGCCTTTTGGGAACCTTGGTCTCACTTCCATGATTGAGGGCAAATCATAATGGAGTAATGGACAGATAATGCACTTAACTCCATTTTTTAAAACAGTATTTTATTGATTTACCTAAAAATCTCAAGTCTGTGGATTTGCTCTCTAAAATGCCAGCCAATAACTGTGAAAAAAAATAAAAAAGTGAGGGGATACAACATTAATATTTCACTCTGAAATTTTAACCTTTTCCTTTTTTTTTTTTTCATTCTGAACATCCTTTGTCTCAGAAGATGGCACAAAACAAAGCCAGAAGCATTTCCTTGGCAGACCAATGGGAAACACGGAGAGAGAAGAAAGGCAAAACAGGGACAGCCCAATTTGTGTCACAGCTCACTACATTAGAGCATGTCTGAGCCCTGGATTTTCTCTCTGTTCATGCCAGTACTCCTTTGATGATTACTTTATCTGAAAAAGATAAGACATTATGAATTTGATTATGGCATCACTCCACGTGGTTTGACAGGGCCTCAAGCACATTGGTAAATTGCTGTCTGAGCAGTTCCATTATTATTACATGGCATGGCTCACAGTTAAGGACTAAGCTGGAATAAATATAGAATTTTAAAAAATGATAACAGTCACTCTTAGCCTTTAAAGAAATTACTCCTTTAGAGTTACAGTGTCTTCTCATTACTTTCAATGTCATTCAGTTAAACATTAATAATTGCTGGCCTGTGCATAACCTGCAAGCTCAAAGCACTCCCAGAGCCCAGCCAGCTCTACAATGTTGAAATGTCATTTTTGACCATCTTTGTAGAGTTTAATCAGTACTTAAACTGTACAGGACTGACAAGGAGAACTGTTGATGGCAGTTGCTTTGAGACTGCTCATATAATTTTCAATCTGAATTTTATGACTGCAGTATTTTAAGCCGAACAGTAAAGTAACTGTAATTTTAACAAGGGAAGAATTTTACTGGGTTTTTTTTCCTATGCATTAGTCTGGAATTCTACACTCTTAATAGTCTCTTCGTTTAAAGACCTTAGTCTTGGTACAAAAAAAAAAAATAATGCCCGCTACAGTTCAGAGTAGGTCATCTGAAGAGCAAGCAAATACATCACTTCATTGTCACTACAAATTCAGAAAACCTATTATTATTATCATTATGCCTTAAAATCACAGGATTTTAGTCATAGGGGAGACTAGAGAATTCTGAGGTGGGACCATTAAATTTCCTTCTGACTGCTCAGAGACATCAGAACTGCAGGTGGGGGAGAAGGTTTGTGGAAGACCTCAGAGGATAAATGGATGGGGAACCACTGGAGGAGGGAAAACTTTGAAAACACAGCTGGAGTGAGTCAGAGGTGTTGCAGCAGCCTCCATGCAGGGTCCAGTTGGGCACAGCCTCCCTCCCAGGAGTGTTTCCAACCTGGGCAAGTTTCCTGGGACTGTTTGTGTCCCAGGTTCAGAGCTCAGTCCTGCTTTCCCCCTCAGCTGACATGGTGTGCACTGAGCCAAAGCAAAGAGGGGCCCCTGCTTTGATGTGCCTCCCTAGAATCCAGGAGAAGTGTATAGAGAGTCTTTTAATAATTAAGAGTTATGGATTTGAAAGCAAAGCTACCACTATTGCCAAGCTCAACCAAAGTCTTTGAAAAGAACTCTGTCAAAATGCGTTTCTAAGAAGAAATTATGTTATAAATTATTTTTATGGAATGTTCCAGCGTTAAATGAATATTTAGGTTGCAGTTCATGAAAACCTCCCTTTTCTGAAAAAAATGTTTTCATTTTTTAGATTTCTCTTTGTCAGCATTTCTAACAGTAAAAATGACAAACTTTCATGGGTAGGTGCCAATGGAGACAGCTGTATTTTATTATTGAATACTTCTGGTGCTTAGTTTGGCACCAGTCCTGTTTATATTGCTAGTAAGATTTCATGCAAGCCTTTGCAAGGTCTTGTGTTTAAACTTAAATGTCTGATATGGTTTGTAATTGATTCCACCCAGTTCCCTCCCTCCTCATTCTCAGTCCAGTTTGTAAAAGAGAATTTATCACTGAGTGGGGAACACAAACCTTCCAGTGCTGAAGATTCAAAGACAAAAATTCCATAGCAAGATCCTAGAAACCTCTGATTCTATTATGATTCTCTTCAACTGCTAGGAAAATGTAGTAATCCCTGCTGGTTTTGCCCTCAAATTCTTTCTTTTTTTTTTTTTTTTATTTGGTTTGGTTTGGTTTGGTTTTTTGTGTGTGTACTTTGATTAATTGACTTTGCTCAGGGTTAAATCAAACCAATCCATGTTCTTCCCATCTTGGAGCAAAAATTTATTTATTACCAGAACACAGCAGTTATTTAGTTATTATCAGCACATCCCTTATTTCCATGTTTGTACCCTTACCTGGCTACACCAGGCAATTTGCTGAATGCTCCTATGAGAGTGAATATCAAAAAGCAGCTTCAGAACTAAATCCCTAAACCAGGAAGGTGGATTTGCTTTGGTGCCTTTCTACAAAACACTAAATGGGTGAACAGGGCTCAAATTACACCAACATGAAGTACTAAGAGCAGAGGATTTGTTTTATATGAGTGAAATTTAGAAGGAAGCAGAGAAAGAGAGGTTTTTAAAACCTTTCCACTGGAGCTCCATAATGATAAACAAGGCAGGTTCATCTGCCTTGGTCTGGTCTATGCAGAGCCAAATATAAACCAAGAATAAAATACCCACTGGCCAATTCAGCATGATATGAGCTACTCCTAATGGAAATCAGTGAACTGCAGTTGGCCTTGAGAGTAACTTGTCATTGCCAAGACCTCTGTGACAGCCAGTCTGCTCACACCTCTTTTATCACTGCCATGTCTTGTAGCAGATCCTGCGGGGCCTGAGATGCTCTTTTTGGCGTTGGCCAGAATGGTCAGAGTTACAACATCCGTGTCTTTGGCTGGGGTCTTCAGGGTTATTGCAGTACAAGAGCTGACTGTGGGCTCCATTTTGCAGCATTCTGTTCATGCCCTTATCAGATCACAGACAGAGTTTCACAATATTTGAAATCTGGTCCTGCTTTTGCATTGTTTTATATCAGAATAGCTTTCACATTTTCAAAACTCACTCTCTATGTGTTGCTGATAAATGTTATGCAGATAGATAAAATGGGTTATTCACAATCCACTCAGGTTCCCATGTTACTCTGTATTCTGTGGTGGGCCCCTGTTAAAACTGTAAATATACTCCCTTACCTCATTACTTTAAATTTTGTTACAGTGAACTGCATGTGCAGCTTATCTCACCATAACAAATTTCTCTATAGCCATGGCTGGGAAGACAATGTGTTTCTGTAGAGGAAGAAAAACTATACAGGGCTTTAAAAGTCAATGTTTCTCTCCCACCCACCATCAAAAAAAAAGGTCTAGAAACTTCCTGTAGCCATAAAACTACGAAGAGAGTTGCACAGGGTATGATTGTCCTTCAAGGGAAAGGAAAGAATCCTCTGTAGATTTCAATATGGAAAGAAGGCTATAATTGCATGTTCTGCAGATATCATTCATGACAGAATTACAACAAATATCATATGCCAGTAACTCAGACGAAGAGCTGTCGTGTTTAGCTAATCCCTCTCTCAGGGGGTGAGCAGAAGATGGTGCATCAGTAAATTGGCACCAGAGTCTAATTAGTGTTCTCATTCAGTGTACTAAGTAGGAAGAGATGGCAGAAAAAATAGATAATATTCAACAAGCAGAGGGGCAGGCAGGCAGATCTGGAGTAATAGAAATTGCAGACCCAAAGATCTCCAGAGAGCGCAGAACACAAGCTAAAATTTTATCCAGCTTAATCACAGTAGAATGCAAAACAGAATTCTCCTAACTTCTTTTGCTGCAATGGATATGAAGCCAAATGAACACAGGTTTCCTCTGTTTATTTCACCTTCTGCTATGCAGGAAGGAGGGGAAGCGGGGCTGGGGCAATAACTTATCCTGAAACATTTTTGGAGCTAAAGGTCAGGTAGAGTTCCAGGAGCAGCGAGTTCCAGAGGAATGTAACTCTGAGTAAGAATTCCCATGTCCAGCTCCCACTCCCATCCTGATGGGGATGATTAGCTGAGGTTTCCTGATGAATGTAGGTGTATGTAACAAGTCAGAGGGAGAGAAGTGATAGATTAGCTCATTTAGCCCAGCCTAGCAGCACTATGCAGATAGGTCAGCCCTGCAAGATTTGACACAGGACTTGTAGGCAGCATGAGGCAAATAACACCAGATAATGAAGTTCTCTTCCAGCTGGAAGGTCCTTTGCAGCAATTCAGCATTTGTCAAAGATGCTGGACTGGATTCAAAACTCTCCCCTGATACAAAAGCTTTGCCACAGGTCTGCCTAGAAGCTGATAAGCTTCTTGGTTTTAACATCTGAGGGAAAGAAAAACATGTCAATTCTTGACTAGGGGCAGATAAAACATCCATTTTGCTGGGCTGGGATAGCATTTCAGACTCTTGGGCTGAAGGTGCATTGAGTAGGATCTTGACATGATGCACATTTTGACAAGAGGCAGGTTTATTGATTGAACACGAGTCAGGTAAATGGAACTTGCTAAGAATTGACTCTGGTAAACAGAGCCTGTTCCAGTGCTAGGCAAGCTTGACTTGGAATCAATTTGATTTTATGATTATAATAATCTGCATTAGATTTAGCATCCCTTTAAGTTGAACTTTAACTATGATTTACAATTTTCTGTACAAGGGAAAAAGTAAAAGAACTACAAAATAATAACGCACTGAGATAGAGAGCACACAGTTGGAGAAACTCTTGCAGAAATCAGAGTTTTCTCTGCCTACAGATAGCAAAGGCTTTTTCTTCATCTCCCTATCGATTGAACCCTATTGACAGGATTCTATGGGCTACATCTAAATCCCACTAACATGACAGCAGGTGAACATAGAAGAAAACAAATCTGACTCAGCCCAAATTGAACAAGAGACCTAAGAAGTTCAAGACACCTTTGCTTGTTCTTTCTTTCCTCACTTTCAACATTTTCAGCTGTTCTTCTTTCATAGAAACAAAATAAAATCCCAAGAAATATAAGGAACAAATATCCACCACTAAATTGACCTTCCAGATGCTCGGTTCTAGTCTTGATCCAGCTTTTATGAGAAAGATTACAGAGCCTTGAAAAATGAGGTTTTTAATGAAAAGGCTTGTGCAATGACATCTTTAAACCAGAAAAAAATTCTGAGTTGCACATTTCAGCAGAAATGCATCTGTTGTCACACTACAAAATGTAAGAGGTGCCATCCTTCAGCCTGCTTGTTTAAAAAAGGCAATGAAAGTAAAAAGACTCATCAACACTAATATCTCCCACAGGGAATACTCAGTGTCCAGGAATGTGACAGGTCCAGCCCTTTTTAACCCCAACGGGGAACTAAAGCAGAAAATCATATAAATTTTTACAATTATTAGAGTAACACAGCTTCAGAAGCACAAGGAAAAAACTCTATTGGACTTGCTTTGGGGCTTTAGCAGTTGGAAAAGATTCCCAAATTGTTCATGTTCATTCAATTATTTATCACTGATTTATGCAATTGCCCACCAAAATGGTTTCTTACAATTTTCACTTGGGCAAACGTGACAGCACTGCTCCCCATCCGTGCTCTTTTCCTCACTGCCTCCCCTGGCTTCCGAGAGATTTACTGCTCTACTGACACAAGTTTTTCAAAATCCATGGAACACAGCATGGAAGCTGTAAGGGCTCTTAATTCATTTGGCAAAACCCATTAAGATTTTGTGAGTGTTGTAGAAGTTTAAGAGCCCTCCCGAGGGAGTGATGGCTCAGAGGACGACAAACGGCCGCGGTTGTTGTCACCAGCTCGTGGCTGCACTGAGGGAAAGCTCTTAAAAGCAGTCAGACTGGATTGATTCTTGACTTTGCCACACACTTTGGGTGACCTTGAGCTTCTGAGGTTCCATGAAACTGAGGGGGGGTGGCACAGATCAGAATTAGAGCTGCCAGCAGCCTCATCATTCACAAATAAATATTGTGTTCTCTGCTCATTTCCAAAACTCAAACCAAAGGCTGGTCCAGCTCCAATGCAGGGAAGCTGCTCTCAGAGAAAAGTTCTGATCTGAATGAAAACTTAAGGGTTATTTCAGCCACAGTTTTCCATAAAACAAAAACTCCTGGATCTGGGTCTAAAAATCAAGTAAAGAGCATCCCAGTAGCAAGACTTTTCCAACCCTGCTGACAAGGAACCTTTATTTAGATCACTGGACAGGTTTAGATGGTGGGTTCATCTGTTACTCAAATCAATTGATTTTGTAAACCTTCTCAATTCCTATGAAGCATCCCTAAAACTTCTGTGCACTCATCAGGAGAAATTCCTGATGATAATTTGCTTCAAATTGTAAAAAAAAAATAAATTAAGGTTCCAGAGAAACATGGGACAATTAGCATTTCCTCAGCTCCCTTCCCAGTTTAATCTGCCTGGATACTTTAAACTTTCTGGAGAATGAGAAACAGCAAAAACTGGAACATTAATTCCAGTGCTTGCTGCAAGACAGAACACACTTTGGTGTTCCTTGCATGCTGAAAGAGCTCTGCATTTTAACTTGTTTGATGCCTAAATTAAACCCAGTAAAATATTCCTTGGTTTATAAAGCAGTATTAATTAACAAAGTGCCTGATTTCCTTTCTATGAGTAGGTTAAAAGCAACAGATTTTAGGGAAAGTTTCATCAGATTTTCAGACACTGAAAACTGACAATTCAACTCTCACATTCACTAGAACAAGAATGTCCAGAGCATGGACACCAATATGGAAAGGAATCATCAATATTGTAATTACATGCATTAGGATTAGATCACCAATGCTTTGGTGTTCCAGACCCTGGTGACAGATGTGGAGTATTTAAATAATTTATTGATGTGGGTCAAAATACTGTCCAGAGAGAAAGAATTTATTACAGTTTTATAAAAAGATTGGTGATGCCCTATAAGTTTCTGAAAATTTTCCTGAATAAAGATTGTGCTTTGAAGGATCTCTGAGTTTTGTGTCCACAAACATGAAAGTCTAATCTGTGCAAAGTGAGGAGTTTAAAGAGATGTTCAGTACTGCTAAGGCTGCCTATGGGACAGTGTACAGAGAACTTTAAATATTCCAAAACCTTCTACAAGTGAGATACAAACTGCACTCATCTCCCCTCTCCCATCTTGTATTTTTCTGAAGCAGGAGAAATAGCCTCATCCAGACTTAGATTATTTTTTTTCCTAAAGACATCAGTGTCTTAAATGTTTACAAAAGCATCAGTAACTATCTACTGGAAAGTTTGCCAGAAAGAATCCTCAGTTAAATATATGATGTGGTTTCTACCTACTAGGCAGAAGACCACATCACATTTCATTTTGGATAAACCTGCTATTAAAAATGGCCATTCTTTTGACAGAGCAGGGATGGAGACTTTACCATGGAGACACCTCAAAGTCCTCCAGGACACAGCAGATGAGTGTGCTCTGAGGTTTTGTGCTCAGAAAGGTACAGTCAGCACTGAAAAGGAAAGCCCATGAGCCAACAGAAAAACTGGTTTCTCTCAATTGCCAGTTCACTGGAATCTGCAAACACAAACATTCCCTTCAGAAAAGAAGTGTATGAAAGAAAGATACTGTGGGCTGCCTGGAGTTGTTGCTTCCATACCACCCACCACATCAACTCTCAAAAATAGGACTGCACATTTCCTTTATGTAATGGTGGTTGGGCACAGATACCCAAATGTCCACTCCTCTTCCATGGCATCCAGTTTTAAATTACAGCCACCTGATGTTAATTTTCAGCCCTTGCAATCACTGAACAATTTCTGTGTTTTATAGAAGTTGCAGCAGGAATATTCCTCTTGGGGTGAATCAATGTCAGTGTATGCCAAGAAAGAGATTATTTTACAGGAGAGAGTTACTCTTTCTTTTTTTTTAATGCCTCATAGAGAGTCATTAATTCCGTGGGTGATTCTAATATTAAGTGTATATGCATGTGGTAGGTGGGTGGCAAAGACAGTTATTGATTATTATATGGACATATCTGCCAGAGCTCATGCCAGTGTAATTAGAAATCCATGGCAATGAATATTGGAGCTTGCACAAAGCTCAAGAGCAGCTTTTGGAATGGCATAGAAGAGCAGATATCCATGGAGAGAGAAGATCTCACCTCACAAAAGACAGGGTATGGAACAACCGGCAGCAGAGCAATTGGGTTGTTTTTTATAACACACAGGTACTGCTTATTTGTTTAGATAAAACTGATGCAAAACTTTGTAAGGGTTTGGATGTGTATTATCCCAAATCTTCCCCTTGAGGAACAGTCTAAAAAGGTAATGGGGCAAATTAAAGCTGTAAGAGTTCCTCACTGCTTTGACTCAAGAGAAATGAGGATCTACTGCCCTTAGAAGAAAGGGCTTTGATGCACTGGACAAGTTTGGGCCAGAGATGATTTTCTGACAGTTCTGGGCTACATCTGGTTAGAAGGTCCTTGTTTTGTTACAAATTTCCCAGCTTTCCAATCCCCTTTGCTGTGGGGAATGATTTATACATTGCCTTGCTGCAATCGTGGAATTTGAGATGCCACCAACAAGCTCAGGAAGGAATTGTTTTGCCATTCCTACACCACATCAACATATGTTATCACTTGCCCTTTAAATTAAATTAAATTTCAGACATTGAGGTGAGAACATTCACACAGAACAGTTGTGTGAAGGATAAACAGCCTTGGACAACAGCTTGGATTGTAACAGCTCTGGAATCTCTGCATTGGAGGGCAAAAATGAGTTTTGAAAAAGGAACTCGAAGAGTTCTTCAGGAAATATCCTTCCTACAGACATTTCTCCTCTACAGAAATTACGTTGTACAGAAATCCTCAAAGTTACTAAATCTTTCTGAGAACCACTAATGAACTCCAGCATCCACTGCTTTTGGCAGATGTTCAGGGTACAAAACATCTCACAAGGATTTTACCTTGAATCTCACTAGAATGAAGCACCTGAACTAAGCCAACCAAAATGAATTCACTGTGCTGCAGTCTGCAGCAAGCACCTGATGAGACAGAATCCAGCCTCCCAAGGAAGAGCTGAGAATGCAGCATTTGGAAACCCCAGGACACATCAACAGGGCCCAGTCAGGGTACAGAGAGCAAGATTTGCAAATTAAAATGCTTAAATTATTAGTAAATATCCAAGTACATGCAGTGGCCATGAACCTCAGAGTTGATATTCTAAAGAATTTGGAATTGGAATATGAGCAATTGCCTCAATATTGTGGATGGAAAGCTTGAACAGAGTTGGCTGCAGTGAGATTTGCACTGGATAAAAAACTCTGCTCACCATGACATGGAATTCTGTAATATCCAGCAGTGGAGAACTTTGTAAATCCAGGTGCAATTCTGTAGGCACAAGCTTTTAGCTCTGCTAAATCCACTTTCTAAAACTTCAGCATTCATATTTTGAAATAGTAAATTCTACTTGTCTCTGTCACTTGTAAAATGCACACTATCACCAAGCAGAAAACAACACAAAATATCCATCTTAGGATGGAAAATTGCTTTTCCCTATTGTTTTGTGGGGGTTTTTTGGGTTTTTTTTAGGGAACACCTGTCTGCTGGGTTTTCATTTAACAAATAGGGAGATGAGAGTGGCAAATGTTTTTCTTTTCCACAACAGGGAATTTAATTTTAAAAGGGAAAACTGTATTTTTACTGCAAATATACATATATGTTATAGCTTTACTGAAGGCATGAAAGTTGTCTTGAAATTTGGTGCAGGAGAAAAAAAAAAAATAAAGTATGACTAGCTCCTGTATTTGTAAAATGTTCTGAAATCCATGGAGACAGAGCCATATCCTGACAGCCTCCTTCCCACTCTGTGTCACGTAAAAGGCCCTGAGCACGAGCAGGGCCAGCAGGCTCTATCAGAAAATTACAAATGGCTACATGTGCAATTTTAATTAATGAACTGGTGACCTGATGATGTAGATTTCAGGAAACACCAGCTGGTAAAACTCTGTACAACAAACTGAGGCCAAGCAACTGGAAAATCACTGACAGCAAAGTGTCTTTTAGTGGCAGGTTCGGCAAAGAAATCCTTGTACTTTAAAAAGAAGCAGAAAAACAAGTGTTTAAATAAAAGGTATGAGAGAACATCTTAGTTATCAGTCTTTCTCTCATAGGAAATATTCCTTTTCTGCTGTACTGAGTTTAATTGCATTAGTAGCATTGTAAGAAATCTCTTCAAAGCAGTTAAAAACAAGAATGAGTTAAGGCTGATCAGAGTCTTCACAGAGAAGAAAAGTGAGCCTGAAAACACCAGAGCTGGGGCTGTGTCAGCACTAATAGCATAGACTTGTAGGATTGTTTAGGGTGGAAAAGACACTTGGGATGATTGAATCCAACCATTCCAGCCACCACTGCCCCATGTCCCCAAGTGCTACAACCACAGCGCTCCCAAATCCCTCCTGGGATGGCGACTTCACCACTGCCCTGGGCAGCCTGCTACAATTTCCTAGTCTTCCATTTTGTTAAACTCAAATACTGCTATTTCTGAGTAGATCAATTTTAAATGTGAGTGCAATGTATTACACTTAAAAGTGGAGTTTAAATTATTAAAATTATTTCTATTAGCTTCAAGCGCCCTGACTCCGTTTAAGCAAACGAATTAAGGACATGCTTAAGTACATTTCTATTGAGTTAAGCTGTTTAGCAAATGCCTTCCCTGCAGGCCTACTGAAGCCAAAAGCATGGAATAATATGCAAAATCTGGGGATAGACTTAACTCCTTGCTTTTAGTAAAGGTGCAACACTTCTAAATTAATCTTGGGCCCAGGGTTATGTTCCATATGAACAAGCAAGCACCTGTGTGGCTTTGTTTTGGGTTTGCCTTTATCAGTGTAAAAATACTGCTGGTAGGGAAAAAAACCAACAAAAATCCTTTCCAAGTATTTACAGAAAGGTAAAATCCAGAAATGATCAATGAGGTGGTACCAGAGGCAAACAGACACCAAAGCAGGGGAGAAGAGAAACCCCACAAACACTGGATCATTCCATTCTCTGCCAGAGCATAATAAACACCTTGGTCTTCCAGCCTATAATTCACCAGATTCAAGATCATTTAAGAATCCCTATGTGACACAAATAGAAAAACAAGTTAGCAGCAGAAATGCAATGATTAATTTTACATGTAGCAAAGAGATTTGCCTGTTCAACTCCCCTTGACAGCAGTTTTTTTATTTTTAATTTTTTTTCTTTTTAGTCTACAACTGACAGTGTTGCTGCTGACTTGAAATGGGGTTGTCAGGGGGAATGAGTATCACTCAGGAGGAGGTTCCACTGCCCATGGGTACTAAACCAGCAGCAAAACTGTCCTACAAAACCAAATCAAACTATCATGTCCTTTTGCATCAGTGAAAGGCAATATTGAAAAATACACAGAGAACGATGAAGTTAAAGGATCATTTACAGCAGCACCAAGTCTGCTCTAGTCCCAGCATCTGCATATTTATTGGTTGCTGTGATGTGGCTGAATGTGAGCTCAAGGACAGGCAGATTCAGCTCAGGTCAGCTGGATCAAACCAAAACGATGCTGTTGGTACCAGCTGGAAGGATGGCACCATGGAACACACATTCCAATAAATAATCAGTGATGATACTCCCAGAAACTGGAACAGTTGTGGAGTCATAGGACTAATAAGTGAAAGAAAAGGTTGTATAATTTAGGGAAATGCTTTATATGATCCCACAATCCCAATGAATATTTGCAGGGAACGAGAGGAACAGACCTAACCCTGTTCCTGACCACAATGATGGGAAAATCCCAAATAATAAAAGGTCAGGAGAAAGGGAAAGTTTTGTAGGCCATGACACTCTAGAGACTCCTATTTGTGAAAAATTCTCAGTATTGAAGACCTTTAAGTTTTTTTGACTTGATTAAACAATACAATCACACACTAATTACTAATACTAATTACTAATACTACTGTCTATTGTGAGTAGATATTGTGCTTACTCACAGGCAGCATGAGGCACGTGAATATTCTTTCTCTTTGACTTAAAATTCTGCCCATTTCTGTTCTGAAAATTCTTTCCCTGAGATCAAATCAGATTTTCCTGAGATCAAATCAGATTCATTTTTCCTGTGATCAAATTAAATCCATTCAATTTTATGTTTATGAAGGTGGAGTCCTTGATTCCAATTGAAGTTTTAGCTTGCTTTTCCAAGGGAGCCCCACATTCTCAAAAGCAGGCTTGCTTTAATTTGTAATCTTTATCCTGTGCTATAAAATAAATGCCAGGATGATGGAGAGCTGCTTTTCTAGGTCAAACAGTTGTAGAAGAGTCAGGGAGAGGCTGGAGGGGAAATGCCTGCTCAATCAAGAAAGTTCACTAATGATTTCTAAAATGTCTTAATTGCTTCAGCACAATCTACAGGCATCCCTTTCATGCCTCAGACAGGACAAGTAACTGAGTCTAATATTTCAGAATTAGCAACTTGCTGAAGTAACCAGACTATAATCTTCCTAGTCATGGGTTAGAATTTTTGAGGTCTCATCAGCACACCACAGCTTCTTTCTTTAAGTGTTTTGTGTAACTGCAGGCTTATCTTCAAAGAGCAGATGTATGAACTATCATTTTTGATTAAAGCCATCCAGTTGGAATAAAAAAAAAAAAAAAAATCATCTGTTCACTGCAGTTAGAATCATCTACTTTAAATACATTTACATATTCCCTTAGCTGTCCAACTATTTTTTTTTTTCCTCACTTTCCCTTCTTTTTGCAGCTTGGAATCCTGCCACATTTATATTTTGTACTAACTACTCAGGGTCCTAATTAGCAGAAATGGGATGTCAGCAGGGTACCAGCCAGCACGGGAGGGGTTTTGCTTCATTGGGAAGATGTGCAGCATGTGGCATGGATCAAAATCTTTGCATCCCATGCAGAGAACAGCATGACGTGAATTGCAGAGCAAGGTAAAATGGGAGAATTTGGGTATCTTGGAAATTTGTGAATTGACAAAAGGTACCAACTCACATCTTTCAGCTGTAGACAAAATGAAGGGGGTTTTGCCAGCAACAAGGCAAATTATTCCAAAGTTTAGCATTTCAGTATGTAACAGACTAAAAAAAATTATCTGCAGTTTCTGAGCTCACAGTGTTTGGCACAGCCCAGGCCCAAAGACATCTAGGACTGGATAAAAATAAGAGATTTGGATGTAACAAGAGATATCACACATTTTTTAATACATATATAAATATATATATATTTGCTTATTATAACTAGCCTTCCAGTTTAAAGTCTGTTCTGTTAGCAGAATCTGTTTTATTTCATCTTCTGCTAGTTTGTTATTCCTCACATCTGCTCAGCACATCCTGCCCAGCTCCTGAAGGGAGCTCAGGAGGCCTCCTCTGGCTGATGTTGAAGGACAGAAGTGGCACAACCAGGGAGTCTGAGCTCATTGCACAAGCCACAGCATTTCACCAAGGGCTTCCTGCAGCATTTCCACTTAAGCTGTGCTTTCAGGAGAGCATCTGGTCTTGCAACAACAGCTCTGAGAGAGGCTGGGTCGGTGGTTAATTGCCTTCATCGTCTGTGAGTAGATGCTGATTCCCACAGTTGGTCATAGGCAAAAAAGAGATGGTTTTTCACTAGTTTCAAAGGAAGATATTTATCAAAATATCCAGAATCAGTGGAAATCTGAATGAATTTTACCACTGGTCAGACTGATGGCTTTGGTGCAATCTGCTCATGCACACTCTCAAAAGGAAATACAATCCTTGGAATTATGAGTGTGGTCCTTTGAAGTTAGAAATGTGGTGCTGTCAATGGGCTTCTAATGGAATGCTGAGTGTCACTCACTAATCAAACAAGAGTTACCACAATGGTTGGTAATGATAACTCTTAATATGCTAACTATATATCCAGCATTAGAATCTTATCTAAGCACTGGAAGGCACTAAAAGGTGTCAAACTGCAGGGTGAGGCTTTAATTTGTGGTGAGGTTTGGTTTTAGTGTAGATACAAGAGGAAAAGGAAGAGAAGACAGGATTCTGCTGACAATAAACAGTAAAAATAGAGGTTATTTTTTTCTTCACTTTTGAAAAAAATTTTGAGTTTGCTTTAAATTCTCTTACCTTCATTTTTCCTTTTTTTGCTCTCTATCTGAAGAATTTATGAAGTGACAGAGGTTAGAGTGGTACTGAAAAGAGAAAGGAACTACAGAATACCTTACATTCACTCTTCCTTTGTGTTCAGGGGAAAAATCAGTGAGAGGGGAGAAGCAAAACCCAAACCAGAAAAAAATACCAAAACCTTAAGATTTCTGAATTTGAATAAACCCCTTAAAAAATTAAAGAATTAGAAGAGACTTCACAGTTTTGAACATATGACCCTTTTTCCAGTGTTATTTGAGAAAGTGCCACAAATGTTATTCCACCTTTAAGGCTGGAGTGTCCTTGGCTTCAGGCTGCCAGAACAGCAGGAGGAAGGTGCCACATCTGAGCAGGGCTCACAGTCAGAGTGCACAAGGGTGGGGAATGAGTCATGTGGGTCACAACTATGACGGGAAGATATTAATGAACACTCGGAAGCCACAGGGTTTTAATTAAAAATTCCAGATGACATAAAAGCCAAGATTTATCGACCTGTAGCACAGACATTACTCAGCAGAAAGGATTTCTTTGACCCAGTTGTGCTGGGCTTGCTTCATCACTTCTCCCTGGTATTGTGTTGGCAGGATATTGTTGTTCCTGGCCACAGGATTCAAGGTGATGAGGGTGGTGATCAAACACTGCTCTGTGTCTGCTGTATTTACATTCAGTACCATCAGCCAGGGTGGGCTGCAAAATAACAATACAGCTACCTAAAAAGAACTGGTTCTGTGGTCTCTTTATTGCTTTCTTCCCAGTGACTGTGGACACAGCAAGAAAGAAAAAAAAAAGGGTATAAAGGTTTCTTTAATTAGAAACACAAATATTCTGATCAGAGCACCTGGGCAGTTGTTTTTCAGCTCCCAGCACTGAATAATCTCAGGCACCCTCCCTGTTTCCTGAGCACTTTGTAGGAGGTCAGATACTATTTTGCTGTCATCACTCTGCAATACAGCAAAGCTGAAATCTCTTTGAATTTTTTCATGGAAAAGTTAGTCTGTGGCAAGGGAAACAAGCCTTTGGCAGTGTGGAATAATCCTATGAATGACTAAATAGTTACAGAGAGCTAAGACAGACAAAGCCAAGAAAAGAGAGTCTGCAGGTTGCCCTCTCCTCTGAGTTGGGGAGAGAAGGATTTAAGCTGACCACTGGAAAAGCTCCATGGCCAGGGACAGTTCTGGCAATGCCCCACAGGCTCTGCAGGGCCAGCTGAGGACTGGGTGACTGAAACTTCTCAGAGCAAATGAAACATTGCAAAACGTGAGGCTTTGACCAGAAGGTGAGCAAGAAGAATTTGCTATGGATTAGCAACTCCAGCATAAATTGTCTTTCTTGGAATAATTCCTTGACAATCATGTTTTTTCCCAGGAAAAAGAAATCCCTGGACTCTGCTCTGGGAGGACACAATGAAACAAGAGCACAAGCACTTTATCCTAGAAGAGTCTGCCCAGTGCTTTTCCTGTGCAAGTGGAGTTATTCCAGTTAATGTCACACTGCAGGCAAACCACAGAGCTTCGGGAAGAGAGAGAACAGATCATTGCACTTATTCTCGTTTTTTACACAAGTAAAGCCCAGCAAGCAAAGTGCTGCAGGTGTTCTACACCCCTGATGCAGACCAGGACAGGTTAAGGGAACATCTTACAAGCAGTGTTGGTGTCTGCAGTGCTGATGCCATCCCAGGGCTCTGTCTCTGGCCCCAGGCTATGAGTAACTCTCAGCACATCCCTGACTTGCTCCTGCAGCAGGGACACAGGGTCCTGCAGCATCACGAGCTCTGTTACTGCACTGCTGGGACAGGGACTATGGGACTATGACCAAAGGCAAAGCTGACCCTGAAAGTTGTTCTTCCCCTCAACCATTGAATAAAACTGTTTTATCAATAGGTTACATCCAGAATTATCTGTATGTTTTAACTCTGTACCTTAAGGATCTGTCTAATTAGCACAACACAATGTTAGCATATTAACCACACTCCAGCAGACTGGGACTATTTATTACTGAGAGAACTCCTACCAGAAACCTTGGAATTTTTACAATACATTTTTGTCCATACTTTTTGGAGCAATAATAATGTAATACCATACTCCCTCCCCAAATAGCTGCAGGGTCCCTTTTAATGAATAGGAACAAACAAACTATCCAGCTAAGCCCAGAAACATGACCCCTATCAAAAGCAAAATCAAACAATACCCTGAAACAATCTACATATACAAAGAACAAACTTTTCTTGTTCTTCCAAAGATTAACTCAGCAGGTATTTGGCATTCAAAAACTTCTACAACAACAGAAACGATTCTGTGTTTGAAGAGGTTTTCTTTAGAATTATTGTTGCAATTATTTGGAAAAGAAAATTTAAAAGAGAAAAGGTTTTAGAAAACAATTTTGAAATATTAATCTAGGTAACATTCTGTACAGGCAGTAGTCCTGTGCTGTCTCTCAATGACAGTTTGTAAAGTCTGTTATGTTTTTATGTAAAACTTTTTTCAAATCTCTTGGCCATCTACTACCAGCTCCTGCTCAACATTCATTCCTCAGTCAACAACGGTGGCATTTTCCATTTCTCCACAGAATAGTATCTGGTGACCCCTGCACTGTTCTGGTCATGGAAGAGACTACATTTCTTTACCCAGTTTTATGGGAGGAGATGGAGTGGCAACAAAAACATAAAATAACCTGATAACATAAAATAACATCCCTCTCAGACATGGAACTTCAAAGCAAATATCTGCAAAATTTCCAATTTTCTATTGATGGAAAATTCAGCCTCCATATAAGTAGTTTCCAACAGAAAGATTTTATTTGGTTTATTATTAATAATATTATGGATATTCATATTTTCACTAGGAGACCTGAAATGTCTGCTCATCTCAGCTCAGATCCAAATGATCCCAGTACTTCCTGAGAGAACCTTTCTCTGTACATGGGCATCAACCCAGCAGTCTGTCATGAGGCAACTGCTCCCATTCCCTTCACCACTTTGATCCATCAAAACTTGGGATTTTTAATTGTGTTGTGAAGCCTGCACTGCTCATGGGTGCTCCTGAGTAACAGGATGAACGTGTCTTCAGCTTGAATTGGGGGGCTCATTCTGTAGAGGATTTATGGATTTGAAACAAGTCCAAACATGAGTCACTGTGCAGAAATGTCACATGGAGATCCTTACTTGCAATCTTACAAAGCTCTGAGGGCCCTCGAGTGCTGGAAATAACTCTGGAGCGAATTCACTGGGCACAGTCCTGATGAGGAATGGCTGGGGTGGTTCCAGCTGTGCAGGGCAGCTGATCCCTGCTGGGAGCAAGGGGAGCCCAGGGCAGGGGAGCAAGGACCTCCCTGCAAGGACCTGTGACATGGGACAGCCTGGGACAGACTGGGACATGGGACAGACTGGGACAGACTGGGACATGGGACAGCCTGGACATGGGACAGACTGGGACAGACTGGGACAAGGGACAGCCTGGGACAGGGGGCTGCTTCAAGGGCATCTTCAGTCTCCAGGGATAAACAAAGGGTGGTGATAAGAGCTGATCACTTGAAGTAAAGCGTTTGTGTTTTTACCTCTTGCTTGGAAAGAGAAATGCTCAGTCACAGAGCTTACAGGTGCTTTTGGGATTTCCTCAGCACAGGTGCACACCTGCACCACCCCTACACCACCCCTACACCATCCCTACACACCCACACAACACTGCCTGAGCACTGGGAGCATCCTCCCCTTCCAGAGCCAGCAGAGCAGACTGGCAGTGCAGGTTGGGCACCACAGGGAACAGGGCAATACACAATTCCTCACGGACAAGACACTTCAGTCACAGAGCAAATCCTGCTCTGATCCATCAGCCACCAACCAGAGGTAGTTTAAAATTATTTTATACCAATTTTGAACTCAGCTTTGCCTTCTCTACATGTCATCAGCCTGGGCTGTGCATTATTTGCTCTGTGACTCTGACACACTGTCTGAACACTGCTGCAGGAGGGATGGAGCAGTTGCAGTTCTCTAGCTTGAAGCTGATCACTGAAACACAGAGGTCTGTCATTCCTGAACACAAAAGGAGAGAGAGTAACTAATTTTTCCTGGCTGATTTGCTTTCCATCCTCAGCCCCCTAATTACTTCTCTGCTTTGGTTGCTGTTTGACTCCACTTGATTAGGCTGTATGGCAAAGAAACACACGGGGTAGGATTCTCCTCGGAAATCTGCAGGTGATGCATTTTCTGATTGCATAGACTCATGTTACTTTGCACACAGATGCAAAGACTGTTTTAGATGTCAAAATGATTCAGCATCTGCTTCAGTTTTTGAAGGATAAAGTCCTTTTTTTCCCCTTAGTTACCAGAATGTGCTACTAAGCATATGCCTTTTTCTCATTAACGTGAGGAGCTTTTGTGTTGGTTCCAGTGCTCAACTGTCTGGTGTGATTAGAACTGCCAAAATCAGTAACCCAGGAAATTTCATTTTCTACAATATTTTAGCTCTGGCTGACTCTGTAGAATCCCAGCAGTGAGCTGAGAGCAATGATATATGAAGTGAAAAATGTTTGCCCTCCCTCCCAAGCCTCTCTGCACTCTGCATAAACCACTCACAGTCCGTGCTGGGGTCATGGGCTCTGCTGTCAGACCCAGCTCCAGAGGAGATGCTCCCTGCCTGTTTGCCAGGTGGTTTTGATACCACTTTGGCTTGATAGAAAGCAAATTTCCATCTCAAGAGAAGTTCTCCCTATTGCCACTATTACTTTCAGATCAGAACTTCCCATGAGATAATACAAAAAGACTGGCTTGAGGCCCAGGGTTCAGCATAATTTGCCTTAAATTTGTGTTTCTTAGTTAAAGTTATAAAGAAATAGTTTTGTATCTAGTCATGGCACATTATGTAAAGCAGCCCTTAAAAGAGCCTCAAATGCCATATTCCAAGGGAAGCAGAAAGACTCTAACAAGGTTTGTCTGGCAGTTGGAAAGTTTGTGAGTAATGTGAAAGTGTGCCTGGAACAGGAAACAATGCACTTTACTGTAGGGGGATCCGCGCTCAGTGATCCTCCCGAAAGCTGCTCATGTGGAAAGAATGAAAAACTAGAGCAAGGCAGGCAGGTAGAGTTCATAACAAGCCATAACAGGCTTTCATCGATGGCTTTAGCAGCTTTTCACTGCTCAGATGCTATTTCTGCATCCAGAGGTTAGGATATAATGGGATGTGCAGATGCACAGATATTTTCCCTTCTTTTGACTGACGGATTTGAAGAATATGAAACACAAGCTCTGTGCCATAAATGAGAAAGGCAGTTCTTCAAGCTTTCACGAGAAGTTGCTTAAATTATTAGTTTCAGCAGTAAAATGTTGGCTATATTTATGTTTACAGAAGAAAAAGTTGGGTAAAAACTTTCCAACAACTATACAGACTGAAAAGTTTTTCTGTTTCCTCCCTCCCCCATCTGGCATGGTTCTATTTGCTAAATACGCTGGAAGTTTATTTTTTACTCTTAAAATCACACAAGAAGGTCACCAATTAAACTACTCTTCCCATATGGAATTAAGCAGAAGCAGATTAGTAGTTAAAGCAGGGACTCTTGTGGGCCTTCTCTAGATCTTAATGGATTACTATTTTAATATTTGAAGTTTACACTGAGTATCCAGTTTAGCTGGGAAAGAAGTCACAGACCTCACAGGGTTTTCAAATTTGTCTGTGCTTTTTATTTCTCTTCTTTTAGGACACCACAATCCTGTTTATTCAAAGGTCACTGTGCTGAAAGCAATATCTGCAGATAACAAGAAATTCTGAAGACAGTCACAGAAGGTAGAAAAATATGAGTTCCATAACCTTTCACCTCTATTCCTTTTTTTGGTTTCTCTATTGGTTTTGCAGATGAAAACAGAGGGAATTCTATTGTCTTGAGTTTGCCTGTGCAAAATTAAATTAATTTTATTCTTTGTTCCCTCCCCCTCTCAAAAGAACACACTAGATTCTTCAAGAAGGCTTTGGGTCTGTTAACCCTCCCATGGCTCCTGCATCCTCAGCAATCTCTGTTCTCTACTTTCCAGTCATATAAACATTTCCACACATTTTAAATGAAAGCACTGTGGGTAGGAGAAAATATCCTCCAATGGTAAATTTATACCCTCTCAAATGTTTTGATTAGATCATAGTTCAAAATAAGATTTGAGTCTCACAAAACCACTGATCTATTAAAAATCTCCTCCAAGATACATTCTTCCACAGCACACACAGAGCATTTGTGTACACGGCTGGAACAGGAAAGCTGAATTTCCAGAGTCCCAGCTTCTACTGCTCAAGGCTGTTCCAGTTGAGTCTGGTGTCAAAAGGACACCAGGACACAGGAATTAGCCAAGGGGCTCAATTTGTTGGCATTGCTTCTTTTCCAGAGGAATATCCCCCATGGAGTGACAGTGACCTGAGGGCAGAGGTGGCACTGAAATCCAACAGGTCAGCAGGACACAAGGTGACACCATCCAGTGCCTGAATCCTGATTTTTGTTTTGACCCTTGGAAGGAGTTTTAGGAACAGGGCAGGTGAGGTGGCCATAGCAACCAAGCAAAGCCTTGCTGTGAGGGTTGTGTGACCTCCCTTGGGCTGTGCAGATCTAGGAACAGATACATCCATTGTGCACAGAAATGTTATATAGGTACATCTGCAACATCTTTTCTGGGATTGTTCTCTTCTCAAATTCTCTAAACCTTACGTAACAGTCCTGGCACAGAATCCTACTGAAAATTAATGTCTCCTGTAAGGAAAACTGTCTATCCCTTCAGAAAGAACAGTGAAGATTTACAGACAGTGCACGCTGGTAAACTTTTTCCATTCATTACCCCAATGAAAATGTTTCAAGAGAAGTAAAACTTCGGCAAGCACTGAGCTTGGAAAGCAGAACACAGGAAGCTGACATGTGCAGCCAATTCAGCAAGCGGAAACTAGACATTAATATCTCCAGACTGGATCTGGGGCTCACAGCTGATAATGTACAATTCAACAGCCTTGGTAACCTGTAGATTTCCAGTGGAAGCCAAAATCTCATATACGGAATTTAAGCAGAACAAAAGCTGTTCTACTGACAAGAAACATGTGGAGATTGACCATAACCTCACCTTGAGGCAGCTTTTTCTTTGAGTGTATCTGTCCCACAGCCTCCTCTGAGGTTTTTAGACACACCAGGATTTCCTTTGAGCCAGAAAAGCAGGGCTGCAGACAGCCTCACCCTGCAGAGGGATGTGGCACTCTTCCTCTCTAACCAAGGACTGGTCTCCACCACTTCTGAGAAGAATAAGCTCCCAGGCAAATCCCTAGAGCAACCTGCATTTTTTCCATTAAGCCTTTGTCAAATGAGAACATTGATTTTCTAGGAAACAGTCTGCTTTCGTAAAACATTTTTGTTATTTCATCACAAAGTAAACAAACATGGTCCAAAAAAGTGAATTATCTTGTGTTCCTTGGCAGTTTTTCAGCCAAAACAATTCATAAGGTTTTCAGTTTTTGACCTTGCAAGAAAAGCTTCATTTTCCCACGTGAAGGAAACCCTTTTCCAGGGTGTTGCTAAACTCACCAGTTAAGTAGCAAATAAATCAGCTGTAAAGGGATAACCAGGAAAACGTGGGTTTGCTGCTGACTGGGGCAGGGGGGACATGGAACACACCAAGGTCCTCACTGCCTCTCCCATCCTGGGATGAGCTTGCCTGGGGGCTGTGATGAGGATGCAATTCTTGTTTGGGCTGCAGCTGCTGCAGGCACCGTACACAGCGTGTGGCTGCCCTCTATTCCTGTGAAGGGAAGATGTTCCCTACAGACTTTGGGATTCCTGAGGCCAGAGTGGGAGCAGCACAGGCTCTGGGCTGCCCTCACACCCCACCACAGCACAGACCTCCTGCCCCTTGGAACTGAGGCTTGTAACACAATGGGTACTACACAGTTTCAGCTCTAACATGTTATTAAAATGTTAAACACCGTCTACCTAATCACCAAAAATGCCAACTTATAGCACCTATTAAAGCTCTTTTTTATGCAAACATCACCCATTTTTAGCTTGAGACTCACAAGAAGCCTGCTGCAATTCTGTAACCCAGCCAAACCCCTGCCTCTTTCTTCCATTTGCTCTCTCTCCCTCGCCCTTCCTTCCTTTTCCCACCCACATATTATTTACTCAGAATACGACCTAATTACAGTTTGTGCTTATCTGAACGACCTGCACTCCACCATTTCAGCTGAAGGGGGATCTGAATGAGGATGGACAAAGGACCTTGCTAGAGAGAGGGAAAGAGGGATTGTTAGACTTGGTGGAATAATGAGCAGAACCCCTGGGGGAAGGTACCAGAGGAAAGGCAGTACCTCCTTGAGACTTGGATCTAAGGCTCTCACTGCAGGTCTGGAGCACAGCTTATTGTTTCAGCCAAAGTCAGTTTCTCCTCTATTAAACTCAGTTGGGGTTTTTCCTGGCCTAATCTCACCCACATTGAAGTAAGTGGTGATTTTGCTGGAAGCGATGCCGTGTCCTTTGTTGCTAACCATAATGACAGTGCTTGCTGTGTTTCTAGCCAAGATGCTGAAGAAACTCCAGAAATTTATTTTTTTTTTTTCTTCCCTGTAGTCTTATAGAACTAGTTTTACTTTTCTCTTTTTTTAGGACAAGTTGAAAGAAACAAGCAGAGCACAACACCGGAAAGTGGATGAAGAAACAAAGCCCTGCCTTTGAAAGAGATCTCTGTGAATCTCTGGCACGTAGCAGCAAAAGGGAGGAAATGGGAGGCTAAGAAGGACAGAGCATCTGCTCACATTGTGACTGCACTCTCCTTCCAAACATCAGGCTCTGGAAGGCCAGAGCTCAAGTTCTGACTGTGAATATCTTGGCTCGTGTCAATGCTCTTCCTGCACCCACCTGACTTCAGCTGGATTTTTGCCACTGACTTCTTTGGGGGTAGCATCACCAAAATCTGCACTGGTTTAGTCTTAATATCTAAGGATTAATAAAAATGATCCCTAGCACCTGATGGAGCAAGTGAATTGAATAAAACATGAGTTAGTGTGCTGGCTAACATGTTTTCCAGCAGCTGGCCTCCAGCAAGCAGCTGAAGGTCTTCACTTGGTAATCAAAGGTGCTGCTGTGCTGAGAAGTTCTGGTCGCCACCAAATCCTAAAGCAGCTTGGTCAGCAGCTCTCTGGGATTCCTGCCAGGTAGGGAAACACCTGCATGTGCACAAGGGTTTATTTGTCACAGGGGTCAATCAGATACACTGATGAATAACCAAGGAAGCCTGTCTGTGCTGTATCCATCTCATTGATCACTCTCCTCACACAGACTCTGCACAGCTGGGACAGGGTTATCCTTACATCTGAAATATTACTCAGTGCAAGAGTCCTGAGAGATTTTCACCTTATGGAAATTTAAGGAAATGTGAACTGCCCAGAGAAATTTCCATTTGGAGCCCTATGGCACACCAGAAAGCTGACTGCACAGAGCTGGGAAAAGTTAAAGAACAATTAGAGATGATACAATTGAAACTCTACCCAATGGGAAAAAGGACATGAGAGGCCAATGGGAATATAAGTGAGGATGTGAAGATTAGCACCAGCAAATGTAGAAGTCTATCAAACATAACCAGGCTGGGAAGGAGGGAGACTGGGGAGAGCTGAAGCTGGGAGTCTGAAAAAAAGTAACAAACCAGCCCAAGGCTGGAACAAGTTAAAAGAATAGTTAGAAGACAAAAACAGATATAGAACTGCTGATAACAGCTCTGCATTGTGCAAAAGCTCTATTTTTGCAAACTAAAGGTAGAAAAGAATGGGTAAGAGCAGGAGAACCTCGTGCCTGGCCCGACCATCAGGGCTGCTCCAAAGAGATGGGAAACATCTGCGTGGCAGGGACAGTCATTTACAGGGATGCAATTTGAGACATATTAAATGTTGTTTGTCAGGTTTAGTGTGACAGCCTAATCTATTATGTGAGTCAGTATGGCTTTATTGGTGAAGGATGACTTGGCTGTAGAAATCTTGGGAGTTTCCATCTACACAGCTGCCATGACAAAATGGGAGAAATGCAGTGGACAGGAAATAATAAGGGCTCAATCCTGCCTTCAGTGATATTTATGCAGCTGAGCTGAAATCCACGGGCCCTTTGTCTCTCATAAAATGTTTGGGGTCTTTCCCCCAGTAATCCTTCAACAGGCTGACATGGAGTTACCTCCTCAGACCAATGAAGTGCAAGGAGAATTTTGTTCACTGATCTGTTATGAACACATAAACAAGGGAAGAATTTGGCAGGTGGCATTTTGCATTACACTTTATTGGAAAGAGTCATGAGTTGAAGAGAAAAATGATGCTTTAGGGAATTAAGTATTTCAACACACAAGTGTTGTCTAAGAAACTGAAATTAGCTGCACCACAAAGTCTTTATGGCCAGAACAGGCATCTCCCAACCTTCTTCATCAGTCACAGCATCTTGAAGTCCGTGGGAAGATCCCCACTGACGTCACTGGGCCTTGGAAAATTTCCAACAGACATCTTTACCTTTCTGGCCCAGGTAAAACTAGAAGTTTTGCATTCCACTAATTCTCACAGATTTCATAAAATAATACCACAGATCCTGAGATAACCTCAGCTGTTATCAGGAATTCTGAACGGGTTAAATAAGAATATCAAATGAAGATGTTTGGGTCTGCTGACAGCACTAACACTGCCAATATGAAGACACAGAGAAAACACAGAATCCTCTGATTTCTGGTCTTTTAGAAGAATGAGACAGAAAACTGAAAGTGCTGCTTTCCTGGGGCAATGATCTAAACTAGAAAGGGTTCATTAAATTAATCAGCTATTCGATTTATTCCTTCAAAGAAAGGAAGATTTAGAGTGCTATAATATGAAAATCTTTGTCTGTCCAGTCTATGGAAGTTATAAAATCAAGAAATAAGAAGGTTGTGATTAGAATGAGACAGAGAAGGAATCAAGGGAATTATATTGTTGCCATATACAAGGCTGTGATTCATTCTTCTGGAGAAGGCTGAGCCAAATTCAGTTCCAAGTCACACTGGCACCACTTCTTTGTCCCCAAAAGCTTTCAGTACTATAAAAACTGTGGAATCTGTTTAATTGGGTAAATTTGGCCTTTTTTTTTTTTTTAAGAATGTTTATTCCAGTTGTGCAAAAGGTGTCATATGAAGCTAATAATAGAATTCTGTGAATTAGGAGTATTTGTTGTAAGAAGATGTTTGCTCATGCAGGTAAGAATTTTGCCAATGGATCAGAAACAGAGTTAAATCCAAAGTGATTTCTTGAGACAAAAAAATAACATGCTCACAAAGTTCCTTCTTCTGTTGGCTTATCTGAGACTGCATCCTAGAAAAGTGAAGAGCTTTGCAGTAAAACAGAAATGTGAAACTCCCAGCAAGGTTTGCTAAAGTTTCCAATAGGTCTGTTAGCTTCCAGCACAGCAGGAATAAATACAGCAGCATTATCAGGAAACCCTGCAGGGCTGTGGGATGTAATCACAGACACTCTGCCCTACACAACTCACCCAGGACCAAATACTGCAAAATCTCCAGCTTCTGGCTGGCTTCTGCCAAGGGGTAACAAGCCAATACACAGCTTTTCCAGTCTGTAATGAACAACCTGCACTGTCTATTCCTTATTTATAAGCATTCAAATTGCAACAAATGGTTCTGATGACAATTACAGCACTTCTTTATTTACAGAAACATACAGCATGTAGATAAAAGCCCAGATCTGCATTGATAGATATATATAAATCTGGTCATTATCTCTGGATTTGTTGAAAATGCACAGGCTGATCAGGAAAAATGGCATTATACTGTTTGTTAAAGAAGAATATCTATTCATCCTTCTGTTACACTGGATCCCTTTAGAATTCTCTGACCTAGTGCTTAGAATGTGAAGCCATCCTTTATTGAGGGAACATAGAGAAAACCACAGAGCTTTAGAGAAATCAGATGCATGAATAAGGTAAGATGTGGAGGAGATATGCACAAAGCCAAAAATTTGTGAGGAAATTTGCAAGGAAGGAGAAAGTACCGTGTCAGTCCCAAACAGGAATAGATGGAAGGCAGGAATGAAGGGGCAGGAATAAATCCAAATTCTTGCTGTGACTCTTGGAACACAGATTTCAGGGGCAAGGGTTTATTTGGAACATGGATGAGCCTCAACACTGCAGCATCTGCTGAGTTACATGCCCTCTTAAGCCCTCAAATTAGCACTAAAAGGATACCCAGGTTTATTGTAGACTTTCTGCAGCCTGATTTTGCATCACAGTCCAGACTACAAGGCAAACATTCTCTCAAAGAGCAACATTTCTCCAGAGCAGGGTTGTTCCAGCAGGACTCAGATGGGTCAGAGCACGAGTCAGTTCAAGTTGAGATTTCATGATTTTTCAAAAACAAGAGGGTTTGTTCTCTACATTAAATATTCAGAGGCTGGATATTACCTCCTTGCACAGTGAGACAATCCAGTGAGGTGTTCTCTGTGTTCTGTTATGTGCCATTTACAGAACAGAGGAGATGGTGGTTAAGCTCCTAGAAATGCTGGAACATGGAATCACTTGTCATGAGCTGCACCACTGTCCTTCTTTCCTGCACCTTGGCTGGCAGGGGAGAGGTGGTGTAAACAGAAAAGAGTGAACAGTGTGACTTTCCTCCGGCTGGGGAAAGAAGCAGAAGGTGCTGAATTAAACAAACATCTGCCCTGGCAAACAGCAAACAACGTGTTTGTCTAGTAAACTGAGCAAAGAGGACTTGGAAGTCAGAGAGAGGGGAGGATGAGACAGAGGAAGCCAAGAGGACCATTTTGCCAAATGACTTTTTTCATGCTCCAGCAGTCTTTGTTGTAATTACAAGGATCTCTAGGGAACTGAGCAGTCTCAATCTTCAGTGCTTTAGAACATTGCCAATAAGATACAAAAATTGCTAACACAGTGAAAACATTCATATGCAATGAAGTTTGGGGTTTTGCTTTTTTTATTATTATTTTTTATTTTTAACCAGCAAAATGTCTATTACGCAAAAGAAAAATCCACTAGAAGATTTTTCAAAACACAAAATTCATGCACATTAAAAGGGCCAATTAACAGTGGCAGGAACCAATGTCCAGTGTCCATTCAAGGGTGAGGCACAGCCCTTAACAGGGAATGTTTTCCTGAGGACACATCCCAACCCTGCCAGGGATGGCAGATCCAAGGTCAGGTCAGTGACTCTCCCTGGACAAAACAACACTTCCAGCCAAACTCCCAACACAAGGAAGGGTATGAGCAAATGAGCACAAGGCTGTGAGGAACACTGAGAACTTCTCAGCACAGCTGCCTTGGGTTAGGTGCAATTCTGAGATTTATTGCAAGAAGCCTCAAGATCAGGAACACCCAACTGCACATTTTACACTCATTGGGACACCCAGTTAATGAAATTATACAGACACATACACAAAAACCTGAAAGCTCTGCCAAAGGCGGTGTCACTTCTGCTCTCCACCAAGTGTGTGGATATCACAGGCAAATCTGCACCTTTGTAGGATGAGGTGAGGCTGGAAAGATCAATCCCTCTCTCCTCACACTGGAGAGGTTCCTTCTCCTCTGGCCTTTGTTGGATCCAGAGTGAGCACATCGTTCACAATAAACCTGCAGGTCCACATTGTCAGACCTTCCCACTGCAGCCCCCAGCCAGGGATCTGCATTCCCAGGACAGGCACTTGGCACTCATAGAAACCAAATTCCCCCAGCCTTTTTTTCTTCTTTTTAAAAACCACTTCTATGCTGGGTCACAGCTTTTTCTCTTCTGCCTTCAACTTTCGTGAGAATTTGTGCCTTATTTTGTACTTAGGAGCTCTAAATATGGATGTTTAAATCAGTTTTTAGCCCTGAACCCTGTTCTCAATAAATGATGGCAAGTGCTGAACATATGGCTCCCATGTGCCATGTTTCTGATCCCTCAAGAGCTCCATATAAGGTGCAGTTTGAGACACCACATTCATTCAGGGTGGCAAGAAGCAACCACTGACCCCACAGACATTGAAAGAAAGCAACTAAACTTGGAATTTCCTGCTTTTATTAAATTTTCCCCTCCCCATTATTTTTGTCTCACAATTATTTTTCCACCACTTCTATATAAGAAGATTTCTTTTTTATGTTAAAAGCCAGGGTGGGCCTTCAACCATTATCTTGTCCTTCAGGAGACAGGAATGTATATTTTATTGAGAAAATGAAATCAGTTAACTCTCAAAATATGTGTAAGACCCTTCCTAACCCTTTAAATGCTGATCACTGCTGCAGCCTTCAGTGGTGGCTGACAATAACTCAGCAGCCACTTCCTTCAATTCGAATGACAAGAATAGTTTTTGTAATCATTTTGTTGCTGTGCTTCAATGATTTAAATTTATGGCATGTAGGGGTGTATCTCCCTTGTTTCAGGAAAGCTCTGCAGGCACCGAGAGAACAACAAAATTTGCAAACTGGGGGAAGGAGATCCAGCACTATAAGCTGGTGGCTGATATAAGATATTCCAGTCACACAGCCTTTGGTGGAGCAGACCCAGTGCAGTGCAACAAAAGGAGAATTTCATTTTGTTTTAGAAATGCTGTTATTACATTCAGGAAATTTGCAAAGGCACCTTGACAGAAAATGATCAAATATCTGAACTTCCACTGCAACAACATTTACTTAGTAAATGACATTTTAATGCAGAAAGTCAAATTTGCATACTAATTAAAATTTTCCTTTAAAACATTTAGACTTTTGGCCTTCCCACCTACCCACAGTGACAGAGATTAAAAGATTTTTTTTATTAAGTCCTGTCAAACAAAACACACTTTCATAAAGCGCTACAGTACAGAGTGGCACTTTTAGCCTATTTTCTAGTCATTCAGAAGTTTGGCAGTAGAAGCATTTCCAAATGCTCCCTGATCTCAGCAAGGCACTGATGGCAGAGCAATGGGGAAAATGGAGTTTTCTCCCTCTACTAAATTTATACATTGTGGGAAAGCAGCTTCATGTACTGCATGCTGGGTAATAAAATAAAAAGTCATTACACTTGTAAAACTACTCTGGTGCTTTACTAAGAGATTTATAGAGGTGCTGCAAGTTGGAGTAACACTTCAGCTGCCTTCACCTTGTGCGACTTCCAGGCAGGGCTGGAGGGTGGCAGGGGCAGAGCAGCAATAAAGAGTGTGAGGTGGCAAAATGAGGATGACAGCAGCAGAGTGGAGCTGGGGGAAGAGCTGAGCAGCTCCTACCTCTGCTCTTCCAAGCATCCAGGGTCTCCCAGGCCAGCCTTGGGTTGATGTTGCTTTGTTTTTTCTAATAATCAACCCCTGAAATAAAATTTCTCCTCTACTAATTTCCTGGCCAAGCAATCTCTTAACAGTGAAATGAGCATTTCTGTATCTTTTTAATGGAAACAAAAATATTTCAGGAGGATCAAGAAAAATTTGTTGCACCATTTTTTCCAGTCTCCTCTTTGCTTGTGCTTGTTAGCAGCAATAACTTCCTAAGATGTGGCCTCCCCACAAAGCACGAGCATCACTACAAAGAGACAAGCAATCCTCCTAAGCTTCAGTTGTTTTTCACTCTTTTGTTAAGCCAGGAGCTGAAGGCTTTGCCTCTATTTTGCTTGACATGACAACTTTCAACACTCTTCAAAGGCTGCTCTCTTTGAGAATTTATAAATTTCTGTGTATGATCAGTCTGGGCCGTTCTTTGCTATAGTGTGCCAGTAAAAGCACATTTACACCAAGTTTACACCTTGACAGGATCATTTCAAAGACACCTGAGAGGCAGCTCCTACAGGTACTGAAAGGATGCAAACATTTAAGTCATTGATGTATTACCTGTACATCACCCAGGCCCCATTCACAGATTCCAGAACTGCACAGACTTATTTTCCCTGACCTTAAGGATAAAATTATGTTCTTGGTCTTTTCTCCCATGGACACTTAGGCCACCTTTTACTGCTCTGCCAGATGTCTTTAAGTGAAGCTAAATTGCATTTGGTTTAAGAGCCATCTGAGGGTTTCCCCACACAGTGGAACAAACAGGGCAGCTCCCATCACATGAAATTAATATCAGACTATTAATTAATGTCTCATACATGGTTTATGTGCAGAAACAAGGGCCATTCTGGACCTGGAATAGGAGTAATTTCTGATTCTTATCCCCAGCTAATAGCCTGGCCTTTGCATCACTGCCCTCTGAGTGCACAAATACCACAAACAGGTGTTCTTGGAGAAAGGAAAAACTCTATACAGCATAAGGCACTTTGTAACTTGTGTAAGGACTTACACAAAAGGAATTATTTGTATCCAGTGATACAAATCATTCACTGAAAATTATAACTCTGAAGGCAAATTATACCCAGAAAATGCGCTATCACAGACCAGCCCTCAGCTCAAAACAAGAAACAACTCTCAGCTGAAGCACAAGCTCTCTTAACCAGCAGTCTGGGGCTTGTTTCCCCATAATGATGAGAAACCAATTGCTTTCTTTAAAGTCTTTTTTTGCAAAGTTCTGAATATTCCATTTAAAGGTAGCAATAATCTTCACAGCCTGAAAAATGCTCAAATTTCACTTGAAACCCTTACTCTGTCTAATTTTTCCTTCTTTCTTCTTCCCATTGAGCTTTGAAAGGATACTTAAAACACAAGCACCTGTTCTGCTTTTTTCCTTCCATGCTGTGGATTCCTTTCCTCCTCCTCTGTCTCCTCCTTATTTCCCCTTTTACAAATTTAACAAAGGAATCCCCTCCACTCTTTAAGGACAGTTCTATGTCTGCAGGGGCTGTAAAGACTTGCTTAACAGCTTATTAAAAATAATGTTTTGACACAAAGTTTGACACATCAGCTGCAAGGTGAGCAGGCACAATAATGGAATACACAGGGAAAACCAGAAAACTCTAATTTTTGACAAAGAGCCTAGTTTGTCTTTAAAATAGAGGGAGAGAGGAACTTTGCAAATGCTACTAAAATGTCGATATGTTATTTCCACGTAGGGAGATGTTCTTAACTTTGCTGTCTCTGGAGGGGACTTGAACATCAAGATCACAGAGTCTGATATCAGTTGCAGCAAGGCCTGTGCAACCCTTGGGCCTTGAATCTTAATTATATCTGCAACTGTTTACAGCTTATAATTATTGATGTTAATTTACTGAGGGAAGTTACACTTCTCGCCTCAAGTTATATTTTTGGCATGTTAATCCCTTTGCACACAGACTATTGCATCTGATTGTGCAGACTGAAATGAAAGAATTATTTTTCATTTTCATTTCATTGAATTTTACCACGTTCCATATGATTTTAAAAAGCAAAAAGTAATATGACTGCTTCTAGTAATATTATTTATATTGTTTAAATAAAGTTCAGCTTCCACACTGCCCAAGAGCAGCAGGATGTCAGAGGCTGTGAAGGACAGTAGAGTGACTGACATTTTTCTAAGATCTTTGCAATCCCTAAAGAAGTGGAATTATAACCATCTGACAGCAAAACCAAATCATGAAGTCAGTATTGCTGAGCTTTATTGCTCAAGAGCTATGTCCTGCCAATACTTGCTGCCACACCAGGTTTAGCTCTCTCCATATAAACTGAAGCACTTACAGAAGTTTTAATGAGATCAGTATAAATTCTTTGTAGGCCTTTGTGATACCCCAATTTGAGATATTCTGAACAACCACCATCATTAAAATCAGTGCTTTGGGACCAGAATTTTAGTTATTCCTGCATCTTCATCATCCTGGGCCAAACCCTTTCTCTGCCTCCAGGTAGCATGGCAGAGGAATTTGTACAACTGTAACAGGAGGAAGAAATATCCTTCTAGAAGGAGTTGTAATTCATCAGGTTCTCTGGGAGTCCATGACATGTCTGAGCTGCCTCAGCCAGAACCACACATCCATGCAGGGTGAAGAATATTCCTGATGGTTCTCTCCTAGCAAACACTCACCAGGAGAAACCCACGCCCTCCTCACACAGCTCATCCTGTTCTATCACTGCAATTCTCTGCAGTAACCCAGGCTATCAGAAAGAATGATAATATTCATAAACCAAAGTATTGAATACAAGTCAAAGGGAATATTCTCACCATATAGAAGCACAAATTTATTGCACACTCCTCTTATCAGGTAATTCTAAGCTGATGTGATATAAATGCAAGGTACAGGAGAGGGCAGACAACGATAGGGGGATGTTGGATTTTTTTATCTTGTCTAGAGGATTAGAAAATCTGAGTGCTAAGAGGTTTTTTATCTGGCAATACTCACAACTGAAGACATAAGATATCTCTAGAGTAGGCAAAGCAAAGCTATTCTTAAGAATACAGCACTGGGCATGTCCTACCTACTCCTGCAGCAGAGATGTTTCACTGTGTGCTGACTGGGAGATGAGCCATTAAAATATCACCTCACTTTGAATCATAGAACAGAAAATTTATTTATTCTTATGCACCCTTTTTTGTTTTCATCACGACAAAGCCACTGGGAAGGTTTTATCAACATGTGATACTTCTTATTAAATTTTTTAAACCTTGATTTTCCTTGCTAGGGAAATTCTGGTTGTTGCAGTGGGTGCATCCAGAATAACTCCCTAACATGGAGGCACAGATGGAGACATATGTCTACATTGCATCAGCTTCATCTACATTACATCTCTCAACACTGCAGGAACAGTTTATCCCATAATATACACTTGGCACTTGCTGAAGCAGCACTTTTGTCATTCCCAGGTGTTGGTGAACTGGGAGGCCCTCTGAGGTGGGGGTTTTATGTGTCACTTAGGTGTAAACCGAGGCATAAAACAGTTCCATGATTTAACCTGTAGTCATTAGGAAGGATTGGATGTGAATCCAGGACTCTTAACTGTCCTGCTTTTATCTTTCCTACCAGGAATCATTCCACATATGAACAGGCCTATGGAAGAGGAGAAGGAAGGGGAAAAAATGGAAACAAATGTGGATTTCAATAACATTCAGCACTATCCAGAGCTTCCTAAGGCAAATGGGACTGTTACCACTGACTCCAGCAAAAAAACATTTGGCTCAGTGCTGAGTGATTTTGAAAATGCTGCTTTGACATTTTAGGCCTGAAACCAGACATTTTCCCTGACATTATGAAACACAGCAAGGTAATATTACAAATAAGTGTAAAAAATAAATCCAACTTGGAAAACATAAATGACCTTTCAAAGCCTGAAATCATGTAATAATAACTGGCATGACCCATTCTGAGGTTTTATTGTTTGAGCTTCACTTATGTTTCTGCCTTTCTCCCTTGGATAAAGTGAACAGTTGGGGACTGAAATCCCAGAACAAGTGCATGCTTATTTACCAACAAAATGAAAAATGTCTGGAAAGAGTTCCAAATATCTAGTCTGCTGGGGGGATGGACAGCACACAAAGGAAAGAGCCCAAACCTTCTCACCCTGCTTCCTCCAGGGTTTGCCTGCATTGTTTGCTTCAGACAGCCCATTTCTAATGAATCCAATAATCAGCTGGAATTTGAACCTGCTCTGCCATCTCTCACTGTTCTTTCAGTTCCAGGAAAGCTGAAGCAAATGATGTTTTTCCTTGCCTAGTAATAAAAAAGCCATAATAATACTGATGGGTACATCTGGTTTCAAAACCAGTTTTGGGGCTTCAGTCAAAACAGAGATGAAATTTAATACACAAAATGTTCAGTGTTTTGGGAACCCATAATGTTTTTTCTTGTTTGGTTTTTAAAATCTTTTTTTCTAAGAGATTTTCTGTCTTACCTTACTCTGTTATGTCTCTAACATCTCGTCCTTGACAGCTTTCCCAGGCTGCTCCCACCTTTCCCAGATGTTTGGATGGACAAGTAGGACCATCCTGGTTCAGACTGGTGAGACAGAATATACTTGTTGAGGCCAACAGGTCTGACCTGCTGTCCAGCCTGGGAATGCTTGGATATAGTTCCATCTCCTTTCCCCTCCATGAAGACCCTCAGGGTCTCCTCCTGTCTCGGTTGCCAAGTTCTGTTAACTTTGCTGGAATTACATATGTTTGAAAACTCTTCTATTGGGTCATTTTTCCTTGATAATGGCAAACAGATGAATAAATTAACGGGAGAGGACAGATGCTGACAGACAGAAAGGCAGACAGGCAGACAGCCTCATTTCCTTAGGAAACAAGGCTGAAAAAATGAACACACTCCCCAGAGGCTTCGGCAGCAGTGACTTAGGTACAGTTGCACAGAGCTACCTTTAATTGAATACTGTTGGATTATTATGTTCCATTTTTCCTCTTGTCCTGACCTGCTCATTGAGTAAATAGAGCCATCTGCCAAAGCAATGGCTCCTGGATTAGAGAAGTGCACCTTCCCCTGGGACAGGAAAGTAGGCCAGCGATTCACCAGGGCTTTCTGCAGCTCAAATTATTATTCAGGTTTCCACACTGCAGGAGCAAGGGATCTGTATCTAGCTGAATAATCTGGCAGGAAATGTAGCTAAATCACAAAAACATACTGCCTGGGAACCATGGGTATCTTATAGAGAGAGTTAAAGTGACATGTTCAGATAAAAGTTTGTCACTCCCTTTCCCAGCTCCAAACTGATTTTTTATTCACTGAATGCACTTCTCACCCTAGAACAAAGTGTTTGCAGTGGATCCTTGGCCAAATAGAGAAGTTAAAAGTCCTTAGCCATAGGCAGCCAAACTGTACCCTGACTGTTGTTTGAACTCTAGATCAACAGGAAAGCATTTGTTTATCATGGGAACACATGGTGTGGTTTTTTCCTCTTCATTTTTTGTCAATAAAAACTGATTTTATTTTTACAAGAAGTCCTACAAGCTGAACAGTTTAGATTCCTCCAACTACTGTCTTTAATGAAGAAGGTTTGTATTTCCAAGGACAAGCATTTTCATAGCAAAACAGAATTTCCTAGAAAATATATTTTCATGGTTGGAAGTTTCTTGTTAAAAGTGTTTTTTTCTATAATCTCTGCTGGTAAATGTGGTTTGGCTTTTTGGCAAAGACAGGGGAGGACTGAAGTCTGTTCACAACCTCCAGGCATTCCTGTGATGATCTAGAGAGCTCAGAACAAAAGGCAAAACTAGTTTGGGAGAGAAGAGCGTGTTGCACAATTAAGCAGCCACATCTCAGACAGGTTTGTGCCAATAGGAGAGATAAGGGAATGCCTCCCTGCCCAGAAAATCCACACCTCAGGAGACATTGCTGGAGAACCAACTCCCCAACTCCATTTTATCTCTCAGATAAACCTTCTGAAAATAACAGATTAAGATTCAGGTTTAAATAAAATTTTGATAAAGATTCATTCTTCCAACTCATCTCTCCCTTTTTCACTTAAAGAAGCTATTCTTCGGTAAAAAAAAATAAAACAAGTGGGTTTTTTTATTTTTTATTCCTCAGAGAAATACTCCTTTGGCATCCTGAGTATCCTGTGTTCTCCTACAATCATGTCAGACTGTGGGAGGCTGGCAGAGGAGAGCAAGGCATCCTAATCCCCCTGGATCCCACACAAAGCAGCCCTGCACACTCATCTCTGCCTTTTAAGAACAGCACATCCTTGAGGGATGTTATTGATGCCTCCACAAGGGCTGTCTGGGCACCTTCTCCTGCACAAGGATCTCACCACATTATTACAGGATGCAGTGGGAGCATCTGGGAAATGATCCCAGCTCCCTGCTTGGATGGACTCTCTGCCCATGTGCAGGGGA
This sequence comes from Poecile atricapillus, assembly GCF_030490865.1. Taxonomy (NCBI): domain Eukaryota; kingdom Metazoa; phylum Chordata; class Aves; order Passeriformes; family Paridae; genus Poecile; species Poecile atricapillus. The sequence continues at coordinate 3,256,607 of NC_081263.1, forward strand.
GGTTCCCACCCAAAACAGCCAGCCAGAGCTGGAGGTGTTTGCATCATTTGCTGTCTCTGGCACGCTTTGGGCAGCCAGGTGAATTCTCCAGCACGGAGCCTTCAGCAGCCTCAGAGCTGGAAAAACTGTCACCCATTTCTAGAATCCAGAATTCAGGAGGACTTAAATGAATCAGTTCTGCTAAACCAGTACAAAGGAGCTATAAGCCACCATTAAATCAATATAAACTTAGATGATATCAATTTAAATGCAATTCATTGGGAACAAATCAAAGCCATTCTAACATAATCCTTTGCTAAAGCACAGTAAGAGTGGCTTTCTTTAAACTCATTTAACTAAATCTACTTGAAAACTAATTTAAGGTATGGTTCTGACATATGTAGGGAAAAAAAACCTGCTGTGAACATCACAAACAGCTACTGAAGGCTCACATCAGGGCTCTGAAGAGAGATGCTTCTGGAAATTAGATGTGTTCAGAAAAGCTTCACATTATGTGGGGTTTTTTTAGCCCTGATGCAAGAAGGACCACTCTAAGATTTTCCAGATAAAATCCATCAGTTTCCAACTGCTTCTACAAAGTTTGCAAAAATTTTGTTTAGTGATTTTTCCAGGACTCCATGGGCATTTTGATTAAAACAAAATATTAATTTTTTTTTAAAGCGTGAAGCAGCATTTTTCAGTTCAAGAGCAAAGCAAGGACGTCAAGAAATGAGCCTCTCAAGCAGATCGAGACATGAGTCATCAAACCACTATTTCAAAAATGAGGGAGCTCCCCACCTCCATGCTCCCACCTGCCCTCAGGACACTCAGAGAAATGAGGAAAACTGTGGCAAGAACATCCAAAAACAAACCATTTAGGCAGCAAAGTCTGAAGCTGTAATGAACATAAATATGAAAAGTTTCTTGAACATGAGGCGCTTTTTGTCTTTCTTGTTTGAGTCGGCAAAGCACCTAATGGTGTGTGATAAAAGCAAGGCCAGGCAATTATTTTCCTCTGTTCTGCAATCTGTGAAAAAGGATGTGGGGAAACGTCATGTCTGCTTGCAAGTATCATGCTGTAAAGTCTGGAAATCCACGTTCTCCAAGGCCAGACAGACATGAATTGACAAGCACTGGCCATTCCCAGAGCACACGTCAGGTTCAGAGAGCCCTTTCCTCAGAGAAGTGCCCCAGTTTTCCAGGCACACACGCAAACCGGGTTTTGATCCTTGACAACACAACAAGCAAGCACATAAGGAATCTTGAAACGCTGATTTTTCCTCTTTCTGCCTGCTGGATTGGAAGGCCAGTTAAGAAAAGTTGTGAGAACATTTTAGGAATTAGGTTCTCTGAATCACATATCGGGATCATTGGTTTCATGACAAGTAAACCAAAAAATCCCCATCTACCAGAAAATCAGCCTACAATAATATTACTAAGTCTTACAAGAACAACATACTAAAAAAACCAGATTGACTTATGTAAGAGTGCCAAGAGCTGTTCTGGACAACGTTTATGTGTTGAATTTGGTTTTAGTTTGGGATAAATTGCCAGACTTCTTTCTTTATCAATCCAGAATCATACTCCAGTTCTCTAAGGCACACACAGAGATACACAAATTTAAAAGGAGCCCCCCATACAACAAGAATTACAGGAAAAAAAAAAAAAAATCTTATTTCTTTAAGTCCTTGAACCCATTCTGGTTAGATTAGGAAGTCCAAAATATTATTTATAATGAGATAAAATGTCGGTGTTTTTAAGTTAGTAAAGCTAAATTTAAATATTGAGATTTTCAGCGAAGAAATTTCCAATTAGTTTAACCTCCCAGTTTCCTCAGGATCTGTTTTCATAGTACCCAGGACAACCTTATCACTCTAGCCATATTCAGGGCATGCTATTTTACACTTACCTCATCCTAACCAGGTAATTATCTTGCACATCTTGTTTCTGAGAAATAATGAAATAAAAGATTTGCTTCCCACTAACCCACCCACTCAGAAGCAGTGTCTTCTCATGTTTTGCTTGATAGGGCACATGTGGTCCTTTCAAACAGTCTGATTTGACATCTCAAAGAGATTAAAAGTCATATCAAAAAGCTATCTGTTGAGTGACAACATAAGTACTTATTTAATAAGTATATTAAATACATATGCATGGCGATATACTGTACATGCAAGGTTTTAAATATATACCCTAGTTAACTGCCATATGGATATGTTGTTGTGGAAAAAAATATTTATAAAATGTTTTTTCCAAATGTTTAATCTACAGCAGATGCGCCTTGCATTCATCTGTTTGGCTTGGCATTCACTACAGGGAGATCTTATTAATCATACAGACCTCCTGTAGTAGAGGAAACAGAGGCTATTATGGGATTCATCTGTTTATGACTAAACAGAAAAAAGGATCTTCATCAAATGAGAGATCCCTTTCTGAAATGTAGAAGGCTGCTTGGAAGCCACATGCTGCCTCTCATCTCCCAGCACTGGACCCTTACTCCTCCTCTTTATGTTGCAACAACAAAGCAGGACAGGCTGTGTGGGTCTGGGGCAGAGCAGAGCAGCAGGAGCTGCTCTGGGGAAGGACCTGGAGGTGCCCACATTTCATTTGCTCCCTTTCCATACTAAGATTGTGGAAGTTTTTTCTCCAGCCCCGTTTTTTTCCATTACATTTGGAAAACTATACAGGATTTATGGAAGGTGCTTCAAAGTCTCATCTTACTCTCCACACCTCCCTTAGCCATCCCTCCCTCCCAGCACAGCTTCACAAGGCAGCAAGTCAGTACCAACGTTTACAACAAAAACCTTTTCACTTTAGTGCAGCCCATGATTTTATCCCTCTTCAGCTGTTGTGACAAAGGGAGTATCTGTAGGTGACCTTTTCAACTGGGCAGGGAAGAAGCAGAGCAACCAGTGAGGAAGAAGAATGAATCAGGTTCTACAGAGTGGAGAAGGTCAAGTACCCTGAGCAGCTGGGCTGAATGGAAACCAAACAGGAGCCAGCAGACCCCAGGCCCTTCAAGGGCCTTCTTTAAAACAGGAACATTTCTTAAGCCCATTTTCTGCTTGCCATATTTCATAAGTAAATTGTGGGTCCTCACAACAACAGACACATTCACAATTTCTTTTCCTTTTTCTTTTAAATTACCACTTTGCAGACATGTTATTAGAATTAAATATCTTAATTATAGCTAATCCCACATCTAACACATTGTCTTTTGTCCTTATTTTCTAGAGGCAATTTTCAGATCACCATCTCAGCTTGTCTGCTCAGCCATTTGAAGACCAAGTTATTCCAGCTCACAGGTGTGTGTACACCTGAAACATCATCACAAAATTGGAAATAAAATGTATTCAGGGGAAAAACACCTAGATAATTGATTTCCAACAACAGTCCCCAAGTCAGTAAATGAACTCTGGTAGTTTTCATCTTTCTCTTCAGAGTATGACGTGCATTACCCCATTCTTAAACAAAGTGCAACAGTTCTGCTCAGCATAGGATTTATAGCAATCTGGCTGCAATAGAAGTATTTTGAAAATTATGTTTCTTTAATTTTTAGCACAAGATTTCTTGTCCTATTTTGATACTTGACAGTGAAAATCATGTTATGAATTTTTTCATCACTGGATAAAAATGTGGCCTTTAAGGATGACACACACTTAAGTTCTTCAGAAGGAAAAAGCTTCAAAAGGAAAGGTGGGTCCTCATGAGATTTGTTGGACAGGAAGAGGGTTAGGTTTGATTTTGAAGCTAAGCAAGCCCATACCTGTTTTAGTGATTTATAAATTCAGAGGTTGGGCTTGCAAAGGCTTGGGAGCTCTGAGGGGTCCAACACCTCTGGTACACAGCTTAATATCTGCAGGTGAGTGTGATCAGAAACTGTATTTGGGGTCAGAGCCAAATGACTGTTCCATTTTCCTCCCTCATGTTCTTTACCATCAGGTTATTATCCCTTTAAAGATCAGTCCAATAAAATGACTCTCCACAGTTCAGCCCAGCTCCACGTGCACCCTTACAGCTACCACTGATGAGCTCCCGTCTTTGGCCCCAGCTGTTCACTCAGTGACTTGAACAAACTTTCCAACCCAAATATGAAATTTGGCCTAAACACTGGCAATTTACAATCTACACCAGAGCATACCTCTAAAAAGGATAATCCTAAACCCCTTTTGATACAAAAACCAGAGAGTTTTTATCAGCAATCCTCACACAGTAATGAAGCATGTCAAGTAACATGCCACGAGCAGGTAATTTGCCCTGCACAGACACTGACAGGTCAAAGTCACTTTAGCACTGCAATGTGCACATCTCTTAGACTCATGTCAGAACAATCCTTTCCCAGAATCCTTCTGGAAGTGAGTGAAAACTCTAATGAGGCTCTTAGAAGCCGGACTCATCAACAGAAACTGTCATGACACGCCAGCTGTCATTCCTATGATGCTCAACCTGTTCAAGATGGAAATTGGAGCTTCCACAGTAGCATTAGCTTTTCCAGATACTTACCCTAGGCTCAGTTTGAACTGAAATTGGAATATTTTGACAGGGAGCATAAGAAGAAAGAAGCCCACTAACCAAACCCTTGGGCACTCAGGCGGGTCACCCTCACATAACCCCCTCAATCTCAGACTCACACACCACCTACACTATCAGGCAGATAATAAATGTTTATATCTGTTTTATACAAAAGCATTCAAAACAGACAAGTTCTTTAAAATGCTGCAGGTTCTCACAAGTGCCAGCATCAGAAACAGGATTAAGCCAAGGTTCTGATGCTACTTCCCACTTCCACACTGTTCTTGTGGATATGTTTTTCTCCATATATTCATCCATGAAATATCTTGAAGGCACTGTCTGAACATGGAGCTTTTTTCCTTGACAGTTCATCATTCTTTGTGGGAAAAAAAATTGCTAAAAGAAGTTTAGAAGTCATTTTCTCAGTCACATTGGAGGACGCTGGATGAGAATTTAATTGTTCTTCTCCTGGCTCTTCCTCAATTTCAGTGACCAAGAGTTAAACTTATCTCCTGGTTCCCAGCCCAGTTCCCTATAACTTAACACTCTGCTTGGAAAGGTTTAGAAAAGGATTTCTGTCAATTTGGATCCAAGTTCACAGGCAAAATAGTGTACAAGAAGTGGAATCTTATCCCAAAGCATGACTGGTTTTAAATTTAACCATCCTACATAACATCCTGTAATACACAGCCCTGTGTTATCAAATGTGGAAGTCAGAAGTAATTGAAGTCTGGAAAAACATTATAAAGAAATAAATTAAAAACCTTTCCTTTATGGTGACAGCATCTGCTGAGATCCAGAACATCCTGAGCACTTCTACAGACACAAAAATGCAGAACTAGAGGCAAAGCATTCCCATGCTTTGGTATCTGATTCCAGATGAGGATTTGTACCATTCATGAGGTTAAACTGAAAGCACCCATGGAAGGACCCAGAAAAGCAGCCACGTGAAGAGAATGGGAATTGTATCCCCAAAGTCTTCACTCCTTCTGAAAGGATTTTTTGGTTGCCCTGTTGTCTGAATGCTAGGCCAAAACCAGCACAAGTTGTCATCTGCATTTCTAAATTATTATGGTTTACTTTAAAATACATCACATATGAGCCAAATACCCCATAAACTCAGCTCAGTGCTTTAAAGTGAGCTCAGTGAACTTGCACCAATTTATATTATCAGAGCAGCTGTCCCACTGAATCCAGATTTCCCTACTCAGTTTTCCTGCTTTAAACCCTAATCTGCCTCTCTCCCAATATTAACTAGATCAAATCAGCTTAATTTACTGGTAATGTTAATTCAAGTTCGTGCAACATCTTTCTAAAGAGGGTACAATATTTTACAGTATCTGAAAAACGGCTCAGCTTAACAAACTCAGGGAAGAATTCTTTAGAAATAATCAAGGAACAACTCTTGAATCCAGATTGCAGCATTACCCAAAGAACATCTGCACACAAATCCTCCTTCAAGGCAAGTGCTTGCACGACAATAGAAGAATTCCAATAGTATTTGAAATCCCTTTCTGGCTTCTGCAGTGGAAATCTGCATTCTCCTCTACACATGAGAGCTCAGAGCTCAGACAGCTGTGTTCCACTGGGCAAGCACTGATCCCACTCCCTGCCCTTTCCACACGCTCTGTCTCACTGTGCAGCATCTCTGCCTCTACCTGCCATCCCTGGTACCTGCCTGGAACACACAAATGCTGTTCCAGGGCATGAATGAGCCTGGACACCCTTGGAAGCACTGCACCCTTTCAGGTTCATTTCCTGAAACATGCTAATAGCTTTTTTCAGACACTTGATATACACATTTCACTAAAGATGGTTAAAACCAACACCCACATTTAGATCCTTGTGTCTTTTCTAATTTGTTCACACTCATGTATTGTAACCCTATATACCATGTACAGCATTTAATGCCACATTTTGAACTGCAGGAAGCAAATCAGCTTCAGCTCTGTTTTTCATGGTTCAGACATGTCTGAAATATAATGAGAGCAGGGATTTGTCTGCCCTGATTTAATTACTACAATCCAGATAACTCTGTCAATCAATTTTTCTCCTTGTGACTCCTGGCAGGGTGAAAAATGCCTTCATTATGAGGACTGATCATTAGTGGATGTGAAGTTGAGAAGATGATGAAGATGGGTTGTTGGCTCTGGCAGAGAATTGACCCATCAGTGTCATTAAGTGAACTCCGGCAAGCCCAGCAATTCCCATGGGGCAAATCATTGAATTCCTCAGGAGCAAAGGTCTGTGTCTGTCTACACCAAAGCACTTTGAAAAGTACACACATGCAGTTTGCAGCAATCTGATGGATAACCAAATAATTATACAGGCAATAACTGATTTGTCCTTCCCTTTCCACCGTAGAAACAACTTCTAAGGTACCATATTTTAGATTCCATTTTATGTGACAGTTTAAATAACACCCAGTTACATCCTCTGCCCTTTCAACTCCACACAACAAAAGTTCAGCTCAGAGCTGCATCAACCTCCCAAAGCCCAAATGCTCTATTTCCTAAATAAATCACAAATCTAAATCCATTTCCTTGTAAGTATTGAAGGACAAGACTGAGCCACTCCAAGCACTGTATTAGGCTGGATTTTTAATCAGTGTTTTTCATCCAGCAGTAAAGACATTACTAGAAACACCTCACATTTACAGCAACCCTGAGTTATAAGTAATTCAATGACAAATGAACATTATCTGCTCAATGTTTTTTTCTAAATTATGCTTTAATTGCAAAAGCTAATTTCACATAATTGACTAATTAATCATTAAAAAAAAAAGATAGATGCAATGATCACAATGCCAAAAAATTGCTAACAGAGCCACCCACACAAAGAAATTTGTTGGAATCAAGGACATATCCAAGAGACCTACAGACAACTCTGGTGACCAAACTAGGAATCAGTGTAGGTCTGAAGGTCACAGGCACAAGGCTGCTTTCAGAATAAGAGGTGAAGCACATCCTGAGGGGATCCAGGCCTGGCTGTGTGTTCAGACCCCAATGTTCCTTGGTCCAGCTCTGCAGTTTGTTTTGAGACTGCAGGGTTGTGCAGTCCTTCCAGTCACCAGATCATTTCCCTTGGCTGTGTTAAACAAGCTGATGCCCTCCACAGCAGCATCTGTCTGATCCAGAAAGTTACCCCAACCAAACACCCCTGCACTATATTTCCTCTAGAGAACTACAAATACTAACAGAGCTGATTTGATTGCAAGGACTTGGATTTCTAGCACAGGCTCCAAATTCTGGTTAGAAGGGAATTTAAACATGTAGGTGTGCAAGTAGGGCAAGGTGAAACATGCAAACAACCTTTGGGTACAGACGGGAACACAGCTTTGGGTATTTTTGTTACTGAAGTTATTGAATCAGGTCTTAAAACTGAGCAAGAAGGGAAGGTGTTACTTTGATGGGAAAGGTGCTGGCTGAGCTAATTGATTCAGCAGTGAGACTGAAGCAGCTTTTTAGTGCTGTGAGTCAGAAGAGCTCAGCATTAGCTTCACTAAAGAGTTGGAACTTTTCCTCCAGCTTACAAAATCTCTGAAGTATTTTTCCATCTTGATGCCTCAGATGTGTTTAACTACTGAGAAGGCTCTTGGGCACTGCTGTGACATTGACATTGCTCAGGGTCTCGTTCTTTCCTAGCCCACAGCTCTGAGAAGAGAGCCTTAGTTCCTGGGCAGGCACTGTGTGAAAGAAATTCTCTTTTCACTGCAGAGGGTCACAGCTGGAACCATAGAGGCTCTCCTCTAATTCACACAAAAGCTATCCAGGACATGCTGGCCAGACTAATTATTGATAGTGTTTACTGAAATAGTGAGGGGACTTGTATCAATGAGGTATCCAGGGCCTGAGTATTAAATCACAATGTAAGAAAAAAGCGCTTTCCCAAATATTGTCAAAGCATAATAAAGATGAAGGAAGGGAGAGAAAAAGCAGGGCCATGGAAAAGTCACAGTTAAATCTTCATTTTGTCATTTCAAGTAAATCTTCAGCGTGACAGGAACTGGGATTTCCACAGCAGCACCAAACAGTGCTCAGAGTTTTACTGTGGCAAACACTTCTGAAAGGGAATTCTCCTTCACTTCTGACCACTCCTGCCATATGAGAGGGCAGGGTGGAAAATTACTTTAAAAAGCCAAATTTCATTTTTATTCCAGCCTTCCTTAACTAATGTGGGTTCTTCACCAATTTTCTTCACACTTTCCAAAGCAAGTGGCATTTGGCTGAAGGTAGGTATAAAAGGCTTGGTCCCAAAATTATTTTTTTTTCCAGAAAGCTAAAGAAGCATGGAAATGCTTCTTCCCTAACTGAGCCTGGTATTTGGCCTCATGACCTATTCACTTCGAGCTGTCCACTCTGCACCTTTCTGTAGGTAAAATATTAGAGAAAAAATAACCTGACAGTCCAAAAATTAAATTCCAAAGGGAACTAATCCTGGAACCTGAAGCTGTGACTCTTAGGCCCAGGGTCCATAAGAAGTTCCATGGAAATCACCAAGGCATTTAAGATCAGCACTCCAAGGGACTTAGACAACACAAAATTTGGGAGAATGTTGACAAATCAGGAATGCAGGAGTGAGGAGTAACAACCTGGCAGAGGTGTGGTACTTTGTGGAATGTGTGAAAAAGAAAAACTGGACAAATTGACCATTCCTGGGATTCAGTCAAGACAACAGACACCTTCCCTACTGCTGCCTGCTTAAATAGCTTGGATATCCAAATGTGTGGCTGCAGTTTGAGACAGCATACTTAAAAGCTTTTCCCTAAATCATTCACAAACTGGGAAGATCAGAATCAAGAGATTCTTAAAGCAAGCCAGTAATCTTCAGTAATCACGAAAACTACGTATAATTCTATATATTCACATTAAACAAGTCAACCAAGATAGAGCCACTGAGCTCAGAGCACATGGTGATAGCTCAGGAAGCAGTTGTGATGGTGGCTCAGATTTGCCCATGGTGTCATTCCACCCATTTCAGTGAAGTTCCAGTGGTGATGAACACAGCCCATTTCTGAAGGCACAAAGCCAGTAAGTAGTCTGCAGTGGGATTCTGATAAATGCTGCCATCTGCAAAATGTTGTATCAAATGCAGGGCAGAAACAGATGGAAAAGCTTTTCAATCCAGAGTACCAACTTAAAATAAACATCCTTCAATGGATCTGTTCCTTCAACGGGTATTGAAGAACCGGCAAAAAAAATGAATGAAATGAAGGAGACTTATAAATTCTTTTTTTCACAATGACCCAAGGAATACCTCTTGAGCTCACATAAATATTCCTCACACAGGAATCAAAAGCTTCTTGTTTTCAGGACAAAATGAGCATGTAAGTCATAATAGTTCCTGAAGATAAAAACCACATGTGTACCCATTCTGGCTTGTTCTGATGAGAACCCACATTTCCACCTAGTTGTCTTCACCTCAGCTCCTTCCAAAGACCCAAGCTGTTGCCATCCTCTTTAAAGTGGCTGCAAAATTTCCCTCCTGAGCCCATCCCAGAGATCTCCTGGATGGTCAAGATTGGCCATTAAGCACTACAAGGCCTCTTTCTTTCCATCAGGACACCCGAAATATGCTGGTTCTAAAAACCAGGAGTCCAGGTTTGAACAGCAGAGTTTCTGTTGGTCACTGCAGGTATCAGCTCCTAAGCCTGGGAAACAGCAGAAGATCCAAGGCTCAGTCCAGCAAGCTTTTTGAACAAAAGCAGGGAGGAAATATGCTGCCAAATGAGAAATGGCTCTGCTTTTTTCTTTGTCAAATACTAAGGGACGGACTTTGTGTACATAGATTGGAATCAGCTTTGAGCCCAGGAGAGCAAGCAAGCAAATATCAACTATCCCTGGTTTCCAAAACAAAGTTTGAGTTTGGTTGCCCTTCATTATAGGACACCTTTTTGCCTATAAAGTCAGGATCATTTTGTTTAAGAGCTGCACGTCTCAGAATGCAAAATAAATGGCTACAGTCACAATGCTGAAAGGATTGACTTGGAAAATTGCAAATTGAATGAGGAGAATTACTTTGGCTAGACACACACGTCATTAAGAATTATTGGCACAGGGGTTTCAACAGTGCTGGATGCCTGAATGAGAGAATTTCAAGCTTAGAGGAGACAGATTTAAAAGGCTTTAAGATAGACTAAATACTCTGCAGATTGCTTTATCTGGCAAATCAGTGTGCCATGGAAACATGCAACACACAATGAAACATATGTAACCAAGCCTAATTTTATGGAAACATTTAGGAAGGTAGTTTGGACATGCTTTCAAAGAGGTGGAACTGAGCTGAAGAACAGATGTGGGTTTTTTACCCAGCAAATTGTATCCTCAAGATTTAGGAGATAATGAACTGATGGTTGGCATTTGAGTCAGCAAGTCTTAAACTCTCCCAAAAGAAAATAGGATGTTTTTTCTCCTCAGCCCTCTCCAACAACTTTCTACCTGTGCCACTTGCAAAAAGAAATCGCAGGAAAAATCTTCATTCAGGGTAAAATTGGTGTCTCTCCAGAGCAGTGATCTGTGCTGATTTGAACCAGCTGAGGGTCTGGTTCCTGCTTTTCTGAAATAACCTTGAGGCTTTTGTTATTACAGCTGTATTTTGGAGCTATCTTTGTGCTGGTGTTGTTCAGGCAGGGCAGTGAGACAGCCCAGAGAAGCTGGGGTGTAATGGAACCATGCTGAGATAAACTGGAAACTATTTTCAAATTATGACCCACAGGCATCCAGACCTATCCCTGAATCAATGGACTCTCACCTGAGAAGCAGGAAAGAAAGCAGAGACAGCCTCAGTGAGAATCTCCAGCAGTTTACACTTTTATGTTGTCTCTCCTCGTGGTCCCTGCAAATTCTGGCATAAATAGGAGTGACTCCACAGAAACCAGTGGTAACATCTGCAGTTACATGAAATGTGAATCCAAGAGACCAGGACAGAGAAGCAAAAGGAGGTGTGAGAGCTAAGGACAACAAGCAGGTTTGGGTAAGAAGCGTTCTTGGAAGCTTCTCCTTCAGTTTCCCTACAGATTCACATCCCAGCAGGTCCCTCTCTGCAGAACATCAGATCTCCTTTTGAAGTCACAATGGCATCAGTAACAGACTGCAACTTTCTGAACCCTCTCAGCTCCTCAAAACCATCCCCTTTTTTGTTTCTTGCATTCCTCCCCAATATCTAAAAATCATCTCCAGCTCTCTGTCTTTCTCTGTAGGGTAAACTTTTGATACACTGCCACACATCAGAGATATTATTCCATGCTAGGAGTACTAATGGAAAAAGCTGTCCTCTTGGAGGAAACTAGTGTGGGCCAAATTTTGCTTTCTATTACACCACCATTACTCAAGCTTTTCCATCCTGAAACTGTTCCCTTTATCCTGGCATTTAATATGCTGCTTCCTTTTAAAAAATGTCAGCAGAAGGTGAGAATGGCCCCTTGGACAAGTGCTCATGAAAATCCACGGCCGCCAAGCATCTGCTCAGACTGAGAACTGTTGTGCATCTGCATTGCAAATGCAGAATAACACATTTATTCTGCTGTAACTAAAAAACGGAAGCTGGTTCTGCAGATTCCTCCCACTCCTCCTGGTGCTTGTTTCCATCCATAACATTTTTTCCAGTAAGCACCTGCCTGACTCCTATTTAATACATCCACAGCTGCAGTTTCCATAGCTGCCTTTTAACAGCACAGTCCAAAATGAATCATTCTCTCTGTGAGGAAATTTCTCCAAAATGCTTTTTCTTTCTCATCTCTTCCTTAATCATCTCTGAATTCCCATTATTTCTAGAGGTATATGATTAAATTCCCATTAGAAGATGACACCACCCACTCAGAGTCAAATCAATTGTCATGGCACTAAGTTGTCCATTTAGTTTGTCCTTGTTTTAGTAGCAAATCTTACAAATCTCCACATTGCCATCTCTCACGAGCCATCTCTGACAATTCTGCTACGGATCCTTTATGGATAAAGTATATTCTGTCAAAAAATGCTTTGGATGAAGCCATGGTTTACCCTTAGCCAGAAAAAGCCCCACACAGCCCTTCACACAAGCACAAGCTGTGTTTTGTCAAGCTCCTTCAACTAGTGTAGAATATTAATCCTGACAAGTATTTTAAAACATTCTGCCAACAAACCTTGATCTTTTCAAGAGGAAAAAGCAGTGCATGGCAAGATTTCTTGTGCTGAAATTTATTTTTGCTATGCAAGATCATCAGCTCATCCTCAGCAGTTGTTATTTCTTCCCTATGTTTTTAAGAAACCCAGCAATAAATACTGATCAAATACTCAGGTGGAGGAATTCCTCCCTGTTCCCTTTAATCTCATGTTGCACTTTTCCATTCTCAGCTGATCAGGAAACTTCTACATCACTTAAACACACACAAGTCTAGGGGGCTGGATGGGATCCACCCAAGAGAAATGTGGGAGAGTGTCCCAGAGCTCCCTTCCACAGACCTTGAGCCCCCAGGACAGGCTCCCTCCCATTGTGCTTTGCCTTTTCAAAGCAAACACTGCTCATAGCATGCATGTTTTAAGAAGGGTGTGCTCCCTTCACAGAAATGTTTTGGCACATGGATTTGGGCCAGAATCAACACAGATGAGTCTCCTGAGTTTTTTGCCTGAAGAATTGTCACACACATGGCAAATTCTGTCAATCTGCTTGTGAACATCTCTCCCTGCTCTCCCCTTTGGTGCCATGGTTATACCGGCACATAAATATAGAACAGAGTGTCTCAAGTAGGAAGGGACCCATGAAGATCATCGTGTTCAACTCCCTGCTCCTCACAGAACCACCTACAATTAAACCACCTGCTCAATGGAGAACCTTTTCCTAATGTCCAACCTGAACTTTCCTGATGTAGCTTCAATCCATTTTCATGTGCCCATGATTTAGATTTCAGTATCGAGCCCTGCTCTAGATTTTCCTGCTGTGGATTTTTTGAGGGAAAGGATTATGTTCCATCACTGAAGAGTGCATCATCAAAGAGAACAGAAAATGAAAGGTCAGAAAATGAAAGTCTATTGGCAACAGACTGGAGCTACAGGAAGCTTTTTGGAAAACAGCATTTTCCCCTTTGGTTTCTTTGGGTCTGGTGTAAGATCAGCACTCCCAGAGCAGCAGATCTGTTTCAGTGGCTAAGGAGAGACTTCCCCACATCACAAGTGGGCACACACACACACAGCAGTAGCTGTATTGGAGAAATCAGAAATGCGAGAAGCAAATTAGGATAACAAAGAACACCTCCCCAGAAGATTGGTCCTGGCCTAGTGACCAGGTCTGTCTGCCAAAATACAAGCTCTTCTCATTAACAGCTCATTTTCTAGGTGGACCAGTCCAGGGTAAAGCTGCTGACAGCTCAGCTCTTTGTTCCTTTTGGGAGCAAAAAGTGCCTTGCATCTTCACCAAATGAAGCCAGTGGATCCTGCAAGCAGCAAGATCTATTGTGAATCATAGCCTGTAAAAATTTCTCCCCTAGGATAATGTCAGGTGCCAGTACAGCTCTGTGACAGTAATTCTGGAGATATTGTGGCTCTTGATGAGTAAACAGTGGCAGCCCAAGAGCTCGTGGTATTGATTTTTGTGATAAATCTGCCTTTGTGCTCTGTGATTCACCCTGACAAAGATGTCTGCCAGCTTTTGCCAAGTCTGGATAGCGATTTTTCTGGAAGCAGTCACCTCAGATGAACATCACTGCCAAACCACAATTAGCCAGAGGCATTGTCAGAGTCTCAGCAGCTTTCTCTTAAAAAGGAGCATGTCAAAAGCAAACTGGCCAAAGAGGTGCTCTCCACAACCATGGAAAAACACTCCCAGGAAGATGAGTTCCATGGCTTTCTCTACAACTACACTAGTGAGCTTATTACTGTGTTCTTATTTTCATTACTGTGTTCTTAATTCCATATTATTTCACATTAAGCCCTGCAGGCCCTTCTCCCAGATGAGGCATTACCTTTTCCTGCTTTGCTTCCACCCTCAGTGATGGCTGTCATGCCCAAGGAAACCAAAGGGGAGAATTCTGCTTCCAAACAACTTTCCCAGAGTTTCAGTCCTTGCCCAGAACTGTGTCACGGAGCTCCTGGGATAGAACACAACCCCTGTATTTATACACATCTTGGTGGTTTGAAGCATTCCACACCTGCACAATGAAAATGAACTTTGCTTGCTATATCCACTTCTGTGGGCTTGTGGATATCTGTTCTCATTTCCTGTTCCACTAATGAACATTAGGTACTGTGGAGGGCAGAAGGAAAAGCAAATGCAAATAAAGGAAGAGCTTTGTATACATCCCCAAAAGACCAGACAGAAAAGGTCAGGTAAGACATATTAAAAACAAATAGCTGGAAAAATAAACAGGATGCCTTGAAAATTAACCAGATGAGTCAAAAGGGACAGGAGGAATCAAAAAAGAAAAAAAAAAAAAAAAAAGGTAATGAAAGGGAATGTAGGAGAAAACAGCTAAACAAGATTGCTCCAAAAGGAAAGTCAGCTCCAGCAAGAAGCAGTAACACACCTCTACAGAGGAAAAAACAGTTGCACAGAAATAATACAGGGAAAAAAAAATAAGGCCATAAATTCACTTAGAAGTCCAAGACTCCTTAGAGAAGCAGTGAAGAAACATTCTATAAACCAAAGATGCAGTTTTCACAAATCCTGATCCAGGGCTGGGGGACTTGGGGATTTCTGTTTCTCACCATTTCTGTTTGTCTCCTCCATGTCCCAAGCCATCTGCATTGCCATATTTGTTTGACAAGGTGTGTATATACAGCAACCTCTCTGGGTCACTGAATACAAGGCAGAGCTGGTTTCCAATGAAACCTTTTACAAGAACTAGAAGATTTTTGAGAAATATGACAGCTTGAACAAAAATGTTGCTTTGTGTCAGATGTAGAGATAACTGAAGAAGCTGCAATCCCAAAGCTGAAATAACACTCCAAGGGACTAAATCTCCCATTGTCCTGTCCCTGGTAAAACACACAGCCTGCTCTCTGCTCTGGGGCCTGGATCCATCGACCTGTCTCAGGGAATTTAAAAAGGCCTTGCTGTCATTTCCTATCGGAAAATAAATACACTTCAAGACCTCAGAATCTTTTGCTAAACAGAATGGTTCTTTTCCCAGTCCAAGAGCAATACTCTCCTCTCTGCTAAATTCTGTCCTGCTTTGGAACCCCACGGCTTGTTCTCTGGATGTTGATTTTAAACCAGCTTTCATGGGCAGCTGCAGTAAATAAAGGCCTCAGCTGGTTTTCCATTCCACAGGGGGTGGGAGGGACAGGTCAGGTCCCACCCTGCAGAGATCCTGCTCCAGCAGAGTCAGGCTCTCAGAGCTGCATGTGAACCCCTCAGATCTCAGCTGAGCTGCCACACCAGGGCCTGAAAACTTCCACGTTCCTGAGCTGGATTCCTTCCCTAAATTCATGCCACACCTTAGCCAAGGCAGCTGATGAGAATGTGGGGAGGTGGAGAGGCACTGGGACAGGAGCAAGACATCTCCAACACTGCTATAAACCAAAAATGAGTGGTAGGTACTGCAGTAAAGTCAAAGGAAGAACAGGCAGTCTGTATTATCAACAGAAAGCTGGAGTTTAGTAAGTTAAACCTCTCAAAGCCTAACCATTGTATGGTTAACCATGCTGGTAATCATCCTGAAGTGTATTTTAATGTTAACATCTGTATTGTTTGCATGCCTTTAACATAAAACTATAGTTTAGCTAGGGGGTTGTGGCAGAATTGTTACTTTCTGATTGATTTATTTAGTTTATTTGCAGGCTGCAAAACAGTAAAAATCTTTCAGGAAAAAAAAGTTATGACATTATGAAAGTTCTCCATGCCTTTAAAAATGCATTTTATAAATGAATAAAAGGCAAAAATGCAATATACCTAAGGTTAATGCTGGATGAAAGGCAATAACTTTGCTCCACTTTGCACAAAGACTCACACAGAGTTGGGAACATCCCAGAAATTAAGTTATTGAGCTCATCCTTTTCTGCAAAAACCTGTTTTGAGAGGCAGTGCCCAACAGGAAGGTCCAGTTGCAAGAATTCCTGAACTAACAACCTAACAAGAGTCTGAGCTGAAGGGTTCAAGCATTTAATATGAAGAAACACCCATGATCAAGCTGAGATGATAATTTTTAAGTGATCTAAACTAGATATTGCCCATATTTGATACATGGTGAGGTGACACACAACAGAAAGAGACGCATATTAACCCCAAAAATCTGATCAAAATTATATATTTCTTTTGGTGAGAAGTGGATTTAAGGGATCAGAATGACCAGGAAAATGGAATAACAGAAATACAAAGCTCTTTTCCTTTCCTACTAACTTCCATGGAGCAAATTGAAAAACCAACAGCCATAGCACACCAGGAACCAATGGTCTGAATCATGCTCTGAAATAATTCTGGCAAATGCCCCAGTCCAGACCAGTTAGCCTAAAAGGAGAAAATCTCAAGTGACTTGAAGTAGTTCTCAAACAAGTTATTTGAATTAGCTGAGATACCATTTATAAAGTGTCTGCTGCATGCTATAAAAACATCACCATTTCAAAATTCAGACAAGAATTGGAGATGTGAGCTCTGCAACTTTCTTTCCAATCTGCTTTGCTTGTGGTCTTGGGGACTAACCCACATAAATATGAATATAATTAGATATTTAGAAATAGCAAAGAGAGTTCATTTGTTACAGAAATCTACAAAGAACAAGAAAGGGTTTTATAATCCAGTTTTGGATTTTAAATTGGATTCTTCATTGTCTGAAGTCTGTTAGTCATTATTCCCTGGGTGCAGTGCTTGAATTGACGTCTGCAAGGGTTTGTGTATGTATATGCCTCTAAGAAAACATTCTGAATAGTGAGATTCCTCAGGGAGTGCTGACACAAATAAAGGACACAACATATTTTATCTATTAGAAACACTTCAGGCTTTAAAGTAGTGCCAAAACCCACAATTAAATCAATATTAGACCCATAAGAAGAGATGATTCAGAAAAAGTTCTTCCCAGTAATGCACAGGTGGGTATTTGCATTGTGGGAACAAGCCAAATGGAAATTATTTTAACTCTGAACATGCAGAATGTTTCCTGGGACTGACAATGATCCAAAGCTATCTCACTCCAAAATTGCAGCCCACTTTGTTAGGTGAAAGTAACTCTTTCCCAAAATAAAGATTTATAATAGAGAAAGATGCAGTGAAATCGTGTTCTGACCATGCATGTTCTAGGTGTTATTCAGAAGACAGACAAACAAGCATCTCAGCTCTGGAAAAATCAGGAATCTACAAAAAGTATCTTGAGAAATCCACCTTATTTTTTAACAGAAGGGATTCTTGTGTAAACACCTTTTTCCCTTTTTGTCTAATTTCCACATTTCACCTTCCACTTTGATTTGAGGTTTGATCCCTTTTGCAACAATTTTCTTCTTCATTCTAGCCATGAAGGTGTCCATGAGACTGGGTTTAGTATTGTAGGAAAAGCACCTGAGTGCTCTCAGTGCTCATGGTGAGGTATCTTTGGGACAGCACTAGGAATTCTATGGAAAAATTATGCAGTCTCAGTGATTTCTGAGAAAGGGAAAATGAAAAAGTGATTTGGCCATTATTACATGAAATACAGCACCTACTACATTAATCAACACTGTCCTGACTCTGCTTCCCAGCTTGAGCTGTTTCAAATGTCATTGTAGCTCTCTGCAGCCAGGCTTGTCAGTGCTAAAGGGCATCTGTACTCATTCTTTTGTTCAAAGAACAACAGATGTCACCAATAATCTCATATCTCTGCATCAGCTCCTGAAAGCAGGTGCATTTATTTTTTCCTGCACTTGCAATGATACATGCAAGCGTGCCTTTTGCAGATTTTACCAATTTAGACAAACCCTGCTCCTTGCAAAGAACCAAAGGAAGTAGCTTGTGTATAAAGACATTATGGAAGGAGCTGCTGAACAAATTCCTGTCTCTAACCAGGACAAGGCACAGATCAGTCTTGGCTTTGTTCTGAGAACAATTTCCATCATTACTTGCCCTGAAATCGCGTGTGTCCCTTGGTACAGACATCTGCACGTGTCCCTTATCTGTAGTTTGTTCTTCCAGTCATCTTGCACAGAAATTTCCAACATGCTGCAAGATTTCTGCAGCGCCAACGAGCCTCGCTTCTGATCCACATTTTCCCATCTGCCCAGCTGCAATTTTGGCTTATCCATTTTCTCCCACTCATGGAAAAAATACCCAATTGTTTCCTTGTTTTGCTGTGGAAGTGCAGAGTCCCAGGCGTGACCTGCTGCTAGCACAGCCAGCAAAGACCACACCAAGCAAGGGAGAGCAGCTGATGTGAGGACAAGTCTCACTGTGGACCTCGATCCTTCCCCTTCCATGGAACAGAGGAGACACACAAAAATTAAACAAGTCTTGTTTAGACCTCCACAATGGTATTTAATGTGCCTGTTCACTGAAACTGTTTGTGTTTGTTCCTCAAACTGTTTTTAATCAGTATTTAGTTTGGAAATGTTTGCACAGAAGACATCTGGAAGAACGAGAAGGGCCAGTCCAGGGGTCTGTGCATGTCATGGCACTTGTCTATGGATTGGTCTATCAAATAAAGTTGTGAAATGGTAATTTATGTTCCATTAGAAAGAGGTGGGGATAATTAAAAGCAAAGCAACAGAAGAACAAACAGTGGAGACAGATGTTTTCCAGATTTCCTTGACAAATTCATGAACTATTTAAAGCCCTATAGTCTCCTTCACATCGCTGGTTGTTTGCAAATATTTCACAAAGGCCAAGTTTCCCGGCATCTGAGAAAAGCAGGGTCTGTAAATATGAAAGCACTATTAGAAAAGGTGAAATACCTACAGCAAACTCACAGGCAGCCCCAAGGAGACTCAGAGAAGGCAAAAACACCTTCCAGAAACCCCATCTTTACTACATTTACTTTTCATCTTGTCCCAGCATTCCTTATGCACCAAACTCCAAAATTAAATGGATATTATGGGCACACAAATATTTTACCAACTTAAAAATAAATTTGAAAGCAACCCTTTCATTTCTGTATCCTTCAAATGTAAAACAGCTTCTTGTTTCTGTGCATCTGAATTATTAATAAGATTAGAGGTTAGACTCCATGGGTTTCATTAATTAAATCAACTTTAAATATACACATACAAACAATAACATTCTTGTCATCAGTTTGGCATCCTCAAAGAAGAGACAGACAAGATTGCCTTGGAAAATTTACCCTCTTACATGCTTTAATTTAATGTATTTCTGGGTATGGCAAATAGAGATTACAGCAGAAGAGAGGTTTAGAGGCTGCAGGTAGATGCCCAAATTGCCAGATTTAGCTGAACAAGTTTATTTTAACATTCCTCTCCCTACTCTGTATATTCAGCTGGGTATGCTGAAAAATCTGGTGCTCAGATTCCACTGGCATCCAGATCTCACTTTTACTCAGTTGTGATCTTTACCATTCCTTCCTTTCTTGCTGCAAATGTTTCTTCATGGTAATAAAATTGTAGAGAGATTGAAGGACTAAAGAACTGCAAAGGATATATGCACAGAAGAAAGAAAAGTTCAGAGGGAAAGAGATGTCACCATATTCTAAAATACCTCAGCATAAAGAATTATGTAAAGGAATTCTGCCATCAGTCTCTATAACATTTTCCCATTGATTCCAACGGAGAGGCAAAAGTACACCATGAAAACACAACTTTGGGAATCATTCCCAGCCTTGGAACACAATACACAGCACAAAACTGCTTCAAATTAAGGCACCAAATTGGGAAAACATTCTTAATATAAAAGAGAGAGAGAAAGACAGCAAAACTCCCCAAGGGACAAGGCATCATCACTGCACAAACCAGAGAAGGGACATGCACAGGAATTATGTCAATAATCCACCAATACAGGGTTCCACACCAACCTGGTCCATTTCTACCAGCTGCCTTTCACTCTTGGATATTAATTTCTAATATATAGGTACATACACGAACCAGAGCAAACAACACATCCAAAATAGTACTGGGGGCTTTGTGTTAAAAGGACAGATCTTTGAAAAGCAAATGGAATCCTATGGATGTGCAAGGCCAAGTAGCAGTAAAGGCAAGCTGGGTGCCTCAAAAGAATCAGTGGTGTGGGACATGTGAAGAGATGATGAAAGGCAGGATGAACAATTAAGGCTGATTTATAACATGTGACAACCATAAATGGCTCTGCATTGGGGCTAATCTAAAGCAGCAATGAAAAGAGATGACACAGAAAACAGACAGGAATGTGAGCAGTGCATGGAAAGCCATGGCATGAGGACTCATTCGAAATGCAGGGAAATAGGATACACACTAGAAATGCAGTTGTGTTTTGTTTGGGGGTCTTGTTTATTTGTTTTGCGTTTGAGAACAAATTGGGCTGCAAAAAGAGATTATGTGACTGTGGTTTGGACCTCATTCCAAATACAAATCAGCCACAAAATGGGTATAAACAAAACGTGCACATTCATGAATCAAATTCTAGGATGCCTCCTTGCCAACAGCAGAAGGAACTTTTATTTAATTGACCTTCTCCTTCTCACCATCTCCTTCTTTTGCTCAGCATCTTGGGGCACCTTTTCCCACCAATACTGCTAAAGAGCAGGGAACCCTGTATTACCAGATGGGAATCCTAGAATCACTCTAGGAAAACTTACAGTGCTATTTTTCATTTGCAGGGCTCACTACCTCACAGTCCTACAAGATCTGCCAGGTCAAGTTCATTCACTATCCTGTCACAAACCACCTCATCAATATATCACACAGGTAATGCTTTAGGAATGTGCTGCCACAAGGGCACTGTGAGTATCAAGGTACTGCATATATAATTTTCCATAAGTACTAATTTTGGAGTGTGAAACAGCCTCTAAAGGTCCCTGTATTGCAGGAACACATGTGCACATACAGGTAGATGAGATGTTTAATAGCAAGGAGATTTCTGTACAAAGCCAATGTATTTTCCCTGCATGGCATCCATGTCTGGCACTGCCAGTAGTGTCACTGGAAATTCTAGACAAAGACCAGACTCTGGTCTACTGTTTATAGGCACTAGAGAAGAAGGATTAATCTTCTCATAGTGACTGGCAGAGAAATTTTGCTTCATTCTTTGTTAGACTTCTTTTCCACTTGGAAATGATCTGGAAAAGTGCAGTGGATATAGCCAAGGGAGTGCCTGTGTTTACATTTGTAGCTGTTCTTGGGCACATACAGCAATAAATTACTCTAATTTAAAGAGCGGCCTTCTGACAATTTCAGAATTATGATTTAGCTCTACAAAGGAAACATATGAACATGATGCTTCCCATGGTAAATCAGCCAGAACTCCATCTCTTTTTGCATGAGCATCCTGCCTGACATAGCTATGCACAGATCCTTATATGGCTTGAGAATGAAGAGGAATTTCAGTCTCTATTTTTAGCTGTGCCATAGTTATACCTTTTTGCCTTTTTTTTTTTAATTTTGCAGTCATGTCACCAGAGCTCAGCTCCTTTCAGTGACGACCCTTCCTCAAGGATCTCAAACATCATCTGACTAAACCTTCCAGGGAAGCCTTTTTCTGGGACAGAAGAGAAATACTAGACAAGGTCTACACAAAAGGAAGGTCATAGAGAACCAGTGTTCATGGGCACACGAAGGCTTTAGGATAGTTTGGAGCCAGGGTGCATTTGTTTTAAACCCAGCATTAGCATAGGCTTAAACCCAGGACTTCTATGCTCCCAAAGGACACACAGCTCATATGCTAATACAGATAATTTTATAACTCTTCCTTATGGTATTATGAGTTTACACTACATACACAGATGAAGACAAAATTATCCAAGGAAAGGTGAAGAAGCAGCAGAATATGCGGAGGAAAGAGGCTTTTCTGTACTGCCCTGTTTCCTTTTTTCAACACTCTTTAGTAATTTTAAAAATACCCCCCCAAACAGGCCACAAATGATTGCAGCACCTTATTATACCACCTTAGAAACCAACCTTAGAAACACTTTTCCAGAACAAAATCTACCTTGCACATAATTTTGTGTTTTGGCATTAAGAGAAGGAAAAGATCTGTTAGATATTAAACCTCCAGGCGTGGAGTCATTCAAGAGGAAACATTCAGAGAACCCTGTATTCCACCTCACCATAGATGCTTAATTCTTACTGCTGAATAGTCTCCCTTGGATGCTTTCTCACAGCTTTCTCACTACAATGAAAAACAGATGCTCATGAATTTACAGTGACACCCAAGATGTCTCTATACTAATCAGTGAGAAATACTTCCAAATACACATTTGGTATAAATTTAATAATACAAATATTGTTGGATTAAAAAAAAAAGCCTCCTATAAAAATACTGAATGACATTTTAAAGTGAGTCACAGTTTATATCTGAGTATACTGTCTGGGGTGACTTGAGGGTCCCTTCTTTTCACAAGTGCTCAGCTTCAATTTTCTGAAAATCAGGCCTGGATGTGCTGTGGGAAAATGAGCATTCACAATTGGAGGCCTCCCAAAGCAACAGGAACTTCTGAACGTGCTGGGCATTGCACAGGCCATACAGTCCTGACCAACTGATTGCTGGGACATGGCTCCTAAAAGGAAAAGGAAGAACTGATGCTGCTCTTCAGCCCAGGATCTTCTGGACTGCACAGATGTGTGCACAACACACATTGGGGTGCAGCTACTGAGAGTTCACAAGCTTTGTGTGCAAATTAGTCCCTGGCCAAACCATTTTGTTCCTTTTTCCACACTTTCTGCTCATAGGCATAGAATGTCTAAGAGGAAGTGATGGAGAATCCCATCTGGGTATCTTGTTCTGATATGAAGATCTCTGACAGAGGACAGTGCTTCTGTCACCCTCTCTTAGTCCTTCTCTGGGATGGCTTTGGGAACATCTGAGCAGTCAGGATACAAACAGGCCTCCATCAACATCCCCTAAAGCAGTGGTGCCTTAGTGCACAATTCCACCAGGCCTGTCTCTCAATGTGTAACTACAATCAGCTCCTGGATATTATCCAGTTCCATTGCCCATCTTGCCTCAGTTTCTCAGGATGACTGGACAGCCTGTATCTAGATCCAGCCCTTAGTAAGACACCACTTCCAATTCTGAGCTCCATTTCCCAACCAAGACCTTTCTGTGTCCCAGTATTGGCTCAGTTTTCTTCATTTCTTGCCTGGACCACCACTGAAACACACCCACCACTTGAAATCTGGTGTTCCATCAGACTGAGTGGAGTTATCCAGCAAATAACAGCAGCCTCTGTGAACCACAGCAAAAGTGTGGCTTTCTGCACTATTCCTCCTTATTCCTGTTCCTCCTAATGTGGGATTGGTGGCTTATTCAGCCTTTTATGTAATCCAACATTCATTTTCTATGTAGCCTCAGTTTTGTCTGCATTCAGCACAGCTCATTTTTCATCATTTCCTCACTGGAGATTAGGATGCTGAAGAATACATGTCAATCAAATGACCTACTTTTTTTTTAAGATAGAAACTCCTAAGGGTGAAGTTCAAAACTCCACTTTAATTAGCAGGCTTGCATAGCTCTGTGATGAGGCTCCAAGGGGATGAGGGGAAAGGGAGCCCTTGTTTCTTGCCTCTGTCTAGACAGTGGCATTGAATCTTTTCCAAAAGCCTGATCCTCAGCAGCCTCTTCACCGACACTTAGTTGAATGAGCAGTTTGCCATGGCCCTGTCAGTGTTTCCCCTGAGATATAAGAATTATAAAAAAAGGTGTTTGCTCAACATGCTGCACAAGGCATATGGCTGAGATGCAGTTAAAGCTACAACAAACACAAAAAGCTGCTCCACAGATCAGAACTCCCTGTTTTACAGTTCTACCTGCATATTTACTGCACCTAGACACACACACACACACAGAGCCCCAAAGCATGGAAGTAAACACCAGACTGCTATTCCAGGTAACTTTAACAAGATGGTCTTTCACCTTTAAATATTCATAAGGCCATTGGGAAATGCCAATTTCTTTCATATGCTTGTCTGAAAGGCTCATGCATCACCAGTGCCTGTGTGAGATGCAGCCAGCCATGGGACATCCAAACAGTCCCAGTGTGGAGCTAGGCTGAAGAATGTTCTGCTGTTCTCTGCCATAATTAGCACAGCTGCAGTTCTTGTCACCCACATAGGTGTATTATCAGCTAATATGAAGCTAAAAAAACCTTCCTGAATAATAGAAGCAGCCAAGGATAGAAGACCCAAAGCTGTTCTTGCTGATAGCAGTGAGTTTAGAATCCCAGATTGAAACTCCTTGGGCCTGTGTCAAGCTTTAATTTGTATAAAGTCTCTCTTTGATTTGATATTCTCCTCATCTTTAAAGTCTTCATTCTTATAACTCATGCAAGCAAAATACTTATCAATACTAGCTGAAGCTTCATTTGCACACAAAAAATGAGCTGGAGTTTGAAATACATGATCCCTCTAGCAGCAGTGTCAGTGAATGGGTTAATTTAATTCAATCACATCAATTTATATGTTTATTAGTTCCTGTTACCTCCTGGCTGTTGCTGGGTAGTGGAGAGGATCAAACAGAGATGCTGAGCTAGGATTTAAGATTTCTTCATGTCGCATTTATATGAACTTCCCTCACGTCAGCTGAGGGTTTTAGCAGACTTCAGAGCCATAGTCAAAATATGCCCCAAAGACTATAAATCAGGTAAGAAAAAATTGTTACACTATTGTTATCTTTGTATTACAGTGATATCCAGGGATGTGGGCCTCACTTTAGGCACAAAGCCCTAAAATACTTGAGGAGATTTACTTCATGAAATATAATCAAGATGCTACATGAAAGAAAATGGTCAGAGTTTTTCATTGATACTAGCATGCAACATTTAAATTGTGTAATTCAGTGCTTATTGTGTCTCTCAGGGTGGGCATCAGGTCTGACACCATGGTGACAAAATTAGCCTTTTCTAAGTCCCTACAGGCCTGACCTTTGAGAGAAAACATTTATAAGCCAAATCAGTTCTTGCAGCAGCATTAGAAAATAGTTTTCCATCTTACTAATTACAAAAAGTATTGTATCCATACCAGAGCAAACAAAATCCTCATCTGAACAGGCTGAGAATACTTATGTTGGTGCCTGTTCAGTTCCAGTGCTCTCAGCAGATGTAAAGCAGCTGTGCTTTTCTGCTTGTGCGCCAAGAACGTGACTGGAATGGTTTAACCAGAGAAACCCTGCGTCCCTCCTCCATATTTTCTCTTCCTCTTGGCACCGCCTTCTCATTCTTCTGCTCAATTGTTCCTTTAATCCATGAAAGCAGTGCAATGACGAGGCTCTTTCATGTAGATCTCATTCACATTGGCAATGCCCTTCATCTCCTCACTCCCTTCCTGAGGCACATCAGAGTTTGTGGCTTTTGCTGTTTCACTATTGATCTTCAGGCTGCTGGGAAGGGGTCTGTGGCCTGTGGTGTGGTACACACAGAAAAGGCACTCTGAGGATTTTTCCAGACTGACTGAGACTGAGAGAGCCAAATGGATGTACCCAGACTGCTGCTTTTCTGTAACCACAGCTGTAGGAAATCTGCTTGGGGGTATTTATTGAGTAGAGCCTGAAGCTGCCAAGACTTTAACACAACCATGAATTTGTGACTGTGGTCCCTTATCACCCTGATCCATACCTGGCCTGTTCCTTGTAAAATAATTCACAGAATCATGCAATGGTTTTGGTTGCAGAAGACCTTAAAGCTCATCTCATCCCACTCCCTGCCATGGGCAGGGACACCTTCCACTATTCCCAGGTTGCTCCAAGCCCCATGCAACCTGGCCTTGGACACTTCCAGGAATGGGGCAGCCACAGCTTCTCTGAGCAATCTGTGCCAATATCTCACCACCCTCTGAGTAAAGAATTTCATCCTAACATCTAATCTAAATCTCCCCTGGTTTTGTTTAAAACTGTCCCCTCCTGTCTTACCATCATCTGCCCATGTAAATTAAAGCTGAACTGCCCAGAGAGCAGTGTACTCAAGATCCTCTCTGAGCCTGGTAATGTGTTCCACATGAATTTCCCTCCACTATTCTGCTCTCTGGAACAGCCTTCCTCTCCAGGTCATCAGGGCAGGGAAAGGGGGAAGCAAGCAGGGGAGTTTGTTCTAACCCTCTAAGAGGTACGACAAGATCCTGACCTGAAATATTTCTGAATGGAAAGACACATGGAGCTCAGGTTTTCATTTTGGTCATTTAGGCATATCTGTGTTCTGCCCAGTTTTTCTGCCCTGAGAGTCTATTTCCTATCATCTGTCTCTGATGTCTCATGTCCTGTGCTTCCACTGTCTGCCTAAAACACAACAAACAGGTCAGATTCATTCAACAGATCAAAGCCTCTTTCACAAAGACATTCTATGCTCAGCCTGTGCACACTGCTAAGAGAGCTTAAGGCAGAAGTTCCTGTGGTGTGGGGTAGCCAACATCAGCACTGATATCCACTGGTCCTGCTATCCTCTGCTTTCCTCTTTCCTGTTCTCATTAATGCCATAACTTGCTTTGATTTTAAGCAAATGTAAAATAATTAATTCTTTGAATCAGCACTATCAGCAGGACTTTTACAAAACACTTTGATGCTCAGCCAGGCCATCAGTTCAGTGTCAGTTCTCTCTCCTTCCAGATAAAACTACGTGAGGGATGGACTGGGTCCCATGCAACAGCAGATGAGGATTTTATGGCCAACCCCACTGACAACAGATATTTAAAACAATGTTCCTGATTCTGTCAGACTATTTGCACATTTGCCATAATTATCCTGTCACTCTTCACCAGTTTGATTCTATGTGTTTGTTCTTTAGACCACTGAGGGTATTGTACCTTGTGTACTGTTTTTCAAAGCACAAGACACTCAAATGCACTATTTGCATATGCAAACGTTATGTTTCCATGTGCAAATGACAACAAATACAAGAACTATGAGCATAAATGATAGTGCAAGTAAAGTGATTCTCCTGTTAATCAGAGGCTAGATTTGATTCTTCATTGAAAACAAAACTCTGATGTTTGCCAGAAATTTGCCATTTAATCTCCAGCGCCACAGTCAAAGACTTTCGGCAGCTTGAAGAAGAAAGTAACATGAGATTCAGAGGCAAATATAAATACAATTTGAAATGGGGTGGGGGGGGAATAAAATAAAAAGAGGATGAAAAAGAAAAAAAAGCATAATCATTTCTTTGTACTTTGAAGTTTTCCCTGTGTTATGCTACAAGCAGTTGTAAAAAATCCACTATTTGCTTTCTTTTCTTGGTAGGGGCATTAGTAAAGGAAACTCTGGGAAATAAAAAAGATTTTGAAGACAATGTCAAGATCTCAGCTGTAAATCCATGAGATCCTTCTGTGAAAGATTAAGTCAATCACAAAGGAGCTTGACAAACTCTGAATTTCAGAATTGTTGAAATCAAACCCACACTGAGGAAACAACTGTGAATATGGCTCATATATCTGTAGTGAACTGAGGCAACTGTCAAGCCACTGTTTTGGTAAATCTGAAATCAAGAGAAATCTTGATTCTGTTATGAGTCAAATTCAGTTTTGTTACTGCTTTGTTATTATGTGGGAATTGCTGAATAGAAAAGGCCAAACCCTAAATAAGTGTAAACAAAGTCAGTTCTATTGCTACTCACCAGAGGAACAGCACTTAAGGATCTTGACCACTGTATCTAGAATAAACCTCTCTGCAAGGAAACCTCCAAATACCATTTATTCTGGTTAATTAATATTCATGTAATTGTAATGAATGCTCTGACATTACCTCGTTTTTCCAGCTTTAGATACTTTTTCCTTATAGGCCAAAGTAACAACAATCCAGATATTTGGATGCTGTGAAACACCTTATAAAAGAAGAGAGGTTTTTAAAACAAATCTGTGTAGACTATGAAGCTTTTTTCCCCAGGGTGTTTTACCCAGTTATGGTGTAGAACCAGCTATCTGCAACGAGTGTTTTGAATATTGACAATTTCATTTTAATCTCCACACCTGCACAAGTCAAGCATGATTAGGCTCTTCATAGTATAAACCAGCACTGGCTTCCCTTAAAAATGAACTTTTGTGCCTGAGTTTGTTTCTATCTGCTCAGAAGTGGCTCCATGGAAACACATAGAACCTCTAAGCTTTACAGGAAAGTAGGGGGAGTTTAAAAAGTAAAGCTGTTTGAGACTATTGATTTTACAAGTAAGTACTGTGAAAAAGAAGGTGGAAAATGTACTGGGAAAAATGTGGAATTTAAATGAATCCTATAAATAACTTTTACAGCATACACATCTGTACAAAGGCAGAAGGAACAGGGAGAAGTAGATCTTTCAAATTCACTCTAGTTATGGTGTTAGTAAGTACAGTCCTCATTTGAGTGCAGTGTAAAGGCTTAGATTTCTCTATCCCCATTTCCAAATTATTATAGATTTTCTAGATTACACAGAAGACCAGTGCAACCAAGTCCGTGCAAATTTAAATGAAACTTAAACCTTTGTAAGTGCATTCTTCTTAGCTCTGTATCTCATGTAGTTCGGAAACCCCAAAAAAAATATCATTCAAGATCCTTATAACAAAGGTATACGTAGCCAAAAAACTTCTTTACAACCAGATGAAAAGGATGACACAATCTCTGCTGAGTGAAGACCACACATATGAGAAAAGCAACTGGAAAAAAACATCCTGAAGAGGAAACAAACTGTAACAGACTAATCCATAACATTAAACCCCAACCCACGGCTCCTGTCCCTGGATCAGATCCCTCCTTTTTTGCATATTCGTTTTGTTGCCACCACTTTTCATCTTCTTCCCTCTTTGACTGTGACACAAAGGCAGAGCCCAACCACCCCTGCACACAAACAGAGTCCGTCTGACGCAGCCACATGGGCGCAGTTGTTTACAAATGGGATGGCAAGCTCCAGACTTCCCAGTGGAGTTTCTCATCAGCAAATCTGCCTTTTGCTCCAGGATTTTATTTTTCCACACTCATTTGTTGTCATGTTGATGACAACAGTTTCAGAAGTACAGTATGTTTATCAGAAAGATGCATATTCAATTAATATTGCTTTAGGCAATCTTCACTAAAAATCAAGGCTTACAAATCTCTCCACAATTCTCACAGATCAGCCCCCTCCAGAAGCATGTTTCAGCAGGATTCCCAAGATAATGCTACCCTACCCTGTAAGACCCTGCCTTGCTCATTTGGAACCTGACTAGAACTTTATTTACAGTCAATCTAAACTAGATACACCAGGAATGGAAACCTAAAATGCTGATCCTTTGATCTGTCATCACAGTTTCCCAGACATTCATTATCAAGCAGTTTGGTACCAATAACTGTTTGAGCCACCTTAAAATAGTCTGTCACTGCAAAAGCAGATATATATTTATAATTGATACATACACACAAGAGCACACACAGAGCTCCTGCAATAGAAATACAAACCCAAAGCATTTACAAGTTCAGCTTCTCTCCATTATGTCTCTCTACATTTTCAATTAGAAGAGATGAGCATTTGTTGGTTTGTTTTTTTCATTAAAATCTTCAATTCTCTACATTTTTAATTTTAGTCCTAAAGAGCAACCTGGTGGGACATGCCAGGAAAGCAAATACAAGCAGATGTGTATTCATCTCTTCCCAGCTCTTCACTAATATCTCATTTTTCTTGTCATTATGTAGCAGAATGGCTTTGCTGGAACCAAATGCCATTGGGTTAATTATGTGAAAACACAAATGTCTTTATGGGGAGCGCTTTTTTTGGAGGCCTCCTATCTGTGGCTGATAATGTATCCAAATCACCACAACAATTACCTTTTCAGAGGGGTGAACATTTCCAAATATTTATGTTGCAGTGCAGAAGAATTCAAACACATCAAAATTATTTTCATTGGCAATTCAAAAAAGTGTAAATTTCTACCTAAATGGAGAAGAACCTCACCACTGACTTACGGTCATCATTAAATACACATAGGGGGAAATTAAATTTTATTTCATGTTTTATGAGTTTCTTTTCAAGGTATTAGACTGGAATTCTGCCATTTGTTCCATTCAGAACTGATTCATCTCTCTCTTTTGCTTCTGATTTTAAGAGAATGTGCCAGCACTCACGTCCCAGACTGGATCAGTCCAAAACTACACCTGCCCTTAACACAACAGAAAAATCTTAAAACCAAGTTTTTCACCTGTTTTAAGTCATGAACTGCATTGCAAGCCTATTTCGTAATCTTTAAAATGGAAAATATGTAAAAGTTAATATAAAGATTGATCTTGTATGATAGGTTAAATGTCAGTTTTAAACTAATGATCTACATTTTGCAGGATTAAAATCCAGGACCCCAAGGTGTCAGGTAGGGAACCAATCCCTCAAGGCAAACAGCAGAACTGGTTTCATCAGTGCAGACATAGGCTGATAAGCATTCTTAATTTAATGGAGCTCCTGCAAATAAACAAGCTTAATGAAGATTACTCGCTTCCTGGAATTCATTGTGCTGCTCCAGT
Organism: Poecile atricapillus; assembly: GCF_030490865.1. NCBI lineage: Eukaryota > Metazoa > Chordata > Aves > Passeriformes > Paridae > Poecile > Poecile atricapillus. Next base: position 3,287,546 of record NC_081263.1, read on the forward strand.
TTAATGCTATCACTTCCATAAGAGGCTGTGACAAAGTCTCTGGAAAAAAATAAAATATGCAAATTCAGACACTTCAAAGGCTTTTATTTTAATTGTGCAGAAGGCAGAACAGAACAAGAGCAACTCCACTAAAAATGGAAAAAGCATAAGAGAGGAAACTAATACATTTCCATCATTGCTTTCAGCTCTTTAAGAATTACTCTCAAGCACACGAGTTCTCTGAACCACCAGTTCCCCTGAACCAGTGCAGTTCTCAGGATGGGTTTGCTGAACTGCAAGAAATGTCCACAAAAAGAAATTAAGACCTCACAATACTCTCTCAGTTTTGGTTTTATTGCAGCCACTGAGTTCTACTACCTCAGTTTGCTGAAGTTTCTAAATACTATGATTCAATTTTGGATCATGTTTAACAGAATCTGTGACCAGTTTTTAGTAATTTCCAAACAAACTTGGGCTGAACTATGGCTTGGCACTCCAACCAGGGGAGTTTGTGGTTTTGATAGAATTTTGCCCAGAATTTGGGGGTTCTTGTGAATTAGAAATGAACTCAACATGAAAAATTCAGATCTGGGCCAGGACTTGTGGGTATTTGGATCCACGGTTGTGGTTCTGGCCCAGTTCTAAACAGAGTTAAAACCACAACTCAAATCAAAACTGAAAAAAGTACATGTAAGTCCAGCCAAGTACAAAAATCAAATTTTACACAATTCCCTTAGTTTAACAGTTTTACAGTGGATGTTTTAGGCCATTTTGCATGTACTCATTTCTCCCAGTCTGCCACAGGACTGTGTAATGACTTTTTATCAAATGAAAATTCCTTTAATGAGTACAAAATAAGTTTTAGAACGTCACTTTATTTTTCCTGCATTGCACTTGAATTGGTTGGGGATAGGAACACTTTTGAATTTGATTTATTTAGCAAGCCATTTTACCTCTGCAGACAAGTTCAGTTCCAGGAACAGGACTAAGAATAAGCTCCTCAAAAATGCTGAAATAGCCAGGTGAGGAACTGTAATGTTAGAGTCTTGGGAGGGGGTTGATAAAAGTTACTACAACATCATTAAAGCCAAAATCAATTATTCCTTAGCTTCTAGCCTCAGTTTCCTATATAATTTTGGACAACTTACCCCATTCAAAACTGACATTGAAAATACCAGTTTACTGTGTAACCCACTCCAGTTTCTGCTGGAGGCATAACTTCTTCTGACTCTTTTGAAACTACCCCTCTTTGTCCTGAAATATCTGGCCCCTGCACCCAACACAATAAATGCCTGTAAAAGCAAGTACTGAAGGCACATGGGAAGTTTGGGGAAATGTAGATTGGAATATAGCAGTAATCACTGTTATGAACAATGAATTGGGCTCTTTTAATGGAGTCCCACCATTAAAAAGATATAAAACCAAATCAGATACAGTGATTTTTTTCCTGACACAGCCCAGCTTCTAGGACAGCAGAGTTCCCACCTCATCTTCAGATCCACTCCTTGACTTTTTAAAGAGTACTGAAAAATTTAAGGGGGTTTGGGGAGGGTGTGCTTTCCTAAAAGTAAGACTTTTCTGGCAGCCAGTTTTTAAGCAGAATTTTTCTAATATCCTTTTAGCACCAGGGCACCAGAAACTTCTGAGACACCTGAAGGGAGTCCAGGGGTGAAACTTTCCCTGCCTACAACATTTCAGAAATGCAGCTGTTCTGCAGTGAATTTCTCAATGCACACTTTGTTTTTACTTAAGGCTGTAGTTTGCACTGAGTAACATCATGTCTAGGGAAAGGAAACTGATCTCCTTCCAGTTTTCAAAAATATTTTCTTTTTAGGTTCCTAACTCCCTCAGTGGTTAATACTTATAAAACAGCTCAGGAAAAAAAAAATCATCATAGAAAATGAGAGATTCCTTGCTGAAGGGCCTCAGACCCTGGGCTTTCTTGGTATACAGTATATATACAGCATGCTTGTATAAATATTTATCTAAAATAAATGAAGTACTGCTATTACTGAGGACCAAAAAAACACTTAATTCTGAAACACATGTTTTCCCCAAACATTATTTTGTAAGATGATGATGATACTGTTTTGTTTGGTGTGTAAATTCAGCCATTGGATGTAAGATAATGAAAAGCTGCTCAAACTCCTTTGCTTTTAATTTATAGGTGCATTCATGAGGAAGAGGCCCAAATTCTTCAAGCTATTCTGCACAGCTTGTCAGGCTGAATTAGAAACAAGAACATGAAAGGTGGTATCAGCATTCCTTAATTTTGTATAGTTAGTTTTTCTATAGCATTTTTAAAACTCATTTGAAGAGAATCATTACAGAGTGGAAGAAATTCCAATAAAAAAAAAATTAAGAACAGGTATGAAAAGGATTCAGGAGAATCTATAATTAAAGCCACATGCAGAACTAGAGCACAGTGTTCTTGTGCTTCCTTTCAATAATACTTCATAACCCTAAGGATATTATCCCAGTCAGGGGTCTGCTGAGCAGGACAAAAGAACATCCATATCCCAAACCTCTTTAAAGTTTGTGTTTGGCAGGATAAGACAAGGGAGTGATCTTCAACAGTATTTTGTGTTCAGGGTGTGGGCTTATAAAGACATATGGAACTAAGAACCAAGCCTTGTGCTTTCATAAAGGAAGAATTAGATCTGAAAGGAAAGACCTTGGAAAAAGAAATTAAAACCCAACAGCCTACATCATAACATGAAGAATTTGGAGCACTTTTTAACCAACACAAAGTTCTAGGAAGCTTGGCTGTATTTATTTGTGGGTCTGCCTGAGCAATACACCTGCAAATCATGTAAGGTCCAGCTTATACCCATCAGCTATCACTGTCCCCGTCCTTTTTTTAACTTAATGTGAAATATTTTGCTAAATTCTGTGGCATTACCTGTACATCCATTGACATCAACAAAACAAAGGGATATTCTCACCAGAGAGGACAGAAACAACATATAGGAAGAAGCATGAGAGAGGGAAAACTTTCTGGATGCGAGTTTCTGAGAGCAGACAGGAGCTTCCGAGTGCAAACCAGCCACAAACACTGTGATTCTGCGGCAAGATGTTTGGTGAGCCAAAAGAGATGCAAAAAGGGGAAGAAAACAATCCTACAACTAGCAGATACGAGAAGACATAATAAAGAGACACAGGGCTGAAAAAACAGGCGAGGATTCAGGCTGCTTGGATATCAAAGATTGATTAATCTCAGGAAAGAGCCTGTTGGAGTCTGAGATACAGACTGTGTGCCCTTGTTTTTAATATTTAGTTCTGGGATCCAAGAAAACACTGAATTTCATATAATATGAAATTCATGATCATGTTTTCATGGTGATACATGAAAACAAATGATAAAGTTAGATGAAAAAAGCTAAAAGTGTAGGTGTGTAGATTAGAAAGTTTCTTAAATCACTGGGTGAAAAAGTAGTTTAGAGAACAGGAGACAAGATGGAGGATTTAGGGTGTTGTCTCTTGTCCTTCTTCTTTCTTCTTCATGTTCTTCTCCTGGAGGTTTTTGGGTGATGGTCAGTGATTGGATAGAAAATGCCACAGTGCATCACAGAGGTGATGGGTCATTGGGTCATTAAGAAAAATAATATACGTGTCTATTGTTAATTGGGTAAAAATAGGTATAAAGATAAAAGAACTGCGTAGTTCAGGGCCATTTTGTGTATCAGACATGAAGTGTGCCACAAGGCCTTGTTTGTACCATCAGAAGAAAGAAATGTTCCAAATTGCAAAGATTAACCTTGTAACCAGCCTAGAGAGACCTGTTAAGTTTTGTAAGGATCCTTCAATAAACACGAGAAACAAGATTCTAACGAGCTCGAGAGTTTACTTCGAATCATAAAGACTGAGATAAGTGAAACTCCCCACGAGGGAGGATCCCAGAAGAATTCAGCCCAAAGAAGGCTGAGAGACTAGAGAAAAGCTGTATTCACAGAAAATTCAGCCCAGAGAAGGCTGGGAGACTATAGAGAGCTGTATCTACAGAGAATTCAGCCCAGAGGAGGCTGGGAGACTATAGAAAGCTATATCCACGGAGAATTGAGCCCAAAGGAGGCAAAGAAAAGAGAGACAGAGGTAACACAAACCAGCCACAAACACTGTGATTCTGCTGCAAGATGTTTGGTGAGCCAAAAGAGATGCAAAAAGGGGAAGAAAACAATCCTACAACTAGCAGATACGAGAAGACATAATAAAGAGACACAGGGCTGAAAAAACAGGCGAGGATTCAGGCTGCTTGGATATCAAAGATTGATTAATCTCAGGAAAGAGCCGATATGTACGAAGTACTTTTAAACTGCCAGCTGGCGGAGAGAGAAGTCACGGGCGAGTTACAGGCGGGGGAAGCGCGATGCAGGAGGGTGAGGGAGCTGCCGTCCATCCATCCCGGTGTCCCCGCTCCGGACAGAGCCCGGACAGAGCCCGGACAGAGCCCGGACAGAGCCCGGACAGAGCCCGGACAGAGCCCGGAGCCCCGGCCCGGCCGCGATCCGGGAGCCGCGCTCGGGGCGTGCGGGGCTCGCAGCGCCCCCGCGTGGGCAGCGGAGCCGGAGGGAGCAGCTCCCTTCTCCAGGCGAAAAGAACCAAGCGTAAAACAAACCTTGGTGTTGTTGTGTGTTTGATCGGCCGTGCGGGCAAAAGGGTTTTTCTAAGGAATGTCCATGGACGCGTCTTTCAAAAGGGATCGGCTCCCTTTCAAAGACCTGCCGGGAATGCCAAATTTACAAAATTGTTTCATGTTCATGCACTCTTTTAAAAATCTGGACATTTATGTGGGTTCCTAAATAGAATAGAAGTTCTGTATCTGAATTTTGGCCCTGGAAATCCCATGTTTCCATGGTTCAGATACAGTGGGGGCAGCACAGCCACTCACTTCTGCATTCTAATCCTTGCCTACAAGCAGTGTATGACTGGCATCTCAGATACATATAAAAACAGATAGAATGTGTGTCTTGAATTTCCTTTTGGAAGAGGATCATGTCACTGGAACTCCTAACACCATGAGTTTGTGTTAGCCCAGCCCTTCTTCTGTCATCAACAGAGGGACATGTGAATATGGAGCTGCATTAGCTTTCCATGCCTGCTCTTTATACATATTATCAAGATATTTTCTAGACAAGGACTACATATTCTTATTCACTAACCTGGCAAGCTCAAGAGTCTGAACTACAAAGAGAAATACAAATCTGTACAACTGGAAAACTTCCCTGGCTTCCATCCCATTTCTGAAATCCCTTTTGTTTCCTAATCTCTGCACTTTTAGTGTTGGAAGTTTATGACCTATCAATCAATGAAGTATTAAGAGTAACTATTAAGAATATATTTATGTGAGAACCATGTGTAGCTCTTGCCATCGTGTATGGCCTCAGCCTCCCTTTGAGCCCACTCATGTCTCTGGGAGCATTTTACTCTTGGAAGAATGGCCTACTGTCAAATTAGTCATTTAACCATTGACAGAATGCCTGCTTCTCCCATTTTCAATTTGTGATCTGTGTAAGAATAACTGTTTGATTCAGGCACTTCTGTGGGCAGAGACCTTTACCAAATGAATTGTTAATGGAGAATGAAATTTAAGAACAAAAATCAGCAGAGACACACCAGAATTTTGTCTGGTATTTCTTCCTAAAATGAGGGATAGACCCTTTGGATCTACAGCTGGTCCTGCCCATGGCATGAGGGGATCTTGCAGCTCATGGCTCATTCAGCAACATTTTTCTCTTAACCAAATCCTGAGATTACTGCTCTTCACAGAAAAAAAGAGTTAATTCCTGCAGCTAATGCAACTTTTCCCATAAATTCCAAAAAGGATAAATTTTCTTGACTGTCATCTGATTATTTGACTCTAACTCAGAAGACAGCAGAAGTAGAGAAGGTTGACACAAAATCTGAGATGTAAATAGAGAAAAAAAGTGGCTGAGATACTAGAATAAGGTTCATACAATCTAGTTTCAGATTTCCTAGCTGATCTAAAGAATTAATCATTATTATCTTCATAATCTCTAATCTCTCCATTTTACCCATTTTGTCTGTTTTATTTCTGAAGGTTAATTAAATCCCAATGGCAAGAACTGGTTCTACTCCACAGGAGCACAGCACACCTCTAAGCACTCCCTGCTCTAATTGTAATGAAATAATAAAGAGCATAATAAAGATATAAAATCAGATTACATTGTCCTCACACATATGAATATTCTGAACTTTGACACATTTTCATTTTGGATTTACATTTCAGAATTCCAACACTGATTTTAAATTCTGAAAGTCTGGGGACAATTTTGGGGCTGCAAAATTTTCTAAGAGCAAACAAGAAATGCAACAGTGACAAACAAATTATGCCAATCACAATGGAAGGAATTAATATTTAGCTTTGCTTTCTTAGTCTTTTCTCCCTGTGTTTTACCTCCATGCCATCCCTCCTGCCTCTTACTCTGCAATTCACTCAGGCTGGAACAATCTGTTTGAAGGGCATGAGGAGAGACAGGAGAGGGGGATATGGGGAACATGAAAGCAGCAACGAAGCCACATCTCCTCCTGTGATTACAAGAAGCAAAAGATCAAATATGAACTTTAATAGTAGCAAACTCAGGACCAGAATTAATAGTTGCAAATTGTTCCGAGTGCTCAGTACACCAATGTGCAGCAACACTCAGAAATTAATCTAAGGAAAAGCTGCTAAAGGTGGGGGGAACCCACCAGAGTGATAATGCATCATGGAGAGCTGTCACAAGAAATGAAAGTACAGCAGCAATTAGCAGACACAGTACTAAGCACTGTGCCACTTTCCCCATTTTAATTGTACTTCATCTTAGTCAGAAGCTAAACTCAAACTGAACTCTGTTGGAGATGGCAGAATTGACTCGTTTTGAAGAACACAATGGCCTTAACTTCTACTTTTCTAACAAAATAAAGAGTAGGAGTTGGAGAAAAGAAATGCAGGAATAACTGCGAGTAGCAATGGCTCAGAATAATTTGCTCAGAACAGTGTTCATGTTCTAAAGGAAATCCTTAAAGAACTCTAATATACCTCCCATTGCTCTCTATTAAATTCTTTCTTTACAATTACACCTTAAACACTGTTGACAATTCAACTGTTCCTGAGGATCAGGTACTTTTTATTGTGCTCCTTGTTGGCTGGAGAGCCTCCATGCTCTTGTCCCTCCTGGAGAGTCAGGCACAGATCATGGAAACACCCCTGGGGCCAGTCTGGCAGCTCCATGAGTACAAAGGGCACTTTGGTGGTGGGGAGGCAGCAGCACAAACAAATCCACTGGAGCTCGATGGGCAAAGCACTGGAGCCCAACCCCTGCAGCTCTGACTCAGCTCTCCCCATTTCTACCCTCACTGCACTTGGCCTGGCTTCGTGACTCACAAGAGCTTTTTTGGTGGTGAAACACACAGCTCTGTCTTCCCAGCCTGTTTTTTCTCCTTGTTTTTGAGGTTACAAATGCTGGGAGACAGAGCTGCTTCCTGCACAGTATCTACCACTGGGTATCCCAGAATTTTGTTCTGCCCGTGGGTTTCTTTGGATGAGTGGATGCAAAGTGCAAACTACACAGGACAGCTCTGAGGAGCAAGATTCAGTTCCATATATTTAGAGGAGTTCCTCTGCAAAGTTTTTCCCAACAGATATCATTCTGATGAAGAGGTAGTTTTTCCTTTTGCAATGTGACACTGATCTGTTGAAGTTTTTAAATCCAAAATTAACAATTATTCTTCTTGACATGACATTCTACTTTTTTTAGCTTTCAATGAGCTTTAATAACAGAATAAAGGAGAAGAGAAAGAATTTTTGGCACACTCTGATTCCTCACACAAAACAATAACTGTTTTGGCATCCAGAGATGTCAGCTCCATACTGAAATATAATTTCACTTATTTTTACACATTGCTGGAGGAATTACCATTAGCTCTAAGAAGCTCAACAAAAAACAGAGCCAATATGAGACCTCCCACTGAATAGAGAATAGGTATGTAGATGATGTCTAATATTTACATATCCATCACCACATTGTTCAAGAACACATCAAATAAGTGACCAAAAATGGCAAGCCAGACCCTGGCATGTCTGCTGTGACAATGAGCCTACATCTTCTGCATATTAAACCATTCTTGCTATGTTTTTTTTTCTTATTTCTTTGTCATTAACAGACCTTGGGGTCTCCACATCTTCTGCAGCAGAAGCACTAATAGCATGTAGCTCCTAAACCAAACCTGTTTTAATGTAGTGATGTGCTTCCAGGATTTATATACCTGACCAGTTTGATCAAAGAGCCATCTCTGTGTAAAGTCCAGTGGATTTTAAATCTAACACTTTGCCACTCCTAAACCACACACAATCTAAGTTAGCGAGTTCCTAAATACAATTAGTAAGCACACAAGCAACAAAATTCATTACTGATGCCAATGTCTATTTAAAACAAGCCTTGAAAACTGAATAATTTCTTCATTATGATTTCTGCTGTCCAGAGAATGCAGAATAAGACAACATAGATCAGCCATCCAAAGCACATCATTCTCTCAGTATTTAATATCTTAGGACAGCACCACAAGGAAATACTAATTCTTCCTACTAACCATTCAGAACCTAATTTGTCTGACACAATGTTTTAACCCTGAATCGTATGATTTTTATCATCATTATTTTCATACAAGAACAAAATACCAGATATAAACAAAGCAAAGAAGGAACATTTCCAAGAAGAGAATAAAGAATGATTCAGAGTGAAGAGGATTTGAGATTGGCCCTGTTTAGAGCCTTGTGAACAACCATTTAATGGCAATAACATGAAGAACTGGTAAAGGTCAGACTGACCGTCAAATGTCAGTCACAGTCATTCCATTGGACCAATTCCCAAGGCTCCTGACTCATTTTTTTTATTCAGGCAAAACCCAAGTCTTTTGCAGAGGGAAGGGGGGAGGAAACTGTTTCCAGCATAAATATCAGACTGAGACTGAAGAACTGGTTTCAACTCACTCCTTCACAAAGAATTCCCTCCTTGTTTCAGCAGAATCACATGAGACCACAACTAAAATCAGGTCCTAATGAAAAAAAGCATTTGACTTGTACCTTTACTGTCCTTAACTGAGGTCCATAAGCAACCTGACTGAAGTGTAAAAACCAGAGTGCTTTGGGCTTTTTGGTTTAATTATTCAATCAGGGCTTAAAACAAGTCTGGACAGGATAAGAAATGTACACCAAAATCTGAGACACCACTACCTGCAGAAGAAAAACTCCCACTGTACAGTTAAGTAAACCCAAAATAGTCCCATCATTACTAACTGCTAGACAGCCTCCTTCAGTGAAATTATTGCTATTGTGTTTCCCATGGAGATTTCAAAGTAAGAACCAGATGTCTCTCACTTTTCTGTAAATTCAAACCTAAGTGAAGTGACAGATGAATAACAGTAAAGGAGCTATTCTGAGATCTCCCATACAGAGTATGGAAGCCACTTCCTTTGCCTGCAGGTGCTTGCATTGATTTCACATGGACTATGACCAGTAATTATGCCACTGTGAAAAGAAAGAACAAAAGCACACAACCCTCAGCCACCTCCAAATACAATTTTAAACGTAAAAGAAACTTTTATTACAGATTTCTCCAATGAAATCCCTGGAATTTTGTCACTGTCACACCAATAAAGTCAGCACAGAAATACCACCAATCCCCTCAGAACAGTAAATTTTTAGCAGGTGTCAATTTTAAGAAGATTAAATATGACCATGATATGCTGCAGTAGCAAGTCTCCAACATTTCATCCAGCTGGGCTTCTTTTTGCTTTTATTTCTTGTATTTGAGCTCTAACCATAAAGTGTAAACCTGTTCCATGTCAGTCAGCAGGAACACTGAGCGTGGGTATCAGGGACAAGTTGCTGAACCCAAAGTAAATTAGTCAGCCAAGAAAAAGATGTGGGGAGCTTGCCACCTTATCAAACTCATTAAGAAAATTAGCAAGAGAAATAAGAATCAAGGAAGTAAAAAATTCCATATCCTTTTAGAACTTTCTCCCTCATCAGAGTGGGGCTTTTGAAGAGAAAAATGTAACCAGAGGATCAAACCATGGTGGTTTTGTAGAGATAAGTGCATATGATTTTGAGTTTGTTGTCCCCAAAATCCTTGTTTTTGTAGCAGATAAAAAGCATCCAGATGTCACCAAAAATAAATGCCCTGTTCCGTACGCTGCACTGTACGTCACTCTCACATGCTGCCGAGTTTGACATGGATTCAACAACCCAGCAACAGATGGTTCAGTTCTCTGCTTCCAGGGTGCGAGTTTAATGCTTTTTTTAGGAGGTATTGGGGCAATTATTCTCTGCCTTTTATTTAGGCTAGAAATTAAATTAATTCACTGCAGAAATACTTAAAATCAGAGATCGGTAATGAGATTTTTTTAAAATTTCTTTTTTAATTATGAGAATTTATTAGAGTTTTTTTTTCTTTTTTATTTAAGCCTACCAGCCAGAATTCATTGTGGCACTACCCTTCCAGGGACTAGAATTTATTTCTGGAGTGTAAAGCAACCTGTAAATTTATGGGTGCTATATAAATAAATAATCCAGTATTATTTTTGTAACTCCAAAGCATGTTGGCTTTTTCAAGTTCACATGATGAAACTGGAGTTGGGCCCAGGATTTTTGGAACAAAAACTTACATATTGTTACATTAGTGCAAAATAATTCTGTGGGTGCAAAGACATTGAAAACTTAAAAACCTTAAGAATGGTGGTGACTGAGACCTTTAGTATGGAAGGAAATACCTTTCCTTGAACAATGAGTTCTGGGGTTTAGGCTTTAAGAGGTTGTTTTCCCCTCTGGGGTTTATTTTATTTAATTGCAATTGGCAAAGGGTTTTAGGACATCATAAGGTCACAGTTTTTGGCAAGTCATCCCTTTCTGCATAAGAGGTATAACTTAGACAACAGGATTTAATTTTTGTTGTTGTTGTTTGTTGATTTTGGTTGGTTGGTTTCTTTGGGGGTTTTTTTGTGGGTATTTTTATACAGAGGTAAGAATTTAGATTGACTCCTTCATTAATTTCCACAACAAAATTGCAAACCTTTCTTCACAGATATCACAGGGCATATGAATTAATACCTCTGCCAACTTCCCCTGGCAAATACTGAGAACTTGATTCTTTCATAATTCGTAACAGTATAAAACAGATAAAGACCAGAGTTTCAGTGATGTAAAAGTCATCTTGGTACTTTGACAAAAACTATTACTGAAGCAATCAGATGTGAAAAAGTAAATCTGAGAATTACCAGCACTGTAAGAAGAGACCTTCTGAGTCCTTTCCTTTTGTTTTGAATACAAAATGCTGAGTTTATTTATTTGAATATTTCCCTTCCAGAGTCCACAGCTGAGGGATCAAGAGTGCTTTTTGCTGAGCTATGAGTATTTCAAATCAATATTCCCCTTAGCAACATTCACTGACCAAATTATAGGACTTGCCAAGTTTTGTCTGGCAGGTGATGTTGGTTAGTGCTGGAAGTTGTATTTCTGTACGAGGTTACTATCATAGCACGCTCTTCTAAAATGTTTGTCAGTACCTTGCTACAACTGTCCAGCTCCTTTAAGGAAAAGGACATACCAACATTTTTGTAAGAGTAAGAATTCAGACTCAACAGAAATTCAGGACTTAATCCTAGAGATTCAACTCACATAAATATTCTTACTGGCTTATTGGATTTTCTCTGGGACTGAAATGCAGCTACACAAGGTACTGTGGTCTTTCAACAGGGAATAAGGGAATTTCTCTTAACTAGTCCCATCTAAACGTCAGCACCCACTGCGCAGATTCCTTCTACAGTCAACAGAAATAAGAACATCTGGAACAAGTATCTCTGACAGTAATCCAGGATAGTTTACAATATCCCTGTTCCCAGATCTCTGTCCTTGACCTTAAGAAACCACTCCAAGTAAGGACACCACCTCATCCTCCCCTGCTCAGTGCCAGCTCCCAGGTTTGAGGTTTCCCATTCATTATGTCAAGATATTGTAAGGTCCATAAATCAAAGAACAGTTCTGAAGTGGTTGACATTACAAGTAAAATAATTTTCTACCTCCTTACCACACAAAGTGGATCTAAAATATTTTAAGGAAGCCAACAACATATCACCTGGAGACCTGCAGGTAAACCACTGTTTCTAAACAATTTCACTTTCTAGACAATGCATTTCACTACCTACAGTAACTCTCAGCTGCATTCATCTGTTTCAGAAATTCTTGTACTCACTAAGTTTAAAGCTGAAACACCATTTTTTCTGCAGTCAGTGTTGCCTCTGGCTCCATGTCATACTGTCTTACTCAAAAGCCAAATCAGATGTGAAAAACAACTCTGTAATTAACCAACAATTTGTATAAGAGATAAAATATCTTCATAGTAGGGGTATAATGGAATCATTATTGAAAGCTGTCTAAAAGCACTATGTGAAAATAGAGTGAAAGATGTTTGACCTCAGCTATACCAATTTCACAAATAAAGCCTTAATAATAGGCTGCAATCACACTTGGCTGGGCATTATTTCCCAGACACGCAAGGTCTGCATTACAGGGCCAGAAGCAATGACTCACTGCCAGCTGCCGTGATGGCACAGGGCAGCTTGCTATTCTGTCATAAGTTGTTTCATGCACGTTGAGAAAGATTCTAGACATCTGATCCCTCAAGAAAACAGTCCCTGTCTATAAGCAAGAAGGTAGGGGGAGCTTCCCCATTTCTGAGGAATCAGTTAAAGTTAATTTTTGAAGGTGAGCAAGAGAATCAAATTGTCCTTTACTCAAAGATGCCTCAAAAGGCACCTTTTTAAAGACACAGCTAATAAAGGAGGGTTGAATGCTTTCCACCCAAAGGCCACACAAGTGCATGTGTTTGATGTTTACAGGGACATTCACATCCCTCAGCACCACAGGCTGCGATCACCGGGCAGTGCTGGACTGCAAAACAAACCCACAATGCTAAAAGGCTGCACAGCTTTTCTGCCCCAGTCCCTGTCTAGATCCTCAGCTGTCCAAATTCCCACCAGCTGCAAGGAAGAATTGGAAAGCAAGCCGAGTCTAGCAGTTCTAAGACAGCTGATGATCTATGTCACTAAAAGCCCATATGATCACTGCTGTGGTTTAGAGACTTTCTTGTGTTTATGCCTTTTTACCCTCATGGAGTATCTGCTATTTCCTCTTGTCTTACAGGCAAGACAGTGGTCACGCTTTTAGCAAAAGGCACGGGTTTATTTATGTGACTCTCCAAAAATTTGGAAATGAATAATCGGAATTTAGCAACTGACTAAAAGCTTATACAACTCGTCTGAACATCTTCATTTTTGCTGGTGTATCTAGTTTCTCAGAAATTGGCTTACCTCATGAGATTTCTAGGATTCCTCATTTCTAAACTTCCTGGAGATAAGACTGTCTCTTACCATGCTGACACTGCTAAGTCTGCTCCTGGATAGTGCCCAGACTTTTACAGGAGCAGCCAATGTTGGACATATTTTGCAATAGCTTCTTAAACATTCAGAGGGAAATTAGCAATATTTCTTGTTGTAAAGTGATGAGGGTCTTAGTTTTTCTGACACGTATCATCTGGTTCTTCAGTCTGCTCTTTGCAATAAGCAAGTAAGACAGGAGTCAAACTTCAAACATACACTGCTGTTTTCAGGAGTTTTTACCATTTCTCATTTCCTGACACTCTCTGCAGATCACATACGGTGTTCACACCTCTTCAATACCTTAGAAAAACTGAGGGAGCGAGATCAAGTTGAAAAGCTTGTACATAAATCTTTCTACAGAGGGAAAAATCACAGATAAAAATTTCCTGCTTGAGGGTGTAAGATAGCCTCTCCATGCCTGAGGTTAGGACAGATGGCCCCTTTTGAGCATATAATAATTCCAGGATTGTCTGCTGTAGGGTTTCCTTGCAACTTTTTCATGTGGGACTGCCCACTGCCAGAGGTATGGATTGGACTAGATGGCCATAGCCATGACAATATAACGGTACACTTCCTGTCTTAGCATTATAATCAATTGTTAGTTTTATCTAATATGCTGTCCCTTCACATTATAATAAACTTCAAACTTTTAGCTGCTACAAGAGAAGTTTTTCTCTTAAGTCAGCAGCAGTATTTGTGCAGTAACTGAAGCTGGGCATCATTGAACATCAGTTTCTCTACTACTACAGAAAACAATTACACAATGGCTGAGTCATATCTGGGCTTTGAAGATTGAGTTCCTGCTTAAATTCTTCAGAATTAGGAACTTGAAGGAATAATTTTGCAGATTTCTGGAAAAGTACTATGAATGTTCCAGCCTGAAATTCTAGCTAAATAAAGGAATCCTGCTTTGCTTTTAGTGCATGTTTGATAGTGTTCAGATTGAAGATGCAGGGGAAGCAAGTTGAGGAGGAACAGTTCTCAAAAAAGGACAATTGTATCACAGCAAAATTGCATGTGACCCTATTCACAGCACAGAGCACCAGGAAAGGCAAAGACAGCTGAGACAGAAAATTCTCAACCCAAGCACTTTGGAGATTTTCCCAAAGGTAATAAAAAGACTAAGACACAACAAAGGAGAAAAAGATAATTAATGAAATTACATAAATTGTTTGTTTGAATTCAAATAATGAAGGACTGGGATAGATCTTCGCTTAAATGAGGAACTCATGCTGGAGAATCCCATGTTAGCTGTTCACAGCAGCTGCATGCCCCAAATGGTAAGTACAACCAAGTTTATGCAATAACCTTTATCACACATTATTTAGTCAGTCAGATATCTCAGTCTCATTCTGGGATGATACAGAGTAATACAAATCACATTTCATTACAAACACTGCTAGAATATGGAAATTCAGTTACAGTTAAGTATAAATAAATATTGTGAATGGACAATTAGAAGAGCAACAATCCCTAAGCTTCTCCACATCAAAAATATAGAAGGTATCTGTTTGTATTGGAACACACTGAAAGCAGCTCCTTAAAGATCCACAGGTTTTGCAAGTATGTGCATTAGTAGCTCTATAAACTGTCAGACTGTGATGTTTGCTATGTTTAAACCTGGTTCTGATGCACCTAGAAACCACAATGAGAAAACT
This sequence comes from Poecile atricapillus, assembly GCF_030490865.1. Lineage (NCBI taxonomy): Eukaryota > Metazoa > Chordata > Aves > Passeriformes > Paridae > Poecile > Poecile atricapillus. The sequence continues at coordinate 3,302,617 of NC_081263.1, forward strand.
GAGTTGCATACTGACTGCTCACCTGCTTCTGACCTCAGGGGGAGCTCGGCTGGAGGAAAGTGAAGTATTTCAAGGTAAGAGCCAGTTTGAGTCTGAAGGTGCCTTCATGTCACACAGGCATTCAGATAAGGTTCTCAAAGATTGTTACAGAATTTTAAAAGGCTTTGTAGAGTGAATCCATTGCCTATCTGATAGATCTGACAGATGATTGCACACCATCTTAACATTTACTGCCTTTGAAGTGATGTGCAGAGCCTAAGATAATAAAGTGATCTCCAATAATGCTCCAGAATCAGAACACCAAAGAGTCTGTCAGAGGCTCAGTTCCCCTGCAATGCAGGGAGACACAGTCCAAGCAACATCAAACAGAACAAGTGAGAAACTATTCCTTTCTCCCTTTGGTTTCTTAACCACCAAATCAGCCTAAGCAGAAGTAAATGGTGTTTGCCTAAAAGTATCAGTACAAAACACATAGGGCTGATGAGAACTTAGTTAGATTTGTGCTGATTCTTCAATGAATATGTTAAAAGAATGATCATAATTTAATATACCTTTAAAAATTAAAAAAAAAAAAGAGTTTCAGCCAACCATTGCAGTTAGACAGCTCTTATAGCTGGAAAAACATTAAAACACAAAACATGTATTGATCAGTACCATTTTCATTTTCAGAAACATTAACAGTAGTTTCAGCTTTAGAAGAAAGGTCTATAGCCCACAGCAAATGTAAAATATTCTAGCATACATGAACTAGCAATGGCAAAGATGTGCCATGTTTACCATCAGATGAATTTTTGTTTTCATCCCTATGCCCCATTAACCTGATCTCCCATTCCCTGTGGAATGCTGTTGGCTTATACCACAAAGGATATCTTTGCCCACAAGGCCAATGCTGTGTTTGTTTCTCCAAACTGTCCCATGAAAACATGAAGTATCTCTTAGGCAAGAGCACAGACCCACCAGAATTTTATGTTCAGACAGTTGATAGTTCTTGTTTCAGACAGTTCTTGTTTCAGCATCTCACTGCTAGAATTCACATTTTGATTCCTGATAAAACCCTCCTGTGGTTACTTTGCCCCTTCCAGCACTGTTAGCCCTTTTCTTCTTTTGTTTTGTCTCTCAAATGTACTGCCCTTTGCCACAGTCATCATTGTTTTGTAATTTTAAGATTAATTCATGAAACTTAAAGTGATTCATAAGATCTCCTCGAGGTCAGAGCTAAAAGGAATCATGAACAGAGTATGATCCTTCAGGACTGACACAGCGGTGAGTGTCTCAGTACTGTCAGAGGCAGGAAGTAATGGGAATTTTTATACCTCACAACAATACTGAAGGGTACTTGACAAGTTCCTAATTCAGATTTTCCAGCAAAAAGACTGCCAAGCATAAAAAAAATACTTCTGCTTAGGCCTGGTTTCTGGTGTGGTAAGTCAGTGTGAATGGTTCATTAGCCCCTGAGAAGTCCAGTGGAATGTGGTGGAACAAAGCCCAAAGGCAGAGCACAGATGAGTAATGATGTTACACAGGATCAGTGTTACACCAGGAGAGGTGAACAATGGGAACTATATTTCCCAAGGCATGGAATTTCTCTCTATGATTTTCTCAGGTAATATTTTTTCTCTTCTAGCAACATGACATTCTCAATTTCCACTTCTCTTTGGAAAAAATACTGTATTTATTATGCCAGTGACCAGACTGATCACATCCCAGATAACCACATTAAATCAGTACAGATTTTACCATGACAGAGATGTATCCAAATTACCTTGTGCATGTTTATCTATTTCAAATAAAGCAGAAGCAAACTAGGTAGCTCAAAATTAGGCAAACATTATGATGAACTGATTTTCTGCATCACTTAGGTAATGAATAAGCAGTAAATATTATTCTCAGCTACTTTGAGAGGAAATTATAGTGGGAACTAGAGGAGAAAAAAGGAATTTAAGACTCAAAAATAAAAATAAATTTTAATCCAATGCACACCAGAGCTAAATCTGATCAACTGCTGAAGACTTTATAACAGAAGCAGCATCTTGATCCTGGAGATTATCCTCCTTTTCTTACACATAGTTCTCTTCAAGACACCTTTTTTTCCCCACAAAAATGCCTTGATTGATAATGAAATTCAGTGACAAACCTGTGGGTTCTCCAAAGACAGATTGCAACTTTTGGAGAATTATTGTGTCTCCTAAAATGTGAACACAGACTGTTTTGCTCAACAATTCAAAGAGATGTCAGGAACATGGTAGGTTATGCATACTGTTTTCTTTTGCATAACAGACTTCTGTAACATGCAGGAGATCTCTCATCTTAAAATTCATTTTTAATTAATTTTTCCACAATTCAGCACCATATTCCAAGTAATATAAAAGACACAAGGCACTGAAATCCCACAAGGAACTCCAATAACGTGCTATGATACCTTGTAATTTGTGAGATTCATATGACACTCTTTGCACCATGCAAACAATTTAACCAAGTTTGCATATGAAGTGTGATGCTTCGGTATGACAGTGTTCTAGTGTTCTCTGTCAGAAAGCAATATTTGTTTGGAGATTTTTCCTCAGCATTAAAATAAAATTGACAGAATACAGTGATGCAAAGAATCAAAAAATCATCATTTTACCTTCAAAGAATCTTCAATCCAACCCCTAAGTCTACACATCTGACAAGGGAAAAGGTAGAACATATCCTGGTGCTGACAATGGAAAGAAATGGATTGTTAATATGAAATAGGTCACCTTTATGACCAGGTATCAGCTCCTAGTGAGTGATGGATGCCTCAGAGAGATATTTCACCCTACAGATGTATGAGTGACACATTTCAAGCAGAAGCTGCTTGCATAAAAGACAGAGAACATAATGAAGAAGTGGTATCTGACCTTTAGAGGAGAGAAAAATGGAGAGGGATTGTGAAGCTAACTGACACTTCTGCAAAAACAAAAGTTAAAAGTTCAAGGTGTACTACAGTCATACTGGGGCTTGTTCTTTTTCTTGTACAAACTACTACTCTCCCAATGACCTGCAAGATTACATTACCTGAAGTGAGAGGTACAGAAAGGGTGGAAAGAGTTACAGTATTTTTCTAGGACTCTGCAAGCATAAACATTTATTATTCCTCCTTTTTTTAATGACTGGGTACATCATGTGCTGTTTGCAGAAGCAATTGACAAAGGTAATTCCAGTTCCTTCTTATACATTGCTTACCTTGACTAATTACATCCTGTGTTTTTTCTGACATGGATTTCACCCTAAATTTCCATCCACAGTGCATCCACACCAGTTTCCTCCCACGGGGTGTTGGAGAGTGGTGGATTGTGTCCCTGAGACTGGGAGCTGCTCAAGGAAGGAAAGGCAGGGAGCACATAAGGCAAGTTCCTCTCAACCAGGCTCTCTATTGCCCTCAGATTTAAGGATGGTCCCTTCTTCCCCAGAACTTAATTTATACAATTTGTCAAGAACAAAGAATGTACAGATTAGTAGCTCAGTATTTATCAGCTGCAATCAGCCCCTGTCATTCTACTCCCACAAAATTGAAAGCCCTTTCAAAGAATCAGTGCCTCGGAGCTCTGGGTAATCATCATTTAATATTTGAAACCACCACTCAGGAGGTACCTATCTATCAACATGTCACTTCACATACTAACAAAATAATTCTTCTTCCATTGTACCTGAGCTTAAGTATCTCAAGGTGTTTTGGAAGCAGTAAGTGTGAAAATTTTTATGGGATGCTTGTGATTCTCAGTGAAAAGGTTGAGTTGGGACCTCAGTGGTTGCTTGATTTCTGGGAAGAACTCAGTTCAGGCCAATGAAAATTAAATCTCTTTAAAAGCATGTTTAGTTTAATGCTTAAAACTAGAAACACCAGAAGTGGCCATTCACCTTTAATTTGAGCCATAGTCTGTCAGTAGTTACTAATGCTGCTATTAGATCAGAGCCATCATAGAGCACAAAATCTGTCATATGCAATCAGAATTTGTAAAATGTTTTATGCCACTTGATCATAACCTCAGAAAAGTATTGATTAAATTTAAGATATAAAGAAAAATATGCTAATGACAGATAGCAAGGCTGCTGACACATCAACATTTAAAAGCACTTGGCTGAGTTATTTCTTTTTATCTATCAAGAATGACTTTTGAATATTTTTATATTCTAAAAATACAGGATTAACAGCATCTGTTAGATCAATAGCATAAAGTATCAATGCTATCATCCATAAACACCCAGTCAGTTTTATGAACCAGATTATTAGTAGTTAAATATTTAAAGCTGCTTGCCCTTTGGATCTCACTTTGATGCTTGTAGCCAGAACATACTATCTTCCAACACCACATCCAGGCTCCACAGTGTGGGAGGAAGATTTTGAACCAGACCAAGAGCAAAATTAATTTTCCATCCTTCCAGACATGAAAAGAAAACCAAGAATGGGATCAAAACAATACTGCACATTTTGGCTCATTAGAGATTGTCTTTAAGGAATGATACAGAATGAGCCATATGAGAAAAGGCACAAAAAAATTCAGGGGGCAGAGTTAGGAATAAAGGTTTGGTTATTGCTGTGAGTCCTGACACACACAAAGCAATAGCCCAGCAAAGAGTGAATCATCCAGCCACACTTGCTTTGTCTCCTTTTGTTTCGTGACTTTTTCTTTCCTCTGCAGAGTTTGTCACCCTCAGTCCTTCTCTGTCCAAGCCCATATCATTCCCCATGATTTCCTCCCTCATTCCGTGCCCTGTTTGGTTTGAAAGCTTAAGAAATAATATGTGCCAGAGACCATCTATTACAAGTAACTCCTTGAAATAATATTTCAATTAAATCAAAATGACTGGATGTCCAAAAACTGTGAGGGCACAGACAGCAGCCAAATTTGAGTTGTTTTTATCAAGAGTATTACAGGAGCTGATTCAACAATCCCTGGCATGTCTATGGGAGAGAGACAGTGAGGGGTGGACAGGGAAATGGTAATTCTGTGAGATGGTCCCTTCATCCAAAATACGGTCAAGGCAGCAGCAACCACAGAACAACACATTTAACCTGGAAACAGGATTGTCTCCCTGGAATTGTGCCCATTTCCCCAGGGTACTCGTCAGGCTGTGCACTGAAATATAACAGTTGGTTTCAAACAAACCCACAGTTATACGACACTGAAATTTTAAGACTGAAATCCTGCCTGGTTTCCTTTCATGGTAACCAAGGAACAAACTTAGAGCTACAGAGTAAAAATCAAAGGAATCCAACATAAAAATATCGTATTTTGCTAATTCTTGGTGTCCAGTTGTATCTAAAATGATTCCTGTTTTGTCTTTTTCAGTTCCTCCAACTGCTTATTCTATTTGTGGGCTGACCAAGGTGCTCTGAGCTGTGTGAGGCAGGGACAGGACTCACATTCTACAACACAAACAGGGTTAAATTTTAAAGGAGCACTTCAGCATTCAAGGCAAGGGGAGCAGGCACTGAAGTGTGGAAAGGATGCTCACAAAAATACATTTACAGTGAAATTTGGGACATCTCTTGCAGACAACATCTGTGTAAAAGCAACAAGAAAGTGTAATGTGTGATTAGCCCAGATGTGCTGAATGTCTCTTGACTCTGTAGGAGATGCTGGGACCTGACAGGAGATGGGACTGATGGAATTCAGAGAGTGAGAAAAGCACAAACACCAGTTACAACCAGACCAAGGCTGACTGCCAGTCACCAAGCACAGACCTGATTTCCAAAAATAAGGGATATATTTATCTAGCATGCTGTCCCCATGATTGCTACTTAGCTGCATCACACAGGAAGCAATCCAATGTGTTCGTCTATTTGTATGAACTGTATTGGCAAATGAAATAATAAATGTCTTCCCAATAGATTCCCATTCATTTAGAAAATGCACTGAATTACTTTAAATAAAAAACTGGATGTTTACAGATTTTGCAGTCAAAAAGGTAGTGTGGCACAACCATTTTACTGGCTACAGCTAATAAGCTTGTCATCATAACAAATTAGCATATCTGTGTAAAAATATACATGTATTTGCATATATTCATCTACAGACATCTCTGTTCCTGTTTTAAAGTACTTCATATAATGTCATCTCACACCTTGTAGACAGTATTAGTATTTATATGAAGTCAGTTAAAGTTAAGATGCCAAAATAGTGCTTTTGTTTCCCTGAGACCTCTGTCAATTTATTTCAATTTAAATGTAGCATATTAGTTTTCCCTAAAAAAGAGGAAAGAAACAGAACTGAGCTTTTTGTCACTTGGAATTACATTATCTCCTAAGTATAATTCACATAAAACAAATTATGAGGCTGATCAAATGCTCTGTTAACATAATTCTTTAATAATAATATCACTTAGATCTTAAACTGCTTAATTAGATTTCAGTCATTGCAATCAACAGCCTCATTGAAACTGTTCATCTATAATTTGTACTCTTTGCATTTTACTGCTCATTTTAGAAACAGCATTAACAATAAGAGCCAAAAATCCTTTAGGTTTTGGGGTGAACTTCATTCCTGGTTCACTGAATATCAGTGAAGATACTTCAATTGGTTTGAATGGATTCATGTTTTCCCTTTAGGAAAACACATTTGGACTTCAACCACACATCTAGATGCAGCTTTTGCATCTGACCACAAATCTGCACTGAATAAAATAAGCTGTGTTTTTACTGGAAAGTTGATAAATAGATCTTTCAGACACTTGAGGCCTAAACACATTCAATTTCATTCCCAGTCATTAATTAGATTTTTCTATATAATGAAGGTGTAAAAAAAAAACCCTAGACAATACAACATTTGCTAAAGTCGCAATTTTTTTAACTTTAAATAAGATGTGTTTACTGAGAACAACGCAGAAGTGTTCTGCAAGGAAGTATTTGTGCATTTTTGAACATTAGAAAGTAGCCATGTCCAAAATAACTTTTTTTCTTTTGACTGCAGATGGAAATAGGTCATCCAGGGGCAGACAACTTACTGTTTTGGAATAAATTACAATGATATCTCCAATGGTAAAGTACAACCTTTGGGTCTGGCCTGCAGGAGATAGAACTCCCCATCTGATACCAGCCCCCTACACAGCACAAGTGGGATATTACAGCTCCAGGACTTGAGATAAGATTTGAAGATTGTGGTTCCTCTTTGAACAGAGAAGATCCTCATGTTAACAAGTCAGGAGTTTTGCTTTTATTCCTATTATTTTAAGAGCCAGACGTTTATCTTCCTGTTGTTATTGCAAGATGGTATATTTACATACCTCCAAATTTATAAATATACTCCTTTTAAACACACAGTGATTGGTTAACACCTTGGTGTTTCTTCAATAACTATTTTAGCTGCTTAAACTGAACACATTTCAGTAGCTCTTTCCTAGCAGTGCCCACAACAGACCCCAGCAGGATTTTAACACCCATCCCTCTAGAGCATTCTGCTGATATGCTCAAAATATAAGTGTAAACTAGCAGGCATCTGCTAAGCTACTAGGGAAGTATCCAGTAAGTAAATAAATGCATCTGGGTTGCAGCCACTGAGATTTATAGCACTTTTCCCCGATTTCCTTTTTCACACTACAGTAAATACAGTAATGGTGCTGGCTAATAAACAGCCATAAATCTGCCTTCCTGTGTTTATGATGTTTGCTGATTGAAAAGTAATGCTGTGAAACTGATGAAGTCAGGGACTATGAATGCAGGAAGGCTTTGGGTGCTGGGGGGGATATGTTTTTAGTACATTTGAAACAGTCCATTTTGCAAGAGGTCTCCAGTCCCACATCAATAAGTTGGGGTTTTCTCATAACCTTCACCTCCCTCTATTTTCCACATGTTGTAAACTAGATTTTTATTCCTAATAAATTCAACAGATCCAGTGCAGATGTAGAATAGAAGAGGAGGTCTGGAGTTTTGTGAACATGGTTTCTCACCAACAATTTAATTCAGTTCCCATGAAGTTGGCGGAAAAATTCCTGTAGCCTTCCATGAGAGTTGAATTGGGCTTCTGTTACTTCCTTCCCTCCACACTGTTCCCTTTATCCCCCTCTTCCATCCTTCAGGCAGTTTGGGAGCAGTGGTATAGAACACACAGCTGCTCTTACAACTCAGTTAACAGAGCCCTGCACCAAACTTCCCAAAGTGCAGCAAATGTTGGCTACAGGATGTCTGCAGGCAGAGAACATCCTCCCAGGAATATCCATACTGATTCCATCAGCATCTCAACTTCTGCTGACCCTGATGGGGCTGTCCATGAAAGGCAGACATTTCTTTTCAAGTAATGACCCTGATGAGAAAAGTGATAGTGGGGGGTTTTTCTCAGACATCTGTAGGTGTTAGTTTGAGAACTTAATCAGAAGTAAACAGAAAAGGTGACTTAATTAGATGATTTTATCTTTAGAAATTCGGGAAGCAACTTATTTTATCAACTAAAGGCTTGGCACTTCTGTGTGTTGGAAGTGCTATACACTTGTGAAAGGTAGCCCAAATATTAATTAAATCAGTTTGCAGATGTCAAATCTGTGAGATGTCAAGTGATAGCTACAGGGAATTAGCTGTGTTTATATTTAAAAAGAGAGGAAATATTTTCCTTTCTACCAGGTAGACACTACTGGCATCGGGCAACAGAAGTGGCAAGTTCTTTGCAATTCATCTACTCTCTTTTCCACCCCCCTTCCCTCCTGGAAGATGTGCTAATTTCAGCAAAGTTTAAAGTGAATTCCTTCAAAGAAAACAGTTAAGACAGGCCTAGCTATGCTGACCTGTAAAAGGTCTCTCAAGAGGAAGCATAATTTCATTTTGACAACCTTTATCCCCTCCAGCAGTTACAGCTACCAACGTTGCAGACTGATATAAAATCCCCAGGGCTACAGGAACCTCAATACAGAGGAATAGATGAGACTTTATGTCTGACTGAACAAGAAATCCCATTATTTCCCTTCTACAAGAGTTCATGCAAGAGTCTTCCTCATCCCCTCACAGTGAAACATGCACTAAAGCTAAAGGGGGGAAAAATCTCAAATCCAGCACATTTCTACACAGGGAGAATTCCCTCAGGAATTGCAATGGACACTCTCCTTCACAGCTATTATTGACTCCTCAGAGCTGCACAAGCCAGGACAGGTAAGCTGTCAGGAAATCATCAAAATTCACAGAATAGGGGCAACATCCATTTTTATTCCTTTTTTTGATACACACACAACATGTGCAGAGCAAGTAGTTTTAGGACTGATGCAGGTAGGAAAACCCCTTTTTGAACAGGAGAACATTTTACTTTATGTAACCAAAATATATTTTGCTCAATAATATTTGAAATGGGAGCTAAATTGTACACCAGGACTAGCACCATTTTCATAGATATTTTGCAGTAGAAGCTAAAATTCTAAAATTTCAAGTGCAAAAGAAAAAGCATCCCTGTGCAGTTCTAACACTGAAAGGTCACTGCTTATCTTGCTTTATCCCTGCTATGCCCAGTTTATGATTTTTCTGCCATATATGAATCTCCAGACCCATTTTTATTAGTGCTAAAATAGACTGTTCTCCCACTGTCACACCATCTGTCTTTTCCTCCTGCCTGCCAGTATACAGAACATCTAGGAGTTGTTCTGAAAGGAGAAAAATGGGAAAGAAAGAAAACTGTATTGTTTTGGTCACACACTCTGCTGGTGACAGCCTGCTTCCAGCAGCAGCTGTCTCCACAGAGGGACACATTCAGCCTTCGCCAGCCCATGACACACACCGAGTTTAAAAAAAACCAACAGAAACGCAAAACAAAACCCTCACTGGTCTGAAATGAGGAGAAATGAGATTTGCTTTATGCTCTCCCACTGTGTGATTCCAGAGAAGGGCAACTCCTCCCAATATCAGCATTGCCTTGTTGACATTTCAGGTTCTGTCTTGGATATTTCTCCTGACAAATTTCTGATTCAGACTGAGCCTGAATCAGCAGCAACAAGACCTGTTCACAGCACACACCAGGAATGGGATTTTCAGAAAGTGACAGCAAACACAATATGGGCTGTTGCTGCCTTTTTAGAATTTACTTTGACTTCAAATGTAAAAACTTTTGGGGGGACTTTTTAATACAGGTATCAAATTCCCTTTTTCCCCACACAACAGCTCTCTGTGTGAATGGCGATCCAGGCCACTGCCAGCTCCACTTATATTCAAGACAAGCCAGAAATGAAAAAGTACTGAGTGGCACAAGTGGGGAAACAGGCTGTTATTACAAGGAGTGTCCTCATAGATAATTTTATACCTGCCTGACACAGCAGTCACATCTCATGAAATGAGCTGAATCAGTCACGTTGTGTTATGTGTTAGAAATAGCTGCAGATATTTTTCTAAGAGGAGCACACAGAATCAATGGTCTGTCAGGAGAAAAATAAAAAGGTAGAGTGAGAATGCATCACTCAGAACAGATCATCAGGCTGACCATCACCCAAGTCCTGTGAGGATGTACCAGGAGAGTGAGGAGGACTGAGCAGCACAAGATTCCTGCCAGTGTTCAGTATCTGTCTCCTTCATTTAATACATAAAACTTGGACCTCAAGAGAAGAGTCAGACTTGTTTAGTTCCTGGGTTGGGGAATAAACACTCACATCCCCTGTTTCGACCATAGGCTATTTCAAAAGCAATAAAAGAATGGGTCATGACAAAGAATAAGGGATAAAACAGATTCAGAAATACAAAAACACAGAAAGTTCTGGAAGCCATATTTTCCACTTGGTTGCATGCACATGAGCACTTAATAACAAAACTTAATTTCACAGAAATAAATCCCAGCACTGTATGAACCTATTCCAGTGTGTGACAGTACTTCAGAGCTTTGGTTAGACAAAATAAAGAGGGACAGCTTTGGAACTGGGGAGCTTCCATTTGCTTTCCATCTACTACCAGAGAAACATAGCTTCACAGCCTAACAGTCCTTGCAACATCCTGGCTTTTTCCTTTGGGCTAAAAATGAATTGGCATTGAAGCCATTTGATTTTTCAAACTTTTAAGATTTTTCATGGGAAAATAGCACCATCTGTAGGAAAAAAATGAACCAAATTTGATTAAAATGTGTGTCTATTTTCAAGCCATTAAGCAAAAGTTAGGACTTTCTAATAATAAATACATTCTTTTACAAAATGGGACCACATTTTATCTTCGGGAGACAAATGTACTTTTGCTGGTCTTATATCAGAAGGACAGTGTCATTCCCATCCCATTATAAGAAAAAAGGTGCTATGACAAAATTTTTCTGCTTTGATCCTCTCTAACACTGTTCAGAAGGACAGTCATTAATAGCCTACAAATCCCAAGTTCTTCCCCAAATACCATCACAACAGCAAAGTTATATCAGGCTATTGTTAGAACTGTTTTTTAGTTATTGATAGGGAAAAAGAATCAGCCTTTTCAGTAAAGTTCCCTGTCTGTTGGCCAAATCTCTTTCTAACATATGCATCTTTCATCCTAAAGCACACATATGTACTAGAGAATTTGGCTGCCTGGTGTGAATGAGTAAAACATTCAACTAGAGAAGGAGCTCCATAAAGATATAACAGAATTTTTCTTGCATGTTCTTATTTAATAAGAAGATGAACATTATCTCAATTGACAAGATACCAAGAGTGGTAGTAACTGTTCTGTGAGCCATTTGCTCTCTAAAGAGAACCAAAGAGCTCCCATTGCTAAATACTCCCTAGAGAAAAAAAAAATCATTTCTCTGGGACTGAGTCCTACTTCTACCCTCACCTTGCTGGGAAATACTGTAAAATAATTTAGAAATTCCATTTAAAATACAAGGAAAGTCTACTGGCTTTAGTTACATTTTAGTTGATCTCACAGCGCTTGAAATGTTTATATAGACTGTACCTTATTTCCTAGCATGAATGTAATTTGATTCTTTGAATGCCTTTAAGATGTATCATGACATTTGTTGCTTTTAAAGGTAGCATTTCAATTAGCCTAATGATGGTTTCCTAGGAGAACTGCAGAACCACTTAAAAGCACTGCACAGATCAGAAAAGCAAACGCGTGCACGTAGACATGCTTATGTCTGTCTTCATCAGATGGTCAGAACAGTATTGTTACTTGCCTGTGGATCTTTCTCTTCTTAATTTAGCTTTCACATTTCACTCCAGTTTCTATACTGACCTTTATTTCTCAGTGGCAGTTCAACTATGCCTGAATGAAAATTTAAGAGCCATCCTTGTCCACAGTGCCTACAGAAAATCCCTAGGGATCTTCCATAATAGTTACACCACAGCTGCACAAACTGATAATTCAAGAGATATTCCACTTGGCATGGAACTGTTAGTTGCATCAGATAACATTACTAATGCCATTTTATTTGTCCAGCCTTGAGGTGAGATGTGGAAGAGCACAGTGTTAACAAAACCCCAGCAGCAGCTTATTCCAGCAGCACAGCTGTTCCACAGGGTAACGGGGAAACGTGGCCCTGCTGAACCCACCTGCCCAGCCCAGCCAAGGAAGCAGCCACACGGGAAAAGGGCTCACAGGAACAAAGCACACTTCTTTCCAGAACTACATCAACTCCTCCCTGGGAAGTCTGAGGGGCATTTAAAATCAATCTTTCACCACTGCTGGTTTTGAAGCTATAGAACAAGGAGGAGCCTCTAAGTTCAGCTCCTTCCAAGAGCCAGCTGAGGGCTCATCACACATGAAATGCCATCCTATTCCTTCTGGAAGCATTGCTTTCTACAGTTCATAAGAAAAGTTTATACAATCAGTTGAGGAGGGGGCACTCAAAAAGCATCAGCAGCTGCAAAATCAAGTCTTAAATGAACTGAAGAAAAGCTTGAAGACAGCACTGATGCCAGGTGGCATTAGCTTGCAGTCAGATCTGGGCATAAAAATAAGATACACGCTGTTCTCATCAATGAAGCACACCGAGCTTGTATTTAGTAAAAATTGCAAATTTGTTTGAACAGCCCAGGAGAGATTAATCAAAGACTGATTTGTTGCAATCTGCCATTCCCTCACTTGTCTTACATATTTGGCTTTGAAGCTGGAGAGTGACTGTGAGTCTCTGAAGTTATTTTCCATTTTCTGACATAACACCACCAGCTGTTGCTGCCTTCTGGGATGAGACAGTCCAGGTAAAATTCACCCACGTGGAGAGAGCTGGCTAAAAAGGGAGCCTCCACTGCAGTTACATACTCATTCAAGTGCACACAGACACATTCTACAGGGTATTCTACTCCAGGCTAAATTTCATTGAAACTCTTTCTGAATCTGAAAATCTTAAATGAAACAGCAAGCTTTCCTTAAGGTCTTCCACATATGCAGAAGTCATGATGCTTAGGATGCTCAGGTTTTATTAAAATGTTTCAATAAAGCAATATTTGTTTATTTTACTCAATATGGTTTTAGGACCTGATTAAAATTTGCAAATTGAATTTGTTTCACTCCATCACCACAAAGCAGATTTCATAAAAGTGAGAAGTTTGTTCTTACTGTTTTCCATTCTTCTCATGCTTATTATTTGCAGCACCCCGAGATTTGAACAAACCGTGCTTCATCAGAAAACTTCCATTTTGCAGAGCAGCTTTTCTGCCCCCCCTCAGTGAAAACTAATGTAAAAATGTGTTTTCTGTGCAGAAAAGTTAGAAAAGTTAGATGTGAGCCTCCACACCAAAATGTGATGAGTAGGAATGGAATAAATGGGTCAGGTTTCAAGAGATGTCTAGCTTGCAGTGATATTTGAAGCTCAGGAATGTAACCTGGCAGACAAGCTGTCATGGGAAAAACATAGAAGATCTCAGCATATTAAGTAAAAAACTTACCACAACTCTTTCTGCAGACTTCCCTTGCCTCACCTGCAGCTAAGGAAACATAATGAATTATAATAACCTCAGCAGTTTCATGAGTGTAATTAAACCTCCAAATTACATGACAAACTCAGAGTAAAAAGACTTCACTAAATTCTGCAGAGCCCTGTGCAGGAATGTGACTTAAGCAAATTTCAAGGCCTTATGGTTTTGTGCTGAGTCTAAAATTCACGCACGCAAGCCTTTCGTGCAGGATCAGATGAAAACTTCACTTTGCCACTTGTACTTTACTCTGAGCCTGGGTCCACTAGAAGCTACAAATGATAGCAAAGTTTGGGGGTGGAAAAGTGATACAAAAGGAATGGATTTATGTAACACAGAAACTGAAGGCAACATTTGCAGGAGCCCCTGCAAAGCCCAAATGTCACAGAGCAACAGTCAGCATGTGCTGAGAAACACAAAATATTAATGACACCGTGACAAAGCTCATACTTTAAAGCTCAGGAACAGGACTCCTACTATTTATGTTTATATTTGATTTTTTAAAAGTAAGAGCATGCATCACAGATGTTGGGATTTCTGCAGCTCTGATTTGACTTTGAAAGCCATGATGCAAACTGATAAGTGAATTCCCCAAGAGTGACGGTCCTGCAGAGACTTTTTTATCTTTCAAGACCTATCACACTTCATTGGGATTACACTGTGTAATGTAACAACATGATGTGTCTGAAAACAAATCACTGTCTTCCTGCTGAACATGTAAAGAAATAAAAAGCAGACTTTGCCTTCCTTTCTTTGGTACATATTCTGAGAGAAGATTATAAGACAGTGCCTGAAGTCAAAGGACTGACAAACAAAACTTCTCTGCCAGCATCCAAATCACCAAGGATACAAATGCTTCATTTGTCTCTCTGTTCAAACAAGGTGGGCTGTTTTCATTTACTACTGCTAGCATAGACCTCTTTCCCTGCAACACTCTCACATGGCTCATCAGATGCATGCTCTACTTCAAAAACTCTCTTCTGATGTTTAATATTGATGTCTCTGCAGACAGCTCACATTGCACCAATTAGGAAAGGAACAACAAAGCATCTCTCAAATTACATCAACATATATTAAAGGTAGTTTTGTGTAAAGAGAGAGTGTAAATGTAAGCTGAGTCCCTGGAATAGCAGAAAACCAAAGGAGAGTGCATAGAACTGTAGACAATTAGAGGAATTACCAGCATGGTCCCATTCCAGTGTGCCCAGGGGAAGCAGAGTTGGAAGGCTGTGCAGTCAATGCGCTCTCAGCACTACAACCTCCAGTACTCCCAGTTGCACAGAAAAAGAGCTCAGCCATCTCTGAAAACTGAATGTCATCTTGCCTCAGATCTGTTACTCTTGAATACTTAACTTGTCATTTATATCTTGCTCTAGATAATCATCTTCTTGACAGCAGTGGACAACTCCCTGCTCTTATATAAAAAAAAACACCCAGAACTGAGAAACAACCATGTTTCAGCTGAATAATTTTTCTTCCATCTATAGTTACAGATGAGAGGACAAGCTTCTTTGAGTCCAGATAATCTTCCAAACTAAAAATATTAACAAAACTTCAATATATCATATTCTTCCTTCAGTCCACAATCCCCTTGCAAGTAATCACTTACTCCCTATAGGATTACACCAAGCAACTCCACATGGATATGAAGCCAAACCTCTAATCTCTGCTCTCCTTCCAAGCCTCTCTTTGAAAGGTCATCAGCCTAAAATTTATTATATGGCTTCATCCCAGCCTCTTATGAAAGCTTAATCTCTTAACTGAGCTGCTTGGCTTTTCCCCCCCCACTCACAGTTTTTCCTGTTTCAAACAAGGACAAGAAAATTACTTGATTCATGCCCACAAAAGCCACTCAAGAAGCTTCTTTACTGTCATTATAGGGATAAGCAACCAGTGTGTAGGGTCTAGATGTAACTGGACTGCAGTTCCTGACTACTTCACAAGAAAATACAACAAAGACTACATTTTCAAAAAGCAATGTACAGTCAAACTGACTTTATTTTCTCTGGCCCAGTTTCTAAAGGCCACAACCAGCCTTTAGGAACACCAGTAATTATGCCAGTGATTTATTTTACACAGTGGGAACAGGATTAAAGGCATTCAAACAAAATTACAAAAACAACTGACACAGAGAAAGTCTTTAAATTCTGATTTTTTACACCAACCACTGCTTTAAAAAACCACCACTCTTCACCATCTGATACCACATAGAACATTAAGATTCTGTTACTATTACTGTGCTGAAGTATTTTCTTCCAAGGAAAAAGACACTGGCTGCAGATACAATTTTTGGAAAAAACCCAAATCAAGAGGAGCAGAACATGCCACTTCCATGATCATCTATGATATTTTTCCAGTCCTATGACCTTCATTAAAAAATTTTGTACCCAGTCAAGTGATTAAAGCGATGAAAGGTCATTTAGCACTTTCTACTCCTTAAAGGCATTCAGTCACACTTTGTGCTGCAGAAAGTGTTTGTCTTCTCTCAGTGTTTACCAGCACAGAGCAGTGTCATGATGGAAGAGTTGTTCATTTCTCTTACATCAGTTACACTTTAGGACTAAAAGCTTCTATTGGCTGACTCTTTTCTTTTGCTACATGATCACAGCGAAAGACAAATCTTAATAAAACTATTCAGGAAAGACTTCATGGATTGCGTCAGTCTGACACTCTTATCTTCCACTTGGCACCTTGTCTGAGCTGCCTCAGGGCAATTCCAGTCACAGTACCTGTGTTTTTATATATTTTTTACAAATACCAATGCAAAACTAAGTTTATCTTGCACTGGTGTTAATTGTCAAAGATTTTCCCAACAATAGTTTTCTGCTATAACTACCATGCTATTTAAAAGAAAATCTCATTTCTTATCACAGAAAAATCACAATTGTTTTCCAAATCACTTGATTCACTTTGCCAAATCAGACAACAAAAGTAAAACTAATCTTTGAGCTAGAGTAAGCTGCTGAACTTACCTGGCTGCTGGAATAGTGAACTCCCAACATTATGAGGACTGGAAAATTGAATGTCTAGTTGATTTATTATTGATTATTACCATTATAAAGTAATACCCACATGTCCCCTCTGAAACCAGGTCCCTCATGTCTTAGATTTTATAAAACAGAGATCAACACAGAGTTCCTGTCCTGAATACCTAAGAAGGTATCAGGTAAATGACACAAGTAAGGAGATATTACTATACTCTCTCTCTCTAGAACAGAAATGAAACCTTAAGTAGTTTAACCAGAACAACAGAGAAATTATTCAAAGCTCCAAGGAGATCTCAGGTTCCCTGAGGTTGATCCATGGGATCCAGACCCATAATCTAGGTGCAAGACAACTCTTCCACTCAAAACACAAATTAATCATTATTTCCAGATAAACTTAGATGGCAAACAGAGCACCCTTCTCTCTGGACATGTCCTTCCCAGATTACAGAGAAGAACTGCAGTTTTAGACACAACATGAAGCCTAATTCTATCATGAATTTGAAATTGGGAACAGGAAGAAAATTAATCCAAAACACATTTTTTCTTTATCTTTCCTCTTTTAAAAATTTTGCTACTGTTTATATTTTAATTGTTGAAACACAGATTACTTTAAAGGTGATGTAAGTATTTTTTTTTTAAATCCTGTAACTGTAGATTATACGTGGGGCATAAACTTATTCACTTTAAACTTGCCTTGGCCAAGCCATCATTCTAATTGGTTTGTGAAAAAAATAATCAGGTTTATAAGATCATGGAAGCTGATAGTTACATTTGCATACTGACTAACCTTTTCTTTTTCCACACAAATTGTTCTATTCCTTGGAAAAAATTAATCAACAGATTACTGGGAAGAAAAAAAAAAATCTAAATCCATGCTTGAGTACAAACAGTTTCCTAACAACAACCGCCACCGACATATGTGCACATACACTGATACAAAATTGTGATCTCCCAAAAGTTTCTTAAAATTGGCAACACAGCCTCTCCTTATCCAGGACACACTTATAAATTCCAAACCAGACAACTTAGGGTTAGGAGGCAGCACCTGTGTTCTAAGCAGTTTTTAATTTCATCTTTCTTAGACCAGACACTAAATTTGTATGATCTATACTCAGCTTGCATGGTGCGCTTAATGCTTTTACATAAGAACATCCTTCAATAATGGAGAAATTATTTTCTCTAAAAGATGGAATTCATCTCAATTACACAGTAGAAAGCTACAGTTGAATGAATAAAGTACCCTGCTTATCAGTGTCCAAAATAATAAGGAATTAAAAGCTAATAAAAATTCCCAAACTGGCAAGAGTCTTGCAATTTGGAATTTGTTGGAGAGGCAAAATGCATATGACATTCCAAAGATTCCTAAAATAATAACCCATAACTAATAGTGCTGTGACAAGCACAGAAGGAAGAAACAGTCAGTAGGATACAAACAGCACCATGTTCACTCACAACAGGGTTTCAATGTCTTGAGAGGTTTGGGATTGAAATGAAGGCTCACAGTGGACGTATTCTCACATACAGCAAAGCATGTAGAAAAACTCCAGAATCATCCAGTTTCTTAACTGGCTTGAATCCTGGTGAATACAATTAATTTCCATTGCTATGTTTCAAGAAAACTTACACAGACTTTGCCTTATATTGTTTTATAAAATTATCTTAAAATAAAATGCAGAATTTTAAAAAGAAAAAATAGCTACCAGAAAATTTGAGAGGGAAGAAAGAACTCATACAGAGTAGGGCATTTTCATGTTTTCAGGTATTTCCATCCTTTTCTATTTGCTGGCTGATTTGAGCTGCAACATTAAGCACTTTGGCAGAAGAGAGTAGAGACTACACCACCTCTCTCATTATTGCTGCCATCCTATGGACCTCACCTCACAAGCATGAAGAATCTCACCCAGACAAAGTTCTGTCACCATAGTCAATGACAAAGAAGACACATCACTCTCACAAATTAAATTTGGCTGGAAGAGTAGCAAAGAAAAACAGAGTGCCAAGCATATTTTTGTTTAGCTAAATGAAAGGATGTTCTATCATTTCAGCTAGAACCCATATGTCACTCATACCAAGGGATATCAGTAACACATTTCCTTCTGAAGAAAGAACACAATGAACCAATTAATCAAACCTTAAAATGAGGATGAAAATTATTACAGCCATTTGTTAAAATACAAAAGGGCATTAAGAAAACAAACAGCAATATCTGCTATGGTTAACACAGTGATATTTTCAGTATCCCAGGCTTGAAGAAAATTGGCACCTCTCTGGGACTTGAGCACTTCTGAATGCAGGAGTTTCTTAGCACTCTTCTCTGATTCACTAAAAATGAAGAGATTTATTCTGTCTCTACCTAACATGAATCACGGATAAGACTATTGAAATAAATGTGTCTGATTCTGCACTGGCTCAAGTCTTTTTCTAGAACTTGGTGAGAGCATTTTGAAACCCTTCTATTTATATACTTAGATGACACACAGCAAAAGTAGTGTTGAGCCCATTTAACTGCAACCTAAAGTTATGAATGTGAAAGCACCTCCAAAGGGTTGTGAATCCTATGATGGTTGATAACCCATCACATAATACTAGACACACAAAAAAAGGCAATGTAAGCTATATACTAAATGCCAGGAAATGGAGAAGCAGCCTCAATTAATAGGCTTACCTAATGTGTTTGAATTATTTAAGAGTTTCAGAGAGGTCCATGACATCAAGACTGGAGTACTACAGAGATGGAAGGAGATGAAGGAAGACAACATAGCCATAGAACCACAAGCTCCACATCCTTCATTTTACCAGGAAGTGCAGGTGGGACAATCTGCATGGACTTTCAATAGATTTTTCTGAAAACTCAATCTGACAACATTGGCCAGGCAAATTTCATAGACAGAGGTACCATCCCTCCTTAGACCACTGAGTAAATCCTAGTGTGTTACGTGTGGAATCATAGACACAGAGATAAGCAAAGTTCATAACTGTAGTAATTTCTGATGTGCAGCTCTATCACTAAACCTTTTCCTTCAGCAAAAACAAAAACTCTGGAAATTTGGAGAATAATTTTTCTGCCTTTTTCAATATCATTTTATTTTTTTTCAATGCCAAACAGAAAAGCTGCGTTAATTTCATTAACAATGAAATATGTTCCTCTTGAAGTCTTTTTTTCTCAGCAGTAGTAAAGTAAAACAAGTGAACTACAAAGCATGGTGCTGTTCAAGCAAATCCTGGATAGTTGACAGCCCAGAGCAGATAATTTCATTTTATCACAATACTTTTGTTGACAAACCAAATGAGGGACCCTTCCACAAGCAAGAGCACTTATCCCTAGTGTTTTAGCAAGCAGCTGGGCAGCTCACATGAGCTTGGCCCTTGGACAATACTTTCCTCAGAAGTGGGACTTACTTACAGAGACACCTGCAGAAGTACAAAGAGCCTGGAATTTAGTCCACTCCTGTGAACTGCTGAGGCATTTCAGACTCACAGAACGGGTCAGGCTGGAAAGGACCATACTGGGTCATCTGGTCCTGCTTCCACAGTGTCATCCCAGAGCTCAGCACAAACACCCTAGAGACTTCAGGATTTAAGCACACAAAGGTATTCCATTGGTTTCAGGAGAAAATCCAGGTGAGTGCTAAGGATTCCAGTCCAAAAGAAATTCAAATTAAAGCCCTCATTCCAAGCAGTTAAGCATCTGCATTGCCTGCTTGAATGAACAGTATAAGTGACTAAATGAGATTGCTAAATCTAAAGTTATGCATGAACAGAACCTTTGCAAGAACTAACCCCCAAAAACCTAAAATTATCAAATTGGAAAAGCAGCACTAAATTTCATTTGCAAAGGACAATGCACTGGTGGCTATTGGTCTCCTAATTTAAATGGTGTTTATTTAAAACCATTAATTAACAGAACCCTAAGATCACACATAACATTGCCTGGGTAGAATTTCTATTTCCACACCATATACACAGGAAATTCAAAGTGAAAGGCTTAAAAGCTTAATGCTGTGAAGACAGAAAATATTAAACTTTTCAAATCCTCATTTCTCTGGCCTTTTGCTCACCCCACTCTCCTATCACTTTTTTTTCCTTAAAAGACATTATGTGTTAGGAGAGCAAAGCAGCCCCGGGAGGTGATATTTTACCATTGTCTGTGCCATTAATGCAGTTAAAAAATCCTCAGACTGGAAAAATCAGACAGATGCATCTTCCAGGTTCACATGTGCCAACTCCATCTGTTAAATCATTAAAACACAGGCTTGGCAGATTCTGGAGAAAAACACATTTGTTTTCACTATAAAGAGGAAGAGTAAACTTTCTTTCTGTACTTACAACTCCCCCCTCCCCCATAATTACTTTAATGAGAAAGTCTGCATGGGTACTATTTAAGATGCTACTGAAAGAGGTTTTGACTGAATTGGGATGTGTATGTGTCAAGTTATATGTCATAATCCAGGTTAGTCAGAGCACTATTAAACCAAGGTCTATAGATATATTAAGGTGCTTAATCATTTACATTTTTATTGCATATATCATATTACACCACCTACTTAAACACTGATTTTCCTTACAGTAATGAGCCTGTCCAGGTTAATTTTAAAGGCACAGCTTACATAAGGAGCAGCAAACCTAATCAAAGCCATCAAACCTTGAGTGAAGAAATTAAGGACAATAAACCTTTTTTCCAAACCTGTAATGAAAAAAAATTTTTTCTATCTTCAGGATAAAGAAAAGCAACAAGATCCTAACCTAAATTTAATACTAACATCCTATCTTTTCCCAATAGCATTATTACTGGTATTGCAAAAATAGATTTATGCTTTTTCCTACTACAGCACTGTACAACCATTTTTACTATGGCAACATTACCTATAGTGCATACATCTAAAAACTGAGCATTTTGAGTGCAACTAAGTATAAAATAGGATGAACCTAGACATGAGTATGACAGTGTGAATAATTTAAATCCCAAGACCTCCCATAGCTGTTATTAAAACAACAGATTGCTGCTGAATGCATTTCTTTCTTTCTGTATTCTACAACAAAATTGAATTTCATTCTCCAGGCTTGTTACTTCAAGTAAAATGTATCCTATTTAAAGCAAATGTTTGGAAATTTTGTCCTTTTTGTGTTTGCTTACAGTTTTGCAGCTATCTTCTATCATCATCTAAGCAGAGATTCTCTCTCTACAGTTCTTAATGGCAGAGTAGAGAAATTAAAAGCTATTGGAGATCAAGACATCTACCTTTGCAAAATAAATACATTTTCATGAAGAATATTCCATTGCAGTATCCTGAAGTTTCACCAAGTCATCATCCCTGCCATTCTGTGCATCAGGGCTCATAAAATAGACTTGAAACCGAGATCCCACTTTGTGTGTTATGTAACTACAGCCCTTCTTTCTGCCAAAGTACCCACTAAGTGGCTGTAGAAGCTGCTTCTTTCCCAAGAAGAGGTTGAAACATTTCTTTGACTGGAACTGGCAATTCTCCTTCTTTTGGTCATGGGTGAATTGCACCCTCATGTTTCACCCTCCTCCTCTTCCAAACAACTTCTGAAAAACCTGACGGCACATATTCCAATCAGCTCTCTCTGCACAAAGCTGATGGTGCACTCTGTACTCCACTCCCAACTACGATTCTTTTACTTATGCAGTCCTAGAAGTGTTCTTAGAACCTTGCAGAAAATTGCAGAACCATTGCTTTGAGTCATCCAACACTTTCCCAAATGTCCTCTTTCACATTACCTACGCACCACTCCCATATGGCTGGGGTCTATCCAGGGAACTGGATACAGCTTCGCCACTGGAGATCAACCTCAGTTAAGAATAAGTGGAACAGAAAACTTTTCATCCAATATTCAGCAACATAACATTTACAAACTTATCTTTTCTATAGTACCAGCAAAATCTGAGAGCTGTTCTCAGGCAAGACCAAGCAAGCAGAGTACAACATGAGTGCACCAAAGAGAAAAAATGGAAACACAGGCAATCAAAGAACACAAAATAGAAAGGGTACTTAAAGCATTTTCCAACAAAAACTGTTATTCTAAGTATGTACTTTCTTTCTAGCAAGTATTTTAATTTATATGCTCAGAGAATACAAAGGAAAATGCATCCAAAAGAGACAATAACTTCATCATGTGATGGCTACAAATAGAGAAATTTGAACTTATAACAAATACTCCCTTAAATTGTAATACAATTAGATGCTGATATCCCATCACTGCCTGCAATCACCCTCAAGGGAAGCAAAATTACATGAGACTAAGAGAACATTGACTTGTTTTAGAATTTACAGAGGCTCAAGAAAGTTTCACATGCATTTTACCTCAGAAACAATGTGCTACTTATTCTTCCCGGCAATGATTTTTCACATAGCATTCTGGGATCAAAATGTAATTTTCAACAATAACATATTTTCTGACATTCTCTAAGGAAAAATTACTGGTTTCTTCCCTCTAAAAGGATTTCGATGGAATAACATCTGTGTTGAGATTATTGTGAATATGTTAAACTGACAGCAAGTCTCTAAGGGGCACTGCTCATTAATGTTCTGTGCATAAAATTAAAACTTGAAATATATTTTTCAATCCTTTTTGAATCATTTAAGCAATTCTCATGCAAAGAAACTATTGTGCAGCAATAATATATTTTCAGAATAGGCTATGAAAGCTATTAAAATGTCCCAGACCCCCTGCCTTTCAGGCAAAAGGAAAAAAGGAGACGCTTTCTGATTTGAAACACGTGCTGTATTGAAACAAAAAATAGTTTCAAAGACCATGAAGAGTTTGATTTCCGTTTATACAATGCAACGAAATTTAAAATTGTGTCTTTCTCCTTCATCTTTAATTCATATGGTGCCTAGGTGGTTCTCATACCAGCAGGAGAGGTCTATTAAGTGTTGCACGTTGGCATTTACAAGAGATTTTTCCAGTGGCTACAAGTGGTGGCTGTATTCTTTGAAACTGCATCAGGGCAGCATTCTGCAAGCTCTCTGCAGCCAGAACTGGGGAGCCGTGCTCTGAGGCAAAGCCTGGGACTCGGGGATTTTAATGCAAACACCTTCTCCAGTTTGGAAGTGACAAACGTCTCCATGCCCATACAACAAATACTTTTGTTTGGAGGGCATGTATATTTCTTCCACTGAGTACAACAGAAATACAAGTGTATCCATTAGGTTTACTGTAAAGCAGTCTCTCGTGTAAATCTTTAGTTTGAATAAAAAGGAATGAATCTGCTCAAAACCAAATAAAATTCCAGGAATTATTGAATTTTTCAAGCACAGAAATCTGCATAAAGCTGTTGCTGTAAGTGCCATTTTATGGATAAAAAAGGAACATATTATCATTGGGAAAACAAACATGCCCTTACTTTCAAAAGCCACTGGATAATTACAGCCACAATAAGATGAGAGTTCTAAATTTTGAGACAACATATAATGATTCTAACCAGGCTGTTGGATTACATTCATAAATGGAAATTCAGGAACTCCAATTAACATGTTCTTGATGTGATAGACTATAACAGGGTTTTTTAAAATCAAACCAGCCTGTGTCAATGGGACTTCATTACTTAAATCACAGTAATCATAACAAGGCAGTCTCAGGCTGTCTACATCTGAAATTTTATGTAAAAACATCACAAAAAGACACTGAAGTTATGCTGAAATACTCCTCTTTTAGACTTCCACACCTCACATTGCAAACTGTGGAGCAGCAAACACAAAACTGCCAGTACTAATATTTTTTGGTAAACGTTTTCATTGCAGAAGCCTAAACACAGATACAGAAATGGATATATAAACACCTCAGCAGAGAGCTTCACTTTCAGAGGTTCTGACATTGCTGATGTGGAGGGGAAGACATAAGATTAGCGCAGCTGAAAGAAAATAACGAAGCTGCTCTTCAAAATTTTAGATGTGAAGGTGGCAGTTTTGGGTGTGAGGTGCAGGCCTTCAGAAACACAGAGAACACACACTGGTGCACCCCACTGCGAGTTTCCTTGGGCACATCTTCATTCCCCCTGCCTCACTGCTGTTATCTGCCATCAGTGGAGGGCATTTGTTCCACTTTTCCAGCTGAACAGTCCAGTCAAAGCTCTGCCTCTACAGGGCTGCCAGACATCCAGCAAAAGCCATAGCACCACAGGAACGTTTAGGACTTACTGGTCACATACTGGTTTAGCAACTGAGCTCGAGAGCAATTGCCCAAATTGAGAGTATGTGCTGCTCACAGCACACACATGACACTGCCCTGTATTTCCACTCAAAAAACAGCATTTACAAACATTTCTCCAGCAGGACCCTGCGCTAGAGAAACCGCACAGCCCTCTGTGCTGGAGTTACTCACATGAAGAAAGAATTCCTCTGTGTAACCATCATCTCCACAAGAAAACCAGTTTCTGTTATACCAGACCATTGCTAGTTTGCTTCACAAGTGTTCAGAAAACAGGTACAGAATACAAAGGTTGATTTAGCAACAATTCTTTAGCACTTAAATCTGAATATCGTGTGGTCTCAAATCTCAGCGCATTCCATGGGAGTGGAGATACTCGTAAACAACACCCACAAGTCCTTACATAGAACTCAAAAGAGAACAGGCCTGTTTCCTTCAAGCAATTTCAGACTGTGACACAGAAAGCTTTTGTGTACTCATCTGGATACTTTTCTCCATAAAAAAGCAATATATAAAGCTTTAATATTCTTGTATCACAGTAGACATGTAAGATTTCCAGAAAACCAAAACTTAATTCAGATTTTCAAGAATGCAAATGTTAACAAAGCCAAAATTGCATTATAGAGAGTCTTCTGCAACAGCAGAGGTTTAAGATATCCACCTACCCTGAGTTGCTCATTTCAGCTCACACCACCTTTTCCTGTCTCCATTCTGTCTGCTGCCTCCATGCAGAAATACAACTGCTAGTAGAGCTGTCCTGTGAAAGCAATTAAAACAGTGAACCGGCTTTCTGCAGAGCCTATTTAAGCCTATTTGATTCCCTGACTTATTTCACAGAGCAATACCACCTGTATCTGTGTCAACACAACATCCTAAAATATTGGAAAAACCTGGACCTAGCACCCAGCACTGCCCTCCTCCAAGCCCTTGTGCATTGCCCCATCATGTGCAGGTGGAAGCATTTGTACACCTACACAGAAAACTGTATTTGGGTTAAAGCATCTCATTTTCCCCTTGGTTAGTTTTAATCCCTGTCAGTCAGTACCCAGAAGGCAGCACCTCAAGCACTTCTTTTGACTGAGAAAAGGGAGAACAGGGGCTGTAAAAAACCCAGACTGCTTCCACAAGGGTGGAGCAACACCTGACACAGGTGAAAGGTTTCTCAAACTCCAGACATTAATTACAAATTATGGACAAATTATAAATTATTGAAGAACAGTTCTGAGCTCTTGTTCAACAGCAGCATTACTGAACAGCCTAAAAACTGGATAATTCCTAATCAGATGGCAGGAAGAACTGCAATTTCAGCATTTATGGCCACATCCAGAGACAATTCACCCATGTTAAAAGCACCAAGCATTGAGACTTGATTCTATTTAAAGGTGATACATTGAGCGATGTAGGACCTTCTTCAGCATTTACCACATGATAACAAATGCTATTGTATGCAGCTACAAGAGCCAGACTTCCTGCAGAAGACTCTGGAATCTCAGCAGACCTGTGTTCCTGTCATTCAGTATAATTATTAGCTCATTAAAATCCTATTTCATTTTTTTCTCATAGTGCAATTCTAATATTGTCCTATGCTCATAAGAACCTAATAAGACCTATGACTAACTACTCATTTACTACATTCCCTCATCTGAGAAATAAGTGCAAAAGACTTGAACATGATATATTTCCACAGTGTTAGTATAAGAAGTTCCATCTCTCTTGACAAATGCTTGTGCAGTTTAAGCCCTGACACAGTAAACTACGGATTTGATTGTTTCATTAACAAATTATCTTTTTCACAGAAAGCATCAAAGCAATAAGAAGACTCCTGAGATAAATGTGACAAAGCAGCAGGAGTTAATTAAGTAGGACAATGAGTAAGCATTTATGGGTGTGATAGGAGACCCAGCTGACTTAATTGTGGGCCTAATTATCAATTAGAGAATCAAGAAATGGCATGTAAGTGAAATATTCCATTTGTTGATACTTTAATGATTTTCAGAGACCCAGAAGAGCAGTATTAATTGCTATTTTAGAACTACAGAAGGCGTTTTTATTCTCATCTTACTCAAACAGAGGTTCTTAGTACTTCTAAAATGACTAATAAATGTATATAGTCTTCTCATACTCCAATATTTAAGAGCTTCAGGTCCTTCGGACTTTTTTTTAAAAAAAGTCTAATAATTAAACATTCAAACACACTGCCTATAAACCACTCGGATGAAGTCAAAACCTTTCTGCATTTATTTTCTAATAAGGATAATAAGTGCCCAGTGGTGTGAGAGTCCCATTAACTATTTCCAGGGTGTTTACATAAGTCAATTTCCAGACAACAAGAAAGAGGTCGGGGAACCATTTAAACCCACGAGGGCAAAGAGCCAGCTGGCTTCACTCATTGTTGAAATATTTTATCCAGCAACTGCAAGAAAATAAAATTACCAAAAAATTCATGTAGAGCCAAAACTATTAATATATTGGAACACAATGAACCCTTTGCAAGCTGTAAATATATTCGTGGTTCTCATATAGAAGCCATAAAGTATGCTGAGGTCTTTCTCAGCACTTCTGTCATAGACATGTAGCTTGTAAAGAACATTTATCAGAAATAGATCAGACAGACACTGTATCACAGGACTGGTGTTGTTTCCCAATGAAATCATCAAAACCAATTTTGGTGTGTAGCAAGAAGAACCAGGAACAGGATAGCAGGTTAAAAAGAAGCCTTAACCTAAACGTGTTTTCCTTCACTTAAAGGCAGACACAAAAAAAAACTACGGAGCACTTCCCCTGGCCTCCTGAGGGGCCTCAGGGAATGGGAATTTTTTGCTTTCTTTCCCCCGAGACATTGCTGGGGTACCACTGGAGAGTTCCCAGAGGAAAAGAGAAGGAAACCTTTTCCTTCACAGGGTTTTGGGCCACTTGCCAACATTTTATTACATGAGTTATTACAGGCCCCTCCCATTACTTTGGGCCCGCCCCCCCGCCATCTTGTGCCCGCCTGAGTGGCCTCAAGAAAGCAGGGAATGGGAGTTTATTTTCTTCCTTTTCTCCCTGAGACACGGCTGTGGTGCCTCCGGAGAGCTCCCAAAGCACGGGAGAAGGGGATCCGAGAGTGCCTGAGCACTTCCCAACATTTTATTAAACACCTCGACGCCCTTCCCGCCATCTTGTGCCCGCCCACACGAGTTCCCGCCCCTCCCGCCGCCGTTGCCCCGCAACGCCCGAGCGGCCGCGGCGCGTCCCCGGGGCCGGCCCGGCTGAGGCGGCCCCGGCTCGATGGAGCCCGGCAACTTCGTAGCGCAGGACAACAACTGGTAACAGCCCCGCCGGCCCGGCAAACACCGCTGCTCTGCCCCTGCTCCCGGCCACATTCCCCTCCCGCCCCGCGGCTCCGCGCTGACAGCTCTCGTGTGGCTCTAAAGAGCGTGTGCGCTGGGTAATGCTTGGTTAAAAAGGGCTTTTAGAGCTGGCTCCAGTGCACCTCTCCTTCCCCCGGCTGAGGGGTCGGGGCAACTCGTCAGCCAACGCAGTAATGAAATGTATATGAAATGTAATAAGTAATGTAATGTAAATGAAAGTATATTTAAAAGGACATTGGTGCTTACTTTTTGACCTCCTCCGCTTGTTAACAAAACATAGTTTAAAAGCAGCTCGTTCACATGCAGTGTTTGAAACCTCTGCAAAGTATTTTCCCATTAGCTCTGAGTCAGACAATGATAATTCGTATAGAAACTTGCTGTTTGGAGATGGAAGTTTAAAGATTCCTGCTAAAGTGCTGTGCTTTGTGACATCAATAGTTGGGTTGGAGTGTTGGGTTTTGTTTTTCTTTTTAATGAAAGTTTTCTAAGTAATCTTAAATATTTGTTGGTTTCAGGAAAAATCGTGTTGAAAGTGAACGAGATTCTGCAAAAAGATGGGCTGAAAAATGGGGATTTTTGAAAACACCTCTAGAGGAGGTAAAATTGAATGGCATATGATACGGACTTGTGCACAAATTTATCTGGAAACAAAGTTATGAGAGCATAGAAGACTGGAAATTTACTGAGGATGCTTTACTACACTGGCATCCAAGGTAGCAATTGTACTGCTTTATAAATTGTTCAAATATTCAGTTTTCTTCTGAATAAAATACATCTAGTGGTAATTTATATGCTGTGCATATTCTGATGTATTTCTCTTGAGAAGCATGACTCCTAATAGTGCTAACAAGTACTAGATGCACACTGACAGGAAAATATTTCCCCTTTGTCTCTCCATATGGTATTTTAAAAATCTAGGGGAAAAGGTTCCAGCTAATTAAATTGTCAGTGGGGGAATCTACAACAAATGAAAATATTTGGAGTGATGTCTCTTCTCAGTGATGTTTAGATATTAGAGTACAGTAGCACATGATGTTACATTTGGAATCACAGTATTTCATTGCTAAAGAACAGGATTGATGCAGTCTCTGCATTGTTATAAATGTAGTTTGCATGTCTTCTGAAACAAAAAAAATCCAGTAATTTCCAGAGCACTGAAATAAGTAATCCTGCTTGAGATGGAAAGAACAGGAAGTTCACATACAACAATGAGGAGAATGGTGTGGATATCACATATTATTAAGTATTTTAAAAGATAAAGGTTTTAAATATTTTAATGTTTTTTAAATATTTAATTTAAATATTTTTAAAAGTTTTTAAATATGTTTTGGTTTTAGTTGATTGGAGATGAAAAGAAAAGAGATGCAAAGCCCAAGCTACAGCTTCCAGATCACCTGCGGGTTCGACCTGTGACACCTGTGGAAAAATACATTAAGGTTCAAAAATTAGATTTTAAAATTGCAATACAGCAACATCTGTCTTAGGAAACCACACAAGCTCTGAAAACCAGTTGTCTTATAGAGGGGGGTCTTTAACCAAAGGTCAAAGTAAACTGTATTTGCAAGCCAAACTATGCTTTAAAAGCATTTGTTTAAGACAAGGAATTGCCCTTTGGATATGGTTGTAATTTTTCTAACTTTTTTTAAGAGTCTGCTTTTTGGCAGAGACAATACCACTGTCCTCTTCAGTACCACAAATTAATAAGAAGCCAGTTCTAATCAGCCAAGTCATAATTATTTTGTTTTATATGATTTATATGTACATTCAGAGTCTTAAAGCTGTCAAACAGCTGGAGAGTAGAATATGACTGATGGTTTAATTTATAAATACAGTGTGTCAGGGTCACCAATGAAAAGGGTGACTCTACAGGCAACTAAAGCAGTGACATTGGGAGAGGAATGTACTCACAAAAGGGGAAGCAGAGGACAGTTAGTCCACTTAGAGAAGATTAGGGAAATAAAGGAGATTGGAAATTCTTACTTGCTGAACTAGCTTTCTTTCAAAGGATTCCAAGGGTGGGAAGATAAGGTAAGGAAGTAGTAAAAGCTTTTACTGAGATTACATTAAAATAAAAATTAAGAGCTAGTGCTGAGTGTGGTAAAGAAATGAAATGGCATAATTTCTGCCATTACTGCTACTTGGTCTTCAGTTTTGTCCCAAACCTCCAATCTCAGTCCAGTTGCAGTTTCTGTGGAGTCTCAGCCCCATGAGGGTGTTGGTGCATTAACAAATCCTGCAGTCACCAGCTGCTCCACAAGCGTGCAGAGAGTGGTGCACATTGGAACAGAGTTTCCATTTCACCTCAGAACTGGGAGGAAGAGAAGGGTTGGCTGTGATTTAGGTCACCCGTTACATATTCAGAGTGAAGTTTCATACATCCTTTTCAGAAGTGTCTTTCTGCACATTTACCTTGTGGTAACAGTCAAATCTGTTCTCTCTAGGTTAGACTAATAAAAGCTCCTGCATAGTCCCCTCCCCCAGACCGAAAGTGGGACATGATTTCCTTCATTATCCTGCTCAGTGGGTGGCACTTTTGGCCATAAAAATTATCTTTTCTGAGGAACTGCTCCACCTAAATATCATAAACATTTTCTAATCTTGGCCAAAGAACAAAGTGAAGCAACTCTGGCAAGAGAACTGAAACATTGTTCTCTTGCTGTGTATTTCTCTGCTAAGTCCCCAGATGCTGAAATGATAGAACGTGCCCAATTGAGATGATTCAGCCAAAGTAAGCACAGCAGTCACTGAACAGAGTCTGTTGGCTTTTGTTTTGTTTCCTTTTTAGCTAGATTAGTTGCAGATTAACTTGCTGCTCACCCATCTTTTAGAGTAGAAGGAAGGTAGAATGAATAAGTAGTTCTTGATGTAAAAGCCAGCTTGGTCGGTAATATCTCTGGCATTTGGATTTAAAATTATTATTCCATAGCTGCATTGCTATCAAGTATATTACAGCAAGGAGAAAACACTATTTCTCTCATTTACAGAAGTTAATTAGTTTTAAAGATGATTATCTTTGCCTTGAGCCTTTTCCATACATTATAATTGTATAAAAAATTCTAATAATGTTAAGCAATTAAAGACCTTAGTATTGAACCAAACTTGGGAAAAATAAATTCCAACATACTCTACTAGACAATGACTTGATTGTTGGTTTTAGAACACTACAGCACAAAAGACAATGTTGCATGACAGAAACTTCAACCAAAAACCTTTTCATCATTCAGTTTTACATGTTACTTTGATTTTAGGTGCTTCCATCTCCTCCAGTACCTAAAACTACCCAGGGATTTATTGGCTGGAGATCAGGTGTTCCAGAACTGGCACTTGAACATGATTATCAAATTCAAAGCTGCAAAGGAACCGTCCGTAGTATGAAGTGACCATGTGAGCCCTCTGAGTGACATTATGAAATAAAGAGGCACAAAGTATTCCTAAGGAAATATCCTGTGGTGGACTGCTGGACTGTTGATCATTTCTGCTATTTATGTAAAAATCCACAATAATTTTGGTGAAGTGTGAACATTTTCATTTTACTTAATTGAATCAATGGCATCCAAGCTGTTAACTCTGCTTCAGAGCTTCTGCTTGTAACTTAGAAATAACAATTAATAAACTCAGATGAAGATCACAGAGCATGTACTATTTTTTTAGCACTAATACAACTATAATTTAAACATTCATTGGAAGTTGGAATTACAGTGCAAATTTCTTATAATTGTTTCTCCATGAGAATCTCTACTCATAAAATACACTGGGTTCTGTGTTGGGTACACTTTGCAAGTATTTTCTGTAGTTAATATATATATAGTTATAAGTTAATAGTTCCCAGTAAAGAAAGTACACAAAGGCCACAGTGACACAAAGTTACTTTGAAAAATCAGTTTTAGTATCAAAACAGGGTTTTCCATTAGTTGATCAGCATGCAAATGGATTACAAAGGATTTCTATCACCTCAGTTTTGTGTGTACCAATATTTGCACCAACCAGGGAGAGATGCTGAGAGCCAGCAGGTGGTTACACTGGGAGTTGCTGGGGTAGCTCCCTCAGTGCCTTGGAGTTCAGTCTTGTACTTCACTATGCACCTGAAGATTTGCCAGGATTTCTGGAAACTCAGAAGGAGACTCATTGAGCTGCAGCAACTGTTTGCACAATAGAACTCTAACTGGCCACAGTGTTCACACCAGAAGGTTTAAACAAAAAAGACCCTCCAAGAAATCAACACAGGCAGCTCCCTCTAATTCCTTATCACTTAAAGGGGAAAGGTTTTCCTCTTTAACCCTGCTGCAAGACCTCCTTTGTGTTCTGCAGCCATCAATATCTACTGCCTGAGTCAGCACTAGGTCCTTGGCTTCCACAGCTGTAAGGCAGCAGCCAGTGTTTGTTCTTCCCTTCTTCCCAAGAAATGACTCACAATGGTCAACATCCCACCTTTTTTTTTTTTACATCAATTTCCAAATGCCCACAAAATAATAATATTTTACTTTTTTCCATATTCTTTACGAATAATGGAGAAGTGAGTCATATCCTTTGGAAAGATTATCCAAAAGGAGAACACATAGCAGAAGTAACTTCAGACACTTTACTTAAAAACCAGTATAAGGAATAACTTGGAATCAGATTCTGGAAATTGAAGTTAAATTGTAGTTTAGCTACTAATCATAACCTGTGTACACTGTTCTTTGGACAACCAAGATAATAGTAAGAGCAATATTTAAATTCAGTGTGCTTTCTCATCATGCCAGATTTGTATTTCTTGCTTATTTTAATCATATGATATATGGTTCTTCAGTTTATTTTAAGGTCATAAGATCTGATTCTTGTCTGATTTATATAAACAGGTATAATAATGATTAATATGAGCAATTAAATTACATTAATTCAGGCCAAGTAAAAGGGGAACTTCAGTAGCTTTTGAAGAGTTATATTAAAGAGTCAAAGCTGGCACCAAATACCCAGTAAATGTTTGTATGGAGTAAAATCCAAATCCAGATGAGCCATGGTTTGATTTTGAAAACCAAAATAACTTCTTTGTCCAGTATCTACAGTTGGACATTCCTGACTCTTATTCCAATGTCTGAAGATTAATTCAGACCTTACAGTAAGAGTTTTGTGTTATACATTCTGTCATTTAAGGTACCTTTTCTTCAGGAGATAATTTGATAGAGATGTGTGATAGAGATAATTTGGGATGTGCAAAGAATATAAGCTAAAATTTTCAGTCATTTCTGTATCATAAATGTCAGTTGTTATTTGTCCCGTGTGTTCAGGATTTTGGTGTTATATTAAACTATAAACATGACTATTTTTTTCCCAACACTTCTACTATTTTACATGAAAAAAAATGTGTAGAAGTTGTGGATTTGCAGCTGGCAAAGGACTGCCCAGTCATCTGCCCCAGTTGTGAATCCTAAAGGTCATTACAGAATTATTGTATCATCCTGTTGTGTTTGAAACCTGGCCTTTAATTTGGGGAAATTAACCTATTTATTGGAGCCAGGTTGGGTACATAAATGCCACTGCACACTGTAAAATATCACACATCTCCAAGGTCAGGACAGTGTTAGTAAACTCTGCACACACCAGAAAATGCTTCAAAACAAAATTAAAGCACTTCAAAAGTTTAACAAAAGTCTAAACAATTTTATAATTATTATATTTTATAAATTATTATAATTTTCAGAGACATAAGGCTCCCCATTCACACACATCATTTCCTCCTTTAATGAAGGATTCTTTTTGGTTCCTTCCACACTGTACAAAGTGGCAAAGTGACAAACATTGATATAACAGGGTCACTGGCAACCAGACCAGAAACCTCTGCTCCCCTGTGAAGCCCAGCCCAGGCCCTCCTTGTTTTAGGTTCCTCGATGTGTTGTGTTTTTTTCCTCTTGAAGCCGTGCCCCTGTAGCAGGACAGATAAGGCCTGCTCACAGACTATTACCTTCTCCCTGACTCCTGTGGTTTTCACATCCCATCAAATTGTCATTTAGCTGAAAGCATGTCAGACCATTTCACAGGACCATACTGGAATAAATTGAACTATACTGAAAATTGATACTGTTGTGCTGTGAAACTGATTGGGTTGGAAGTGAACAAAACATCGTTCCTTATTCCTCAGTCATGCACAGAAAACACTAATGGTATTGAGAAATAATTTTAAAACATAAAAATTTTGTTAATCTCATGCATCCTGTTTTAGGTGAGCCACACTCTGCAGTTACATATGAGATCTGGCTGAAATTTGGAAGTGATGAGTCAATACAATGTGCTTTTATTAATGGAAATTACACTTTTACACCTTGTGGTCACAGGTTGTGTATATGGCCCAAGTAACTCTGAATTTAGCCCCTTCCCTCATATTTTCTCCCTCACTGCTTTATCTGCTTCACTGAAGAAGTGAAATAAACTAAAAATTCACTAAATATTGAAATAAACCTGCAGATTTCAAAGCACAAAACCAGATGCAACCACGAAGAAATAAACAAAACAAAGAATCTTCACTCCCCACCAGCAGCACCCTTTCAGTTTGGTGGCTCCACTGACAGAAGCTTCCCTGGGTGCAAAATCAGATTTGCAGGTACCAGACTGGGATTAAATGTGGACACAGCTCTTGTTAATCAAAGTTCTTAACAGTTCTAATAACAGCATCATTTACGGTTCCAATACAGGGCTGTAGAAGTGGCCATTTCTCTGCTTCCTTGATATAGGGCTCTTTATTCAGTCCATTTTCCTGCCTGCTTTCCCAAATGATCACAAATGTGGAGAACAGCCCTGCACCCAAACAAGCCATGGCAGCCCTCTCCCCCCATCTCCTGCACGCACATTTCTGTCTCCGGCTTTCCCAGCGCTGCCTCCAGGCTGCCGAGTGACACCCGGCTAATCCGTGATGCTCCAGCCTGACCCGAACCTGACAATGCCTTCTCACTTCCCGCAGCCCCCCCTTCTCCTCCCGAAGTGAGAGACGGGCAATGCTTTTATTCCTCACCGGGGAGCAAGACGAGCCCAGCTCTGCTCGTGAATCTCCTCTGCTCGCTGACACGCGTCAGACACAACATTCTCATCCTTAAATGCTGGAGCAAAACAAAAACAAAGCAAGAGCCCAAAAAACCCCAGTGAGCTCCAGTCCCTGTCTGGAAAAAATAAAACAGCCATTATGCTCCTATCGCCAGAGCCCAGTGATGTCCTTTGTTTCAGTGAAAGCTGTGTGATTTCTCTGCTCCCATCATGTGCATTACAGCTTCCATCTTGGCACTACACCACTTAATGAGCAAACCCCACATATTTACAGTCTCTCAGGAGAAGCCGAGATCCAACTGACTGGCACGGGAGGAAGCGTGGAGGGACAAGGTTTATGAGTTCACTTGGACACGGAGATCTTCTCCCCCACCTCATTTTCTCCATGGCTGGAGTCACAGGCAAAGTTGGGAGTTCTCTGTGGCAACAGAACAGCCCTTGCTGCTTAAGCCCAAGGCCTGAGAAGTCTGTCTGTGCTGCTTCTGCCCAGGACAGCAGGATGCAGGGGCAGTGATGCTGGGTCAGAGAACTCTGCTCCAAGAGATGGGCCCTAAATATTGAAAGTAGGAAATTTTAATTTAATTTTGGGAGTCTTGAGCCAGGCGCCAGGTAAAGGGAACACACTGCAGTGCAAACTGGACAATAACCTGGTTCCTAAAGAGCATTACTGATGTGTTTTTTCTCCCAGAAATTGTGTCCACAATGATTCCAGTTATTTATGTACAACTGAGAAAAGCTCTTGCCATAGATCTGACCAAACCAGGAGTTTCATTATGTTTGTTTGCCCTTCTGTTTGTTTAAAGTAGGAGTGCTGAGGAAATCAGTATTTTACTGGATAGCCAACAGCAATGGACAGCTCGAGCCTTACTCCTTCACCTTGGGCCAGAGCTGTTTAACTTGAGAGGGAACCACCTTCTTCATATTCAACAAATAGCAATTAAAATGTCCTGCATGCATGGATGCAAAATTCTACACGTAAAGGACTCATGATGGAGAAAGAATTGCCTAAATTTGCTTTCCATTTTCCTTTCCTTTGCATTATTGGAGTCATTGCTAATCCATCCTTACCTGTCAGCAGTTACAGGCAGGACCCAGCTGGTTCTGTTGGGCAGCCAGACCCTGGTACTCCCTGTGCCCACCTCAGCTCACCAGTCCTGCTGGGGTTAACCAGCTGTTGAGGGTTTCTGGAACACAGAAGACACCAAGTTACATAAATACTGCAATTATTTGGAATGTATTTTGCATTCATTTCACATGTGTGTTTGGCAGTGTTGCTGGACTTGATTTGAAGCTGAATAAAGCACATGCAAGAGTGGTCATGGATGTGTAAAAGTATCCAAATATGAGAATAGCTCTTCAAACCTAGTAAGCCAAATCTTTCTCTTTTGAAGGGCTCTATAATGATGATTTGTATATTTTTAGTGTGGAAAAGTAGATAAACACACAGCATTGTCTTGTAAGCCTCCTGAACAGTCTCATAAGGGCAGATTGCAGAGTTTATCCCATACTTCAGGTTCCAAAGTGTTGGTTTGTTCACCTGGTCTTGCCCAAACCCCCTGGGGTAATACCATGAGACATAAAAGTACAAAGTCTTGTAAGACTGCAGTCCCAACTCAGGTCTCTCACAACACTATCAAAACAAACAAGCTCACTTTCTCTCCTGATGACTACTGCCTTCCCTGAAAAATTACAGCTTTAGTATGCATAATTCAATTTCACATCTGCTTTTCTTTATTGTCCCTTCTAATTACGTACACATATACCTGTAATTTACCACAATATGTAAATTATGCCCCAAGCACAGCACAGAAGTACACACACACTTCTTATGTAGAAAGAATAGAAAAATCAGTCAGGCTAATCAGGAATTTAGTTACTTCCCTATCCCATTCTGAATTTGTAGGTGTTTGTACAGATTCAGAAACCACATCTGAATTCTGTCTGAATTCTCCCTTTGGTCATTGCAAGGGCATTAATTACCTGCATTCCATAATGTATCACACCAAGTTTAAATTGCTTTTTATTTCTGAAAAACAAGGCCAGATGCACAGAAGTTCTTATGCTTCTGACAGCCTAATGATGACAACGCAGTAACTCAATTTGTTGCCTGATTTTGGCTGAGAGAGGCTTGGGTCAGCGGTGTTTGATGTGCTGCATGCATCACTTTTAAGCTCTGGTCATAATTCAGGACTGCAGTCCAAATTCAGACTTTAAATGATACACCACAGGATCCTTGTTCTCCACAAAGCTACAGAGGGAGCTTGGGCAATGAGATCTTATCTTCAGACTTCAAAGGTACTGTCTGAAATGAGTCCCTGTGGATAAACCCCTTCAGGGCAGTATGCCAGGGTCTTACAGGAAGGCAGCACCTGGGACTTGTTCCTCCTGAGCCCACTTTGTGCTGCCCACTCACCCTTCCCTGCAAGAATATCTGCATACAACAAAACTAAGCCAAAAATGACAGTTTTTTCCCAGCACATCTTGAATCACCTATGGAATATAATTAATCTCAAGTGTACATTCCCTCTGCAAGGTGTCAGGATATCACAGAGCCCAGAGGCATTTGTGTCCAGTGAAGAATGTAATGCCTGCAGGTCTCCCTTCTCCCCCAGAGGAGACAGATTTCAGAGGCCCCTGTAATGGATGTTTATTTGTCTGTGGTATGGATTTATTAATTTGTTGCACACTAATCATTAATCAGCATCTGGTGCTCAGACAGTACAAGAAGCCACACAATCAGCCATGCAGCTTCACCCAGTGCCCTGCCAGGCCTCTCCAGAACCCAACAGATGCTAAAACACCAGACAGGCAGCAGAAGGACTTTAATTTCATAAAGTAAATGCCAACACTGCTTTGCAGTCCTTGGATGAGCCCAGCCATGGAAGCTCTCCTAACCAGACCAGAGAGCACTCCCCTCATGTCCCTGAGGTCACAATTTGGCTAAACATATGCAGAACATGCTTGGCTCATTACACATGTGCATATCAAATCCACATTCAGCAGCAAGGGAACAGAAGACAATATATGGTAAAATACTGGAACTGCACTTCAAAGATCAGGATGCAATTCCACGGACTCCCAGGGTGACTTTGGCCACAACAGTCACCTCCCCTGCTTCAGCTCCCATCTGTAAAAAGCAAAATAACCATCCCTCATTTTTACTTCATCCATCTTTGCAATTTAAACTCTGAGTTCTTTGTAGTGGTGTCTCTCAAAATACATCCAGCTCCCAGTACGCAATGTCCTCCTCAGAACAGCCTTATGGAAATGCATCCAAAAAATAAAATAAAAAGAACCATATAAAACATCCACTGATGAGATAAGACCACCAGCACAACAATGCAGTGAACAGCTGTAATCTGTGGGAGGATTACTTCTCTTCACCATAAATGCCATCTATTTTTCATGACAAGCTTTTCTCTTTC
Source organism: Poecile atricapillus (assembly GCF_030490865.1). Lineage (NCBI taxonomy): Eukaryota > Metazoa > Chordata > Aves > Passeriformes > Paridae > Poecile > Poecile atricapillus. The sequence continues at coordinate 3,341,359 of NC_081263.1, forward strand.
ATAGAACAGGGAACTCAGTATTTGCAGACAACTTCCCTTCCCACCAGTATGGTTTTTAAAGGCTCACAGTAGTTTATGACATTAATTAGAAGATGTCACATTTTAATGACAAATATTAGTACTAGTCTGCTTGATTAACATAATTTATTTCTTCATTGGACATTTTATTCCAGATGAGCTGCTTTTCATCCATCCATATTTGCTGGGGGAAAAAATGCATCCTGACATGCAATGTTAATGTGCCCTCTATTCTGACCTCTTATCTCTCAACTTTTCATTCTCACCCCCCTGTTCTCTGCAGTGCCTGAAATGAGCTTTAGCAGCAGCTCTTGGTCAAGGCTCTCATACGTTGTACCCTCGCCAAGGCTTTTGGGGTGTTTTGTACTGACTAAAGGTCTATTCCTATGACACACACATTTAAATTTAGCACTAAACTGGTGGGGAAAAAAAAAGAGAAAAATATGTAAAATGCCACTTTCTGACAACCAGAAAATTAGAATTCATTCCCCTGAGAATTAAATGGACTTTTCTGCTTCCAGTCACTAACTATGACAAGGTTAACATTTTTCAGTCTAATGACTAAGGACATTAAGTGTGTATGTGAATAAGAAATAAAATTACCGGGGGGTATTAACAAAGTGTGTGACAACAGCCCAAGCTGACAACAGAACTCGAAGGCTGCAGATTGTAGCCAACACTGATCCTTTGCCGTGGAGAGCCAATGGATACCAGAACATGGAGGGCATTCCTTCTGTCCTTATTACTGTAACAACATCAAAATCACAGCAAGACCCACATCTGGGTGGGGGGAGAGCTCACCTCAAAGGGCATCCAGCACATTCCCAGTATCCCAGGCAGGGACACTATGTCAATCAGAGGCCACAAACCCCTGAAGATACTCCAAAAAGAAAAAATCTCAAGTGAATCTCTTACTTCCCCAAGGATTTTTTCACCACTCCTGATTTAATTCTGATATGACATGAGGATTAGTGTAGGAGATTAAGTTATTATTTGTGACTTGCCTTAGCTTCTGTCCTTCCCAGTTCAGTTTTCCCTGTAGCTCCTCACTGTCTTACTCAGCTGTAGCAAACTGAAGCTGTGTCTTCCAGACAACAAAGGATTTCATGGGATGCAGCACAGAGAGCTCAAAGGAAAAGAAAAGTGTTATTGATATGCCCTTAATGATAGGCATTAAGATACTGGAAATTATTAACTATTGGGAATCTTTCAGTATATATGTAAAACAGGGGCACTAAAAGGTAAGACAGGAAAACTATATTTCCAAATATCTAATTTCTTCAGTGAAAAATTAGGGTAAAAATGACATTTAGAGATATAGGTCAAGTTAGAGAAAGCCTCCTTTAAACAGGGACAATTAATATGGATTCTATCAGAACAACAAAAGCTATGAGGACGTCGACAGAATTCAACACAGAGCTCTCCTTTTATTGTTTCTGCCTCTGATTTGGTTTCAAGAGCTGCTTGACCACAACTGAGAAAAATCCAAAGCTTACAATTTAGGGGATAAATGAAACATTTAAAAAAATTAAAATAGACATTAGGACTAAAAAGAAGGAAAGAAAATGAGAAGAAAACAAGTACTTTCAAAACCACAGAATCTACCTCTAGATTAGCCAACTGGAAGGATTCACCCATTTCTCTTTGCTTTCCTGTGGCTGTCAGGGTGCTCATCAGTCCAAAACAATGCATTTTTTAACTTTTCTAGTCAGAGATTAGTGTGATGAACTATTAGGCAGCTCAGTAACAGATCGTGTTTGCTGTAATATCAAAAGCTGGATTCTCCTCTCTTCATGTACAAACCACCAGGCACATCTCAGTCTCTGAAAAGTTTGTGCTTTGCCAAAGCAGCGTGAGAGGATTCCTGCATGTTTGACACCAATGACAAGTGCTGCACCTGCCCTCCCACAAGCTCTGATCCACATTCCACACCACTCTCACTCCGTCTACACTCTGATTACTTTTGGTCCCTGGCCTCATTACCTCACACTTCCCTACAATAAACTGCATAAGCCACTTACCTGCCTGTAATCCTGATAAATCCAAATAATTTTCAATGAGTTTGTTTTGTTCCTCTGCCCCTCCAACTTCCTCAGCCTTATTTTATGTCATCAGCATATTTCAGGCACTTTTGAAATTACATTCTGCTCGAGGTCACTGCACTCATTTTAATTCCAACCCTCCAGCACATCAGTGCTTTAACTCCCTTCTGATTTATTTATACTGTTTATTATCAGAGCCCAATTCAATCAATAAAAGCTGGAATTCAAACACATGCACACGTTTGAATTATGCATACAAACACTCATCAGGGGACAGAAGACAACTGCTATGGTCTAGATCATTCCTCTAACATATGGCAGCTCATAGGTAAGGGGACTCATAGCCATGAATTTTTATACCTTGACTTCTGCTTGACCCCAGTGGTTCTTTGGCTCCTGGAAACCAAAAGAATTGAAATAGCATCAGAAATTCCATGGAAGAGGCTTGGCTAAGGGATCTCTGCATTTCTTACCCCAAGCCACTAGACCGTATTTATGGGCTTTTCTGAGCTGACAGTTCCTTTATTAGCTCTTGTACACACAGGAATTCCAGAAAAACACCAGCAACCCACACCAGACAGTCATGTCAAGCAAATGCTGCAAACAGAACAGTGTACAGGGAACTGGAACTTAAAGGGAAACCAAAGCACAAACCTCAATTGCAGCCCAGCTTAGGCATCAAACCAACCTAAACAAGCCGCTGGAAGCAGAGTAGGAAATTAATAACTTTTGGCTCCCCCCTGCAAACCACCACCCTCTCTAAACCTTACTGGTCAGCAGATCCTCAGGCACAGCTCACTGCTGGCTTCTGCTTGCCTTTGAACACAGTTGGTGGTTACAACCCAACAACACTGCAAATTGAGAAAATGGAGGCAGACAAAGTGTGTGGATGTAGGTTCTGCTACAGTTGTGCTACAGACAAGCTCTGGAATTGTGTGCCCCAGCTCATCTGCAGCTGCGTTTCTGTCCTTTTACCACCTTCTCACTGCTCTTCCTGCTCCATCCTCTCCCTACCATGGATCCTTAGCAGCAACCCCTCAGAAGCAATCACCCTTCCCTGCTAATCACTCTTCTGAAAAAGCTGTTTTTATTTTTCCTTACTACTGCAAGCTCTTGTGTCACAGCAGAGCTGCGCTGGTTTGCAGCAGCTGGAGGCATGGCCTGAGTGCTGGGGACTAAATCACAGCCCCTCTGCCCCCCCATCATGAATTTGACAAGGACAAAATTCCCTCCTGAATCTTCTCTGGCCTAGAGTTGTGTGAATTCCAGGAGTCTCTTTGAAATCCTGTTTTAATATTTCACAATTTATGCACAGAGTATTTTGGCTTTTCTATCAATACACTGCTGCTTGGTAACTCCCAGTTTGAATGCTGATTGTGTTTTGCATAAATTAACTAAATTGCAGCCCTTCTGTTTCATTGGTACTTTTTGTCTGCTTCCATCAGGAACAATGTCAGGGAGATTGCAAGCTGACTACAATTCTCTTTCCTAAGCAAGAGGAAAACATTTAAGAGCCCAATCAGCACCAGTTTCCTGAAGTCTGTTGGGCTTTATAAGCTGTATTGTACTCCGGCATTTAACAATTTCTGTTCATTTGGTTCACTTTAAGAAGGGAATGTAACAATTGCCACAGTGTTCTGATCCTCTGGTGCCTATTGATAAATATGGAACAGGTGTAACAACAGTTTTATTTTCTTTCTCCTTAAAAATTCCCTGAGCTAAAAAAGTTGTTTGTGCAATGCTAAAGCAAGGACAGGTCTCTGCTCCCATGTTCCAACACTCAGCTTCCACAGGGAGATGTGCAGCAGACTGGATTTCACAGCTAAGACAAGACCAACCATGGTGTGAAGCTGCCAAGAGCACAAAACAAAACTCAGGTGCTGCCTGAGCCTGGAAGGAGGCTTCCCTTTAAGTTCTATATCCCCACAGGTAGGGGAAGGTCCAGCAATTGATGACACATTTTAAAGATTCTTTTACATGAAGAATTCCACATTCAGCTCTGGTCTGACAGCCAACAATGTTTACAACTGAGACAGGTTTCATTAACCAAGAAATACAATCACATCTCACCCATGACAAAAATCAGTTACCACAAGTTGGTTTATAAAACAGTCACAGGATTTATTGAGATAAATACAAATAGAAAGTTACATAGATTATTTATTCTGACAAATGAATGACACTTCCAGAGTGTCCCCACTTAACTGGGCTCTAAACACCACTGTGTACTGACACAGCTGCCACGTGCTCATCCCACCAGGGCCACCAGTGAGGCTCAAACCTAAGCAACATGACCAACATGCTTTGGATTACAGGCGCTGGATCATTCCCTACAGCATCCCAGCAATATTGCACCAACTACTGTTACTGTCATGTTCCTTAACTAGAAATGCTGAAAAGTGATATTCTTTCTGCTGCTGTGAAAGTGGATGGACTACCTAACTTTGCTCCACCTGGCTTTTTAAATACATATTTTTGCATAATTTAAACAACCCAGAGAACTGCACGTGAACACACTCATTGCATACATTTGTCTAGGACAAGACGTAAAGTGCGGCCTTTAGTCATGCTGAAACAATTTCTAGTTTAAAACTAAACCAAAAAGACAAACTTGCAGAGGGTAAATCTGGATAACAGACCTGCACATTGTCTACAAAAATCCCACCCCAGAACTACGCTGGCCCCCATTAGGACATGCAACTGTGGAGTTGTAACAGGAGGTTTTAAACGCTTGACTGAAATCACCTCATTCAAAACCCACCTGAATTTGGGAGCCAGAGAGGTACCAAAATATTGTTAAAAAACAAAGAACTTTGTTCAGCCTTTTAGTGAACTTTTATAGCTGGTGGCTTACCCCTTACACACATCCTAGTTAAAAACTCCTACTGAACACAAACCAAACATGCTAAAGCCTACGGAAGCTTGTGTTTTCCAGTGGATTATTGCAAGTCAAGGTAACTGTTGAAGGTGATCTGACAAACAGCAACCTGGGTTGGGTTAATGTTCAAGGTATTTAATTTATATACAGTATATTTCAGACATACTTACATATACACACACTTAAAAAAATCTGTTCAGTGCTGAGAAATTTAATGAACTGATAATAAAAAACAGAAGTGAAACCTTGTCAGAAAGGTCTTAGAAAATCTGAACTGTTAGAAAATATCAGTATAATGCCAGCATTAGAAAAAGATATTAGAACTAGAAAAAATTAACTTGAGGTGTCTTTTTCTTAAGAAATTGCAATCATAAAAAATCTGTACTGAAGAAGCATTTGTTTTAAATTATAAAAAAAACTGTAAAAAATTAAATGTAGAATGCTGCAGAGTTTACACTGTTTGCTGCAATAGCAGTGGTATATTTCTGCCTGCAACGTCCAAAGAGCATTTTGTGATCTTACAAGAAAACAATTTGTTACAAATACTGTACATATTATAATACATGACTGCTTAACTCATACAAAAGTGAGCCCTCCCAAAATACAGAACCCAGCTGAGGAACCTACTCACTGTCTTGCAGACAAGCCACATTCAAACAAAACCAAAACAGGTATTTCTGTAAAAACCTTCCCCCATGTGAACTACTTACTATGGAACATGAAATAAGGACAAGTATTTACACAGGTCTGCTGAGGAGAAAGGACTCTGCCCTCAGAAAGAAAGTAACTGTGATCACATGAAACCATTTCTTTACTATTTAAACATTAGTTTTTGAGCAGGACAAAGTTTCAATCCACAATAAAAAAAAAAAAGACTATTTTTCTTTTTTCCAGGACCCACATTATTGCAGATTTGGGATCCAACGGAAGACAGGGTTCAGCAGAAGTATAAGCTTTACAATTTTTCTGAGGTTACTCAATCTAACAATTCTGCTCTTTCTTCCAAGCCCCTGTTCAAACAGACAGGAGACATCCCATTTCACCTTACATGTCTCACTTGGTATTTGCCCCAAACCTTGCACTACAACCCACAGAGGCTGCAGAGCAAACTGTGGCACAACCTTTCCCTGGAACATTTCTGCACTGAAGGTTTTGCAGAATTTAGAGCTCCTTTGTTTCTTAGGAAAAGCTGTTTGGGGTTTAACCACTGGGCAGGTTACAAGGTGTTGGTTAAATGAGGTGTGCATGTAAAACAAACAAAGACTCAAGCCTGCAACTCTCTGTAATACCCTTGAACAGCTCCAGCTCCTGTCGCAGAATTGAACCTCTCAACTTAAGTGACCTTTGCTGGGGCAGAACAAGGAATTTTCTGCTTAGGAAATCTCCACTCTACCTGCTCCAGGGCGAGGCAGCAGCAACAAAAACTGACCTGTGAACACCTGTAAGGGCAGTCAGAAATGCTGCTATTATAGCCTGTTAACACTGTAAGGGCATAGCTCAGAAGGAACAAATTAATAGAAACCTCACAATATACAAAGAATCTTGAGCTCTCTGTGCTTTCAAAAATATTACACATAAAAATGATCCATGCTTAATTCTAGCAGTGTAACTACTTTCAAAAATGAAATAATTCTTGAGCTTTTCCCACTGATACAGAATTAAGTTCTTCATAATTTTTTGTTACAATTCAAGACTATTCACATATATACACTTTTTTTCAAATAAATGCAATAGGTGGTACAGTACAAAGATTATAATAAAAGTGAGGAAAGAACAGCTTCAGGAAAGTTTGCTATAATCATGTTTTAAGATTTAGCAACCTTTTTAAGCCTATAGCAAACTTGTACTAACGGAAATATTTTGTTAAAAAAATGAAATGTAAATTCCAATTATGCTGAAACACTGAGTGTGGTGTAAGACTTCACAGACAATACTAAAGGTGCAGGTGAGGTCAGAGTTATCACCTCCATTTACAAAGGGAAAACCAAAAGGAAGGAATTATTCACAGGAATCAAATACACCACTGTAGATGAAACAAGGTCATGAAATGAAGACTAACATTTCTCAACACTCCCTTTCCTGCTCAAATAGGTAACAAAACCCACCTTATCTGTCCTCATTACTCACACTAACAGAAACAAGGTGAAAAACCATCCTGATGTTCAGCCTTCACTACAGAACAACCCCTTAGTTTTGTTTTTCAATGGTGATACTGTCCATGTTATTCTGTTTCAGTTTTATGGTGGCAAAGAACGACACATCTTGATCTCTATCAGATTGCAGGGCTAGAATGGTTTCTTCTGCAGCTTCTAGATGAGGATTGCCAACACTTTTAAAATAAGCTGGAATAAGGGAAGAAAAAAGACAATTTTAATCAAATCCAAAGGAATAAGCCCTAGAGCATAAGCAGTGCAGAAATACAGAGAATGCCAAAACCATCTGGGGCAGCTTACCCAGTATATAGTCTCCTTACAGAAACTAAGGAAGGTGACAGAGAAAGAGAAATATACTTCTGATTATATTATGCTTCTGATTCATCTTATTAGGTACTTAAATACTTCTAAGATAAACTCTTTTTGCTGAGTCCTAAATAGAAATGTATCAATGAGCAACAGGAAGCTCAGGAAGCTACTACCATTCAATGCATTCCAAAACCTTCTCCATACTTTATTCTGAAAAGAAGGTAGGAGATTTCTGTGCTTCTTCCTCTGAACAATCAGAGGGCAGCACACAAATTACTTTGGCGACACAGCAGAATAACCTAGATGGGTGTTTAAGAGGAACGCTGGATTCCAAACGCGGTTCGCGGGGCCGCACCGCCCCCGTGTGGGGCCGCTCGGCGCCTGCAGCACCGGCGGATGCTGCTCCAGCCCTTCCGGGACGAACACCCCGCGTTCCAAGGCTGCAAAAGCCACTCGAGTACTCTCAAATCTGAACTGAAATCCTAGCGCGTGATTCTGTTTCACAGCCTTGCACCGACTGAGCTACAAGAGCTGTGCTGGCAGAGGAGAGCCAGTGTTCCCGAGGTGTTGGATCTTCCCAAGGAAATGAAGGACCACACCTTTCTCCAGCAAGGTCTGCCTGAGAGCCTTGGCCAGCAGGACCCTGACGTTTGGCACAGGATCCGATGCAAGACTTAGAAGGCTGGGGAGTAAGTGTTCAACAAACTGGTCCACAGGCATGCACTCCTCTTCTACTACAGCCTACGAGACAAACACACAACAGAAAAAGCAAAATTTATGTTAAAAATACACTACTTGCCATTCTTTTTACTGCTTTCCACTTTGTCCTTAATTTGGCCTGTTAAAAAAGCCCTGGAGGAGAACACCCCACCCTGTGTCTCACCATTCTGAATTTCAGCCAAAGACGGGCCAGGAAGAGCAGATGATTTTCTTTCAAGAATGTTTTAGGAAATGCTTTAGGAAATGCCTCTCTTGCTATCACCCTTTTCCCTTTTAACATTCAGCCCTTGCTCCTCACTGCTACCCAAGTAAGCAGTTTTGGTTTGGAGGGGGTGAGTGGTGGCAATAAAAAGGCAAATAGGTCCTGGCATCCAGCACCCACTGGTGGTGTGAAGAGCTCTTGTGATCCTTTAGCCTAGCATGGCCAAGGATTAAACAAATATATCTCTATTTGGGACCTAAGTCTTGGCTTTGCCACTGGGATACCAGAGAGTGCAAGGATCAGCTGTGGCAGCTGGAAGCACAGACCCAGAGAGGGATGTGGGAAAGCCAGATGCCAGCACTGACACCACACCAACTCTGAGCAAATCAAAAGTGTCCTAAAAAATTTTGAGTCCAGATTTCAGTTTTGCCCACATTGCTGCAAAACCCCAGATTTAATGTACACATAGAAACAGAGAGAGAACATTCCAACCTGACAAATGAAGGCAAAGGCTTGTCTCCCGACCCACTTGGAGCAGTGGCGAAACCGCACTACGAGCTCATTGATGAAATTTAATCCCAGGGCACTGGCACTGTTTGCATAGAACTTCTGTAGTATTGCTACAACCTGTGAGCCAAAGGAATGGGAAAAGGAGGGGAACAAAAAGAAGAAATAAAACTTCATGCAGCTCTTAGACTTAAAAAGGTATCATTTCATTTGATTTCTACGAGGGACACTGTATTCAATGTAGCCAGCTGTGCTTGTAGGCTTCCTAAGAAATTAAATCAACTTTGAGGAAAGATCAGTAGCTGGTTGTTCTGTGTTTTGTTGTGGTTTTTTTCCCCCAGAACTAGGGGAAGGTTTTCCAAATCACATATACTGTCTTTCATTCCCTTCAAAGGATTTCTCATTCACATACAACCACAGAAAAAATTTCAACATCTGTGGCAGTCTGACAACTCAAAATATTTTATCAACTTTCCATTTCACTTTTTTTCCATATTGAGTCCTGTGTTTATCAAAGCATTCCTATTCACCCTACTTGTCTGAAAACACAGTGATTTCAGGTACCCTCTCCAGGACCATTTTCCTGCTCTCCTGCCAGGAAGTGAACTAAATCCCCTACCAGTTTGAAGGAGATCCACCGAACTTCTGAAACTTTATCGGAGCACAGAGTTAGTGCAATGTGCCTTAAGTAGTCATAGACATCATTGGGGTTGTAGAGCTCCAGGATCAGGATCAGCTGCCTAGAACACAAAGGAAATCATTAACTGTACACCAAGTGCAGCACCAGCCTACTGCCTTCACTGGCTATTACAGGTGGGGAAGGAGCACCAGGGTTACTACAGAGCCCTTAAGCAGTTTGTTCTTCACTTGTTAGAGGCTTTAATCCATCAGGGAGGCCAAGAGAAACTGATTCAAGCTACATGTACCAGTGCATCAACATTATCCAAAAGAATAACCAAAAGCTACAAATAGAAGCATGAGAAGCCTTTTTTCAGCTTCCAACCAATACTCTGTACTTTCTTACAAAGCAAAAATTGAATATTTACCTCAGTGTAGAAATGTACACTTCAGAAAATAATTCCTATGTCAGAACCACACAGAACACACTCCAGACACAGAACCAGCACAGAACCAGCAGCCACACAGAGCCCAGCCAGTGGCAGTTCCCCACCAGGGCTCAGGGAGCTGCTGTGTAACTTCTGTACCACTGTGAGTTTGTTGTGCCAAACTCCAATGGGAGAGCGAGGCCTCAACAGCCCAAACATAGCAACAGGATGAACACAAAGGTCAGACTTTATCTGCTAACTGTGACTATAATGGTGCTTCAGATATCAACAAGGCTTATAGAAAAAGAACTGTGGGATGTTAATCTACCTTTTATATGTACCCAGACTTATAGAAGTATCAAAAGAATGAACTTTTTTAAAAAACTGTTTTTTCTTTCCTACACATTAAAAAATATATTTTTACACGTTTCATTAATTTTTGTAAGGGAGCCTTGAATTAATAAATTCTCACTGAATAGCATCTATCAGATTGTCGTGTTTCATCAGCTGAAAGTGAACCAGATCTCCATTTTAGAAAAATCACAGACATTTAAGTTTCAGTCACACATTACAACACAACTTGTGAAAAATAAAAAACCCAAAAACCCCAAATGCCCTTGACTCCCCCCAGACAACCCTAACAGCCAGTGGCTTTTTCCTTCCTAAAGAAGGATTGCAAACTTTAAGCTCCTAATTGAGATGTGCTAACTTCTGAATGTAATTACTTATTTCCAAGTTAGTAATACAGATTAAAAATCAGAAGTTAACAAAATTACATACTCTGCCAGCTCGTAACGAAACCTCCAGTTCCTGCTGTTATCAGTCACCACAAATTCTTGCAGCTGGTAAAGATACTCTCGCCTTTTGTCTGCATGAAGTAGCTAAAGGAAAAACATTACTGGTATAAACCTGATAAAACTTTAAACTTGCAGTACTCTGGTGTGTCACTATTCACACCTATGTGCCTTTTCCTACTTGAAAGCAAGTGACCAATGATAAGGTGCTTCCTAAAGACTGTGCACAATCAGCTGAGTGCCTGGACACACACAAGTGACATCCAAAGTACAAGAAGTCATCCCTTTAGCAACACCCAAAGCACCATCTGTGGGCATGAGAGTGAGTAACCAAAAGCTGAGGATCTGTGTGTATTCCACAGCAACCCACCAGGATCTGCTCTCTTCTCTCCCAGCCCCAAACACAAATTGCTACTGGGCTAACTTTCCCAGTTTACAACAGGCAGCAGCATTTACAACCACATTTACAACGGGTTTTCAGCTTGGTATTTTGTTGGGATATGAGAGAAAAGAGCAGTGAGGCACATTAAAAGAAGGAATAGAGGCACACACACAAAATTGTAGCATTGCAAAAAACTAAACATTCATTAGATAGACATGCACAGCTCATTCAAAAACTCTTTATATAATGGAGTCAGAAAAAATGTTACATTGAGAAATTTATTACATTTTCCTACCTTCAGAAAGTCATACAGATGTTTGAGGACACCAATACGCACTTCATCCAGGTCTTTCAAGAACCCATTGAAAATTGGCACCAAATCAGCAGCTGTTAACTGATCCCCCAGGATCACAGCCAGCTCGTGGATGGAGAAAGCCAGAGTGCGCCGCACCTTCCACTGCAAACAGGCCAGCAAGGGAACTACATGAGGCACCATGACTAAAATAAACAAGCTGTTGAACTATCCCAAGTGAGGATTGAGACAGCAGGACAAACAGGGCTAGCAGAAAGTGTTAATCGTATCTGATTTAAATCTGGAATTTTATATTTTTAGTGCACATTTATTCCTCTGTATGAAATTATGTGATCTTATAACAACAGTACAGACTGAAGGAAAAAATCTCCTCCTGAAAATTCTGATTTTTTGTAACAAAACTTTCTTTTCTTACCTGTACATCTGAAGCCAGTGTCTCATAGGTGTCCTTGAGGCAGTGCCAGTTCTGCCTGCCCAGAGTCAGGGCCACCCCAGGCAGGCTGTAGGCACAGTGCTTGGCAATCTCAGTGTCAACAGTCTGGGCCCGAGCAGGGTCAGTCATGGACAGGTACTGGTCCAGTAAAGGCTGAGGGATGATGTCCTACAGACAACAAATTTCAATTTAAGAGCAGAAAGAAAATCCAGCTGCTCTGCTACAGCTCTACCAACCAGTCAGCACCAAAACACAAGAGACAAGACACCCCTTGTGTGTGTTAACCTCACCTAGGGTAAATGACTGCAGTGGTTATTTGTCCTCTCACAAGGATATAACAGTCAGCAATGAACACTCATTATGGCTTTATCAACACCTTGCATCAACCTGAAAATCAAGCTGAAAATTCCTTCTTTGCTGATGCCAAAGAGTACATCAGTGACAGAACATGACAGTCAGTGCCTACCTTAGTGGCACAGGTCACCTCTAAGGCACCAAAAAGGCTACAATGTTCCTAATTTTCTCATTTAAAACAGGGTTCTCCTTGAATTCTGGAGCATTCCCTCACATTCCCGCAATTGATCCATTACAGAAGGTATCACTGCATTAAGGGTGAGATGAACTGTATCCAGCATTCCACTAAATCCTTCAGATGCCATTTCAATCACCTGTAATTTTGACTTGTCATCTTCAAATGGTGGATTATTTTCTTGCTCTTTCCTCAAAAATACACTGGTTCCTCTGTGTTGCTCCTCTGAGTCCTGTAAAATGAGGTACCAGGTAGTGAAATGAAGGATACTTGGTGCTGTTTGGGCTATTTCAAAGCATCAGAGTGCAAACAATAGAGCTCAGATTCAGAACAGCCCTGCACAGGCAGCGCCTTGCACAGGCAGAGCCTTGTTCAGTGTGTTTATGCAAGTATAAAAAGACAACAGTTTCACACTGAAGCAAACAGAGACTGCAGCAGCAACAAGGGCAGCACTAGTTCAGATTTACTTTTAAAGAAAGCAATCTAATATCACAAACCCAACATTCATACACATTTTGGATGGATACTTTTAAATAGTGTTTATTCTTGAAATTAACTTATATTCAACAGAATTTAGTCAGAAAAAAAATCGTACAAGACTACTGCAAAACTTTAAGTCCTGGGTCATTTGGGTGCAAACAGAAATGATAACCCTTAATGGCTTTTCTTTTTTTGATTAGAGTAAGTAGAACATGATAGCTGTGGTCTGGTAATGTTCAAAGGCTTTGGATCAAAAGTAGGTCAGTTGTGCCAGGGACTATACAACCCCACACAGCTCAAACATGGAGCACAAAGTGTACTTACCATACTTTTCAGCACGCTGGTGCTTGACTGGTCACTGATGTCATCCTGGGAGGCAGGGGATGAAAGAGTGTCCCCCTGCACCTGGTTGCAGGCAGCATCCGAAATAGCTGTTTCATCCAAAATCATTTTGTTCTGAAGATTGTCACTACTTTCTTCCATTTTTTTGGTCTCACAGTCACCAACAGAATCAAACTGAGCAGCTCTGAGAGCAGCAGACAACACTTGGACCTGAGCTGTAAAGCAAAAGATGGTTATTTCGTTTCCTTTCTGCATTTAAAGGCATTAAACTTGTAATTAACTCATCTGAAAAGATAAAAGATAGCCCAGTATGAGCTGCACAGATAATGCTGTATTAGCAACCATTTGCTCTTGGAAAGAAAAGGCCTTTTACTACAGGGCACTCATGAGACTTGGTGACAAGAAACTGAGCTGACTGTGGATGACAAGAGGGATCTGGTCCATGAAACAGATCCCACTGTCAGGCCAATATCTTTCCAATGCTTTCAACAAAGGGCCTGTTTCAGGTGGTTAAGGAGAGAGAACTTGAAATTAGGGCCATTCTCAGTCAGTCCATATTAGATTAATTCAGCTTGTAGCAGGTACCACTGTCACTAAACCCACAGCTGCTTTCCCTTTTGTGGTTGGATCAATTTGCTTTTCATGCAAACAGAAGCCAGAAACATTTTCCCAGCTGCTCTAGAAATAACTCAGGTCTTATGAAAAAAGCTGTTGCAAAACTTTCTCCTACAATTTACTAATCAAGGTAAGTTCATCACCCTATGAATACCACGCCAATTAAAATGCAGGCAAATGTTTTATAAGGGCCAGAAAACCTGCTCAGAGAAAACACAATTTTACTGTCACAGAGCCTCACCTTGAACATCTGGATCATCTATGTGCTCCTGTAAGCTTTCTAGAACCTTTTTTATTTCACTGCTAGCAACACAGTTATTACATGGCACAGAGCAGGCATCGTTGTGCTTCTCAGCCTTGAACTGCAGCAGCTCCAGGTCCTGACTTATGTCGGGCAGAGGAGGGCGCCAGTACAGGAACGTGTTAAACACGTCCTCGGCAGACGGCAGCCTTGAGCTCAGCTCTGGAAAACTGCTCTCCTTCGTGGCTTCAGTGACACCAGCAGCAGCTTTGTCACCCTGACATAAGCGAGAGGATTCTTCTCCAGGGCTGGCACAACAACCTGAACTTTCTTCCCGTGGATCTTTATTTAGGTCCTCAGAAAGCTTTGTATGAACTTCAGGTGAAGTCTCCTCAGTTGATGATTCCGGTTTGATTTCCATTGGTTGTTCTGAGCTGGAAACAAAGTTATTGAAAGTAAACTTTAAGTACTCTGTAACAAGAGGTTTTCAGTGAAATGCTTCATAAAAGACAGCAGCAACAACAGAAACTTCTCTCTAAAGAAAGAATTTGTGTTACCACTATGCTTTATTTCACCAGTTTTCCCTTTGCCCTCCTGTGAAGCCAAAGTAAATTTTTCAATAATGTGGTTACACTGAAATGTGTGACCTCACTCTTCAGACCTTTTCTGGAACTCAAATATTCTCAAATGAACATTTTTAGCCTCAACAAGCAACAAAAACAATTACCTTCCTTTTAACCCCTTCCACTACAACACACCTTTCCCAGGATTTACCTGGACAATGCAGCATTTGCACTGGAAGACATCACGGTGATATTGTTACTTGGCTGACAGGAGTTTGAATTCACATCTTGTGCTGATGGTCGGATACTCAGTGTCCCATCTTCTCGAATGTAAAGACCAGCACTTGAAGGGTTTGCAAAGGTAGAAATGAATGGGCCAAGAGACTGAAAAGCAGCCTGACGAACCTGTGATGGTGTAAGAGCAACAGTCAGGCTTCATGCAACTCTCACAGAATTGAAAAATTGAAACGTGGAACAATTTTCAATAAGAACCAATTGGTTCTTAACACAACAGCTTCATTTAATACCAAATATAACCAATTACCAAATAAATGACACTTAAGCAAAGGGTCATACACCTAAGCCTGTATCTACAGTCATTGTACGGAAATCTTTTAGAAGTTATAAATTTGAAGGACATCTGTTCTTCAACTCATCTACTTAACACAAGCAACCTTTTCTCAGAAGAGTATTTACACTTCTAAACTGTTGAGAGAGAGGAAAAATAAGACACTATCTCATTAGAGGAAATTAGTTTTTAGCACATTAAGCTCTGATCTCAGCAGATGCACTTCAGAGCACTACTGAACTTGCCCATTATTTGTTTAGGATCTGCCTGGGAGGATGCATCAATTCCAGAGGGAGTTACTCACCCATCTGCAGGTGTCACTGATCAGGCTGATGAACAGTGGGGACAGTTTGCTCCTGCGAACTTCTGGGGACGTGGTGTAAGATACTGCCATAAAGCATTCAGCACAAGCCTTCCTCATTCCCCACACACTATCAGAACACAGCTCAAAGAACTTGGGAATCTGCCAAAAATAAGCCAATTCAAAACTTATGAAAGACTGAACAAAGCAATATCAAAGTATTTGTTTGAAAACTAGAGACAATGAAAACTCGAGAGAATAAAATAAGTACAGAACAAACAGTGACAGGTTAAATGCATACACTAGTTATATTAATTAGAAAAAAAAAATCTGTTTCTCACTCCATTAAGAATGTGTGTATAACTATTTGCAATGAGAAATAATAGAAAGAACTATTAATGGCCTACAAAACTATAATTGAATTGATGATCACTGAATGATTATCTAGTTCAGGGAAAAATAAAAGTGGTAACTCTACAGTGTGTGTAGATATGTAAAAATATAACTGTGTATATATATATCTGCTGTCAATTACATTTTAAAACATGTTTTGCAAAACAAGAACTTTGCATTTCTCTTAATTGCCAGTTTTGCTGTGTAATTGCAATCAAGGCCTTAGCCAAGTCAATTAGAAAATGCATGCACACTGATTAATTTATAGGGAAGACAATAAAGGAACTCATTATTAAACTTTCTGAACTGAGAAATACAGGTCTTGCAAATTGATTTGATTTTTACATACCAGCAGTCTTTCTGTGGCTTCTTGCCCAACTGCATTACAAATGTCACCAAAATTAGCTGCACAAATCTAGGAAATAAAAAGTCATTAATAACACTGTGTCTCTTTCAAGGGCATTAGTTTGATTATCAACTCCACCATGCATTATTTATCCCATCAAACAACTGCACATGTTTTGACTCTTCCAATTTCAGCTCTGTAACTGCATCATGTAATATTAACTCATCCAAACAAAGACTCATTGGAGCAAGTGTCCATACACCACATGCCTCTGGGATCAATAGTAATAAAGGTTTCTGCATGAGGAGCATCATCTGCTCCAGTAACCACCAGAAGGGACAATAAGCCCACATGAAAGTTTAAATCACTTTGAGCAGCAGCTGTCAAACCCAAAGCAGGCCAGAACATGATACCAGGGTCAGGACTTAGGTGTACTGACAGCACTACCCTGGCTCAAGGTGGCTTAAGTGCTTTGCTGAAGCAAAGTTTAATCAAGGTCTCAAGTTCGTGCCATTTACAGGCCATTACAGAAGCTCTAATTAAGGCAAAAGGGACATCCCTTCATGCTGGCAAAATCTGAAATAATTTAGGATGAAGCTGTGTTAATACACCTTTTAGTCATTCTCTGTGCTTATTTAGAAGGCAATAAAAGCAGCTCAAATTCCAGCAAGCCCAGCTTATGTTGCAGACCAAGCTGAAGCTCAGTGTGACCCCTAAGTCTACCCAAATATTTTAATACTTCTGCTATAAGTTTCCTTTTGTACTCAAACATGAATTAAAGTAAGCCTTACACTTTGGGGATTTCTCCTTTCAATAATAACAGATTTTTTTTTTAAAAAAAGGATGTCTCAAATGTCTATTACTTTTGAATTTTGAAATAAGATGCTAGAAATTATAAAAGTTGCTTCCATCCTATAACCCAGCACAGCAACTTAAAAAAAAAAGGCTTGTGCAAAACTATTAAATGTACAAGACCAATTTAACTACTGGACCTGACCTACTGGACAAAGTCTGTTATCTGTTTCTTTACTGAACAACAGAAACTAGAACCATGTCAATAAATCAAAACTTCTCTTCCAGATGCTTTGAAAGTTCATCAGCTAAAGTTATAAGTTATACAGGAAGGCATTTGAACAGCAATGTACCAATTCATTTTTAGGCGGTTTAGGGTTGGACACACACCAACCTTTCGGACTTGAAACAGTTTCCCATCACTGCACAGTTCACAGAAGCGAGGAAGCAGCATGTGCTCAACTGTTGTTCTGCTCAACATAGAAGCCATTTTGCAGATTATCTGAAAATCAGGAAAGGAACATGTGTAAGGAGAAGAAAATTATAAAGCTTGTAAGCACAGCCAAATATTCTTCCTGAAAATTACCTCAGAGAGCAAGATAGTGATTACAATCAAATTGATGAAACTGTTACACATTATTTGTATTTCCATACACCTGTTTTATGTAAAGCCAAACAGCTTTACTTTAAATCATTCTACGCCAGAACATAACATTTCTGCATTTAATTCCTTGTCTTTTTTATCTGGTTAAATAGACTTCTATTAATAGATTTGTTTTCAAGGTGTTTGCAATGTGGCAAACATTGGCACTTTTTATGGAGAAGACAAAAGTTCCATAAGTGGACCTCATAAAAACCACACTCTTCAAGCATATGAGAAATATCCCAAGCTTCTGCATGCAAGTAAGGCATTCCACTTTAACAGTTCAGATACTTAAAAACACGCACAGATACATAGGCTCAGATACCACAATAAAATTGAAGTTTACCACATATCAGGAGACAAAAAAAGGGAGTGCAAGAAAAACCAGTTATTTATGTGAGCCAATGCACACTTTACAGGAATGATGCCCAGGAATTTTAGGAGTTAACAGCATCTAATTAAAAGAAGTTAGTAACAAGCTCATTAATTCAGCTTTCTCTGAGGAACCATAAGTTTCCACTACCAACACAAACCATGTTTCTGCTTTGGGTTGTATGTTTCCTCTCAGCTCCCACTTTCTGGGAGAAGTTGCTGTAATTCTTGTATTTGCAAGAGGAGAAAGCAAGAGGCTCTCATGCACCAGGGGTTTAATGCTTACACAAACATCATCATATTACAGTTCTCATCTTCCTGCTTTTATTTTTCAAAAAATATTGAATCTTGCTACCTTCACAAAAATAAGCTTTATTCCTTTCTAGGAATAAATGCTTGCCTTTGTAATAGAATGCTAAATAAGAACTAAGGAAGAGACCATTCAAGGACTTTCCTACAAATTTTCAAACTCCTAAAAGGCATCTGGTGCTCAGATGTCATCCTGGAAAATTGCCTAAGCAATTCCCAACTCCCAAACAAGGAAGAGGAAAATCTAGCTGGTAAAATATTTTACAGGTCAAGTGTCAGATATCCATGCTGAAATGTAATTACACACCAGCACTTTTTTGTGGAGTCAACTGATTTCTTGAAAGTCACCAGGCAATGTTTTTTTCAAAACACTTCAGAACTGAGATCAGGTCATATTTCTACAACATTACTGTGAAACCTGGTAAAGCAAATGTAAAGAACACTCTGGGGAATGTAACAATCCCAACAAGAATTTTTTAAAAGGCTTCCAAGGACCAGTTGTATTTTAAAGCTATTCAGCTACTATTTTGACATCATTCAGCATCCTGAAGTATAAAGATGCTCTCTTTTTAAATCTGGTATTTTCAAAAATTCAGAATAAAAATTAAAGACTTGTTTAAAAAGTAAAGTAAGTAAAAATCCAAATATCTTAATGAATAAACACAAAAAGTTTGGCTTACTTTATTTAATGTCAACTCTATTCCTGGACCTCATCTTAACCACCATTACAAATTAATGTTATCAACTTACATTGACAGCTTCCACCTTGTACTCGTCATCACTGTCAGGAGCAGAGAGGTCCAGCAGAATTGGACACACCTTATTTTCAATGTCACTCTGAGCCACAAGGTCTTGTTCCAGCAGTATCAGCAGTGCTTCCTGGCCTGCCTTTCTGACCTATAAACAAACACACAAAACCAGTCTGTCACTATAAGAACAACATTTACAGATACCAGAACCACAAAACTTTCTATCCTTTGATTGGACACACAGGTACAAGCCAAAAAAACCAAACAAATCCAGTCTTTATTTACTTAAATATATTAATAACTTATTACTTTTATTATCATAAGGGATTAATAATAAATACTGAAGTTTAGCATGATCATTAGAAGACATTTTACATTCTAAAAATAAGACAAAAGATGAAGTAGAAGACAGGATCTGCAAGTCATGACTCCTGTAACAGATTCTGTCCATGTACTGTCAGGCAAATCCTGAAGTTCCTATTATCTGCTGAGGGAAATATTAAAAACAAAACAAAATAAAACAAAAAAAAAAAAAACAAAACAAAACAAAACAAAAAACCCGAAAAAAGCAACCCAGACCTCCCTAGAGCAATACGCTGAATAAACACATAGCACTACATAAAAGCCAGATATCAAGCAAGAATTTCTTATCTCTTCCTCATGCCTTAAATTCACTGAACCACACAGAATTTTCCAAGGATTCAACTCTTGTCTGTTTTTCCTACCTGATTGTTAACATCTGTGAGGTACCTCACTACTATGGGCATAAGGTATTCAAAAAAGGCTGTTGGGAATTTTGGTCGACTTTCTTGTAGAAAAATGGCAATAGGAGGTATCTGTTCCATCAGCTCTGTGCGAACAGTTGGCTCTGTAAATAAGAAGTTAAAGTACATTGGTAAATATTAAATGAAGATCAGGTACCTCAAGGAAAAAAAGTGGCATTTTTCTTTATGTTTTCACAACAGAGAAAAATTAAAATAACCAAAACATAGAAATAGCATCACTGAGATTACCTATTCTTAAAGGAGAACTGAATAAAACAGAGTAGCCTTGAATACATCATCACAGTTCAGAGACTTGAGATCAGTTCCCAAATCAATCCCACAAAATGAGATCACAAGCTGGAAAATCCAGTCACCTTGAATTATATGCACAAGAACTATTAAAACACAACTGCTCCATGCCACTTACACCAGATATAACAAATCAAATGTAAAAAATTTATTGAAAAATGTTGCTTCAGGCCCTATACT
Organism: Poecile atricapillus; assembly: GCF_030490865.1. Taxonomy (NCBI): domain Eukaryota; kingdom Metazoa; phylum Chordata; class Aves; order Passeriformes; family Paridae; genus Poecile; species Poecile atricapillus. The sequence continues at coordinate 3,361,652 of NC_081263.1, forward strand.
AAGAATAGGCCTTTCATTTAACATACAAAATATTTCAAAAGCAGAGATAAAAATGAATCTGTTTTCGTTGACAGATCTTCCTGCTAGATGATTCAACTTCCTTAGCTCATTCATTGCCTTCTCAAAATCGGAAGTCAGTACTTCCTATGTTGCAATTTACATAAAATAACTTACGTAAATTAAAAAACAAACAAAAGTAAACTTTCAAACCTGCATCTTCAGAGAGCCTGACCACTATTTCCATTACTGTCAGAAAGTCTTCTTCATTGTTACTGAAATCTCGAAAGACGTCCAGAAGACCCCTGGCAATAATTTGCCTGTGGAGTGAATGCAATTATTGCCTTAATATCCAGCCAATGACACTTAGATGGGATGCAAGAGGAACTTATCAAGTGTAAATAGCACAGATAAAACAGATCAAGCTCTTCTCTGAACATTTGACATACCAAGAAAACAAAAATGGAATCAAGAGACCTGGTTTAGATAACCAAGAATGAAAATCGCTTTCCATGGAAGTGTTTTACAAATTATTCAAGTAGAAATAACATCAGGCATGTATTTGGGAGAACAATGAAAGACACAGCAACATTTTAACACCCACACTGTGCTCAGACTCAGGTACCAGCAAGTGTGCCTGCTCTGCCCTTACCTGTTAAATACATTATCACTGAAGGCATATTTCTCTAGACGAGCCAGTGGAGTTAAGTTATCCTGTCCAGGAATATCCAAGAATGCTGTTATCCTCATGCTATCACAGTCTGGTCCATAATCTTCAAAGCCAACTTGAAAGATATGAAAAGTAACCCCCCAAAAAAAAAAAAAAAAAAAGAAAGATCCAAGAGTCAGCAAGAGATGTTACAATATAAAATACAAGAAACCAGTAGCTATTTCTTTAAAAGAAAAGTAACTGCACATCACTGGAAACAGTTTACAAAATCATCTTAAATTGTATCTAATGAAGTTGAGCACAACACTTGCATACAGATTTGTAAATAATTCAAGCTTTAAAATTTAACTCATTTTTCAAAATCCTTGGCTTTAAACACACTTCACTTTTCTCTTTCAGTGGAGGATCCATATGCACAGAGTTAAGAGGACTTAGCTGACACAACCACACATCACAAACTGACCAACACATTCAAAAAGAAAGTCAGTCCCATTAGAAGAAACTAATTTTAACAATCGTAGCAAATTTCAAATTGTATTGCTTTAAAACAGAAAATTCTTATGTCTGTTTTAAAGTTCCATTTAAAAATGTGCATTTTTCTCATTGTAGTTACTGGGTCCCACATACCTAAATCAAACAGATAACTTTGGGAAAAACTTCAATTTCATGGTACTTGTGAACATGCTGGGAGCTCCCTACTGCACCTATTAACTCTGGACTTTTCTGTGTGAACCCACTCAACTCTGAACCTTTTTAGTATTCATAGCTTCAGATTTTTACCCAAATATTACCACATCAACTGTTACAATTTGCCTTACCAAGTCTAACAGTCACCATTACAGACCACAGGCAGGAGGTATGACTGTAAAAAGGAAAGGGAATGGAGAACTTTGTTGCCAAACTTATCTTAATCCTTCACTCCTACAACCAAGTGAAATAATGTGCCTGCAACACAAATGCTCTTATTTAAGCACTGGATATAGGAACTCCACAGAAAGGGCTGCATAGGAGTAGTTAATATTGCTGCTCTGGGTTTACAAGTGTCCCAAGCACTCCTAGAGTCAGGCACACTTCTTTCACACAAATAGAGCAACTGGGATCACACTTAAGTAAATGTAAATTCTGCCAACACAGCTTCTCACATGCATGAATATCTCACAAAGCACCACATGTGCTGACAGTGACAACCACTGAAGACAATAAGCCACTGCTTTGGTCTGAACTCCATTAATACCCGTTATAAATCACTTCATATGTTAAAAAAAAAACCTCTGTTCCAAGCCTCATGTTTTTTCCAACATTTCCTATGTAAAACTCTGCTTTCCAATTATTCAGCACAAGTCAAAACATCCTCAGAAATACAGCTCAATAAAAGAGGAAATCATCTGTACATACTTGGAGAAAAATGCTATACCTGCATCTTCAGGGGGAAGAAAAAGCAGGTTGGTTTAAGGTCTCCAAGGAACCCAGGTGAGTTAAAATACTACAGAAGTTCCAAATTCTGCTGCTCTTGCAGACAACATGCACAACAAGTTCAATGGATTTCAAACAAAGTAGAACTGTGGGATTAGATTAAATGTTGAAATTTCAAATGAGCACACAGATACTACAAGTGAACCCACAGCCACACAATAGGAAACAGATGCTAATTGTTCCTGGCTTTTTAGAACAATGACGTATTGCACTGACACCCTCGTTTCCCCTCCACTGGTCATTATTATTTCTCATGGCTGCTCCTTACAGAAGGGTCTGTCAGGTTCAAAACATTTATCTGTACAAGTGTAAACAATTTACAGAGCCCAGGTCTGTCTGGGATCAATCTGCTCTAGGACTTGTCCCCAGTCAAAGCATCCGAAGAGGGAACAATCCAGATTTGCTGCTTCAGAGGAAACTTCTTGTATCCCTGGCAGCTCAGGGGAAGTTACACAGCATCTATAGGATTGCAGATTTCCCTTCTGAGGTTGCAACAAACTCTCCATACCCAAACTCTGGCAATCCTTATGTCTATGAAATTATAATACATATATAGTTGAAATGCCACACAGACCAGACACTCAGTAGCTGATTTTTGAGGTAAGTCACCTGTTACATAAAGAAAGACAGATTACAATCAATATACTTGTCATTAGCTTTACCTAGTTCCCACCTGTCCCTAATTAGAAACACTAACAATTAAAGCTATTGGTTCACTTCAAATAGTTCAGGATTCCTACCAATTCAAATGACAATGAAATAAATCCCAGTTCTAACTTTGACTACAATACCACACCTGGGACTAATTTTGTAAACATGATGTACATGTTTAATTTTACTGCATGGAGTAGCTCCATTATTCATTTAAAGTACTTAAGCATACACCAGTGCTTCCAAGAGCAGAGAGAAAACAGAGCACCATTACTTATGCTCAGGATTGAGAGTTAAATACCTGAAATTTTTTCCACACACTCTCAACTACACATAAGTAAGGAATAATCATGGCAGAATCCATTTCGTATTCTCTCAAAAATTTTAGTTTTCTTTTTCCATAAAATAGGACACCACGGGTACTCACAAGTTTTAGAATACACCAAGTACTATAAAGTAAATCACAAATGCTGAACTAGTATTTCTTATCTAATGTTCTTTCCCAGGTACATCTAATATTCAGTATTTTTCCCTCTAACTAGAGCAAACAAGTGAGCTTGGAATCTGTTCACCTATAAGCAGAAATAAATGTGACAGTATTCAGAGCTGACCTTGAGTTCACTGTGCTCAAAAGCTGTTAAGAGTTATGAGAAACTCAGGGTCACAGGACCTAGTGGAGCAATTCAATGTAATCACCCAGTGCCACTATTCACATTTCACAGCACAAACCAGTAAATACCAGCACCCAGCAGAACAGTTTAATCAGCTCAAGGTAATTTTCCTTCCTGGTGTTTGTAGAAGGAAAAACAAAGTCTTTAAATACTTTCTTATTAATCGCACAAAGGGCATAAATAAGCTAATTATTTCTTCGAGATGACCCATTATCTTATTAGAAACAGATTTTAATATGCACTTGAATTTAGCTAGATTTTACTACAGCTTTTTCCCACATTTGGAATAAGCCCCTAGACTCCCTTTCAACACAACTGATCTTCAGTGTGCATGACACTATTTCACCAATTTACTTATGCAAGTAAGAATCCAATTCCAGTGATTTGTTTCACTGAGGCTTTTCTAAAACACATCCTGAACTCTTTGCTAACCTCTGGATTAGCACAATATCAGTATCTCAGTCATGGGACACCTGAACTCCGCTACAACAGAGCTGTTGATTCCATAATTCTAAAGATATTGTCAAATTAATGAACTTAATCAAAGAATAGTTTTAAGTCACAGAATTGGATTTTAATAAAGCTCTAAAAGGTTCATTTATTTACATGCTCATCCTGAAACTGCTACCTTCTTTTATGAATCACCACTTATGGCAAAACTGTTTTTATCTGGACATTTTTATTTACTCGAGTTTTGCCTTACAAGCATTAAGCTTCTTAATCAACTTAGCAGACTAATCTGCTACAGTCTAAACAGAACATCCAAGGAGTGAACTCTAATGGAAAACAAACTCTTCAAGGGATGGTCCAAGGCCATAAGAAAACTACTATGACGTTTGCATTTGTTTCTGCTTCTCACACTTTACATGCTGCTACCTACTAGGGAAAAGCAGAAATCTCAAAGACTGAGAACAACAACTAATAGAATCCCACAGAATCAGCTCCTCCCACAGAGGAAACGGTCCCTGCACATCTTCCAAATGAAGGACTGTAGCTCCCAGTTGTATTCCAAAATTTCCCCTGGTGTTCCCGAAGAACACCTTTCTCCTGCTCAGCTGGGAAGGTGGACAGGATGGGTCCACCTGTTTCACATTTCCAAGTGGTATCAAACAATAAATATCTTATGAGAAACAAATAAAGTTTCTCACAAGAAACGAATACAAGTACCATCTTTCCTTTTAAGTAGAAAAGTCAATCCAACATCCGACACAATGAAACCACCCCACAGATAGAGCTGCTTTCTACGGCAACAGAAGTTCGCATCACTGCTCGTCAAAGCTTTAACTCCTGAAATCACAGCGCTTACCAGGCTGGTTCAGGTCTGACAGGTATCCAGCTCCCCTGGAACACAGTCCTGGACTACAGCGGTGTGTGATGGAGCTGTTCCTTGCTCTGGAACCGGGGCACGGTACTCAACCCAAACTCACCCGGTTTGTGCGATCCAATCGGAGCACACACGGCAATCTTCCCTTCATCCCGAGATGCACTCGCAGCACATCCCCGGGATGCAGGAGCAGCTGAACACGCGTCCTCACAGCCTCTACAGCTTTGCAAAGTTTCACCGCACCTGAGCGATCTAATTATCCTAATTCCCACCGACAACAGGAGCGGGGCTGATCCCCTCATCCCCCCGTAAGCCTTTCCCAGGCTCGGACGCTGCCAGAGCTGCTGTTTACACCGCACCCAGCGGCCACTGGAACCAGCGGGGATGGTCCCAACGCCCTAGGAACCTTCACCTGCCAGAACTGCCTCAAAATCCTCCCCTCGCCCTCACCGGGGTCAAAATGCGGAGAGGGAAAGAGTGCGACAAGAGGACCCCGGGGTGGGAGCGCGGGCCTGAACAGGGAGCGGAAAAATAAAAAACAGTTACTCACAATCATCTAAGTCATCCTGCAAATCCACAAAATACAAAGGGATCCCTACAAACAAAAAACAGAAGAGAGATACCAGGGGGTTGGTTTCGGAGGGACGATGGCAGCCCCAGCTGAGCCGCCCGCCCGCCGGTCCCACTTACCGGCCATCTTGGAATGGACATGGGCGAGGAGGAGGAGCGGGAGGGCACAGGGAGGAGCCGCGGGTGCTTCCTGCCGCCGGGTCAGCCCCGAAACGCCACCGGGTGAAGGAGCAGCGGCTGCCGGGGGTCGAGCGGCCTCTTTGCACCCAAGGGGGATAGCAGCGAGCGGGGGGCACGGGCGGGGACTCCGGCGGCCGCCCAAGATGGCGGCGCGTCCGCGCAGCCTGAGGAGGAGCGCGGTGTGCGGGTAACCGGGGCGGGCGGGGGGCGGCCGCCGCGCGGACGGCGATGATTGTGCTGGGCCGCGTCTCAGGCGCTCGCTGAAGGCGCTGCCCGCCTGGCCATGGCTCTAAGGGAGCTGAAAGTTTGTCTTCTGGGGGTAAGTGCTGAGCGGCGGGAGAGAGGGTGGGAGCGGAATGAGGGGCCGGCTGGAGAGGCTCTGTGGTGGCGGGGAGCCTCTTGTCAGAGCGCCGGGAAGCCTCTGGTGATGGCGGAGAGCCTCTGTCAGAGGCTGGAGAGGCTCTTCGGCGATGGCAGAAAGCTTCTCTCAGAGCTCGGAGAACCCCTGCCAGAGGCGCCGAGCGTGGGGAGCTCTCCCCGGGCGCGGAGTGGCCCTCGCCCCATCCCTCTGAGGGGACCGGGCGGACGCGCCTTCCCCTCCGCGGGGGAAGTGTCTGCCGGGGCTCAGTATCGCTCCTTTTCTGCCCTGTTCTCCTTTTAAAAATAAGAGAGGAAGCACAAACGTCCAGTAGGTGCTTCCCTCTTTCTCCTAGGCTGAGTCGGGCTTGGAGTTCACAAAATAAATGGAAGCACCTGAAAACTGGTGGGAGAGAGAGGGAGTGGCCTGAATTTATATTGTAAAAACATATGTAGGTTCGAAAGCCTTGCAGGTGGTGGAAGGAGGAGACACGGAGCGAACTGAAGCAGAAGTTTCAAAATTGAAGGGTATGAAGCTTCGTCTTGGCTTGGTTTGGTTTGAGAGCCCCAAGTTGAACAGGTGGAGGTGTCACCACCTGCATTGAAACCCTCTGTTGTTCAGAGTTGTTTTCTACTTCTAAATAGCCACATTGCCCTTCAGAGGGGAAGATTATGTGTTTGTGTGCCCTTTGTCTTATAAAGGTATTTGGGGTAACTACTGTTTATGTTCACCTGGCCTCAGAAACCTTTTGTCTTGGAAGTAAAGGAGAATATCCACCCAGGAAAACTTGAACTCCCCGAGCCAGGAACCACATCTGTATTTCTCTTTTTAAGATTTGCTCTTATTAATGAGCCTGCAAACAGTATAAAACACAGGGCTATGATAATGTGCTTTTCCTGGAGAGGAAAACAGCTTGGCAGGATGAACACAATCATACATAGTGTACCCAAATTGCTGCAATATTCAGGAGATTTAAAAAAAAATATATATATATAAATGCATGAGTGATGTAAAACTTCATTTACAGTGAAGCAATTCCTCAGGGGTTTATTCTTTACAGTTTTCATGACACAGGAAATATAAAGCAAAAAGTTTGTCTCCACATGTCTTAATTAAAATACAATTACAAATGTTCTGCTTCTACTGAGAAGTGTTTTCCGCTAAGAGTTTATTTCACTTCTAAATGTGACTTCTCTATATCTTTTGCTTTTTAACCGCGGATTCAGCGCTACAAAAATATACGCAATCCAGAATTTTTGTTTTATGTTTCCTCTTTCACCATTTTTAGCACTGTAGAGTTGCATTAGTAACATGTTTCAGGTGTGTCACAGAAAAAAATTCAAGTCTTTCATTAAGCAGGGTGGGACAGCATTAGTCAGAGGTTGAAAGCATGTGTCACACTTGTATAATTTCATGTGCTCCTCTGGTCCTTCATCCTGGCAAGCCATATTCAGTTGCTGCATATTTAACCAAAAGTGGTCTTTTCTCACTGTTCTTCCATTGCAAGGTGTGCATAGCTTTGTAAAAAAGCCCAAAGTTTGAGTAACAGTAAGTGAGAATGCAGATTTGTGTGGTCCTTCAAAAAAAAAACCAATTTTGTTTAGAAAACTGTAATTTGTCACAGACCTTTCATTTGCTACTAAATTAATATAATACCTGAAGTGTTTCACAACTTCTCTGGGATTCTCTGCAGGAATGTGTTATTCACTGCAGTGTACTGCAGGACTTGAGGACAAAAGGAATCATCTGTTCATAGTAACTAATACCACTTTCAACTGTTTCTATTTTTTAGGACACTGGTGTGGGCAAATCAAGTATTGTGTGGAGATTTGTCGAAGATAGCTTTGATCCCAACATCAACCCAACAATAGGGTAAGAAACTAAATGAAGTAAATGTGATTTATGCAAGAATAAAATGAGATTACCTGAAGAGATCACTTGGGAGTTCTTCGTGTGTGGCAGCTAAATGTGGTAATAAACATGACTGCAGCCTTAATTAAGCTTGTGAGCTACCTCAGGACACGTAGGAGTGTTCTCAGCACTCCTGCAGCTTCCATTTTTATGTGTAAGGTCTGGACCATTTTGTATTGTTAATCTAAGCTAGCAATGAATAAATTGCACTACAGATGCTTCTGCTAAAAGGACAGCATGCTTTTCTCATGCACAACCTTTAAATTTCAACATCTAATTATTATGCAACTCCACGGGTTCTAATACAATTTTTTAAAGACTCAAGTACTATAAGTCTCCTAGGCTTTTAAGGATTGTTAACATAATTCAGGTAGGTCTCACCATGAATTAGTTAAAACGTTGCACATCTGTATGAAAGGCACACACAAATCTAACTGATGAAACTGTTTTTGCTGTTGGTCTCATGGGTAAGGGGAGTATTTGAAACTTGAGCCTCAGAGTAGCAACATTATTGATCTCAAATCTTTGAATGGATAGAAGGAAGGGCAAGCATCAGAGATTCTTGGAGTGGTTGGATCTTTTTATTTCTTTTGCTGCCTTTTTTTTGCTTAACAATTGTCTTTTGGGCTGCTTTGATCAGAAGCAATTTTTGGCTTATGGGAGGACAGCCTTTGCTCAATGCCAAGAGGTGTGTGGGGGTGTCACTATAATTTCCTGTCTCAGGTGTCACACAGGCTCTGCTACAGCTTTGACCAAAAAAAGATCCTGCTGATAAAGATCAGCTGTGTCTCATCCTGTCCTTCTGACAAATTGAGGTTCCCATGATGTCTCTCTTTTCTCTTACAACCTCTTCTTTTTCTAAGTATAAATACTGACATTGAACTGCAAGATGTATTGTAGAAATATGCTTTTGTTTAAATTTCCCTGTTAAAAGAGGTTTATTGACAGTACTGATATCATTATAGTTGCTTGAAGTGACAGACTGAAAGTCTGTCTTTTACTAGCCTTAACAAAATCATTCACTGGTCTGAGGACTGGTTATTTTGGTCATTTGCTGTGTAAAGGAATCAAAACTTGCCCAAATGCAGGGATTGTGTGAAGCTCCAACAAGATACACAGTCTGAAAACTTAAATTAATCTTTACTTTTTTCTTTTTTTTTATACTTTAATTCCTAATTGAGACTAGTAGGTGGAAAGGATAAAGTAAGGATTAGAAGAGCTTTGAGAAACTTGCAAAACTAAGGCTGAAAATGTTTCAACTTTATTCCTGGGTCTTTGAGTTCATGAGATATGATCTTGTTTCCTGTCCTGTTTTCATTCCCCTTAGAGTCAGCTGAGCAATCACACTGTTTTTGTCAATGTTCATTGCTCTGTTTCTGATATGGGCAGCTGCAGAAGCTCTGTCAGAATTCTGCAACTTTTCTCCCCTCAGAATGCTGATGGGACATTTAACCAGCATATACCTTTAGGTACTGCAGAATATCTAGTCTTTCTTTATAGCATCAAAAAGGAATATCAAACAAGTTATAGTGCCTACTTGGCTGGGAGAAGCAGCTGGAAAATTTAGTAAGAAAACAGACATTATTCCTACTAAAAGTCATCAAGGATAACTCCACCTTGGAGGGTTTTGTTGACCCAATTGTCAAAGAATTTCAAGAAGCATTTAACCTCTTGTCAGGTACCACTGGGGATGGTTTAGTTGTGATGTGAATTAGAGAAACACAGCTGTTCAGTTCAAATTGACTGTATAGGGATGTTTTGGTCTATAGCAGCAAGGAAGATAAATTCAGTGAGAATCTATGTTTAGGAAACTGTTTCCATATTGGTAGGAGAATTCCGATTTTATGCATAATTTGTAGCAGTCTTAAAGGAAGTGAAAGTATCTGCTGTGCTTTACTAGAGATACTCCTATCACTTTGATTTTCTTTATTCATTGCAGAAACACGTCAGCTAGTTTTTGGTGTTGAGATGCATTGCAATTAGGCTCTGTTTTTAGGGGTGTTGCAACTTTATATTCGGCTTCTTAAAAGGGGAATCAACTTTGGAGACTGACACAGTATTTGGCAAATTATCTGGGCTTAAGGAATAGGGAGGTAACCTCTTACCAGCTGAAACATTGTGTAACTGCTCTCTTTCCTCTTCGTTAATGTACCTAGCTAATTGTCCTCTTATAGCAGTGAAACAAGCCCCAAGCTTGCAGTTACATTCGTTACAAAAGTGTCAAGGACATCATTAAGTGGTTCTTAAGCCCCAAGATAAACTGAAGTTCAGAGTCCCAGGCTCGGGTATGCAATGCTGATCATACTGACTCTTGCTGTCTGACTGTACAGCAAGTTTGGAGCACTGTAAGAAGCTCCAGTGTCTTCACAATCCCGTCAAAACTGACAGAAGAACAAGTTTGGAAGTCTGCAATATTTTCAAGTGGCAGGAATTAATCACACAAGAGGCATTCAAGTTCACAGTGTAGGATCTCATGTGCTTAAAACAGTTATGTCAGCTCTAGCTGTACAAGGATTTTAATTCAGTGTGTGGTTTTTCCAGTGAAAAATGTGCCTACAGGTGAGAGATACAGCAAAGGACTCCCTCTTGTAAAAGAGTAAGGTCACTGAATTTGTGTTCTTGTGGGAAATTCACTCATTCAGCTAAAGCAGATCAAATAAACCACAAAAGTACTTTGCAATATTTAACATCTAGAATTTGAGCCAGGGGAGAAGCATCTGGAACATAGGAGAAAGCTGTCTTTTTGTGGGTTTTTTTTAATCTTCTGGAAGTCCAAGAGCCTCTGCAAACTAGAATATGTAATGCCAGACAGGTTTTGGGAGCTGTACAAGGTGCAGACAACAAGCAATTTACTCTATTGATTTCTTTGTCCTGTTAACACCTACCAATACTGATATCCATCTCCTATTTTATTCCCAAGTATGGATTTACCAGCACTTACCTTAATGTTAATACAGAGATAGAAAAAACTGATACAAAGGGAAGAACTTGACCTCTTTCCCTCCAGAAGTTTCCAGTGTGCACTGAAGTGATTGCTGTGGTGCTGTGAGGAGGAATGTTGTTAAAAGGCTGACTTTTCTGGGTTTTTTTGTCATATATCCTATATTTTTAATCTAAAGCTTACAAACAATTAAAACCTATAATTTGCATTCATGTTGTGTTTTGGTAGTTGAATGTCAGTTTCTGAAAGGAAATTTCATCCTCTCTTAATTTCAGCCTTTATGTCTGAAATGCTTCATCAGTTTGTGTGTTTATGTGTGGGGAAAGCGCTTTTATTGGAATGTGAACCTTTTTGAAAGCTCATGGTGGTAATGAATGTTCTAAGGATTTATATTCTCAAAAAGTATGAACTGTGTAATTTTTTTTTCAGAGCCTCATTTATGACCAAGACTGTACAGTATCAAAATGAGCTGCATAAATTCCTGATTTGGGATACAGCTGGACAGGAGCGGGTAAGTAAAGTCAATATCTGTGGAGAAAGTTTGGGCCAGAGCTTGGGTTGCTTTTCAACTCTGCCCCTGAAAGTCACAAAGTGATCTGGTTTTACAAACATGTATTAGAATTCGTTTCTATGGAGGTTCCTATTAGATGTGGGTGATGTAGATGTTTTTATTTTTCATTGATATCATGATTAAAGTGTAAAGGTAAGGAAGATTACTGAAGAGAAGTTTATGAAACAATAGTCTGGGTTTAGATTCACTGAAAGGGAATGGTCTTTCCAGAGAAAACAAGGATGGTGTGGGGGGAAGCCAGCAGCACACTCTAGTACCATTTCTAGTTGAGTTTTAAATGTTCAACTGCAATATTTCCAGCCAGTGCAGCACCAGAAGAATCAAAGTGAAATAAATTAACCATGTTTCAGAGTACAAGTAAGGCCTTGATTCTGGAAAGATACACAACTGCTGACACATTCTGTTAGCTTTACTGTAAGAGTTATAAATGTGAATAGGATGTAGATTTAGGCTTTCCAAAGCAGAGTTTTAAGCAATGTTACAGGTGATAACTGATCTTTTATCCTTTTGTAAAGTTTTACTAATCAAATCTGATGCTGTTAGAAGCTATGTCAAGGAATCTCTTTTGAAATTTAAATTTTAATTTGGTAGTTTGGGGTTTTGATCTCTGCAGCATGCATAGTTCTGAGAGGAGGCAACAAAACTTTGAAGAAAATGACTAATCAGATGAAATCCCAGCTAATTAATTTGCATGATTTTACTTGGAATTTAAAAGGAATCCTTTGCTAGGGAACTTGCTTGCTTATGGATTACTAGTAAGAGCAGTAGAAATTACAGTAGATTTATTAACAGTGCTTATTCTTGCTGTTTCTTGACTGCAAGTGAACTACTGGCAACTGCCAAGTACTCATGATGAGTTTATTTAGGATATGAGGTAACTGTGACAAAGGTTGTGTTATTAGGTTGTGTTATTACTTCAGGGTAGCAACAGGCAAATACAGCTGTACTGCTTTTCAGGATTGGCTTGAGAAACAGCCCAAACAAAAAGAACCAAACAAACAAACAAAAAAAACAACCCCCCCAGTAAAAACAAACAAAACAAAACACCTTGTAAAGGTTCAGTCATACCTATCCACAGGCACTTGACCTTTAGGATTCTTGGTGGAACTGAGTTGCCAGCTCATTGGCTTGGTGATGGCTAGGAAGTAACTCAAGTGTATTTGTATCGTAATTTAATGCTGTAGATTTTGAATGACAATTTATTTCTTTCCAGCCACACCATAGAAAGCAAACTTGTCAGGGATATTTCCCAGGAATATGTCCAATAGTATCTGTGTTATCAAAAATATCCTGAGCCCTTCCATTCCCAGCAGTCAGTCAGCATTTGCTGTAAATAGTTTGTCTTAAGTGAACATCATAGCCCATTCTGGAATGTTATTGCTGGAAAGTGATATTCTGAGAGGTAGAGTATGAATTTTTAGAGGTTGGTGCTCCTAAATTGAAACCTTTATAAACATGCCTGCCACTATTTGGCAGGAAACATCCATTACATTTTAGCATTCCATCCTGTTCACTTTAACTGTGCAAGCAATGGGAGGACCTTGTAATTTGTATTCAGCACATCTAATCTGAGGAAGCATCTCTGTACATGACCAGCATGTTCCTGGTCTATTTTTGGACTCTCAGTGATATCTCTTTAATTTTCTTCCATACAAGTTGCTTGATATCTTTATTGAAATCAAAAAAGGAAAGGTGTCTTGCCAGGACTCTGACCCAGAAGCTGTGATACCTGTGAAATTCATATTCCATATCTGAGAGAAGTCACTTGAGACCCCAGTATAACCAAGGAAATCAGTGATATGTGAGCAAGGATGTTTCCTTTGAAATGATTCAGTATCTTCACAGACATTTCTTTCTCCAGAGCAGGACAGAACTATCACTGCTGGCACAAATGGGCTGTATACCTGCCTGGCCCTGAGATCTGTAGCACAGTTTTCTGCTCATGCAACATATCTGACAGTGAATTATGGAAGGGATTCCCTCTATGGAATAGGTCTGGAATACTAAAAATGTCCACACCATTCTTGGAACTGAAATGTCTCTGCTGAGCTATGATGTGGAATGCATGGAATTCACAGTCCTGGCTCCTAGAGGAGTGTTTGCTGTTTCCCATTTCAAAAGCCCAGCTGCAAATAGTGCTGCACTGCTTCTGGGCACCCCCTTGCTCTCAGTGGCTGGATAACCTTGTTCTAGGGGTGGAAATGTGCACCAAGTCATTCACACACCTCATTTACACACACATCTTATTTCTTCTCTCATTTCTTCTACACTGAGTTCAACTGATAGGAGGTAGTTTAGAGTAATTAGTATTTTTGTCTTCTTACCTAACAGTTTTGAGTTTCCCTGTATAATTCCATTATGCATAATTCCATTAATAATTCTGTCAAAACACAAATTGGAGCCTGGGGGGCAAGCTGAAGTCTTTGGAAAAATGGCAAAAGGAAAATCCAGTGTTTCTGGTAACATCTGTTTTATTAATATATTTTATCTGCCGACTGCTCTTAGGTGGAAAAAAGTATCTAAGTGTTAGCAGCCAGGAAATGAGAGTAATACAAAATCAGCAAGTGAAAGTTGGTTTTTTCCCAATGTAAATAGTGGAATAATCAAAAAGCCAGGTTGCAACCCATCCAAGTGGTGGTTTACCAAATATGTTTCCCTTTATATTTTAGTACTTAGAAGGAAGAGAGGGATTATGTCCCAATGTGAACTGAATGCCTGCCCATGTTTCCCTTTCCCACTATTAAATATTTTTATATTCTGAACTTTGCATTCAAAATCCTATTTTCAAAACAGAATTTTAGAGCCAAATGTAAATGGTCTGGAATTCTGCTTTATAGCGAGATTTTTATGATTTATTATATCATTCTCAGTTGAACTGTACTATGCAAAAGGAAATTGGTATTTTATTAGAAATGAATAAGCCTTTATGAAAAACTGTATCCAATTCATTATTTTTACCCTGAGTAAGATGCACAAAAGTTCTAAATCATATATGCTTACATGGAACCAATACATGCAGTTCACTTTGCATTTTGATGGAAAGTTCTGGTTGCTAGATTAGTTGTCTTGGCTTTTTTAAAGTTGGCAGAATACCCCACTGTTCTTAAGAATGCTTCACTGATATTTTTTGATGCAATTTGATTGTGTGCTTTATCACTCTTTTTTTGTAATGGATTCATAAGGTTCTGTCCACATAAAGGTACAGGCCCTACCAAGCAAACAGACCTGCTGTAGATTTAATTCTGAAAATCACTGCAGCCTTTTATCTAGTACATTCCTTAAAGCTCTACTTGCAACAGGGCACATAGCTGTGTGCTTTTGCAGTTTTTTGGTTTAAACATTCTTCTAAATTTGAGGGAAAAACTGAAGCCATAAGTTAGATTCTGAAGAAATCAACATTTCTAGCATTTAAGACTGATGACTGATCCATGGGGCTAGAAGTTGACAGCAGCTTCTGAAGATTTCAGATCAAAATTAATATATGCTAATTTTCTTAACATTTTTGTCTTAGTCAAAGTTGGCCTTGCCTTCTCCCTGCATTTTTGTCCTTGTTTGGTGTTTAAAGTTGAGCACATGCATGTTTGTGTAGACAGTCTGTTAAGTGAGAGGTTCTAATCTTGGCAAAACAAGATCAAGTTTGCCTTGGTGCTGCTGATACCACAGGATTTATTGCCTGGCCTTAGGAGAACAATGCCTTCCTGGGAGGTTATGTGCTCTACTGCACAGACTAGTTGTGACTGTAAAGGAAAGTTTTTCACTGCTGTGATCTTGGTTTTCACTTTTTTCAATAGTAATAATGATAGTGAGGTTCTGGAGGTCAGTGGAAGATCAGGTTTATGTTGTCTGCTGTCTTTCTTCCAGTTTCGTGCTTTAGCTCCGATGTATTACCGAGGGTCAGCAGCAGCCATTATAGTCTATGACATCACAAAAGAGGTAAGAAATTTGATCTTGACCCAGCATTATAATTTCTGGGGCTTTTTTATTTGTGCCATGGACTAGTTCTGACTCTTAATTTCTTAATTCCTTCTGTCTTCTTTCTTTTTTTTTTTTTTTTCCACATTAGGAAACTTTTTCAACGTTAAAGAACTGGGTTAAAGAGCTTCGCCAGCATGGACCTCCCAACATTGTTGTAGCTATTGCAGGAAATAAGTGTGATCTTAATGATGTCAGGTAAATAACTCCTGTCAATTTTTAGGGTTTTCCTTAAGACCTAGCACTAAATATTTTAAGATTTTAGAGCAGCTGAAAGGTTTGGAACAATTTGAGCTGCTCTGCTCTAGTGTTGTAGTTTCACAAGGGGTTTGAGCTGTTTCTGCTGTCAGAAGATGTGGTTAGTCTGCCCTTGGATGGTCTCACCTACTTCCTCCCCTGTGCTGATGTGAGTACACGTGTGATTGGGCAGTAAATTGGGCTGTAAAATGGATCCAGATTAAAACTAACCCTTTAAAAAAAAAAAAAGAAAACTGTTCCAAGTATATTTATCTTTCTCACACCATGAACACTTGCTGGCATAACGGTGTGGGGATAGCAGGGTTAGGAATGAGCAGTTTACAGGGAGACAGGATTACCTTTTCTGGTGGCAGTGCCAAGTTACACAAACCTAAACTGCCTGTGAAACTATAGTGTAATAGAAGCTGTTTACCTCACTTTACAAGAAGTGCCCCTGTCAGTCTGTAGCACCTCATTTTGTTAGGAAAAATACCAAGTCTGTTGGAAAGCATTGTGTAGGTTTTTCTAACTTGCTTGTTCAGGTGCCTTCCTTCCCTGCTTAAATATTGGGGTGGAATTGGCTGTGGCCAAAATAGTTGCAGGGAGCGGGAAAAGCTCTTGAGAAACTTTATGAACAGCCAAACTTTCAGGAAGGCATGTACTAAAAACAAAAGAAGGCCTTTTTTATTGATGTCCTTGTTAAATAAGCCAAAATTCAGAAAGAAGGTGTGTGTAAACTTCTTGGGTTTAGGTTTTGCTGGAAAAGGCACCACAGCTGGTGTCTCAAAGGAGACAGCTGGTTATATGTTTAAAGAACCACTGCAAAGGTGGCTCTGAGTATGGTTTTACAAATTGCTAATACCTAGAAGTTATCTAGTGAGTTCTAATAACTTTCATTAGAAGTAGCATGTCTGTTGAAGTAAATAGAGTGTAAAATTATTTAGAACAGAATTCAAGTCTCACATGCTCAGCTGGCATCATAAGTGTAAACATTGCTATTCAAGCTAATGAGGAGGATTCCTTGTCCTTTAGTCAGAAGCAATATTTGAGCCACTGCTCAAAGTCCATGCTCTTGATATCCTAAAGTCTCTCATAACTGAAAGTAGCCAGTGTGTTGTAGAAATTGTATGTGAAGTGATACAATATAAAGTCCAGACCTCCCTACAGCTACTGGAGTTTGTATTTTTCATTTTGTTTAAGGAAAGAAACAAAATCATCAAGTTGCCTACTTTGGGGAGCAGAATAACTTGTACACTTCTGTGTGCTCAGTATAAAAATATTCCTTTTTTATAGCTACATCTTCATGCAACGTAAATGCTACACTGATGATTTGTGCAGTGTTGGGAGATACTTTGGTTTTGTAAACAGTCATAAGAAATGCACAGGATCATTTGAAATAATGCTTTAGGATCTTCTTAGGACGTATAAAGCTGGTGGGGTGAAAAACACACCTCAGAAGAGGATTGATTGCAGACCTAAGATTAGAGCACTCCAGACAAAAGCAGTGCAATGTCAGATGGATTAAGGCCTTGAGTAGTTCATGACTGTGCTCGCACCTCAAGGCAGGGAGACTGAGTAAAGAAGGAGCATCAGCTTCAGCATGAGGGAGTACTGTGATGCCAAACATGTAAAATATTCATTACAGGAGACACTTAAAAACTTAATCTGTCCCTTAAGGTTTTGAGTAATGGGGTTCTTCTGCATTCATGAATTTTTCTTTGCTTTTTTTTTTTTTTTTTTTTTTGTTCCAGAGAAGTCATGGAAAAAGATGCTAAAGACTATGCAGATTCCATTCATGCAATATTTGTAGAGACAAGTGCGAAAAATGCAATAAACATTAATGAACTCTTTATAGAAATTAGTAAGTATTTAAACAGTTAATGTACTTTCTTCTGCAAAAAACTTGCATAGAAATTTGATTTCTGTATTACTTGTTATGCTATTTGGGTGAAAATTTACAGACTTTGTACTAAATTTGTTACAATCTGACATGACTACAAACTGCAAAATGAGCTGCATGAATTTCTGTTCACCTAATGACTTCTAAATATTCCTCTAGAGGTTTTCAGCCTACTGTGATGCTGCTGGATAAATACCAGGCAGGGTACTCCTGTCAGAAGTCAGTGTCATCTTACCATGTCTGTTATTGAATGTTCCAATTAGTACTTCCAAGGTCATGGAAAAGGAAGGAAATGGCATAAGGAAGATCCAGACTTTATACATCTGAGAATAGGAATTAAGTTCTTACTCTTAGTCCTTTTACTTTGGGTAAAAAAGTGTATTTTAAAAAATACAATAATTCATAAATGCCAGATTATTGCATGGGGAATAGCAACTACTACATGTAGATTTTCCTCAAGTATGTTTTTAGTACTTTGGGGGTTTTTTATATTAAATTGGAAATCTTTTCTGTCCCATTTGTGGGGAGGACAACAATGATACTATTTATATGTGTGAATAAAAAGCAGACAATATTCCAAAGTGAATTCTGTGCAATGTTATTTAGAGGATATGTGTCAAGTAGCAACACCAATGTGCAGGTGTGTCAGCCTGTTTGTGAAAAGAGGACTAACTACAGAAACATCAGACTTAAGAAAAAAAATAGGGTCTATAGAAGCATAGCATTGAATATATTGAAGCTGATGTAAAGAGTATGTGCTGTAGATTAGCTTCCTGATTTATTGACTTAATAGTTGCTCTCTAAAATTGATCTTGAATAAATTATGGGGGGGAAAAAAATCATAAATCCTCCTTAGAAGAGAATGCTCAACCAGGAGCAGTCCATTTTAAAGACTGATGAGATGAGTAAAGCAGCTCTCTCTACAAGCACTCCTTTGTTAAGCCCGATGCAGGTGATCTGTGGAAATACAGGTCAAGATGGTTGTTCTCAAGCTGTTCCAGATGGTATTGCATCCTGCAAAGTACTCTCCAAGTGCTTTTACAGCTCAGCTGTCCAGGTCTAGATCAGCCTGAAGTGTAGCTGCTGCTAAATTGACTTCAAAGTGCCTTGCTGTCCTTTTGTGCAGACAGTTATGTCCGTCCCTCTTACAGACATAACACAGACTGTTGCTGCCATCCTGCCAGGCAGGAATGTCTTCCCTAGTGACCTATAGCTAATTGAAGGCACATTTTTGTATACAGAGCATACACTGGATGCTTAGAATTAGTTTCAAGTATAACATTTCCTATAAATTTCTTTTTCCTGCCTCCTTGTAGGTCGCAGAATTCCATCCACTGACACCAACCCCGCATCCAGTGGGAAGGGCTTCAAACTTCGACGACAGCCATCGGTGACAAAGCGCAGCTGCTGTTGACTGACCCCTTAGAAAATCAAACTTGTTTATACAGTAGGTGGTCTTGGAAGTTAATAGTTCACATTGGGTTTATATTATCAGTCTCAGATCTTTATTTGCTGGTGTTCATACACCCGAAGTCCCCCAAAAAGGGACTGGCTCTTGTGACACCCGTACGTGCGCAGAAAAGACTGCAGTCGTCAGGGCAGCCTGCTGGCTTCCACAGCGTGCGGTGTCTCGTGCATTCAAAGGGAATCCATCATCACTTTTTTGGCCTTGCTTGATTGGAAGGTGACTACATGGATGGTAGAACTGAAATGTTTTCATAGTTTTGTAATCAAGGTTTTGGGAAGTTTTTTTTGTAAAAAGGGAAATGAGCACTTTTGTGGGAGATTGGGTTAGGAGGAGTCTGGAAGTTAGATGTCATTTCTTCCTTTTCTTCAGTGAGCCTTATTTCAAATTTTGGTGTAGCTAATCCAAAGTATGATGGGACAGTTGATGTGAGATGGCTACAGAATGAGCAACTGAAGACAAATAGTAGGCAAATTAGTCCATCCAGTCCCCAAATCCCATTTGCACTTTTTATTTAAGGATGATCTGCGCTGGGGGTGGGGACACAAGCAACAGATCTTAAACCACAGACAATCTTCTTTTTCATGCTGACTGTAATCACTTTAAGGCAAACTGGTATGCTTATAGGCATCTTTTTGTTGTTACAAGTTTTTTTAATATTAAGATGTTGGTTGAAGAAAATTACTTGTAGATCTGACTGAATTAAGTGGTTACTGGCTGAAAAGAGATGCTGTAAACAGATGCTGCCAGTGGTTCTGATAAGACCTACAAGTTTTTGGGGAAAGCTTTTAATTGCTTGGCATGTGTAAAGTGTTCATATTATATTTATAAGACCAGTGTTTAAAGTGTTATAAATTATGTAAAAACAGTAAAAAATAATACAATCTTCTACACTCCTTTCATTCCACACCTAAGGATAAACTCTTGGGGAATCTCCATCAGGGTTTTTTTTCCTGCATTTTAGGTATTGTCACTGTGAGTTCATCCAGAGGCAGATGAAATTCTTTCTCTTTCAATGATGTTTGAAAGGGCCAATAGAAAATCTTGTAGGGGCAGCATGAGGCCTGTCAGTTGAACAACCTTTCATTTGGGGTGCACCCAGTCTTTCCTATTTTGGGCACAAAAATACACATAGGAAGTAACCTAAAGACGTGGTAATGTAGATCATTACCTCTTGGTTCCTGGGGTTTTTCATCTGTGGGGGTTTTTCATCTGTGAGGGTTTTTAGCAAATCAGTGTTTAGCTTATTCTGTATGGGTTCTAGTAGGCTTTCAATTAAACTATAGGTTGACCATACCTGTTTGTGCTATTTTATTTATTTTTACTTTTTGTTTCTTACCAGCACTAGTGAGAAACTTTTATACTTTTGAAGAAAAAGAGCTTAATAGACTTGAGTATATACTAAAATATGCTGGTTAGCTTTAGTATCAAACTGAGATCATGACGATGGTTATTCTTTTTTTTTTTAATCTGGTTTTCTATCATCTCAAGTATTTTCTCTGAAGGAAATGTAGGAAAATTTGTAAGAAATTAAAGGACTTGTACTTCAGATTCATTTGTGTTACTGAAAATTCTTGGAGAGCTGGAGCAAAACAGGCAAACTGGTACAGTGAGGTTTTCTGATGGGTCAGTGAGTTTAGTGATATTTGGTGACTACATTTTTGTCATGCCTTTTCCTTACCCTGCATTGCCAATTCTGCCTCCTTTGCCATAGTCCTACAGGCTCCATGCATCTAGAGAGCCCAAGAAATCCAACTTCATGGGTTTACACCCTACTGCTTCTGCAATTCTGATCTTGAATTACTGCAGGTAATGAACACACAGAAACAGCCAGTGTTTCACATTGTCCAAACTGCCAACCCTGGAGTGAGGCTACTTTTTAACACTTGCCTATTTAAAAAGACAGACAGTTGATGTAAGTTCTTCTGAGTCCAGATAAGTGTTTATTGATCACTGGCCCTGCTGAAAGCTGGGATGCAATCTTGCCTGCATGAGATGCACATGCTCATTGTTTCATTTTTGTTGGAGAAAAATGGTTTCTTTTGTATTAATAATTTGTTAGGTCAGCTGCTTTGATCTTGCACTAGGCTTGCTGGAATTGATGATATTTTGTCCTAACATAGCTTCTCTATTTGGAGATACACTGGTATTGGAGCGTTTGATTATCAACCATTCCAGCTAAATTTTTCATAACTTTTTTCCTGGTAAGAAGTTGTTAAAAAAGCTCAGGATTAAAGATTTATTCCATCATGTCTTTCTGTTTAAGGAGTGGAGTTCATCAGAAAGACTCAGCTTTCAGTTACTGGCAAAGGGAATTAAACAATCTCAGAATGGTTTAGGTTGAAAGGGACCATAGTGGTCATCTGGTTCAACCTCCCTGCTCAAGCAGGGTCATCCCAAAGCACATTGCACAGATTCATTTCTGCAGAACAAGTTTGAAAGGACAAAGTGTCATGTATGTAAAAATGTAATGAGGTGTAAGTTATATCATTGATCCAGAGCATTTTTAGCTGAAAAAATATGACTATTGCAACTTCTAAACACCATCAGTTATTTCTCATGGAAGTTAAAGAATTGAACAAAAATATAATTTGATAAACATTTCATTCTTAAGCTTTGGAACAACTTGAATTATTGCTCCAGGTTTTGGAAGGTGTCTTCATCTGACCCTCTATTAAAACAGTCACTTAGCTGACTTGCCAGGCTCTCAATCTGTGCTGTAGATAGTTTTGTAGGATACTTTATATACATGCTGAAAACTGGCATATCAAGTACCCAAGTAGGTGAAATTTGGAAGCTGACATTTAGTAGCATCTAGTTATCATACTACTGAAAATTGTTAGAGGTGCTTTGAAAAAGTGCTAAGACAATTCTAACAATTTTGCTGTTGCCATGAAGGTTAAGACTTTGTGTTAAGTCCAACAAATCACTGCACTCCAGATCCCTGCTGCCATCAGTGAGACCCTTCCTTTAAGTGCTGCAGGATCAGACAGTTAATGGTTTAGAGGGATGTTTTGTGCAGACTGGAGTCTTTGATGTGTTGCTTTACATTTAATGCTACCAGCATGCTCAAGAAGGATTATTTATTTGCTTGGAAAGAGAGTAAGAGGAGAGGAGACTGGACCTACTTATTGATTTGGAAGTCTAATCCTTTAACCTGGTTGAGGGAGAACTACATTCTTGGTTAAAGCTTCATTTTAATTATCTCAAAGTAATTCAAGGGGAAAATCTTGAATGGTTTAAAAGTTAGCTTCAGCAAGATTTTTTTTTGTGACACTGGTAAGCTTAAATTATTCCTTCACATTAGTGTTTAGTTCCAGTATAACACATTATTAGTTATAATAATGTTATAACACATTATTCCTCCTTAGGAAAAGGAAGCTTTAGCAGTGAAGTTTGAATTACTTGCTTGTGAAACAGTCTTTAGTGTGTGTTAAGGATGGTGTAGGCTATTTGTGGTGTGCTGTGTCAGCAATCTGCACAGAAATGGATGATTTACAGGACAGAAGCTGTCAGAACAGTGGAGCTGCTCACCCTGGAGTGAGCCTCACTCAGCAGCAATAGTTACAGACAAGCAGGGCAAAATCATCTCCAACATGAGCAGAACCTGCAGAATTCACTGGCTTCAACTTCTACACTGCCTGCTCATTTTGTAAAAAGGCTTCACGTATCTCTCCTAAATACTTGCAGCCTCTAAAAATGGCTTTCTGGTTTATAGTTGAGAGAAAAAGGCAAGCTTTCTTAACTTTTCTAGCAGGAAGTCAATGAACAACCATCTGAGATGCTTGAGATGTACATCACAAGTCAGTTACTCGAAGCAGGAGAATTGTGTACTTGGAATTAAGTCTCTAAAAATCTGCAAAAAAATTCCCTATAGAAAACTGTTGATGTTTTATGTTCAAGTCCCATCTCTGGTAGTAGATCACAGCCTAGTGATGGTAGGTGACAGAAGATTTACAGAAATATGATGACGGTGTGAATTACCAATGCAAGATGGAAATACAGATTCTAGTATTAAAATAGTCATGTTAGTTTCCTTTGAGTTATATGGCTCCAGCTTGTCAAAAGGAATATGCTTGAAAATACATATTTGTATATCATATAAAAATTCACGTGCCAAAACGTAATTCCCTAAAATTACTTAGGCCTTCTGACACTAATATTTGTTTCTGAAAAATCCCTTCTGATATTCTGGAGGTCTCAAAAGTCTGAATGCATTCACAACTTGGAAAAAAATTGAACAAGCATTACCAGACTTTATCCCTGAAGTGTCACAGATAACAAATCTTTCAAGAGATCTAAGACTGTCCTGAAATCCAAGAATACTGATGAGCTTAGCCTCTGACATGTCACAATGTCCCTAGGGTCAGCTTTTTCCTCCTTCCCCACTTCCATTTCCTCTCACCCCACCCAACCCTGAATTTTTAACATAGTGTTGTCAGAGTGTACATGCTATAAAGAGCTATCAGAAATACTTAGAAAAGTTCTAATGGCTGAGAGTTTCTTGGTGCTCCCTATTTTACATGAAGAATTGAGGCAGTAGGATGACTTTTCTCAGTCTAGAGTAAAGACTTCTTAGAAGAAACAATTTTGCTGTTCTTGTTCCTTCAACGTGAAAATTGATGTTCCTAAATTTTTGCTTAAACACTAACTGTAAATTTTATTTAAGGAGCTAATCACCTTTGTAAAGATTTTCTTTTAAGAAGGTTGGGGTTTGCTTTGCTTGGTTTCTGTTGATGTTTTCACATGCGTGTTATTGAACAAACCAACTTTTTTAAATGTTGAAGGACACAGACCACTCTTCTGTCATGCTCTTCATCACTGTGGGTGTGATACTCCATCCAGTTGTTGCACTTGAATATTCTGTAACTCTGACACCTTGATAGATCCACCGCTACTATCTTTTACTCGTGTTACAGTATGTATTTCCTATTAAATCCATTGTTTTCTTGGCAATTCGTTCTTTGTTTCCTTATGGGATTTAGACAATGATAGGTGGTGAGTGTCTCTTTTGCCACAAAGTTCTAGAAGTATCTGTCAAAGCAGCAAATATTTGTAAGCAAAATGGTAATTCATTAGCACAGCCTTATGAAACTGTTACAGCTGAGACCTGTGCCATGACTGTATTTTACCACATAATGAAGGCTAAAAGCACATTGACCTGGAGGAGCAATCTATTGTAAGCCTCTTCTGTATTTTAACTTTCTTTCTTGTACTTCTTTCTGAAATTGTGTATGCAGCACTGACACTGTGATGGTGAATTAATTGATTTAAGGCACAGAAATAGATTGCATTTCTGTAGCTAAGATGCTTAAGATTTCCTGTCAATCTTCCCACTTGTACTCCCCACACTGAGGACAATGAAGAAAAAAAAAGGGTTCTTTTCTGAATGATAAACTGCATTTGTGTGTTCAGGACACAAAAATAACCTGATATGCATAAAGCTCTTGCAGTGTAGTAAATGTTTGCCTGTAAAATGTGTGAAGGTTAACCTTTGTATTGGCAATTCTTGTCACTCATAACAACATTCTGCCTTTTCATTCTAGGATGGGGTTAACCTGTTACAAGGGTTGAAAGGTCTGTGCCTTCTTACTATATTATCTCTTACTAAAACAAACTTAAGCCGCTCAAAGTTACAGAGCATTTGCAGCACTGTAAACTGCACAAATTTCCAACCATTGCTTCACTGCATGAAGTGTAGTCAGATTACTAGTGATGAAATATTGTAGTGATGAATTCCCAAGCTTATGAATGTTTTGAGACTTTTTTTTTTTAGTCTTCTCTTGGGCTGGTCCTGAGAGCGTGTACAGGTTTGTCTGTATTGTTGGTTTGTAGATGCTAATGAGGAAAACCAGGCTTTTGTTCTCTCCTTTCTGTTTGAATTGTTACACTCCCATATAGTGCATAGAATGCAAATAAAGAAATGTTGATTTGACATAATGTAAACAGCCTTTTCAGCCTAAGCATTCATAATAAACTTTTATAGTGTAATAACATGCTAAATCACTACCAGTCTGATGTATTGTGCAAAAAAATAAAAAGGTGTAAACATTTTATTAATAAAAAGCTTTGTTTATAAATATGCTGACTTGTTTATAAATGCTCCCAAAATTCTCCATATCTTAAAAAACAGTCTTTATAGCAATATAATTATAGAAGAGGAATGTAAGCAATAGCTTATGTGTACAAATGACTGGAATAGCTGTTTTCCAGAAGTCCTGACTACTGGTGTTCAGAAACTGGAGCTTTTCCCTGGTTTATGTACACACAGACAAAGGCAGAAGAACTTGTGCAAAGAAGGGATGGGGGGAAACAGCAGAGAGAATGCAGCTTTTGTGTAACACTTCCCTTCTTTGCAGCACCATGTCTGAGAAAGTGCAGGCCACACACAGTCTTGTCAAGCAGGGCAAGGCCTGACAAATTCTATTAGGGCCAAGTTATTTAATACATTGCTTTTACCTTAGACTGCATGAAATGCACAATTCTCAACTGCTTAGACCAAATTTCTGTCAATCAAAACTGTAAAGTGCTTTTAATATCTGCGCAGTGTTGTGGGGCCTGTTGTGCTGGGAAGGGATCTCCTCTTGCTTGTTAATACAGCCAGCTGGTTGGTAGCTTGCTTTTTTTAAACCACTGCTCTGTTGCTTATGTAGTCCCCAAAAATATGGATTTGGCTGCAGTTAACTCGCGTGTCTTACATGATGCTTAAAAGATGTGGTTTGCTTGCTTCAATCTGGGATGCACATCTAACACCTTGAGTTAATAGCAGCCTTCAAAAGCTAAATAAACAATAACATCCTGTTTCTGAACTGCTGTTTCATGTGAAAAGGTTGGATACCAGATTTTATTAAGCAAGTGGCTGCAGCTCCTGTGCAGGAAACCCATACTGTGTCATCTTTTGTGTAACAGACCTGGAATAATTTAAATTTCTTGTTACCTGCAATTTAGAACTTACGGTCTTAGATGTGAGCAAACTGCTTTTGAATAGTGTCAGATGGGTTTGTCTAAGATGGCATGAGGGTGCATCAGAGTATAAGAACGGTAGATGCAAGAAATATGCTGGAATAGAGAGAAAAAGACGTTTGCATAGGGAATCTGAGAACTAAATGCAAACTACATGGTTTGAGAATGCTTCACTTGGATCAAGTCTTTCATAGCTTCTAAGGGAGAAGCTTTGCAACTGATGAGCTTGTTGTTTAAAATTGTTTCAGTACAAAGCTTTCAGGTGCTGTCCAGCATTTCCCTGTAGTGTTCATCCCAATTTTCTCCTGTTAATCAAAAACCCACGTAGGCAACAAGTTGCCTTTTAGTCTTGTGGCTGAATTGTTCCCAGTGAGGGCTGTCTGTGGAACAGGGACAGGGTATTGCAGGTGGCCTCCATGCACACCCATTTCATTGAGTTTGACCTGCACAACAGTAAATGTACACACATTATTTACATGCGACAAAAACCTGACAACCTACATTCATTAGACTTCACAAATTTTCAACTTAAACAATGCTGTGCTTTATAAAACCTTCAGCCTGGATGAAAACGTGGGCGAGTCCTTCAAATACAAACAGGCAAGTTTGGAGCTGCTAATTAGGGCAAGGTGATACATCTTGGCAAATCCTTTAAGAGATGGATCATCAAATGCTTCAGGGGGTTCTTTGTACTTCTTTCAGGAAAAGTAGAACTTGGAAAGGTCTGGGCGGCAACACTTAATAGTTGTTTACTTTAGGGTTTTTATTATGCATGACTATGCTGTGTAAAGCTTTCTCTCTTACTCCTCGAGTTAGTTTGCAATTAACTTACCAATATGTATAAAGCTTGTGTTTTCTACTAATTACTGGTCCAAGAATGCCTGGCTTACAGACAGAATCTGTTCATAAATAAAATTCAAGAGATTAGGTAAAAAAAGGGAACTTTCCCACAGCACCAGCCACAAAAGCTGCAAAATATGAGTGAACTCTATTCTCTCCTGACTTGAGATCTGAAATGTTATGACATTACCTGTAGTTTAGGCTAAAAATTTCCCCCCCACCCCCCCAAGGAGCAAAAATAATAAGATCATCCAAATCTAATTTCCTGGAAAAAGAAAATGCATCCTTTTATGATATGTGACCATTCTTTCTCCAAAAGAGAAGGAATTTAAGAACAAGAGCAGTATTTGAGTATATTGCCCTGCAGTGATAAAGTTTTAAAAAATCAGTCCTGCTGTCCTGGCTGGAAGGAGTTGGCATTTCACTTGTATCATGCAGAACTAAGTTCTCTACTAAATACAAGAATGGGTTTGGTTTGTTTTGGCAGGGAATGAAAGACGACTGAGAACAAAAAGGATGAAATAGGATGGGAGGTGGTAAAGCACATGAGCAGAAAAACAGGGATTGTGGCGGACAGGAGCAGCTGAAGGTGTGGTATAAACACTGCAGATGTGCTCAGGGCCGTGAATGCCACTGTCCTGCTTAGGGTGTTAATTTTAACATATAGATCACTCATTTGATATTGCTCTTAGTGACAGAAAGGAGAACACTCTTGTAATTCTAGATCTTTTTAACTACCTTCTGCATTTTTGGCATTTATTAAGTCAAATAACATGATATTAAGAATTTATGTGAGGGGAAGGTGCATTGCATCATGTGGATTATACTCCATGACAGAATTTCACAACATTTTAACCTTTTAATTCACTTCTCACCTCTTTGCTCATCAGCCCTGCCTAGGACCAAACACAGCCATGTGCTTTGAGTTGAAGTTCTTTGGAAGCTTTTTATTTCTGCAAATGGCATCTCCTCCTGAAGTCATGTATGTATAAATCCAGTATGTAGAAAGTTCAGTGAATACTTTTTTTTGGGTACATAAATTACCAATTTTTAAGATCAGCATGTTTCTGCTGGTAACAGGGGCATCCCAAACTCCTGCCTCTGACAGATTACAGCAATGCTTTATAAATTCTTAGGAACTTTTCAAATGTTTAAAACAACCTGAGGACAGAGGGGAGCAGTAAGTGTGGTATTGCTGTAATTACACTGGCCTAGGGCTATCAATAAAACAGCACTTTATATTAAACCATGCTGTAAATTTTAAAAAAAATGTTTTAAACCATTGGAGTAAAAACCAACTAACAAAACATAAACACAAACAAAAAAATCCCCAAAACACAACCGCCACAAACCACCCCAAAACAAACACAAAAACCACAACAAGCAACCCAAAACTTTGGTTACTGTTAGGAAAGGGGAGAGTGGATGGCTTAAAATCTGAGGTGACCTGAAGTTCTGGTTTTATGCATTAAAAAGCGAGTATTTCCCGCAGCTCGATGCCGGTTCCCAGAGCTGCCCTGGCGCTGTAACGCTGCGCCCCGAGCCCTGCGGCCCCGGGAGCTCCTCCTTTTCCCGGGAGCGCTTCCCTGCCCTTCCCCGAGCCTGGCCGGAGATCCCGGCGGCGCTGGAAGCCGGGGCCCGACGGCTTCCCCTGCAGCCCTGAGGCCACACGGAGTAGAGGCCTAAAATAACACGCTGCTTCTGGATAACAAGGCGTTTATTACCAATCACGCTTTCCCGTGCCGATTAAACGTTATTTATTAGCCCTCTTTCTTGCCGTAATGCTCCGGGGAGGCACCTCCGGCCACAGGAGCGCCCGAGGAGCGGCGGCGCGGGGCCTCCCCCCGCGGCCCCTGACGGCGGGGCCGGGCTCACGTCAGCCGCCGCCGCAGCCTCTCCGCGGGCCCCTCCGTGCTGCATCATCCCGCCTCCCGCCCGCCCTGCCCGGCAGCGTGTGCGCCGCCAGCCGCCGCCCGACCGCCGCCCGCGCCCGTCCCCGCTCCGGGGCCGCCGGGACAGTGTGAACAACCAGCCGGGCGAGGGTGAAACAGCACCCGAGCGGCGAGCGAACGAGCAGCCGGCAGAGGGGTGAACCCGCTACCGGGCGCGCCCCCCGCCCGCCTTCCCTCCTCCCTCCCTTCCTTCCCCTCCCTCCCCTCTTCCTTCCCCTCCCTCCCCGTCCCTTCCTCTCTCCGCCTGGTGCCGCCACCGCCGAGGAGGAGGAACATGGCGAAAGCGGAGCAGGTCCTCAGCCTCGAACCGCAGCACGAGCTCAAATTCAAAGGTACGAAGCGGCCGCCGCCATCCCTCGCCGCCGCTCCCCGCGCCGGGCGGGCGGTGCGGCCGCGCTCGGGCCCCGCTCCCCGGCAGCCATTTTCCGGGGGCCGGGCACCGCCGGCGGATAAAATGTCCTTCAGCGCCGCGCCCGCCGCCCCGCCGGGCCCCCCCTGCCCGCCGCGGAGCCGCCCCCAGCCCGCGGGGGTCCTCCCGGGCCGCCCTCAGCGCTGCCGCAGCCGCGGCGCGGGTGGGGGCGGCCCGCGGGGACGGCGCGGGGGGGTCCCGGCCGCCGCCTTCCCCGGCCGGCAGCGGGAACACCGGGCTGTGCCCGGCTGACCTTCCCGGGGGCGGCGGCCGGGGACGGGGGGACCCCGCGGGGAAGCGGCGGGAGCAGGGGTGCGTTCCCCAGGCCCCGCCGGGGGTGTGTGTCCGGCCCCGGCCGAAAGATCTGGTGCTGTAATGTAGGACAGCGATGTCCGTGTGATGGGACTGGGAAGCCAGGTGTCACAAACCCTAGGAACGGGCAAAGTGTTCAATCAAAAGACAAAATCAGGAAATTGCTAGCTATGGAGCTGTTTAAGTGCTCTGCGTGGCTCTTTGGTATAAAATCTAGACGGAGGAAGGATGTTGGGAATAAGATAACGAATAAGGGTTTCTTCTGAAACGTGTCCCAGGCACTGTGGGGTTGCAATCGTGTCTCTGGCCAAAAACAAGAGGCCTCTGGCCAGGTGCTGAGCAGCACTTCCTGGCTTTTCCTGCTTATTTATTATTATTGTAATTTTGCAAGCCTTTTGGCTAAATAAGCCACTAATAGTCTGCCTGTGCAAAAATCCATCCTTTAAATAAAAGTCTTGAATGGATTTGGGCTTCCACTGGCACTGAAATTCCTGTCTTGTAGCCTGACAGCACAGCTGTAATACAATATTCTGGTATAACAAATAAGCAATCAGCAAGTTTATTTATGCGACCAGAGTCAGAAGTGTTTTATAGCTTTGCTTGATAATCTGGCAAATAAGCTTTTCTTCAAAAAAAATAGGGATTCATTTATTGGCCTCTAGCAAAAATAATACTCCTTTAAAAAAAGCTTTCATGTACATTTTTAAATATATAGGAGATATTTACCAGTTTTTATTAGTAAATATATTTGAACTAATAATATTAAGTGGGTTTTATCAAACAGCCTGTTAATAAACACTGGGGGGAATGCATAATCTTTGTTGTAAGCTGAAGTTGTTATGGCAGCAGTATCAAACATGCTTAAGAAGGAAACTATTGTTGTTCTCAGGTTCTTTGTGTTAAGTATGATTAGATGAAAATCACCTCTTGTTCTGGATAAAATTGCTTTCAGCAAACAAGCAAATCCAAGCTCAGGTGGGCAAAAAGTGGGGCCTTAATTGGTGCTGACTTGCTAATGAGATGTAGTTGTGGTCCAGGCTTTGGTTTTTTTTTTTCTTCATCACAGGTAGATATAAACCTTGCCAGACTGTTTTTTCGAAGTAATGATAATTTGCCAGGCTGTCTTTCTTTCAGATGAGGTTCTGGGCTAAATAGCCAGTAGCCATTGAAGTTAAATCAACTAACCATAGCACTTTTAGTTGCCAGGTCTTTAGCCTACAACACACACTCCTTATAACATAAAATGCTACTTGACTAACTGCAGCTATTAAATGGCTTAGTTTCAAAGCACACTTAAATATTAATGTTCAAACAGACTTAATGCTGCAGGCAGCATTCATATGCTTTGGCAATACCTCAGTCTTACAGTCCTTTCTAGCAAGCAGTGCTGACCGATGTCCTTCATTCAGGATATACCAGGTTGAAGTATTCATGAAGTAAATTCTGCTCTAAGCATTTATTGCCCTGCTGATCTTGTGAAGACATACTGCCTGGTGATAGGGCTGAAATGATATTGTCACCTTGTAAATAGTTACATTTATTTCCAGAGTGTTCCTTGGCCCCATACAAGTAGATCCAGGCTGACAGAGGTCATGGAGCTGCTGACTGGTACAGGCATCCTCATGGTGTGTGCTGAAAGACATGGTGCTCAATGTAGGAAACTGAGATTGGACTGTAAACGGAACACTGGAAATGGTGAAGGGCTTAATCCAAATGCAGACAGGTAGAAAAAGCATAAAATTGTTCACTCTGATGCTGTTGAAAGGCTCTGTATAGCTCTTCAATACAAAATTTAGAAGCAGGTAGGATGTTTGAAATAATACAGTGAATGAAGATGTCTTCTGTTATGTGTCCCAGTCACTTTGGGATTGCAACTGTGGCCTGCACTTTCACTTCTTAAGGGTTAAAGACCATTTTAAAGAAGCTTTTGTAGCCCATTGGTTTTGCAGTGAATCTCATAAATTCATTTGGTGCTCTGTTTCAAAATAGTGTGCTTGTGTCTCGTTTGAAAAAAATATCAAAGGAGTTTTTCATGCTGGAATTTTTTTTCACAGCATGTGAACATGAGCAGGGGTTGTCTTTCCTCCCGCCTCGCATCTCCTACAGCAGAGCACACAGGCTCCAAAATAGCATCAGCGTGTGCTGTGCTGAAATGCAGCTGTGAGTCGTGGGAGGCTGGACACCATTAGGTGGCTGAAGGTGCCCATTTCCTTCCCCTGGTCTTTGATGCCATGTGAAATAGGAGCTTCACTGTCTTGCCAGTGACTTCCTCCACTTCTTGGTCATTGTAGGCTTGCAAAAAAAATTATCCAGCTAAAGGTTTACAGCTCAGCGTTTACTGGTAACAAATGGTGAAAAAAATGTTATTGGTATACGTGACATTTACATTTATGTTTCCTTTTCTTCTTTTTTTCAATATAAGAGATTACATCAGTCTGCCAAGAATTTATTACAACATTCAAGGCTCTGACTTTAAGGATTGCTAGATTTAAACCTGAACAAGGATGTGGAATTGTGCTGCAGGATGCCTCCTGCGCCTCACAGGATCACTGCCCACCAAGGCTGATCTGTCTTTTCACCATATGTACCCACCAAGAGTAGAGATCGGCTGTTTATTGTCAGCAAGTAAAAATTTGTTAAAATATAGCATGTTTTAGAACTCCCCTGGGTTTGTAGTATTTGAGACGCTGCTGCATATTTGCAGACATAGGGTGCTGGGGCAGTGTTGCTCAAGAGGGATGGCACAGATGGGAGGTGGCGGAGGCCGAGGGACATTTTGGTAGCATTTCTGGAGGTTTGCTCCAGGTTAGGCTGGACTTATGACTCAGCACTCTGTCCGTGCTCCCCAAGTGGCTCCCGGCAGTACTGCCAAGCAGGGATTAGTGCCTTGCTCAACTCTGTAAGTCGTGCCAGTTGGAAATGCAGGTTCCTGTCCCCAGTATGTGACTCTGTACCTATGCAATATGTCACTGTGTAGCTTTGCTTTCTGCTAAGGGCACGATAATGAAGCAGAAAAACCAATCTTCTCCATTGCTAACAGAATGGATTCATCCCTGACATGGGGCTGTCAACTGTCACTGGCTCAGGTGCAAGCCCTTGGTACCTCAGATCTGCAGCCCAAAGGTGTAGCCTCGGCCCATATTGATGTACTAAGTCCAGCACTGCATCTGCACCATTGAAATATTTGGTATTTAGTGTTTAGCCCCAATCCTGTGCAGTCTGTGTGACCTGCGTTTCCGTGGCTGGGTGGCTGCTGCTCCAGACACTTTGAGCTCCTCTAGGTCAGCCTGAATAAACTCCAGCCAGATCTGCTCATTGCAGTGGAGGTGTGCAAAGCCTCCTGTGTCTGACAGGAATATCCCGTTCCTACCACATACCAGGCTAAGGCTCTTCAGTCCAACAGGCCAGTAACATTTGGGGTTTGAGATTAGTCTTTGCAGAAGCTGCTGCTGCCAAGTCTCAGAAGAGAGGTTAAGGAGATGTGGACTGTTCACTTACATCTCTCTCCCTGTCCTGATCCACAGGAATGGTTGAATCACTCCTGCACTGAAGGAGGAATTTGACTTTGTACCCATTCTCTTCTGTATTGGATAAATAGGAATTTCTAGTCACAGGCCATTTTAAAGAATGTAAAATAGTGACTGTATTGTGAGGAGTTGCCTGTTTAGGATAATTAATATACATCTTTTAAGCTGAACGTTTATATGCTCTTTTCCTAGAGCCCTCCTGGTATTCACAGCAGAATGGCAGCCAGTACTAGGATTTCTTTACT
This sequence comes from Poecile atricapillus, assembly GCF_030490865.1. Taxonomy (NCBI): domain Eukaryota; kingdom Metazoa; phylum Chordata; class Aves; order Passeriformes; family Paridae; genus Poecile; species Poecile atricapillus. The sequence continues at coordinate 3,394,791 of NC_081263.1, forward strand.
CTTTGAAGGCTGCTGTGCCAATGGCTGTCTACTTTCCTGCTGAAAAATGTATCAGCCCTTGCTTCCCTTTGTCTGGCCTGATTCCAAGTCAAGTCATTGTTACCGCATTAAATATGAGTAAACCTTTACATCTCTCCACATACTTGAATTTAATTATAAAATTATAGTTTTAAAAAGAGGACATAGTATTTAAATAACAGGAAGGCTTCCTAAATCTACAGAAATTTATCCTAAAATATATCCCAATTATCAAACAAAATCAGTCTTTTTCTGGTGCAGTTCATATTACACTCACTTTTCTTGCATCTTAGCTAAAATCAATAGCTTATTCTATTAAATGTTTGTTTAGTTGTACAGACCTGCTGCATCTCACTGAATTGTTCTGATTTCATGTGTTCCATTGGTTTTATAATTAATTCATTACTTTGCATAGTCTCTTCACTTTAAAAGAGAGGTGTTAGGAGGGAAAAAACTGGAGGTAAGAGAGGGTAGTGATGCATTGTGAATTTCTTACAACACATCTCCTTTTTGAAAGGTGGAATTAGTTGAAGACTGTGCTTCTCTTCAGCTTCCTTAATCTGCTGATGGCATGTACTAGAGACACAACACTCACAGCTCCACAGGGAAAGGAGGGAGGAATTGAACAGGTGGGACTAACAGAAATTTGAAACTCTGGATAGGATGGTTGGAGCACCAAAGAACAATTAAGATGTGTGAAGCAGTCAAGGAGATTTAACTGCATCTTCTGTTAAATTTAATTACTGTATTTAGGTCTCCCAAGACTATTTCCAAAAATACCACAATCTCCTTGAAGGCTTTGGTCAGTGTGATTTATGGGTTAAGGACTTTTGAATAATTTTGGACTGCACAGATTTTAAGAATTCCAGTTGAAGTTACGAGCATTAATAGGATCAAAGTATTACTATTTCAGGGAAAGACCTAAAGCAGTGCTAAAGCTTGTTTCTTGGCCATTGCTTCTAGTTTTGTGAGATTTTATGTTTTAAATGTGATAAACTCCTTGCCTTTACTGTACAGAACAGGCCAATACATTCACAGCTTCCTGTTCCTTGGGAATCCCATGTTTGTCCATGGATTTTCAGCTCACTTTGAGCTATGAAGCTATTGCAATGATACGTGAAAAAGTTTATCAAATTTGTTATTTAAAGCTCATCAGGATGGCACCCTGCCAGTCTGATTTGGTTGCTGCGATGTGACCTCTATTCATCACTTTAGAAGATATATCTGATAACAGATTATATTGAAAATACAGATGGAAGGGGTGGCTCTCTCAAGTCCTGGGAGCGTGGCTATCATGGCAAAATGAAGACACAGTTAATGTGTCAGAGTAGATGCAGGTTCACACTGGTGCTTAGCAGTAAATTGTATTTACCAGCTGCTGCCCTGCATGCCATGTGCAGTATCCTGTCACCCGTAAAAGGAATATGGAGTAGAAATTTATACAGCAGTTCCTGATAGTGCCTTCTCAGTGGAAATTTAATTATTACCTATTTTTCCTCACTGCACAAGTTTTATAAATTAAAAACTTACCAGTAATTGTGTAATGGTTTATTTCTTTTAAAGTAGGTTAGCTGCTGTTAAATACAAGAGTGAATTCTGTTTAATTGCTCTCTAATTCAGAATTAGGATTGTAAAAATTCAAGTACAAACCTTTAAATAGATTGTCAGATCTGTTTTGAAACTCAACTGGAAAAAAGGCATCATCACCATAGCAAATGATCCAACTTCATGAGCTCAGGTCAGCTTACATCTATGAACAAATACCCAATTTTAAAAGCAGCTTAATTTGTTCTATGCAGCCAGCTCTGGAAGGTATTGATTGCATCAAATGAGTTTTGGATCAAATGAGCAACTTCTACATATCTTATAATGCAATTTTTGTAGGAAACTGGGCGAGGGAGGGTTTGTCTTGTTTCTGAGTGCCTCTGAGCACAGCTTTCTGCCCAGCTGAGGCAGTGCAGGAATCAAATGACCCTTGCTAATTCTGCCCACATCTTGCAGTCACACTCATTTTCTACTATCTTGTTACCATATTGGTCTTATGTTTGCTGCCTGCTGGGAACAGCTAATAACTACTGAATGCATTTCATAGTTGGTACAATAACAGCCTCTTTACTTTCCCTGTCAGTGTGGCTGCCTGGCTTTGAAAGCCTTATTGATGGTGTTTGCAACAGTTCTGTTTGTGGTGACAGCTGTTGTTTCAGACTTAAATTTCATCTTTGTATTTGTAAGAAACGTGATCTTTAACATTATCATCTTGCTGTTGTAATTGTTGTTTCGTTGGGTTTTATTCTGCAAGTAAATCCTCACTGATTAGGTCAGGAACTCTTCCTGAGTAGAGCCCTCTCTCCTCTGGATGAGGGGCTGGCACTGGTGTGACATTTCCTACCACAACACTGAGGGGCCTTTGTCTTTCTGTGTGATGACCAAAGGCAGAAAGGAAGCTTATTTTACATACATATATGAATATTTAACTACCAGTTTGTCCAGGCTGGGGGTTAGATTCATGCTAAGTCTCTTCCTCTGGCATTTGACCCAGTATTTTTCAATATATAAACCCTTTCAGTGCTTTGTAGCCCAAGATGTCTGTAGAGCCACGTAAGATATTTTCTGAGATATTTGGGATGTTGTTGAGTTTAAAATTTGGCCTGCTAGGCAACCTTTTGTAAAGAGGGATTTGTGCCATGGGTCTGGAACAGCTGTCACGGTCTTGCTGTCACTGGAAATGTATGCAAAGCAAATCACCAGTGCCCTGCTCAATTGAGGGCAGGGTGGAGGTGATTGTGTGTTCACACCAGCAGCACAGCCCAGACTGAGGGCCGAGTCTGTTCTTTCTCTGTTAGAGCTGTTCTGAAAATTGCTCAATTCAACTGTAATTCTCCTGGCCTCAAACACATTTGTACAGATTGGGTACTGCTGCTGCCTGCAGTACTTACCCCACCTTATTATAAATACTTTATGAAAATAATCTCTTTACTAAACTACTTTAGTGTCTAGTTCTCTGAGCTGTAAGCGAAGTCCCTCATACCATGGTGCATGGATTAAAGATTTTATCATTCTAAATTTAATCCTGTTTTCTTGGTTGGTTTCCACGAGGGGTGGAAAAATAGAGAAGGGGGAGGTTTGCCTGGTGATCCAGTTATTTAGGATGCAGATTATAAAATCATGTAGGTGTGGGGATCACTATGGAGCCAAATCTTATGTTTTTGCAAGCAATTTAAAAGACAAATTAGTTGTGCTTGTAGAAGGCATGTCAAATGGCTGTGTAATTCTTTTAAGAAAAAAATAGCACTTTCTTGTTCTTCCCAAGACTGCTACTTTTTTCAGCACACCAGTTATCCTTGTTGGTGCTTCTGATTTTTCTCCCAGCAGTTCACCCTCTCCCTTGTGCAGTATCGTGTTTGTTGTCAGTTGATATTTTCAATTAGTGCTTCTTGTGATAGTATATATTCTTCTTGCGAATTAACAATGTATTTTGTGTTTTCTCAAAACATTTGCATTTCCTCTGGATCGTGATTTCTCTTCTGTTGGCCTTTATAGAAAGATCTAAAGGCAGTAACAGTTTTTTTCCCTTAATTTTTGTATTGCTGGTTTTACACTGTGCTTAGTAATGTCATACAGTGATGCAGATGATCACAGAATCATGGAATTGTTTAGGTTGTAAAAGACAGAAGTTTAGGCTTGAAGAACACAACTTGACATTTGTTTCTTTTTTCTATGCAACACATATATACTGTCAGATTTTTATTTTTTTTTCTGGTTAAGTTTTCTCGCTGCTGCTGGCTAAATTTCTGATTTTGTTTTGGGGTTTTTTTTACCCCTTTGGTCCTGAAATTACAGTTAATAGGCTGGTTTTCAAGTGGCTCCCCTGAAATATATCTTGCTAAACTCAGGATTCCTTCCTTATTTGTAGCCATAAATAGTATCCCACTGCCTATTTCATGTGGCTTAGGGTTTTTTTTTAACTTATTAGAAAAGCAGCTATTCTTTGTGCATCTGCAGAATATCTAAATGTGTTTGTTTCTTCTGATATTTTTGACTTATGCACAGTTTTGCACTTAAAATATTTGCTCATTTGCTATTTAAGTTGTGCTTCAAATTTCTCTATTTGAGGAGTATGTGTGAGCGTAAAATTAGAGTAGTTAAGTTGCTCCTTCCCGAACATTTTAATGCACATTTGAAATGGAGATTAGTGATGAAATTAGACCAGGAAAAAATCACTTTAGAAGAAAAAGTGTAGTTTGGATTGGTGATTAAAATCAGGATGTTTTTTTCAGGGAAACATTTTACATTGACTTCAGTCTTCAGCAGTGTTTTTGTTGGGGAGGTTTGCACATCAAGGATTCATTGCTCTGTTGCTGCATTCCCACTTCTCCTGGGAGCCTGAGCTTTGTTTATGTCCTTTCCATACCCTGTGGATGGAGCTCCAGGCTGTGTACAGAAAGGAGTTATCTTACTCTAAGTGGATCTGGCTACATCATGGTTATTGAAAGAGATGCAGCTGCTGTCCCACTGTTTCCTGAGCTGTTTTCATACCTGGACGGAGTTGGTTCATGTGATATTTGTGTGCAGAATGAGTAAAGTAATACAATCTGTTTGGCACTCGGTTCTGAAAGGCTCTGAAAGCACAGCTGAAACAGAGATACACCTCTGAAAGCTCACCAAGGCTGCTCTCAGTCTCTCGTTCATGCAAGTGCGTGCAGAAATCTGGTTTAACTTTATGATGCACAGAAAATATTTCATGTTGTGTGATTTTGTTGCTGAAATCTGGTGTAGGTAATGTTTGGGTGTAAAAATACTCTGAAGAGATCATTTGGGAAAAAACAAATGACACTGGTACCAAAATTATATGAAGGACATATTCTTCTATTTCTCTTGGCAAGCGTATGTGTGGCCTCTCAGTTCTTACAACTGTGAAGTCAGACTGTTAATGATCCTCTGGGGGATAAAAGGTGACAAAAATTGCATACTAACAGATACCCCAAAAATAGTCTTCAGTCTCATATTTGTTTGGGGTTTGGGCTTTTTTCCCAATTACTCATGAGGCATGCTCTGAGGAAAATAGTTTATGCTAGAACAGCCCAGGGAAGGACACTGATTAATCCATCTAAATGGAATAACTTCCTGCCAACCTTCCAACCTTGCTCCACCTTTGGCATCTGGATCGTGTAATTTTGTTGGGTTTCTGCATCTTCTTTTTTGTTGTTTTTTTCTTTTCTCTTAGGTCACTTTATTGATTGTATACTTCTTTAAAAAATTGCTCCACTGCATCAGCTATTGCATAGGGAGTGATGTGGATGTTTCTTCTATTTTTGTAATATCTTTTCATCCAGGCATCCACTGTTTGACACAGCAGAAGTGGAAGGGACCACTCCCCTCCTGTCACTTTGCTTCAAGGGTTTTTTTGTGTGAGGAGGCGAGAGCTGGGAGTAAAGATACTGATTCCACAGGGCTAGGGGTTTGTAGCTAATTCCTTTTAAAATCTGAGCTGAGGTCAAAAGGTTGGCATGTGGTTTACACAAGGATTTTTCTTAAAAATAATTACCAAATTTCAGGGTTTTGGGTTCTCTCAGTGAGTTACTTGTGAAATCAGATATTTATGCAACACAGGCTCTTCTTGTTTTCTGGTTTTTTTACTTCTTTGATTTCAAAAGTTGCGGATGCTCACTTAATTATGAAAGTCTCCAGAGCCAGATGATGATGATGATTAAACCTTGGCACACGGTACTTTTTAAAACACTAATCTTCACAAGATTCTATGTAATTAGGTAAGTATTCTCCTTACTTGACAGAGAGGGAAACTGTAAGGGTCCAAACCTGCTTCTGTTTTGGAGTTGCTGTCAACTCTTAAGGCTCTTAATAGCAGAAGATCAAGCCCTTAAGTGATTTGTCTAAAGACAAGTAAGGTGGTGGGAGAGTTTGATTGGATCTTGGGTGTTCTTGATTCTCAGACACCTGGCTGATAGCTCAAGATGTCTTGCTTGACATTTCAGCTCTTTTCATTTTAGTGTTTATCTTCAAAGGTCATCAGCTTTATATATGACTTTAAAAGAAACGTGCAGTAAGTCAAGTTCTTACCTGTTATTCAGCTCTCTTGCACATCAGTACTGGTTTTATTTTGCCTGTCTTTCTAATGCCGATAGACAGCCACAAAAATAAAATGGGAGAGCCTGTGGAAATAAAATGAAATCACTTGGTGCTGTCAGAGGCAGTAAAGAAACTGAAAAACCACTCAGATGTGAAGATGAGAGAAGTTGCGGGTAGAATGGCTGAACAAATCAGATGGAGAGATGGGGATGGTGGCTGTTTGGTGCTGACACCTCTCTCTAGAGCAGGGCAAGGGGCATCTCCAGTTTGAGGGGCTGGCACTGCTGGGGGGAGGCACTTAATGCCATGGGAGAGGGGCCAATGTAGGGTGTGGGATGGGGAAGGGATGAGTATCACATTCAGCCCCCATCCTTTGCCCTCACAGAGTCAGTGTGGCTCTTTCACTGGATTAATTACTGTTCCATGTGGACATTACCAGTCACATGTAGGATTTGGGCTCATAAGAATAGTCACAAAACAATTTAGGTTTCCCCTCTATTGCTTTCCACCATCTCCCGTATTAAATATTCCTCAGTTACCTTTCTATGGCTGATTAATGTGTCAGGTGATTAATGACTTTCATCTGACACATCAGTGGGATTAAACCATAGTGAAATACATCCTTCCCTTCCTATTATTGCATTCCACTGCTTTCCACAGAGGAAGTACAAGAGAGGTTATCTCATGAGAAGCTCTGCCTTTCTGGCTGTTTCCAATTACCTTGCTGCTAGATACATGTCTGGAGTGAGCTGGAGTTGCAAAGTTGTTTAGGGGAAGATGCTGAAAGTGCATCTAAAACACTCTGGGAATGACATGGGCAACTTGATAAGAATTAATTCTTAGCTGTGTGGATCAAGTTGGTTTCCAGTTGTATCAAGTATTCCTGCAGTGCTTTTCTTTGAAAAGTTCACTATATTTTTTAGGGATGCCTAGCTTTTAGCAGATGAGAATTTGCATTATATTTAAGTACAGAAAAAATGATGCATGTGCCTTAATTACTTTCAGCAGCTATGCCAACACTACAAGTGTGACTGCAGATGTGCTTGCAAGCTTTAACCTGCAACTGTGAGACCTTAAATTGGCAGGATGCTGTGCAGGAAGATGCAGTTTCCCTGATGCCAGGTCTGAGTGCTGCTCATTCTGGCTGAAAACTGATTCTCCTTTTTCTCTTCCCACTGCCCCCTCCCTCTCTCCCTGCCTGGTAAGTGGATTAATTTCCAGCCCCAGCAGCTCCCTGGCTCTGCTCTTGGCCCATGCAGAGGGACACAGTGCAATTTGCACAGGCAGCTGGTGGAGATGAGAGGCCAGACCACCTCCCCTTGCAGCAGTGAGATGGACTCATGCAGGAATTAAGCAACCCTTTGGCCCACCTGATGTGTGTAGTTAATTATAATGATGTAGTGATAATTGCAGGTACAGATCTGCAGAGAACTGTCCCTGCTGGGTTTGAACGTTCCTGCCCAAGCCTGTGCCATCAAAGCTTTCCCTCTGCTAAATTTATGCTTATGCTAAATTCCTTCATGTGCCAAACAGCATGAGGACTGATTATTTGCCATGCCAAAGCATAGAATTTTGTTTAAGGTGAGGATGGTTGTATTAAGATGTAGTACAAATGATGTGGCTGTGTAACGTGATTTCTTTGAGGAGTGAGTGGCAAGGAACTCACAGTGAGTACTTGTGCTCATCAAAAAGTTATCACCCTGGATTTGCTGAAACAATTATGGGCAATTTCTATTGCAGTGAGAGTTATTTAAAATTTAAATAGAGTTGACATCATGTTCTTTTGACCTAATTCCCAGACTTTTTTATCATTACTAAAATGGTATGGGATATTACAATGCCATACGCTGCAGAATGGCTCTCTAAGGAAAGATTGATACAGCACCGGTGTTTGGATAGGAAATGGACTGTGGAAAATTCTGAGATAACACTGTGATCTTCAAACATGAAGGGTTGGATGTGTGGGTGAAAAGCCACAGTTCAGAAATAACCCTGCTGGAAAGCAGTCCTATGAAAAACCAGGATATCTCTTACTGTTTGCTGTTTTGTGAGTATAGGAGGTGATGTTTCCTTTCAGTAATACAGCTACTTTGTGCATCACTAGATGCCCATTTTGCATTAACACGAGTTGACTTCATTTTGGCAGGAGAAAGTCACCAAGCCCTTGTGGAGTATTTTCAGACTTTCAGCACCAAATTCAATTTACTACATTCTTCCTTCTAGACAGCTTGCTCCCATGACAACCCCATGTCAGATGATGCATGTACAGACCCTGTTTCCCATAACTTTGTCCTTGGGATGACACCAGTGGCATTTTTCTCATGGTCTTTAAAAAACATGTGAGAAAAACAGTTGGGATGATTTTAAAGAGCAAATTGTCATTTGGAAAGCACCCTGCCTTAATATGAGTTCCACTTATCTAGAAATATTATGAGCAATCGAAAAAGCATTCAAAACAAAATAATGTGATTAAGTAAGGGTTGTGGGTTTTAAGAGTCAGTCTTCACTTGTTGCTTTGACCTGAGGACCATCCAGATGCACCAGTTTGGCTTAACTGTGCTCTCAGCCCACCTTGGGGGAGTACAGGCATTGTTCAGGTGTTGCATAAACTTGTATAAATAGTCCATCCACTTGTAATGAGGACAAAGTTACTAGAAAGAAGCATAGGGTGTTTTCTCTTACTGAATATGATACAATTCCTAAAGTCCCAATGCCTTGCATTGGAAAATGGAGTTCCAGGTTTGGTGTGCATCTCATGTGACTGTTTATACCCACACCAGCTTTACCTGCAGTGCTCAAATCCAGATGTTGGAAAGCAAAGGTGTGTCTCTAGTGCAGAATTAGCTTGTGTCTGTCCTGAGATAAGTTCTCCCACATACTCCAACCTCCCCAAAAAATCTGTAACTTTGGCTATAGTAATCCAACAAAAGGCTAACAAGGTTTCATTTCAGCCTGAGTTGGCAGTCCATGGGCCTTGCTCTTAAAAGGCAGGCCAACCAAGTGATAATATTTCACTGCCATGCCTCAATTACCCCTCAGTAATACCCTGTGGTCTGGTTTATTTTTTTTTACACACTTCAGGACACCTTGATGGCATGTTAATCCTGCATTTGTCTGTGGTGTTTTGCTTTGCTGCAGAGTTTGAACAGCAGCACCATAAGAAGGAATGTGCCTGCACACCGGTTTGCTGGAAGCAGATGTCAACCTTCTAGTACAGTTGTGGTGGCTGTAAAACCTGTAATTTGGGGGAAATGCAGCTAAAGAAACTGTTTAGGGTTTAGTGGACAGATCAGAAGAGGAAACACCAAGCAGACAAGAAGAAATGAGTTCCTTCTGCTGAAAGGTTTTGCTGCCAAATATTTTGGTATGATCTATGTTAGCAATAAGTAATTCCATTTGGAAATTATTTTCCACACAGAATTGTTGTCGTATTACTATTTCAAACAGCAGCTCTGTGCTGGGGCACACAAATCCCGCACACATTCATGGATCAGCCAAGTAAAAACATGGCATTTCCCCCAGGAAATCTATCCCAGCATGCAGACCAGTAAAGCACTACTGTGGATGCAGCTGCAGATGAAGGGCTTTGTGCAGCCAACCCTCCCTCTGTGCTGGAACGGCTCAAGCTGTAATTTTTTAGTAAAGACACATCCTTATTGCATAGGCATCCTGTAATTTCTTCTGAAATGTTAGATTTCTCCCAGTTAGGGCTGTTTTTAAGATCTGCTACTGTCCTTACACACCTAAATGTTTGATGGATTTTTCTGATGGTTTGGCTTGTTTAACTTCTTTAACTACTTGTGGCTGCATCTGGCCAGTTATTTTCCATTCGTTAAAAGTCTCTCTCTACATGCAGAACACAGAGAAAACTTTACATCTGTGTTTCATTCTCTTTTGTATCTCAGTGTTTCACCAGGTACAGGTCTAGTGAATTTGGATCTGAAATTTTTATTTCTTTAATATTTTTTTAGCTCCCATGTTGCATTGCAAAGCTGGTTTGCTCAGGGTGCAGACAGAAGCGGCGCTACCTTGTTGTCTGGTTGGGGTTATTACGTGTGTGATTGTTTTGAGGCTTTTCCCCCTCTAATTACTTTAAACAAATTGGATCAAGGATAGAGGTTGCAGGACTGTAGTACTGTTATGGCTGGATTAAATATTGTCTTAGGAGACAAATTTGCATAGAATAAGAAGCAAACTTAAATTACATCAAGGCATCCATGCTGTGAGAGGAGGATGGTGGAATGCTGCCTGCTAGTATTTTTATTATCATCATCATTCACCCTTTTGCAATTTTAGGGCTGCCATTTCTGCAAGGAAAAGTTTGATGCTTTTTTTGACCAATTTGCTTTTACTCCTGAGGACAGATGAAGGTATTTTATTCAGGCATCAAATTAATCACTTCTGTGGAGAAGACAGTTGATCAAAGTGTGGTTATATTTCTTTTAATTTTACTTCTTTACTATCTGTAAAGCACTGTAGTTGTGTGCTGCCTGTCTGATTTATCAGTGTCTTGTAGGAAATCAGCCTTTCTTCTGCCTGAGGGATTTGGGAGTTTCAATTAGGTAGTGAGCCTGAGAGAAGTGGATTTGCCTGCGCTTGGTTTTGCAGAACTTGACAATGGTTTGATTTTGGCTTTGCTAAAACAGAAATCTTTGCCAGTGCTCTCAGTATCTAAAAATTTTCATATTTCTACATGGTTATTTCCTGTCCTGGGTGAGGTAGGCTACTTTATTTTTTCTGGTTTATTATTTCTAGTTGCCACGACAGTTTGTAAAAAATAAAAAAAAAATTGGTAGGTGAAAGGAGATGTACCCTGCATGCTTGTCTTGCTGTTTATGCTATGTCATTCCTGAATACCTGGTGGAATCCTGGTTCTGTAGAGGTCCAGCTTCATGTGCAGATGGATTTGTGGTAGTCCTTGGTTCCCATTCCTTGCCTGGTTAACAAACTATACTGCAGTCACTACTTATCATCTATAGCATGGATATATGTAGTATCTCTGCTAGCCTGGGTTTCAGTGACTAGAATGGAGCAACTGTGACACAGCAGGGAATTTGGCATCCTTTGAATGCCATGTTGTGGTGTTGGCACAATGTGTGAATGATTTCCCCCTTTTGTTTTGTGTTAATGATGAGCTCTTGGGCTGGGGCCTGGCTGCAGCCTCAGCTTTGCGTGCACAATTATCTGTACGTGCTGCAGATGGAAATTGAACTTCTAATTGCTTTATGAGATTTGTGAACAGAGATTTAGAACCTGCTTAGCCTTTGCTTGGAAAGTGCTTTCTGTGTGATTTCAAGTCTGCTTTTGCTCTCTTCCTCAGGTCCTTTCACAGATGTGGTCACTACAAACCTGAAGCTCGGCAACCCCACGGACAGAAATGTGTGCTTCAAAGTTAAGACCACAGCACCACGTAGATACTGTGTAAGGCCCAACAGTGGAATTATCGATGCAGGAACATCAATTAATGTTTCTGGTAAGCCATTCAAGCAGTTCTTTGGTGATTGAAAATAGCTTCTTATAATCAGTTATTTCTTGGAATGCCTTGCAGCCTTTAAGTATTTTGGTGAATCCAAGAGGTTGTGTTTTCATGGAGAAGCAGCCATTTTATATAACCTTACTTCTCTTATTCTCTTATTCCTGGTCTAGCAGTAATAAGTTTGGTCTTACATCTTGTTTTGGAGAGGAAAAAGGCAGAAATACATAAAAGATTGATATGGTTCATTAACAGCCTCAGCCAGCGTATCCAAACCAGTCCTGCTGCAGCCCTGCCCTCCCTGTGGGATTATTTTTGTACAGTTAGTTTTTTGCCAGCTTAACTTCCTGAACCAGCTCACCATGGGGTCAAACAAGTGCTTGGATGAGCACATTGAGGGAAGAATAAAACTGGGTGGACTATAGCCACTGGTTTAGACTGGTGTGGGCTGATGCCAAACTGGCTTTGATTTAACCAACAATGAAAACATTTACTTTCAAACCATGCTTGTTTTGTGTGCCTTGAACAGTATCCTTTGGTGTTAAAAATGTCAAATGACTAAATCTTTGCTGTTGCATAGGAAAAGTTAATGATTTTCTCTAATGAGTCAGTAGCTCTTGACTTGCCTATGTTTGGTAATGGAAAAGCAAAGGAGTGGCTTACTTTGAAAGCATAAAGAGCTGAGTAGTCTCACAAACAGAATATCTGTATATTATTAACTTGCTGATAATATATTCTCTCAAAGAATTCTACCAAAGCATGTAGTTGAGGCATATTGGATGAATGAGGTCAGACTTTAGTTAAGAAAATTATTTCTCTAAACATGCGGATTTGCCTTGCCATTCTTCAAAAAAAATTAATATTGGCATGATAAGAAGTATTATTGATAGGTTATACATTTTGCTCCTACCAACCTCTTCTAGCCTGGGATAAAAAATTTGGGAAGCTAAAACTACTGCTTTTTACTTGAAAAAAATCAACATGTAAAAATCAAGAGTTTAGTTTCTTCCTTAATAAAATGTAAAATATTTAAACACCTCACCCTTGGAGAGAGCTTGCTTTAACAAAACAAAAATTTATCCCAAAGCCACTTTGCACTCTAAGATTAAACAACTCTGATCCTGTAAGTCTTCTTATACATGCCCATATTTGCACACTGATTGATCTGTTGTCTTTGGGATTTCTGTGGTGTCAAATTGAGTGTGCAAAGGGCTGCAGGATTGTGCCTGCCTTGCAGTTAATCCCAAGGGAATGTCACAGTGAGGAGGTAACCAGGGAAGTGTGGGAGCTCCAGGTGGGGCAGGCAAAGCACTTCTGCTTCAGGAGAGGGCCAGCACGAACCCAGTGAGCTCTGAAATGACTAATATGTAAATGAAAAAGCTCTCTGGAGAGAAATGGAGATTTTTAAAAGTCGGGACAATTCCCAAGTAAAGCTGTCTGTCATCTATACTAGCTGCAGGCAAGCATATCAAATGCATTGAAATCAATGAAATGATAATGAAAATTAACATGGTTTCTAGCTACAAATTATCTTCATGCTATAAAGATGTGGATGCTTTTCATCTTGCAGATGAACTTTGAAAATTAAAAGCCTGCTTCCTTTGCAAGCACTTACCAGGCTTTTTGAAATGTTGTCTTGATCTCAGTGTCAAGTGGTTTCTTAAAGTTCTGCTCACAAGTGCCCCTTAGCTCCACCTTGAGCAAATACAGCGCAGGCAAGTGTAGGAACCATCTCTTGTTATGCTACCAGCAGCTTGCTTTTCCAGCCTGACCCTTCCCAGTGGCACACCAGGTAGAGTGTGGATCTAGTCCAGGGCTGAAGTATCTCCTTATGAGACTGCTGTGCTAACCCTGAGCTGTGCTTTGCTCTTCCTTCCACAGCTTTCAGAATTTCACTTTTTCGATAACCTTCTTAGTAATGGTTTATGATTTGGTTAGTTTGGAAAATGGCTGTGGTATATTTAATCACCAGCTCACATGTGTGTTTTAATATTTCCATGCTGATATTAACAGTAGTAATAAATAACAATCTTAAATTGACAGTCCTTACACTAACATTATATCTTAAAATGCAAGTAGCACTCTTACATTGTTCCTTAGGTAATATATTAAGCTCCTTCAGACCATGCATGGGACCTAATTTTGGACTTGAGGATGGCAGCATCTTTGGTTTTGATCAGCAGATGGGATCCTTGGGGTGGGAGGGATCAAAGAGGGGCCTTCCATTAACTTGCAAAATAGAATTGTTTTCAGATTCACAGAAAGGGGGGAAGATGTGTTTAACCTCTGCTTTGGAGTAATATTGCTTGAGAACAAAAGACTGATTTTGGAGTTAATGAAGTGGAAAAATAAACAGAATTTGTTTCTTTGCCTCTAAATCAGTTACCTTTTCAGTCATTTAATTCAAGTCTTGCACAGGGCATAAAAATAGGACTTGAATAAATAGGACTCAAATTCTTCCAAACCTAGTGAAAATACTACTGATGAGAAATTATTAAAATATAGTAATACAGTAACTTCTGGACACTTAAGCTAATTGGGTTGTGTTTACTATATGCAATCTGTCCCCTTCACAATTGCTGACTGGCTTTACCACAGCCACTGATAGCACTGCATTGGTGCTGCACCTTGTCTCCAAAAAATCAGTGCCTATGCATTTTTTAGTCTCAGAGAATATTATTGCCTGAAGCTGAATTTGGGACAGCCTCTTCCTTCTTGCTCTGTAGTAACCAGATGCCTTTGTTACACTCCTGTGAAACTGTGTCTGTACTATTTTGCCTTAAGTATATGAGAAGATATTTTGCTCTAAGTGGCAGCAGCTTCACTTTATATCACACTGATACGATGGCTCATTTAAAAATGTACAAAATGCTAGAAAAATAAAGCTCACTTTAATCTAGTGGAGTCTCAAATGCTGCCTTCTTATGCCATATCACAGCTTTTGCTAAATACCAGCATTTGAAGCCCTGTCAGCATGTGCTGCCTGCTGGGATGTCAGGTTTGGAGCCCGTGTTTTCACCTGTTATATAATGGCATGTAATTTTAACAGCTGAGTTTATGTAACTGTCGGGAAGCGTATGTGTGCACTGTCATCTGATTCCATTGCATTGGGGCTGCAATACTTGGGAAAGGACTATTTGCACACATTCCACTGCTGTTAAGCACGTCTGATTTCAGCCAAGATAGCTGATTTTGTGGCTTTGAAACTTCAATAAAAGCCATGAATGGATTACAAAGGAAAAGTGAAGGAATACCAGCAGATGCTGGTGAGATGTATAAGGAGGAGAGAGGAATTGCAGATGGTACCATCTGTGCACAGTGTCCCACTGAAGAGAGCAGTCTGAACATGCTTCCTGAAAGTGAGGAGGAGCTGACGTTATCCTTGGGCTGCTGTCGAATATCCGGGGAGAGATTTTTAGTGTTTTCTGAGCTTGCCTGACTTCAGAAAGGCAGGAATGGAGCTGCAGCCCTGTGCTCTGCAGTCACAGTGGGTCTGCCCCTTTCCCTCAGGCACTGATTGTGTCTCATCCTCTGCTGCATTCCCAAACTGCCTTGGCGGTGTCACTCCTGTGCCCTGTTCCCACAGATGTCCCGGGACTCAGCAGAAGCTGCCAAGTTTTGGGTTGTTCTTGCCTACCTGCTTTAAAATTCTATCTTGATCTTCACAAACTAAACACTTAATAGTATAATTGAAATATGTTTATTTATGTAAACGTGAAACAAAGGTGGGATTCTGTTAGTTTCCATAGATGTGAGTGTCCTTTGCTTACCTCTGCCAGAGCTGATGGAATTCCACAAGGATCTTGAGGCTTGCCCGTTTCTAGTTGGGGTATTTTATGTGATATAAGTGTGGTAGATTTGATCCATCCAGACCATGAAGAATTCCATGCAATGCCATTTGGGAAAATGATTGATAAAAGTAGGAAAGAAAAAACAGATTGACTAATAATAGTCTGTTGAATGAGCTGGTAAAGAATGAACAGTGATAGCAGGGAGCTACTAGTGATGTTTCTTGAGAGCGATTCTTGGTCCTAATCTTACAATCAGTTCTGGTACAAAGAGTACACTAAAAACTGATGATGTTGTAAAGTTGGGAGATAGAAGATATGCAGAAGGATTAGGTGTCCTTGAAGGCTACAGTAAGAGAAATGGGGTGAGTTTGATTAGAAAAACTGCAAAATCACATATTTGGAGAGTAAAATACTCTTGCTGCATTACAGGCTTGTTAAATGAAGGGGCCTGATTGGGGTGAGCAAAATGCTGACATAATGTGGCTGTGAGTAAGGCATCATACATCTGGACAAGGGAAGAGGTGAGAGGGCATAAATGCTATGCTTCAAGGCACTAGTAAAGTTTCCTTCATGTGTAATTGGAGAAGCTCAAACTAAAACAGGTGCAGAGGATGAATGGGGAGCCTGGCCTAGAGAGAACCCACTAAGTCTGGCTTTAGTTTACCAGGAGCCCAAGAGCTGCTGTGATTGATGTCTTGGAGGGCACCAGAAGTAAATGACTCTTACCCTTCTCTGGTATTTCAGCATAAGGGCAGTGTTGGTCCAGGACCAAGTAAACAGGCCATTAATAAATTTAGATGGAAACTAGAGGAAGGTTGCTGACTGAGCTGGGAGATTTTTCTGTTCCTTGTGCTCTTGGAAAGGACAGATCCTAGATCTGCAGGTGTCAAAGGTGGTCTCTGCTTCAGATTTGCTCTATTCCTTGAGAAAGCTGTTTTATTCTGTGGAAAAGGAGGAGTGTATCGGGTGGTCAGTGCCTCTCCTTAGCTCTCTACTGAGTGTAAAATGCTGGGGATATTGCAGGAATGTGTGAGAAAACCGATGCCCAATGGTCTCTCAGTGACTCTGCAGTTTTGCTTGTGGTAAAACAGTGCTGGTGCTTGAGCTGTGGAGTGAGCAGCTTGGGAAGTGGTTGAGATATATCTCTGCCTGATGGATGCTGCTGACAGTAAGCTTGAAGATCATATTAATAATTTTGTTTCTTAAAACTCTGATTACTGATGAAAGCTGAAACTTTGGACCAGATGGGACAACTGATGTGGTAAAGTATTTTGTAGGAACATACTTCTCACATAATTTTTGCATAAGGTTTGTGATTTCCATTCAGAACAAAGGAGCCACATTCCCAGTAGCAATTTCTCCAGCAATTAGGGCAGTTTTATGAAACTAATCTTTCACAGAAAGCCCAATAGTATGTGGATAAATATTAAAATGGTTTGGTTTCCTCTTGAAAAAAGTACATATTTTTGAGCTTCCCATCTGGCTTACAAGACATTTGCTGAATAATTTGTGTCAATGTGGCTTTCATGTATTGATCTAAAAATACAAGTGCTAACAACGCCTGTGCTGTCAAGCCCTCTCTGGCTCTTGTGGTTGAGTGAATGGAGCAGCGATCATTTGGCATTCCAGGATGGATTCAGCACTGTCCCTTGGGAAATGAGGAGTTTCAAATGAGCTGATAGTTGCTCTCAGCAAAGCGAGCTGAAAAAGCCGCAATCTGTAGAAGTTTCATAAATGCTGAATAAGTTCTGACTATCCAGTTGGATCTTACACATTGGAATTATTTTAGTGTGTACTACAGAGGAGAGAAAACCATGCTGCTGCTTTTCAGTGATGTGTCAGTGTTGAAATAGTTGTGCTTTCACAGTGCAGTCACTCCTGTTTGGAAAATAGTTTTAAAGGTAGACCGTTAATTTGCAAACACTCATTTTGGAATAATATCCGAGTACTTCAAGGTGAGTTAAAAATGTATAATAATTTTTAAAGCACTTCATCTGAGAGAATTTATTGCCTGCCTTCTCTCTGGGCTTTAAAAGGCATGTGGTTGTTGATGGCCACAGATTGTGTGCACAGTAAAGATGGCACAACCATAACATACCCTGCTCATTAAGAGAGGCAAATTGGTTTGGCTTGCCTTCATTTGCAACAAATGGGATCTCTGGATATTGCTTTTATACGACAAACTCCTGCAATTAGTGCATGAATTTGGGCACATAATGTTAATAGACCAGTACTTGAAAATGGTCCTAATTCTTGAACTGCTTCTCTTCTTAGTGATTGAATTGAGGGGCTGAAGTAAGACAGGTCATAAAATGTGATTTTTTTAAACCTTACACCATTTTGCTCTGTTAGCAGTAATGACAGTATTTGCAAGCTTAGTTTTTCATTTGAGGGGGTGGTGGCTCTTTGCAGGGTCTAATAACACGTTTGTGTAAATTGCTTTGGTTATTTCCACATGTTCTGTCTCATGGTGAAGCCAGGCTCATGTTTGTTAATGTCTCTACAGCTGAATATCCAGGTGTCACTTGAAAATGTGATTCTTTAATCACCACTGTGATTAAAGAATATCCCATGTAAATGGAATATCCAACTGTCCCTCTTCGGGTTGCTTTAACCCAAAAGCAAAGACATGGAAATTCCCAGTATTGCTTAAAAAATTAAATTAAAGCACACACCCACCCTAAACCTGCTCCTCCTTCCTCTCTGCCCCCTAAACAGAGTCATTTTGCAAGTAAATTTTGGAGTGCTTTTGATTCTTTGAATGAATGGAAATGCATTCCTTACATACCTTTCATAGGCAAAGTTTGCATCACGTTTAACTATAAACTTCCAGCTATAAATTGGTAACAAACTGTCAGTAACTTATTTGTGGAAGCAAAATACTTGTGCTTGATAAAACTAATACCATGAGACTCTTGAACTTGGTAGAGGAAATTTCCATCTCAAGACTTGAACCTCAAGGTTTACAGTTTGACTTTGCCTCTGTAGCTTTTCTTGGGCACCATCAGCAATATTATGTGTACAGCTCATCAAAAAGCTTGTTACTTCTGCCCCAAGGATGGAACAAGACAAAAAGATGCTGTCTTGGAATTTTTTTCCCTCTGTCCCAGAAGATATGTAAATGATCCTATTTTCTATTACTATTCTATTACTATTTCTATTCAAATTACTGTTGTTATCTTGCCATAACTGTGTACAGAATATTGTAGACTGATCAGCATTTCCAGAATTCTCAGACCAAAGTCTAGACAGAGTGAGGAAATCTGTTTCTCTTGCCTCCTTCCAAAATTCTGGTTTAAAGTGAGGTTCCTGAGCTTAACTGCTGTTTTGATCATAAACAACAAACAACTTGAAACCATTTAAATGTTTGTTTTTCTGAAATCTGGTAACTGTGTCATCAGTGCAGGACTCTGCATCAGAGCAATGTTAATGCAATGTGTTCTGGGTTTTTTTCTTCCAGTGATGCTACAGCCTTTTGACTATGACCCTAATGAGAAAAGTAAACACAAGTTTATGGTTCAGTCTATGTTTGCTCCAGCTGATACTTCAGATATGGAAGCAGTAGTAAGTATTGAAATTAATTAAAATGGATTTCTTTCTAATTGTAGAATTTTGTAAGTCCTTTGACTGTTGTTTAAGGGCTGTTGTCAAACCATGCTGGAATGGTCCTTGAAATCCTTTTCCAGATTTCCATCTCTCCATGGCAAGGAGTTTTCTGTTATTTTGAGCCCCAGGAATCTTGCACTGAGAGTTGTTGTCTTTGGTTACTTCTTTAGGAAGCTGCTGTTAGTAATGGGATGCCAAGCCATGAAACACATATTGCAGTTTGTTGCTATATATCCTTCTCTAGAAAAGTCCAGCTTGAATCATATATTCAAAGGATATACAGAATATACTCTGAGTCGGTGGCATCTTTTATGCATCTACTCTCAGTCTTGTGTCTTGAGCAGATCCTTTTGCAAGATGCAAGAGGATTATTTACAAGTATTTTATTTTTCTTTATCCCTACCTATGGCTGCTGTGGCTTTGTAAATAAAAGGGCCTCAGATTCTGTCCTGTGGGTTACAAATGAGAGCAATAGAAATATGTAGGTGCTGGAGCAGAGCAGGACAAAAGACATAAAAGTAAGATGTCAGGCTACAGTAAGACAACCTGCAAAGGAGTAAACCATTATGTCAACTGCTGGCTTTCCTTTAACAGCAAGATTTGCCCCCAGAAGAAGGCACAAGGAAGTTCTCTGTAGCCCAGCTTTTGTTAGCTTGAGAGAACACTCAGTGGCTATTGAGGACACAATGTGAAAAGGAAAAAGACCATTACTCTAAGAGTGTGTGGCTTGTGTGTGCTATTTAAAAACAAAAAAGCCAACCCAAAAATACTCTACAGTGTCTTTATAATTTGTGTCTTCTTTTGAATAGCTTCTTAAAGCTGGGGCACTCTGCAGGTTAATAATTTCCCTTCTGAAACTGATTTATGGAACAATATTTGTTTAATAGGCTCAAAATAAGATTCCAGTGGGAGAAACAGCAATAGTAATAAAATGTCTGCATCACTAGAAAGATAAGTCAGTCTGCCTTTTCTTTCGAGCTCTTTCATTTGTATGAGTTACTTTATACCATGACAAATGTTATTCTGCTGGCAAAGAATGTTTTTTAGTACCTAGATGGGCCTTTCAGTTTTCCAGAGCTCTCCAGACCGATACAATTCCTTTTTCTGTAACACTTTGATCAGTTCTCAGTTTTGTTACCACTCTCCAGATCTCTTCCTATTCTGGATGAACAGGTGAGACCAGTTATGGGAGTACTGTAAAGCTTTCAACACTTCACAGGCAGCCAAGGAGCTTAAAATAGAGCTGAGTTCAGCCCCAGAAGAGCTGAACTACGATTCAGCTATTTAGGATGAGTTAAATACTACTCCAGGTTGCATGGGCTTAGCCATAATTTGTCACCTACTTGAGATAGGCTGAGGAATACCAAGCTACCAGGAGGATGGTCAAAGTGAAGAGGAGCATGTGAGAACTCCAGGATATAAGTGTAGACACTTCTTGCTGTTTATTGTCACTGAGAATAAATCTTTTCACTTCAGGGTTCCAGCTGATACTGAGCAAAGATTTATTACTGCTGATCCCTCTTAAAAAGGTTACAAGGAATCTTATTTATGGCAGACTCCCCAGCTGAAGGGGAGAGAAGGGGTGAGGGAAAGTTATCCCTCTGTATGTAGCACATCTGGTGCTGTTCAGATGTTGATGCTGAAAAATAAGGATGTGGAAAAGGAGGGAGAAGAGCAGTCCTGTAGTTCATTCCAGTTGGGGAGAAAAGCTCATGTGAAATTTGAAAAGTTTGAATATGAACTCCACTGTGCAGAGTTGAGAGCTCACTCTCTGATTTATTTGGGGGCTTGTTGTCTTTCCCTTCCTTTGAATTCACCCCTCCTTTTACTATTTCTTTTTCTTCTTTTTAAGCAGGCTCATAATTCCCCCTGTCTCTGCTAATTACTCTGACACAGCTCCCAGTTCTCTCATAAATTACCTGTGGAAGTTTCAGACTATTTAGAATTATTTGCTTCATGGTCTGTCTTTATGATACCACTCAGTTATGTTTTTGATCTCATTTTTCATCCTGTATATGGTTAATGGTGGTGTGATAAACACCTGTGGGTTCTTTGTGAGTGAAATGATGTGAATTGTTTACATAATGCACTGCATTTCCAATCTGCCTGATTGTACTAATATGTTTAATATGAAATTAATATTAACTTATTCCAGTGGAAAGAAGCAAAACCAGAAGAACTCATGGATTCGAAACTTAGGTGTGTGTTTGAGCTACCAGCAGAAAATGATAAGCCTGTGAGTATTTCCAGTTGCATATTGAGTGACTTAACTTAATACCACAGTAAATCCTGTAAAATGGCATGTTTGTACAGACAGCTATATAAGCACAAGACAGAACTCTCTGTTTCACTGCCTGGATAGCATCACCCTTTAAAAACACAATGTAAACTATTTAAAATCTAGATAATCCTTGGTGTAACTAGCAGCCAGTTTGAATTTGGTAAGTGCAACAGTAGCACAAAGCAATTTTTTAGTAAATCTGTTTTAATTTAGCAAAAGGTCACAGGATAAAGAATACTTAAGAAAAAATTTAAGATGCTGATCGCTGGTTGTGAAGCTCAGAGTTTATGCTGAAGCAGTTATAAATGTCAGCAGTGTAAACTTGCCTGTCCAGCACTTCCTTGGTACAGCTCTGATTTTGTCAAGTAAATTGATAGAAAGCTGATGAGGAAGACACATGCAGTTAGGAATTATATTGAAATTATCAGCTATAATATTGTTGGATTGTTTCTTGTTAAGATAATAGACACACTGATTTGTAATGGAAATATGTATTGTCCAGTATATAAAACTGATAAAGGATTGAATAAATTGAAGAATGCTTCCTAGTGTGCAGGTACTAAAGGCACAGTTGTTCTACCTTGCACTGAACAGTCTGTAATTAGGATTATGGAATTATTTGGGTGGGGAGGGGTTTGTTTCCATGAGAGACCCTTTCTAAAGGCCAGAACATGGAGAAGATCCAAAGGCCAGGAGAGGGAGCAGGGTTTGAAGGTCTGAACCTGGTTTCCCAACTTGGATTGCAAATTCCTCCATCCCCACAGAAACACAGAGGTGAGGAGAGGAGAGTGAAGGAGGAGGGAGCTACAGCACTGTCCTGGCTCCTGCAGTAGCTGCTTGTGCTGTGCCTGGGGAGGGAAGGGTGAGGAGATCATGGATTTTAGGGACATTTCTGTATATGCTGGGTCTGAAAAGTCGAGGTCATTCTGTCTTCACTTATTGCTGCTGATCTAGTGTTTTCTGGGATAGCAGTAAAGTTTCAGAAAGCAAAATGTTGTTTATTTCTTTTGATACAGGCACGTGTCAGGTGTGCACAGCCAATTTTACCTGATTCTCCTCCTTTATATCAGGTGTGTGGTGTGGTGTTAATAACTAACCAAAAATCACTCTATCCTTTTTTAACAGCATGACATAGAAATAAATAAAATTGTATCCACAACTGCAACAAAGACAGATTCCTCTGTAATGTCTAAATCAATAAGTTCTCCTTTGGATGACTCTGAAGTTAAGAAAGTAATGGAAGACTATAAGAGGCTTCAAGTAGAAGTTCAGAGGTTACGGGAGGAGAATAAACAGTTTAAGGTAAAGATTGCTGTTGTTTTCTTTTCAGATTTACCCCTTTCCTGAAAAAGAAGCTTCCATCTTAAAGGTTTGGTTACCTGACCTTAGCACAATATTTTAATATTGTCTATAAAGTAAAAGATAATTCAGGTTTCTTTGTAAACTCTGAGAAGGTGCTGAAATCAATGGTTCCTTTGAAAGGAGGCACAAGTCATGCAGTCACAGAAGGTGATTGGGTAGCAACCCAGAGCACTGAATTCCCCCTCTTTTTTTCTTTTCCCACCTAATTTCTCAGTCTGAATTAAGCATTCAGTGTTGGACTTGGCCCAGTCTCCCAAACCGATGGGAGCTTGAGGGCAGTGTTGTGCAAATACTGAGTGTTTCAGTAATTGCACCTGTAATGTGCTGCTGAAATGACCAAATTAAGACAGATGAATGGGAAATGGGCTTCCTGTCATATGCAGCACATGGCTGGGAAATCCAGTAATTGAGAAGCCTTTATCACTCAGCTGAAAAATTCTTTTTACAGTAGTGTGATTTGCTGTAAGTGTCTACTTCCATAGATATCAGCACCAAGGAAAGTGTGGATGCTGTGACTCTTGCAGCCCAGTGAAAGGAGCTCTGTTCTCTCAGCTCTGATGCTGCTTGGCTGGCTGATGCATGAAGGAATTCTTTAAAACATTTTTGTTTTGCACAGAAATAATATGTGTACATAACAGATATGACCCTAATTTCTCCTTGTGTTCTTGTTTTGCCAGCAACTCAGTACTCTTAAGTTCTGTATGATTTTATTTAATTTATTTGCAAATCAGTCTTGAATAAACACTCTTCAGGAGCTATCTAGAATTGAGCTGATGTCTTACAGTAACGTCCTCGATGGGTGAGCTCTTTGTTCCCTTTGTGGAGTGTTGAAAACATCTGTAAAACATCAGAAAGCGATGCTAAATCACTGCCTGCTACCAGGTGCTGTCAGTGTCAGGCTGGGGTCACTGTCAGAAGGAAATTAAAATACTTAAAATGACAATTTTTTGTTTCTATACAAAGTGTGTTGAATGTGAACAACATTTTGTTGTTTACAAAAGTCACTTGTCCCCATTCAGAATAGGAGCAGCAGTGAGGTATTGGGTAGCCTGTGGCTTTCAGTGAGTTAATAAATAAATTTTTAATAAAAAAATAAGTTCACCTTGAGATCATGTAGATGCCCCTTTAAATTCAAAAGTGCGAAACACTGACATACCCTGAGCCCTTTGAACTTCACTTATCTGACAATTTTTAAGGCTGCAGTAACTTTCATTACAATTTTGTTTCTTGAGTATTTTTTTAAGTATAGACTGGAGACTTTTGCTTTGGTGCCTTACACTTTTGCACTATAATACTGTATCACATTAAAAAGTCTAACACTGCTGCTTCAGCTGGACACAAATTGAGTCACAAGACTCATTTGCCCCTCTCCTGAGGTGCTCAGAGTGTGTGTGTGTGTGACTGGAGTGTGCTAACACACAGCTGTGCTACACAACACATCAGGGAGAGATGAGAGATGTGACAGGAGCATCATCCCCACTTGAAATGAGGATATCTGCTGGTGTTACATTGTTTTATCTGTTGTCTCATCTTTAAATCAGGTGAGCTGCCAAAGCCCTATCAAGAAAATATCCTAATTATTGCCATTAGGTCCATGTCAAAATGTCAGCATTAATATGATGGGGGAAACTGATTTCCCTTCAAGGGCTGGGAAGATCTGCTTGTGACATCTGACATGGGGAATGAGGAATATAATTGCCTTGGCTTGTGAAAAATGTGCAACTTCATCTTAGTTATACTGAGAAACATTTTCCCCAACAGCACCTTACTTGCTTACAGAGCAAGAAAAGTACCTTCATGGCACTTGCTCCATCATTTTTCAGAAGTTCTGGAGCCATCTCTGGGCTCTGGACAGTTCTTGCAGAGTTCCTCAGTGCTTCCCCACTCCCTTAGCAGGACAAAACTTCCAAGAGTGTGTGGCTTTCCTCTGCTGCCTCTCTACCCTTCTTTCTCAGGGTTATTCAGGAAACAAACCTCTAACTTAGCTGTAAATTCACTTTCACCTATTCTGTAACACCCACCTCAATAAATATGAGAAGGGTGAATATTTAAAGCTTTTTTTTTTGTAGAAACAATCAATATCTCTTCCTTTAGGAAGAAGATGGAATGCGGATGAGGAAGATACTACCCCCGACAAACAGCCCAATATCTCCTTCTGCAGCTGCTGTCAAGGACGAAGGGCTCAGCTCCAGACTACTTGCTTTGGTGGTTTTGTTCTTTGTCTTTGGTGTAATTATAGGAAAAATAGCCTTGTAGAGGCAGCATGCTGGAAATTGTAAATTGGTTTGATGGTTCTGCCATATCATTGGATTAAATTTATTCATAACAATGTTTAAAAAAAAAAAAATTAATGTATGACATCTCACAGGTCTTGCCTTTAAATTACCCCTGCACAAATACTATGTAACATAATCTAGAAAGTTCAAAATGTACGGTGAGGGAATGAATGAAAGAGAATATGCTTCAGTGATGAAGGGGGGAGAAAATCCTGATTTAACACTACAATGGAATATTGTATATGTCATTTTAAACATTCTTAGACCCTGGTACATGTTGCTGGATTACCTCTTTTTAAAAAAAAAAAAGAAAAAAAAAAGGAAAACTAGAAAAACCTCTTCCTCCAGTGCTGGAGCTGGCCCTAGGGATGTTTGGAGCTGGGTTAGGCAGGAGGTGTTGATAATTTCTGTAAAATATGTTAAGCCACCATTCTGCTCATGAATTTAACAGTTTCTGTCAGTGTCTTCAACTCTGTGCAAGTTACCAATTTCTTGGCACTTAAATGAGTAGTGAGAAGCTGCAAAGCCTTGTCTGTGGCAGCACTGAGGGAGCTGGGCAGCACCAAGGGGCTCGTTCAGAATAAAGGTCAATGCCTTGTTCTCACCAAGGGACCAAGCTACATTGCTGTTGGTTCATTTAGTTGAATTAAAATGTTATTCAGAGATGTTTAATGCATATTTGACTTATTTAATGTATTTCATCTCATGTTTCCTTATTGTCACGAAAATTGACTAATACTTTGTGGTATGAAAAGGCTCCTGTTCAAAGCCAGTGACGAGAACTAAACATTTGCTGCTGTAGTGATGCGAGATTCTTCTGCCTCCTGGTGTTTTGGGCACTACACAATTGTTGGGAGTTTTGATCATCTGAGCATTGGGGAAACAGTGGTCAGGAAACTGTTTTTGTATGTAAATAAGTCTATCTAGGGGAGAAACAAAAATATTAGTAGTAAACTAGTCCTATGCCGTAAAAAGACCAATCTTGTTTGACTATGTAGCATCTTAAAAAAAAAAGAAAAAAAAAGAAAAGAAAAATTAAATAAAGCCCCCAAATTAATGTTTCCTTTGTTACTTTTGTCCTGTTCTCACAGTTTTAGAGGTGGGGAGGAAACAATGTTCTCTTGTCAGCTTTGTTCATGGCATAAGGAAACTTGCAGTCTTATTCCAGGGTGAATTTCTTTTTTTCCAGACTAATTTTAAAATCAAACCAAACCACCCCATCGTGAGCCTGACACAAAAGTTGTTCAGAGTACAAGGTAACATCCCTCTTTCCAGGTTAGTTTGGTTCAGGAGTTCAGACACTTGACAGCATCTTCAGAATAAGGTGATTTTGTTTCTAAGCTTCTTTTACCACAAGGTGTATAAACAAACTCTGTGTTACTAACATGATGGATTCAATAGATGAAACAGTTTTTGAGCAGGTAAATTCACATCTATTCTTAAAAGGTAGACCCAAAAACATTCAGTGGCAATTTTTGAAGCATATTACAAGATGAAGCTGAGTCTTTTAAAAATGACTTCTGTCATTCCTTCCCTATCCCTGGGATTCTGTGAGAAAGCTGTCGGGGCTGCAGCCTGTTTGCTGCACTCCTTGACCTTTATGTTTGCCCCACTTGTGTCTCAAGGGCTTCCTCCTCTGCAAGTGCAAATAAATTAAATTTTATCTGAGGCTTAAGAAGTAAATAGGAGGAAAACCCTCCCATAACTTTGTGTTCAGCTTATGAACATGAGTCTGGAAGTATTTCTAGGAGATTCAGTAGAAAGGAGAGGTGGATTTTTAGCATTTTAATGTGCTGGTGCCTTGTCTGCTCAGAGGGAAGGGACAGAGCCACTGCAGCCTGGCTGCAGAGAGCAGGGCAGGTGGGAGATGAGCTGGAAAGGACAAAGCAGGGAATTTATGGGACAAATTGGGCAGAAATGATCAAGAATAAGATACTGCCTGGACAGTAGAAGCTGAAGAAAACTTTCTAATGAAGCATTCTTTTCAGAAAGACAAGGTTGTGAGTGATACTGCAAAATTCACTTTCATGGCTTTGAAGACTATATTGGAGAAACCTTTGCTGAAGGGAGACTGAGATATGAAGTAGGGTTTTTTTTAAGTGGCTGTAAATATCTTGTTCTCTTGTTATCAGAATTTCTGATTCACTTTGAAAAAAAAGTAAGTTTTTTGAGAGTCCTTTGTTCTGCTTTAAAATAGGCTAGAAGAGGTTGGTATAAAAAAAAAAAAATCACTGTCTTTGCAGGATAAAGGGGGAGAATTAAAGGTTTAAACTGGTCTCCTGTGAGGATATCTGGAGTGATGTTCCAGGCAGGTTTTACACCCAGTGTAAGCTACCACAGCTGCCTTTGCTGGCCCAGGGCAAGCCAGCAGCAACTCTGTCCTCCCCCAGTGCTCAGCAGTCACTTCTTGGTGATCTGTGCCAGCCTGGAACTGTAGATCGTTCATGAGCAAAGTTGTTCCTGGTGTTTGTGCTCCAGGATCATAAAGAGGTCCCAAAAAACCCTCTCATGCTTTTCCAGATTCCTTTCAAACGCTGATCAAGGAGACCAGGAGAGGATTTCAGTGTTGGTAACATCCGTAGCCTGCAGCTGGGCTGACCCACACCATTAGTCCTAAACAAAACTCTTAAATCAACTGCTTGTATTTTGGAATTTAACAAAATCCTGCAGTTTTCCCTCACAATTTTTGACAAGAGCCTGGACACAGTAGCCCTGAATTGTCTGGGTAATGCTTTGCTTTGCTGAGCTTGAAATAAAATGACTGAGCAGGGGAATTCTCACTCCCTGTTTGACCAAACCCTTCTTTCATAGGCAGTAGAGAGAAACTTTAAGGAATTTTTTTTCTTCCAAAGTTCCTAAAAGGCCAGTTTGTAGATAGAGTGCAAATATAGATTGGATGGATATTCTTAAGCCACCTGGCTCTTTTTGTAAGTTGTTCCTTTCATGGCAACACAAGAGCAAATGTTCTCATGAAGTATTCACAGGAAGTGAATTATTCTGAAGGACATTGTACATCTTAGGAAGTTGTGCACAAAATGTAGAGTTTCTAAATAAGATTATTGTCTGGGGTCCTCACACAACATCAGATACTAGAAACCTGTGATTGATTCATGGTAGTAGAAATCAAGTTATTACTAATCTAATTATTGTCCTTGCTGTTACTTTAAGATGACCACTTGCACATTTATTGTTGATTTTTGTAACACCCAGTAGAGGCTGCTTGGTGCACTCTTCGGGCAAATTTGGGATAAACAGATACCTGAAATGTCTTGAAGCTTAGCGCTGAGAAACGAATGGAAAATGGTTTCTTCTATTTTTATGTAGTTCTCCACTTCTTAAAGCAAATACTCCGTGCATGAATGATCATAACTATTGCTGTGCATTGGCAGTTGTCAGCTGGGAATGCACAGCTGGAACAGCTGCATGTGCAAGCCAGGACCAACTCAGGTTACTGGGGAGTAGCCTGGGGGCTGAAGAGCAAGATCATGTCATGTTGTTATGTTGATGGGGATTGATGTACCATAATGTCATTTTCTAAAAATACAGGATTGTAAAGCTCGATGGTGGTGTTACTTTTTCCTCCTGAAATGCTGTTAGTGGGATAAAGTTGGAACTTCACTTTGCAATTCACTAGAATTTCTTTTCATCAATAAACTATGAAGGGTTTGTATCTGCTGCACATGTGAACTTGCAATTCTTGTCAGCAATTTTACATCGTGGTGTGCACAAGGAGTGGATCATTTATGTCTTGACATACTTGATGTTGCATTGCCCAGTGGAAGAAAACTGTCATCCCTTTTCTTCAGAAAATGGCACTTCTGGCCCTTCAGTGGAATGTCTTTCATTTTCAGGCACAACAATGGCTTCACTGTAGAGCTCTCAAGTTTGAAACTTTATTTCTCTTGCCCTGTGTGATGTCCTGAAATTCCATATCCTGAGTTCTGTTTTCTATATAAAGTAAACGAGGAAAAAAGCATCACCAAAAATCCCTCTGTTTGAATTTAAAGCCCCTGTAAAATAACACTGAACACTCCTGCTTGTTGTGGCTGGGTCACAGCTGCACTGGTGCTGCACTGGTGCTGCACAGGGCCTGGAGAGCCACTGTGCCATGGTTTGGGAATGGGGGAGCATCCATGGCCCAAGTGAGCAAGTTGAGAAGTGACAGGTGGTGGGTGAAATTCAGTTGATGTGTTCAGGATGTTGAGAAGATGTGCTCCACGGAACAAAGTAATTGTGTTTTCACTGCTCAAATCTGCTTAACTATACAAGTTGGTTGATTAATGGGTTGAGTTTTTTTACTGGATAAATGAAGATTATTTTTAAAGTAACACAAGTGAGAGCCAGCCAGGAATCTTGCACGTGATACTCCAATGAGCACGCACCTGCACACTTGCCGAGTGACTGTGTCACTCACTGCCATTTCCTGAGGCTTCAGCTCCTCTTCAAGAATTAATTTCACATTTGTGCTTGAAGAGTAAAACTTTGAAACCTTTAATAAACTTCCATGTAGATCTCTTTGCCTCCCAATCCAGGTCAGAGTTTGTCCTGAAGCCTCTGCGAGAGTGAAAAGTACAAAAGGGATGCAGGCTCTCTGAGCACAGAAACAAGGCTGCTTTTCCTTGGAGTAAACCTGAACTTTGGCTCTTTCCTCCTGTGATCTGTCATTAGAAAATGGCCTTTCCCAGAGAGCAAAACAAAAGAAGTTAAGAAAACAAATGAATTAAGAAGAATTAATTGAAGCTGTGTATTATAAGTTGACATTACACATCTGGCATTTCTGTTTATGTTTCTGCATTGGTACATTTCATTCTGATTTAATAAGTTCCTAATTTTGTGGGGTTTTTTTCAAGATTCTGAAGTGCCTATGAAGAACAGCCCGTAGTAAAGTATTGTTCCCAGTTTAGCTGTACTTCATTTTTTTAATCAAATCTTTTTCTTTAGTGGATAAACTCACAAGATTAGAAAAGCCTCTTGAACTCCCTTATGTTTAGTTTGGCAAATGTCCCACGCACAATTACCCACAGAGAGCTACTTTTAAAAGACCTTTATTAAGGCTGTACAAAGTCAAGCACTCAGGAGTTAGGAAATGGCAGAACCAGGTTTGTGCACTGAGTTTGGGGAGTACATTGCAGTGTCTGATCATTTCAGTGATTAAAAAGTGAGCTGATACTGCTCAGAAATTGTCCAAATCTGCCCAGCTTTGTGTGCCTGGACTTGGAGAACCCTAATTTCTCTTAACTTTCATATAAATAGGTTTTTAAAACGTGAGCTTCCAACGTGGCACCGTGGTGTTGGGTGTAACCCACGTGTGTGTCGGGGGAATTCTTTGTGTTCCGTGTGTGGATCCCCGTTCTTGACCTGAGCTCCTGGCGTGGTGGGGAGGAACTCGGAGCTGAAGCAGCAATTTCTGTTTCCACATTTCACTGGGAGGCCACACACAAGTGTGATTGGAGCCAGGAATCTCTGCCTCAGTGCTGAGCCCAAAGGAGCATTTCTGTGGGGGCTGGAGGCTCTGCTGCCCAATCTCCCTGCTGCTCTGTTCTGCCTGAGCTGTCAAATCTCACTCCATTCCCTCCCTCAGTGCTTTGGTCCAGGCCAAGTCATCCTTGTTCCTTCACTGCTCCTTGGCACAGAAAGCCCTGTTCAGCTGAGCATCTTTAAATGCTGTTCTTCCCTGCTGCCTCTTTTCCATCTGGGTCTCTTTCTTCCCATCACCCTCCCAGGCTTGCTCTTCCCTGCCCGCCTGTCCCAGAAGAGGCCCAGGGAGCCCTGGCTGCCCCAGGCTGCCTGGCAGGGCTCTCTCTCCCTTGCCATGGAGGTCTGACTGCTCCTGGATGCCTTTCCCCATCCCACACAGCCACTCACCTCCTGCTTCCTCTTTTCTTCCTCATCACTCTTTGTGGAGTTTGGAGCAACGAGTCTTGTCACCCATGTTCTTTCTGTCTCCAGCTTCCTCCTGCTGTTCCAGTGCACTGCATTTATTTATTCCATGTGGAGTGTTTCTCAAACAAAGCAGTAGCACAGTGCTGTTAATGTATCCAAACGTGCTTCAGATTTTTTTTTTTTCATTTTATCTGGGAAATCTAGAATGCATAAATGCATTCCAAGGTATTTTAAACAGGGAGGCTTGAAGGTGGTTAATTGGAAAAATAAGTTACTGTTAATTGAGCTGTGTGTCAGACCCAGGACTGTTTGTCTGGCAGACTTGGCTCACATTTTAAACTTCTGCACCTGCTAAAGAAGCAGAAAATTGGAAAGGCAGCTTGTCTGAGGAGATTGTGATATTAAAGAAGGTACTGAAGGCTCAGTCTCAGTGCAGAAAGCCAGAAAATTGTTTGAGACTTTGGAAATTAGTTTATTTTTGCTTTTTGGAGTGGTTAAAAAAAGATTAATCTTTGAAAAAAGTATTCTAAGAGAAGTGAATGTGGAAGAGTTTACTAAAACCCACGTGTGTTTCCATCAACTTCCAGCACACATTGGCTTGGGTTTCCTTCACAGGGACAGTAAAAAGGCATTTATTTGTTTTGTAGTAGAAAGCAACCCAGTAGTCAGGATTAAAGCTCCTGGTCTATGTCCTAGACCTGTTCTTCTGATGCAGTGTTAGACATGAAAGATGAAATTATTTGGGTTTGTCTTGTTTATGCCAGATAAAGATAAATGAATGTCAGAACTGAGGTTGGGATCCTAATTGCAGTGGAGCTCAGCAGACAGCCATGTGAGCTGCTAATAGATGTAATTGGTGCTTCAAAAGGGCATAGCTGAGCAAATTTCATATCAGAACTGAAAGCACAGAGGAAATTGGATGAAAAACTGAAGTAGAATTGACAGTTTTCTAACTGAAAGGTATTAAATGGCCAAAAAAACAATAATTTTGCAATTGAGAAGGGGGACAACTTTGGCTAACTGCCCATCCTGCTTCAGTGATGAAATGAGGGGAAAAATTAGATGGAAAGTAATATAAAACAAATAAGAAAAAGGGAAGCAGACAGCAATCCATTCAAAATGGGAGTTGGGAAATATAGAAAATAAGGAAAACACAACCCAAAGGAAAAGAAAAATGTGGGCTGGAGTGCTTGGAGAGGGTGATGAGGACTGAAGTTCAGAGGAAATTGCAATAGGGTAAGAACTGTTAATAAAAATAGGAGATAAAACCTAGGGGTGATGTAATAGAACTGGAAAGGTGATATCATTCCTTAGCAATGCTCAGGATTAAAAATTTAGAGTTTTTAATTCAGTAATTTTGATCAGTGTTGGCAAGGGAGGAGCCTGGGGCAGTGTCTGAGCTGCTGCTGGGGGTGGTCAGTGGGTCAGGACAGTGGGACCCCCTGGAAAGAGATGGAAGAGGAGATGGATGTTCCTGACAGAGCTTGGTGTAAGTCCTTTCATTGTGTCTGGTGGGTTTCAGTTCTCTTTGGGATCAGAGTGAGCTGGGTCTGGCAGGGCCCTGCAGAGCTCCGTGTTCCCTGACAATCACACGCTGCTGCACTTCAAAGAGAACCACAACGAAATGGGGATGCCCAAAGAAGGGGTCTGGGGGACCTGGAGGTTCCAGAGCACTGAGGAACACAGGGACAAAATCCCTACTGATAAAACATAACAAAAATATCCATAGCCAGGACCAGAATGAATAACAGCTCCATGTAAGTTCCCAGTGCAGTCCCAGAGTAAAAGCCTAATGAATACGAATGTGTTCTTGTTTTTAATTACTGTTAGCTGTAAGTGATTATCCTTCTGTATGTCTCAGCTGGGAGAGCTGGGAATTTTGGATGCAATTTGGATATTTACATTCTACAAGAGAAGCTGAGTAATTGGAATGGATGCAAAAAAAAAAAAAAAAAAAAGATTCAGAAATTACTGGTGGAGTGTGAAAATGCCTTAGAGAGGGTGAGAGAAAACTCCGTTGGCTGAGGTTTTTCTACCAGAATTGAGACTGTCTTGATTACAGTGCACTAGTCCCTTCACAGGCAGAAAATGCTGCTCACTACAGCTCTCTGATCTTAAAAAGCAACACAAGAATCACCAACTGGCAGTCAAAGCCAGGCAAATTCAAATTGGGAAAAGGCACAAATTCTTAAGAGAGAATAACTGTGTAATTTAGGAATGTGTCTTCAAAAACTGTG
Source organism: Poecile atricapillus (assembly GCF_030490865.1). Classification (NCBI taxonomy): domain Eukaryota; kingdom Metazoa; phylum Chordata; class Aves; order Passeriformes; family Paridae; genus Poecile; species Poecile atricapillus. Next base: position 3,427,805 of record NC_081263.1, read on the forward strand.
AACAGAACAATAAAAGTTACGATATTTATGCAAATAGCTCTTTCATGGGTTTTTTTCCTCTCAGAGGTGCACTTAGAGGGGGGAAGAGGAGGCTCCTGATGAGGTTTCACAGGGAAGTTCAGCCAGCAGAGCAGTGGGGCACTGGTGCTGCTGGGGCCAGTGGTGCCTGAGCTGCTGCAGGGCAGAGCTTTCCCCAGGGCTTGTTGCTAACATTGCATAAGTGTGTGATGGTGTTTCACATCATGTTAACCCCATCCCCACCTGGAAAGGATCTGTGCCCTTGTAAGAACTTTTACACCATGCAGGACCTGGACACTTGTTGAGTTTAATTCATTTCCATGGTGTGTAAATGAAAGTATCTGCACACAGACCTGATTCATGGGGGTAAATGTAGGGCAGGAATTACCTTACATTGCCTTGTCCCTCCTCTACCCACGCTCCAAAGGCAGCACAAGGCTGTTCCCTGTTCCTGCCATGGGCATCTGTGTCCTGCAGAACGGGTACCTGTGCTGATGGGAGCCACTGGAGCCTTTCCTGGGCTGTGGTGAGCACAGTGATGGGAAACTCCTGAAGGAAAAGTTCTGCCTGTGCTTACAGGAGGTGCAGCTGAGCTGCCCAGGACTTGCCCCAGCCCACAGCATCCTAATGGAAACATCCCCAAGGAGACACCACCTTCTCTGAGCCATGGATCTCCATGCAGCAGCAGGGAACAAAGTACAACCAACAAGATTGGAAATAAGATTTGCCTGCTGAAGTCTCCAGGGATTAGGGAGAGAACCCAAGGCAAGGCAGCCAAGCCTGGCCCTTTCGTGTATCACCTTTAAGTAGAGCTGTTTATGTGCATGACTAATATTGGATCATGCCTGGAACATGTGAACATGCTGACAACATTTATGTCACAACTGTAATGCATTTAATAAGCATCTCATTTGAATTATTAATGTACAGATCCCCCCAACGTATTTTTGTGTTATAAACCCCATAATTTATCTAAGTACAAGCTGCAAGTTCGTAAATACAGCATTAAGAAGGTGGCTATTGCATAGCTGCTTTAACAAAATATCTTTTGTGGGTAAGATATATAGGCTTATTTGGAGAGGATTTAGCTGCTGGAGAAGGGCTTCTCGAGGAAGTTATATGATGCTTAGCTGCAGCAGACAGGGAATATAATTTCATAGTTTGTCCTGCTTGTCAGGAGGAATCAGTTTGACCTGACTGTGCTGTCTGATCTGAGCATCTCTTCAGCTCATTGTTCACCAGAGGCAGATTTATAAAACATCTGTACAGGAATGAGGCTGGAAGTGACACTTTGAGAGGAGAGCTGGATTAACAACTGCTGTGCCAGAAACTGAAAAAAAGGCAGTGAAAATACATGGCTGGTGAGGGGTCTTTCCCTTCCCAAGGTGCGTGGTGATGGTGCCTGTGCCGGGCACGGCAGCAGTGACACGGGGACACTGCTGATGTCTCACAGCCAGGCCAGCACTGCACTGGAGAGCTGGGGTAACACAGCAGGGATGCAGTGCTGCAGCCAGGGAATGCTGAGGCTTGGAGCTATTGTGCACAGAAGTGTTTTCCATTGACTGTAATCTATGCCCAGGGTCAGGTGGAAAAGTTGAGCCCTCTGTGAGGGCTGTTCTGGGCATCTCGAAGTGCAAATATTGTTTGTGGGTCCCTGTGTGTGACATACACAGGCAAAGTGCAGAAAATATCTGTAAACTGCAAGAGGCATGTGAACCGTGCCCTTCTCAAGAACACTTGACTGTTTATTGCTGACTGACTCTGCAGATTAAATTTGCATGAACAGCAAAAAGGAGTGTGATGGGAGGGAACTTAACCTCAAAGAAACTCAGCAGCCAACACTTTGGATGTTTGAATTACATCTGAATCAAGCTCTTGATTAAATCTTAGCAATGTCAAAAGCTCAAAGCAGCAATTTTAATTGATGTCACTTTTTTCCCCCTTCATGTTGCTAAATTATCTGTTGCAATGTGCAGTGCATCCGTGTCAGTACATTAAATTTGCACGCAAAGAGGGGAGATTAGGCAATAAAGCCACAGGACAAACAGTGTGGAGTCAGGCATATCTCCCTGGCTTCATTCACTATTGGGTGTTTTTAAAAAGTGTTTCCAAATCTGAGTAAAACTGATTCCAGATGTGCTCATTTGAAGGATATAAAAATCACGCTAGCACCAAGATTTATCTGAATTCTGCTCTGTACCTGAAGAGATAACTAGTCCCATCTTAAAAACAGAAGTGCTATAAACAATAAAAAGGCCACAGGCAAAGGTTTTAGTGCTTTGATCCCATTAGCATCCTTTCTTCCCACGTATTTCAGACTAATGTAGTTGGAGAATTCCTCTGAGGCTGCAGCACACTGGATCAGAGGGGCCTGGTAGGATGTGGGTCGCTTGTCGGGGCTGTCGGGGCTGGAGCCGTCCGTGGGCCGCTCCCCGATGTAGAGGAGGCTGCGCTCCTGCGTGTCCCGCTCCGTTTTGAACAGTTCATACTCGGTGTGGGGCAGCTTGATGCCCAGAGCCAAACATCCGTTCGTGGGTGTTATATCCTGCTCCACCCCGGCGCTCCAGGAGCCCGCCAAGCCACAGCTGCCCGGTTCCGAGGAGTTGAGCATCACCACGGTCACCTGGTCCAGCGGTGTCACCCGAGCCTGGGTGACTTTAAAAGCCAGCTCGGTGCCGCCCCGCACCTTGGAGGAGGGGATGCCCTGCGTGTAGTGCCCGGAGGCGTAGATGGTGAAGGTGGGCTGCCTGCAGAGCGGGTCGGAGTAGTGATAGTAATGCCCTTCCCAGGTTTGGTTGTTGCCGTGGAATGTGAAGTACCTGGTGAGGAAGAGCACGGCCGGCCGGACCTCGCAGTGGGTGCTGACCCAGCTGCCGCTGAGCTGCATGGGCAGCGCGGCTCTGGCGGGCAGGATCGGGGGATGGTGCTCATCGGCCCTGGAGATAATCCCACACGCCGGGCAAGGGTGCACGTGGTGCTGCAGGAGACAGAAAATAACAGCTCTGCTAACTGGGAAGGGGAAAAAAAATAAAAAAAAAAAATCCAAAAAACCCTTCCAGCATATTTCAAAAGCTGCGACTCCCCTCGTTCGCAGCAGGGTGCGGAACTGCGGGGAGCTTGGCAGAGGCTGCTGAGCAGATTAAGGGAGATAAAGCGCTGCCCTGCTCTTTGCTATTCTGGTAGCTGAAGGACACCGGGCTGTGCCCTGCGGCCGCCCCGTGCTGGGGCTGCTGAGGACAGCCCGAGGAGGAGCCCAGGGCAAGGGCAGAGCCGCCGGCAGGACGGGGAGCGCTCCCTCGGGACATCCAGGGTGTTCCCCATCAGTTTTCCATGGGGAGGATGAGGATGCTGGGCGGTGCCAGAACAGAACGACGCCGCGGATTTTGGGGATGAAGGAGGCTGTGACACCTGGCCGTGGGGAGCTCCTGGGGCTGCAGCATCTCCAGGACAGCCCAAGGTGTTCTGCCTCCCCCACTCCCCGTTCCTGCTCGTGTTCCCACATCCACGGGAGGACCGGGATGAGCCGGGAGGGGAGGGATGGAGGGGGACGTGGAGTTTTCCCAGAAGCCAGAACGGGAGAAGAAAAGGACCCTCTGCAGAAGGAGACTCTGACCTTCCCTTCCCCGCCGGTGCAGAGCTCTGAGTCAAACCAGCCCTGCCCCTGATCCGGTGCCAGCAGGGGTTTTGTGTAGCTTGGAAATTTTTCTTGTACTTCATATATCACAACTGATTTATTTTTAAATAAGCAGGGTTGGAACATTATATAATTTTCTAGAACACGAGCTAATCTTTACTGAACTGTCATAGGCAAGAAGGTTAAATAACTCAGTAGTTAACTGTAGGGTGGGCAATTTACATGCAAGTTGATTGGAGTCTACTGTAATTTAGTCATTTTCAGCTTGCTTTACTGCTACTGTCACAGTAATGAGTGCTGACAGTACACAGTACATTATGGCTAAATAATCCCAGAAGTTGGCAAATATATATGCTCTCCTTAGGCAGGAAATTCTTTGATAATGAAAGGTAATTTGGGGAGAATGGGTTTCTTTAAAACAGATATAAATTTAAGGGAAAAAGAGTGATATTTTCATAAAGAGAGTTAAAAAATAATTCCTGACATAGCTGTCTAACTTACTAGCACAGGCAAATGGATGTCAGTTCACAGAAAATAAAATTTTTCAAAAAAATATTAAAAAAAAAGAAAAATCCTGTGTCCAATAAAATTATCACTATGGACATGGAGCCAAAACCCTTACTTGCTTAAACCAGTCGTGTGAAGTTATTTCTAATGTATGGCAGCTTCTAATTATCGCCAAGTGGTGACATCATGTGCAGGTCCATTGGAGAGCTGTTGGCTGATTAATTACAGGGCTGCATTCAGAGAGTGAATTTCAGTATCTTTAGGTTTGGTTTTAAATTAACTTTTAGAAGTGTTTATGTTTACCATCTGGTTTTGCTCAGATATATGGTTTTGGCCCAAGATAACACAAGTTTAACCAATTTGAGAATGTTACTTTTGAGAGGGAGAGGGGTGTTGCTCTGTGCATTTCGAAGTTCAGTTGGTATAGTTCAAGGTGTGGGGAAATGTTGCCCCAAAATAATGTATTTTCATTTATTTCCCTTCTATCTGGGAAAGTTCAGAGAGGTTTTTTCACCTCATCTCACTGCTCCACCATTTCTGATTTGATCAGTTTCGGTTCAAATGGAAAGCTGCTTTCCTGGGAACAAACTAAGCTGCTATAAAACAGAAAATAAAATAGAATAAAAGGCAACCAAGTCTGCTGCTCAGTTTTATGTACATCAAAATGGAAGTCTGATTTTTGTGTAATAACATTACTGTATTGGGGACAAGTTCCTGTCCTACTGGCATTACACCAAGGGCTGAAGAGTTAACTGCAGATCCCTTGTTCCCCCCAGCCTGGAGCACACCCCAAGGAGTGAGGAGAGGGCAGGGCAGATGAAGGAAGGGCAGAGCAGATGAAGAACGGGCAGATGAAGGAAGGGCAGATGAAGGAAGGGCAGATGAAGGAAGGGTGGAGCAGATGGACTCTAACAATGGACAGCCTGAAGCCTTCACTGACTTTGGTGCAGGAAACAAGGAAACTGCATTTCCTAGGAAAAGACGGCCAAACAAAAGCTGTCCAGGCCCATGTCAGTGCAGGCTTGTTTCCCATGATGGTTTTGCTGAGCTTTCACCCACCCTGGTCCTGCTCTCTCAGGAAGGCACAGGATGAACATTCCCCGGAGCACCCGGGATCCCAGCCCTGCAGCCCCGCAGCGCCTCACCCCCGTGTCCTTAGGGCTGAGGGGGCCAAGTGCTGCAAGGCGCTACCTGGACAGACAGGGAATTGCTGGCAAAGCCCTGATGCAGCGAGGGGACCGTGCAAAAGCCTCATCCTTACCAGGGCGTTCTGCATGGGGCGCTGGTAGCCGGTGGGGCGGTAGTGCAGCCTCTCCCCCCAGTCCGTGTGGATGTCCCCCAGGTACAGCTCCTCCACCAGCCGGCTCCCGCTCTGCTGCGGCTGCAGCAGGGGCTGGAAGTGCCTCTCCACACGCACCAGGCTCAGCTCGTGCATGGCGAAGCCCAAGGCCGCGGTGCAGTCGCGCTCCGTCCTGGCGCTCAGCACCTCGTACAGGGCTCCGGGCGCCCAGGAGCGCCCCGGGGGCAGGAACCCGCGGCAGCCCTCGCCGGAGGTCTGGTTGATCCACGAGGCCACCTCCCGCATGGCCTTCGGGCTGTGGAACACGATGCCCACTTTGTGCAGGTGGTAGTCGGCCTCGGTGGCCCCGCGGGTGATCCAGGAGGCCTGGCGCAGCCGGAGCTTGCCCTTGATGACCAGCGAGTAGGAGGGGTCGCGGCAGGACGGGTCCCAGTAGTAGAACTGGAGAGCCTTGAAGAGCCGGTTGGTGTAGAACAGGTAGGATCGGGTCAGGAACTCGGGGCCCGGCCGCACCTCACACCTGCAGGGAAGGCAGTGCTGAGCCGGAACGGGGAGAAATCGCTCCCAGGACAGCCGGGTGCGGGAGGAGAGGGGCGAGCAGAGGTGGGAGCAGCTTCCTCCCACACATGGTGACCGCCCTTGGGTGATTTCATAATCTGGGCATCTGCTACCCAACAGTGAGTGTGATGGACAGAGGATCTTACACTTCACACACACCCACAGGGAGGAGTGCGGAGGGCAGCAAGAACCAGGGCTGATCTGCCCATTCGAGCTGCTTAGCCGGGGGTCCCAGTCCTCCTCCAGATGGGAATGAGGGCTTGGGGACGGGAAGAAGGGAACTCTCTTCTTGTTGCCTGACATTTTGCTGTACCGGGGGTGGGCAGGGGCTGCGCTGAGGGGCTGGAGCCTCTTGGGGTCCATTCTGAGGTCCTCCGGGGGTCTGGGGATGCATTCCCAGTGGATGAGGGTGCCTTCCCAGGAAAACGAGATGGCCTACCCGGGGTGTTAAGGGCGAGTTCCCGGGGATCTGGGGCGCGTTGAGGTGGATATACCTCCCCATGGTATGGGGTGTCTTCCCCGTGCTTTTAGGGCCGCATTATCATGGGAGAGGGGCGCATTCCCAGGGCCTGGGGGTGCCTTACCCGGGATTTGGGGTACCTTTCCCGGGGTTTGGGGTGCCTTACCCGGGGTTTGGGGTACCTTGCCCAGGGTTTGGGGTGCCTTACCCGGGGTTTGGGGTGCCTTGCCCAGGGTTTGGGGTACCTTTCCCGGGGTTTGGGGTGCCTTACCCGGGGTTTGGGGTGCCTTGCCCAGGGTTTGGGGTACCTTTCCCGGGGTTTGGGGTGCCTTGCCCGGGGTCTGGGGTGCCTTGCCCGGGGTTTGGGGTGCCTTACCCGGGGTTTGGGGTGCCTTGCCCAGGGTTTGGGGTGCCTTACCCGGGGTTTGGGGTGCCTTGCCCAGGGTTTGGGGTGCCTTACGCGGGGTTTGGGGTACCTTTCCCGGGGTTTGGGGTGCCTTACGCGGGGTTTGGGGTGCCTTGCCCAGGGTTTGGGGTGCCTTACCCGGTGGAGACCCAGCGCCCCTCCAGGCGGGGCGGCAGCCGCGCGGCGATCCCGGCGCTGTCCTGCAGGTGGCGCAGCTGCTGGCGGCAGGGCGGCTCCGCGGCCGCGCAGGCTGCGGGACACGAGGGGAGCGGGGTCAGCCCGCGGGGAGCGCGGCGCGAACCCCCAGGATCGCCGAGACCCCCGCAAAATGAACGCACCCCGGGCGGGCTCGCTCAGCAGCAGACTCTTAGCTAAGGGCACGGGGTTTTTTATTTCACTGAAGTTTTCCGACTTGAGTTTCATCTGAATCCAATCGGTTTTTAGATGAAATCTTCAAATAAAACCGAGCGCTCTTTGTTCGTGTTCTCCCCCTCTCATGCTATTGTCGAGGCAGTGGCTGGAACGGGGAATTACAGCATGGGAACGCTGGCCTTGCCTGTCGCCCGCCATAAGGACAGTAATTCTGTCACTTACCTCATTTCCCATAACAACAGATGTTATTGGCTTAGGGAATGTGTGAACACTCAGCTAAATCCTGAAGACCTTTGCATGCACACACATATATGTACATATATCCCTATACATTATTCACTCTTTACTTAAGCACTCTGTGGTGCTCATTACGGGCTTGCTTCTCTAAGAAACTTGGGATTTCCCTCTTCATGGGAATGAGCTCTTGGTAAAGCTCCTCTTGGAAACCCCACTGATTCTCTGTGGTACAACTGACCCTGGTCCCAGCAGAGCTCAGCCCAGCCAGGGCTTTATGAGCCCAGATGGAGTTCATTTGCTCCAGCTGTACTTTGAATTTTACCCAGGAGTGCGCTGGACATTTTGAAGCCAACTTTTATTCACTCCATACCAATGTTAGGACACAGGTTGCTTTCCAGCCTGCCTATCAGCTGGAACAAAAGATCCAACATCTATGTGTCACCTTTCGCAGAATGAGGGTGTGAAAGGTTTGCACACCCTGTGCCACAGTCAAGGAGATGAAGACACAGAGTCACAATATACAAGTTCTGGACCAAGCCAAGTGGGAATTTGGTAATTAAATGTCTGCTGTGCAAGTCAGAGGCTCCTGGAGAAGGAGCCCAACTAAATCCCCTCTAAAAGGAGAGGGATTCCTACTCAACAACTTCAGACCTTTATCTGATGGACAAATTCAGTCACTTCACTATGGTGCTGCCATTTGTGAAGGTTTTACAAGTCACTTGAAGTGTATTTGTGTAGACTTAAGCACACAAAGCCTTAAGCACACAAAAGGAATAAACACGGAAGCCCTCAGTGAAGCAGAAGAGCAGTTCCCAAAAGCCAGGGAAACCAGCCTTGCATTTTCTGGTACCTCACCCTGCACTGGAGTGCACGAAACAGCTGCAAAGACACATTATTAGAGTTCAGGGCTCTTCTGGGAGCAAACTCACAACTGCACTGCTCTTACCATCCTTAAGGGCTGGGTGAGGTGAGCAGGCACAGCCAACCCCTTCACAATTGCTTGCACACGTGATTCCTAAAATGCAGTTCCTGTGATTCTTCATGTGAAAATGGAAAACTATGGGATGATAAAACCCACTGCTATTAGTTAAACCTCTAATTTGGCAGCTGCAGCATGTGTAAGGTACCCCATGGGTGCCTATTTAGGAGAGCCATTAGGAGCTGGGGATCTGTATCCTCATCCCAGCCCTGCCATGACTTTGCTCTGTGGTCCTGTGTGCTCCCTACTCCCAGGGCTTTTTTTTAAACTCATGTACAGAATATGCCAAGATTCATTTGACTGCCCTAAGAGGCCTGAATACTGAAGAGTCATCAGAACAAGGGCAGTCCAAACTGAGCCACACTTCAAAAAAACACAAAATTATTATCCTAGAGAATACAATAAACTAAGAAATAACTGTATTTGTATTAGAGGTAATAATGGACATAAGGGTCTTGCTCTTGCCCATAACCACAGAAAGACTCCAGAGGTATCAATGCAGTCTATAGATATACAGAATGCAGCTATAAAATATACACAATATAACCCAGTCAACTCACAAACTGAGCTCTGTGTGTGTTTATTGCAGCAGAAGCTTCAATATCTCACTGAACCCTTCGTGCTACTCTTGGCAGAAACACTAATAAGTCTACATTGTTTGGGAGCAAAGACACTTTGGCAATGCAATCACTGCATTTTGACACATTCAATACAAAAGGGAATTTTTATAATCAGGATCAAACTTCATGGGGAAAGGGAAAAAAAAAAAAGAATAAAAAGCCTCCAGAATGTAAATATTTGACATGATGGGAATTCCTAGGGATTTTGTCTTACTTAATTGTGCACAAGACTCCAAGCTGGATGCATCCTCCAACCAAAAGCTATTGGCTTGTGTCCAGATTTTGTGGCTGCTTTTTTCTCTCTCAAATACTCCAGCCCCACCAGATCCAACATCCTTTCAAGCTGGAAAAGTTCAGTCCCAGACCTAAAATCTGCAGTTAGAGCACTTCTCTCTTCCAAGAGCAGAATAAAGCGGCTGTCATTCATATGTCACTCTGTTACTCAGCCCCTGGTAAAGCGCATCAGAGCAGCACATCAGAGCAGCTTCTCTGTCTTAAGAGAGACACAAATTAACTGCTCTATGGAGTTCTCAGGTAGGAGGAAGGAATTATTCACAATTCATCTTCAAGACAAAAATCCTCATTCATAGGAAAATCTAAAAAAAATGCCTAACTGTGATCTCTTCCCCTCGCTCGCTCTGCCGTCTGTCTGTATCGATTAACCACAAACATTTCCAGAGAGCTCCCCAGCACAGCACTCAGACAAAACAGGGGCTTTTCCCAGCTTTCCACTGTGTGCTGCATCCCAAAGACTGGCCCAAAGCCTCGGAGCAAGAGGGCTGCACAAGCAGGCAGGCAGAAGTGGCAGAGCCAGGAGCTGTTTGTCATGGCAATCAGCACAAACCAGATCAAGCCTTGAGCAAACAGCACCAGCAGCAACTGCTGACCAACGATTCCATCCCTCATTTGTATAAACCACTTTCAGGAAAATCAGATCAAATCGAATCAAATGATAGAAGGGCAGAACTGGCAATTCTCAAATTCTCCTCACAGTAAATTGTTGGTAAAATTAAGGTGAAAGATTCCAAGGCAATGGCCAAGCCTGGAAACGAGAGCCTTGTGCTACACATGTGCTGTGTGCTCCAGATGCAGAGCCACTTCTCACTTCTAAAGGAAAAAAACATCAACCAAGACAGAAATGCTGTCATATTCCTCCTTGGAAACAAATCTTGTTTGTGCTCCCCCAAGCAGATTGACTCTGGAAAAAAGCAAAGTTGAGTCACACATCTGTTTCTTCATAAATGGAGGAGAAAATGCATATATTACAGTTCGCAACAAATTAGTTACTGTGGATCAGCTCTTCTCCAGAGCTAGATTGTTTAATCTGTTACATGTTTTTGCCTCCTATGGCCAGAATTTAGCATTTCCATTTATAATTCTAATGCTGCAGTTAGTCACCCATTCACAGGGATAAGATCAGGGCCTGAAGTCATGGAGCATTACACATTTCTTCATTTAGAGATGACATAAAACCTTTGATATTTTCTGAGGAATGTTCAGACTAGAAAGAAATAGACTATAAGAAATGTATCAATATATTTTGCATAACTGAATTATACTTTTCCACACAAACTTCATTAACACAGGAAAACAGTGTTTCTTTAGCATTTTTCTCTCCTGAGAGCACACAGAATGGATTTTGGGTTAGCCACTAAAGGAATAAGCATTCTTTTAAAAGCAAAAAAAAAAGGTTGTATTTAGCAAATCAATTTTTCTTGTATTTGTGTGAAGATTAAGTTAGTGGTGCTTTTAATTCACTCAGAAAAAGGCATTCCGAAGTGAACAGCTCTGTGGGAAGAGATAAATTTTATATTATAATATTATAAAGTTATAAAATTTAAATATAACCCACTGGGGATGGAAAGCTGTATCACAGCAGAACCTTGCATTTGCCTATATGCAAACTGAACAGAGTTTAGGACAGGAATTAAGCACATGCTTAAGTCTAATTGGTTTCAGTGAAACTTAAGCATGTGCTTGAAATTAAGCCAGTGCATGAGCATTTTTCCTGATTAGTAATGCCTCCCTGAACTGAAGCCAGAATGTGGTCAAGTGGTTGAGGGAGAATGCCAGTGCTTTCACTGGAGCACTGTTTGGTTTCTGGAAAAGTATTTCTATTATTCATCCCTTCTCTTATTTGTCTGTAAAATGGGTATATTCAAATTTAGCTGTTTCACCAGTCTGGTGCTCAGTTCATGATATTCATAAAATGCTTTGAATTCACTAAATGTTTCTAAGTTATGCCTTCAGGGCTGGCACAGTAACTCTATTACCCATGAACTATCATTGCAGAGCATCACCTTGAGTTTCCTCTGCACAACTGAGCATAATCATACATGAAATCCTGCAGATCCTGAGAGGAAACTCGGCTGACTCAAAAGTCACAAGTAGCTTAGGATTTTAGAGAAGTTTTCAAAACATACTTTCACCACATACTTTTAGCACAATGGCAAACGAGTTCAGACATCCCATTCTATGGTTTTAGCCTGTCTTTGTGCTAAGGCTGTGAGCACTGCCTGATCTGTCTCATATCCACAATTAAAATAGTGAAGGGCTTGTGGTGAGTTGCCTGGAGGTTTTAAGGCACTTAGAGAAGTAAATATTTTGCTCTTGGAATCATGGAATCATGTATTTTTCTTGTTAAGTGTCATGTCCAGCGACAGATGACATGACAGATGGGATTTGTGGTAGGGAAGGGGAGGAAGGAGAAGTACCTCAAAGATCTTCTTCAGTATAAACTGCATTCAAATAAAACAGCTTCTTAAAACTGCCTCTCTCTCTATTTAACCCAAAGACAGCCAAGCCTAACACTGTAAATGGGATTCAAGGGCTTGATCCCAGTTTTACTGGAATCTGTAAATAGGAAAGGTCCCCTCAGCACCTTATTCAGAAGATGCCCATCCCCATAAACTCACAGTAAACACTCCGTTTGAGGAAAAAAGGCGAAATGGGATAGGAGAATGGTTTGGGTTGGAAGAGACCTTACAGATCATGATATTCTCAAATTGGGTGAACTAAGCAGGGCATGTAAGGGCTGGCACAGAGGACTTGTGATGACAAACCAAAGCATGAGAGCCAGATGTGAGTCCACCCTCCCAAGAGCTCTCCTGCAGTTCATACTCACCAAAACACCACTCTTAGGTTACACAACAGAGCTCTGCTCACAACATCCTTGCTGTCCTGACAGACAGGAGCCATTTCACTTTATGTCCCTCTCTCTCACCCCCAGATGCTGCACAGACTCAGACAAGTCTATGTTTTTTCTACAGCTGAACTGGCCAGTGTCAAAAGATTTACTGGAGAACAGAGCAGCAATTCCATGCAGCCCAATGGCCCCAGCTGGCCCAGCCACTGCGGTCAGCTCAGGGATAGCTGGCCTTTAGTTCAGAGCCTGTCCTGTGCCAGCCCTGCACTGGGCAGCCCAGCCAGGCGCAGGAGAGAGGGCAAGAGGGGTGAGAACAGGATCCTGCTGTGGGCCAAAATCTGAGAACTCACAGCATTAACATGTTGACTTGTTAAGTCACATCATGACTTGTGTTAAACTCTGATCAGTACTGCCATGTAAGTTTGGCACAGGTATCTATGTAACCAAAACCCAAAAGAAAACAAAGGGAACAAAGGTGATGCTAGAGCTTTTTCACTTGAGACCTGCTGAAAGTTTGAATTTCAGTTTGGTGAGATAGGTGAGACCACAGTGAGATCTCTAACTCCCTGTGTACCTAAACAATGAGAGGCTGGGGAGAGCACATGGGGGGAAGCATTTGTTTTCCAAAACAAAAGCAAGTCAATTCAGTTTGAGGCTGAACAATACCCTGGGAGTAATATCATGACTCAGTTAAATTCTAACCAGAATTCACATTCTTACCAAATGGCAAATATTACATCTATATTCTTTAATTCAGATGAGTTGGAAACCCAACAGAGAAAACAGAATATGGTTGTGAAATTAATGTCACACTGTTGTTTTGAATATATAGAGCACCCATGAAGGTTTTGGCAATGTCCCTGAACCCCTGCACAGATATTTTATTAGTGGCTATCGTGGCCATTTTTAATAGTGATGGCTAAGCATATTTTTTCCTGGAGTGCTTTGAAGAGCAGAACCAGTAATCAGCCATGGCTTGGCTATAAAATGTCAACCTCATTTCAAATGTCTAAATCACTCACATGGACCAAGAGTGCAGAGAGGACCACCCACCACATAATATTAACATAAGTACAGCGTTTACCCAAAGCAAAATGAGCAACTGGAACTGGCGGGAGTTGAGAGTAGAACAACAAAAAAATGATGAGGGGGTGGGAGAGATTGAGTTACAAAGGAAGATTAAAAGAGCAGAGTACATATAGCCTGGCTGAGCAAGATGGATATGATAACAGCCTATAAATATTCACAAAGCACAAACACCAAGGAAAGGAAGGAATTCCTTGCAGTGAATAAAAAGATTCTGTTGGGAATGAATGAAGAGAGGAAAAACATGTGGCTGGTATGGCAGGGTGAACTTCTCGAGGCACAATGTAGTAGGCAATGTAAGTCCACTTGCTTGGCAGGATTTTGAGGGATTGAGCAAAGCATTAGTTCAGCAGGGAACAACCCGCTCTTGGCAGGGAGCTGGCAGGATAATCTGAGTGGCCTTTCAGTCTCCCACTGCCATGGAGCCGTCCCAGTTCCCTGCTCCCACGGGGGACAGCTGCTCTCCTGTGTAAGCACATTGTTCACTGCCCTGCTCTGGCCTTCATGGGACTAGAAACAAGGGCTGGATGCACAAAGGCATTTAGGGATGTAGAGACCTAAGCAACTGCACTAGGTACTAAACTGCTGGACACAGCTGGGAATCCCAGCAGGTCCCTGCCATGTCAAGTACTCACTGTTGAAAATCTAAGTCCAGGAAATTAGGTTATAAACCCACTAAAGCAAGAACAATCCTTTTGTTCTCTCTTTATTTAGCACCTAACACAACAGGACTCTTGGCGCTGCTGCAAGGATACTGTTTATAGTAATAAAAATAGGATCTAATAGGATCTAATATTCTGAGGCTACTTGGCTCCTGCAAAGCCAAGGATGAGAAGGACATTTAAAAGCAGCCATAGCAGAAGGTATCCTCAGGAAAAAAGCTCTGCAGAAAGGAGGGAAATTGAACCAGAGCTCACACTAGCAACAGACACACGTTTAACTTAGAGTCACAAGTGACCACAGAAAAAGGTTACTTGTTCAGCTGGAGCACAGAACTAAAGTTACTTCTAACATGTGTTTTGGGGTCTGGGTGTGGTTTCTAGATAGCCTGAAATTTCAGTCTACTGTTTTGCCTGTCCACATTAGCCAAGTTTTGATGTGTTCCAGTTTTCCTAAGCTCTGCCGACAGATGCTAAAATCAAAGCTGACATTCAACCTACGTGCTGCATAATCTAATAACAGGACTTGTGCTACTCAAAACTAACAAACTCTGGGAGCTTTTCTGCAGCAAAACCTTGCTGCCATTTATATTTTCATCTGTCTTTTCCAGGCAGCCTAACTAGGAAAAATGATTTTTTTTTTTTTCTCTGAAAAGCTTTAAAAATAACATGTCATTGTGTTTTTGTACCAACAGGGGAGAGCCAAGCCATAACCTGCCGTGTCCAGCACTTGTGGATTTAGTGAGAGTGTGAACACGGTGAATCCAATTGTCTCAGTGGGGAGCTTGGTGTATACATTGATCCCAGAGTGCCAGGAGAAAGCTGTTTCCAAAGACCACAGTCTTGGAGTTAAACAAGGCCAAAATGTCACACATTTGTCAGTGTTTCTTATTAACCCAGGAGAAACCATGGGGGACTTTCTCAGTGCTTGATATACACGCAAGTTTAAAGCATGACTTTAAAACCTAAAGTCAAGCAAATATCTTCAAGCACTCTGTGGTGAGACTTCCGTTAATTTACATCCCCTCACACCAGATCTAACTAGAGAGCTGTTGTTGCACCAATCCAAATATCTGCCTAACAGTGCCACAGGAGCTGAGCTTCTTTGCAATATTCCGTTTCAGCTGCATTCAAACCATGATGATTCAACAAGCTATTCACTGAAAATGAGAAAACACCACTATGAAAGCCACAATTATCACACCATCACCCTGCTAAAACTCAAAAATAATGATGGATTTCAACCCTCTTACCACTTAACACCCTGAAGTTCTGGAATTTCAAATAGATATCAGAGTTTCTTTTCTAAGACACAGAAACAGAACTTTTCTAATTATTCATTTTAAACCAGGAGACCTTTAAACTCCTTAAAGAAAAAAAATCCCACAGATTACAGTTTACTAACCCCTCAGATCTTACACAATTTAAAATGGCAAGAGAAGGAGCTGTTCTATGAATCATATTTTCAGTTTCTGGCAGCACTCTTAGCCTACAGAAGAAGGGTTACACATTGAAATTCTCACGTTCTCACTGTCAGTTTCTTGGGATTATTATATCTGAGATAGACCATCTTAAAATCAGGAAGTTTCTCTTCTTTCATACCTTTATCTTCCTCAGCAAATGAGTAAGAAAACCAAAGCACTTGTGTAAGAGCATTGTATAGGTGCTTCCTAATTTTGAGGTTGATTTTAGCAGTGATTGTATCTCACCCATGAAAGCGTTGTCTTTATAGATGACATATGCTCTGTTGTGGGGAAACACAGGATCCCACTGAAAGCAAAACCTCTTTCCAAACTTTGTTCTGCCAGATACAGCCTCCCCTAGCATTGGATTCCAGCTTTGGTTTTCTTCACAGCAATTTCTGGCTTTTGAAAATCTCCTTACTCAACAATTTGTGCTTGTGGGGAAAATATAGAAACCACACAATATTTTTTTCACTTGTGCTGTTTTTATATCTCAGCCCTGTTTTTATCTATATCCATATACTTTGAAACGTGGCTAACCCTGTAATTATTGAAAAAACAAATAGAGTCATATCACACGATCCAGCATAGCACATTAGTTGTTGATTTTTTTTGGCCAGCTTGAGAAATGAAGAATAAAAACCACCAACTTGGTAAAAAAAATTAGCTAAGTAAACATTACCCAAATAAATATTTGAACCAAAGACAATGATGTTGTTTTAATAGTAAGAACAGATATATTATTGTGTAAATAGACATACATCTCCATGCTGAATGTTGTTCTATCACTTATGGGATTCTCTTGCTAATCTCTTAACTGAATGCAACTGGTGATCTTATCTTACCTCAACACTGTCACTTTCAAACTTAAAAATAAACACTGAAAGAAGGAACAGATCATTTATGTTAAATCATGTAGGAGAAGCTACACATGAAAAATATCAGCACGATGTTATTGGAATGTAGACTTTAATGAAAGCTTAGGTAAAACTCAGCAAGTCTCTGGGGACATTTCCAGGAATGAGTGATACTTTTCTGGAGGAGACTCCAAAGTCAGATCTAGTTACCTAACTAAAGTGGTTTTTCAACTAATTATGCACTGGTGTCATGCTCATGCTAATGTTCAGCCTTATGCAAAATGCAGAATGCCAGTCTTGCTCACAGTGAGCAAAGCTTGCTTTGATTTTAATGAGTTCTGGGTCTGACTTACGTATTTAAACAGTTATTTTGAGGTTCAGTTTCTGTTCTTACTGAAAGCACTGGAAATTCTCTCACTGATATCAGAAGCAAGAAGCGGTGAGTTTAGGTTAGACTGGACTAAGAGAAACTGCATGAGGTTTTAAGAAAGAATTATTCTAATTAGACTTCAGTGAGTAAACTTACACAATTCTGTATAACAGATCCCTGAGCAGAGCAACTTGAGCTAATAAGATACTTAGAGAATTCATATTTCTCAGCTTTATTTTGCAAACAACACACGACAAAGATCCCACAGAAGGAGAACAGGAAAGTAACTCTACAGAAGTGCCGTGCTCAGAGATTTCTGTCTATAGTCTGGTCCTTTACACTTAATACAAGTAATGTCCAATAGCTGTCACTACATGGTTCCCTTGCCTTGATCACCAAGCCCTGACCTGGAGTGGCAAGCCAGTGTGGTTTGCTGCCCAAAACCTCAGATGAGTGAACTAAGTGATAGAAAGAGCAGAAGGAACCAGGTGCCTGTATTTTTAGTGTCCTGGCTGCACAGGGCCCTCAGGGACACCATCCCAACCCTTCCTTTCACCTGTCCCTTCTGCTCAGGAGTCTCAACCAAGGGTCTTCTATGGATTTCCTAGGAAAATACTGTCTGAGGATGGAGGAGTGTCCCCCAGACTCTGTTGCTTGTTGTAAACAGAAATAATCTTGTGTTTTTTTCATAGCACAGTTGCCTTTGTTCTCCCACATGGTCTCTTAAGCCAGAACCTTTTCTTCTGAAACTGCTCCAAGAACCGTGGGGTTGAAAGATGCCTTTCTGAAAGGGAGCCGCAAGGATGCAGCTTGAGCTGCTCCGAGAGCCTTTCTGCACAGCTGGGGCTCAGTGCCAGATCCCTGGAGCAGAAGGCTACTTGTGAGGTTGTCCCTTGCCAGGGCAGGTGCTGGATCCTCCCAGGGAGAATTCCCAACTCCAGTGAAAATCACGTCTAAGCCCTTCCTGCAGCTAAACTCTGCTCGATGCTCTCCGTGCACCACACTCGGGACAGGAACCGAGTTGCGGCGGCAAAGGGGATGGATGCTCGTCGGCCTCTGGGGAGGGGGCAGCGACCCCAGCCACTCCGGGAGCCTTGGGTAGGAGGCAGAGGCTGAGCCCCAGCCCAGCACCTCCCCGGACAGCTCAGCACCGGACCGCCAGCCCTTCTGGCATCCCCGCACGGCTCTCACTCGGAAAAGGCTTCAGGGGTTCTGTCCCCGCTCCCGGCTCCACAGCTCGGGGGCAGCAACCCGGGGCTCCGGAGTCCCACCGGGACGCTCCCTGCCCGTCCCTGCCCCAGCGAGCTGCGGCCGCGGGCGCACGGCGGGGAAACCCTGTCCGGGCCGGGCGGGCACCGAGCCTGAGGGAAACCCTGTCCGGGCCGGGCGGGCACCGAGGGTGACCCGGGAAGGGAGCGGCGAGCTCCGGGCGCCAGGTGCCTCATGCCCGGGCGGGGGCACCCCGGGATCCCCGTCCCGGCGCCGGCCCCACTGCGACCCGCCGTGAGACTTCCTTACCCCCGCCTCGCCGCTACTTTGCACCCTCTTGCACTCCCCTTGCATTTTCCTGCATCCTCCTCCCCAGTCCGCTGCGCTCTCCTCGCACACTTCTTGCACAGTCCTCTCCGTCCCTCTGCACTCCCCATGAAGTGCAGTCCAACTCCTTGCACCCTCCTGCGCGCTCCTGCCCCTTCGCTGTGCCCGCAGGGGTGAGTGAGATGACGGGGAGCCTCATGAGGGTACGACCCCGACTCCGCCACCCGCTCGCCCTCCCGTCCTCTCGCCGCGGGACGGCACCGGCCGCCGGTAGCACCTACCTACGAGCAGCCCTGCGAGCCACCAGCACCGGACCATGGTGCCTGCTGTGTGTCCCGGCAGAGGCGCGATCGCCGCCGGTGCCCGCGGAGCTCAGCGGGGCGCGGCGCCCGGTGGTGCAGCCATGGGCCGCCTCCGGCGCTCCGGTGCCCGCGGCGGCGGCACCCCGGCTTCAGCCCGCAGGCGTCCCGCTCAGCCCGAGCCTTGCCAAGGGATGAAGGGGGGGGCGAAAAAAGAAAAGTATATATTTTTAAATAAAGCACTGCAGCCCACCCCGCCTTCGCCGCGGAGCGCGTCCCCCCGGCTGCGGATGGCTTTAATGGAGCTTGGCAGCCACAGGTTCCCGCTGCCAGAAGAGGTGGAGACTCCGCCGCCTGCGCCCCACATGCGGCCGCGCACCGCACACGCGGGGGAGGAGGAGGAGGAGGAGAAGAAGGAGGAGGAGAAGGAGAAGGGCAGCCCCGGCCCGGGACCACAGACCGAGGTCAGCACCCGCCTTAGGACTGGCGTTTTCCCCTCAGGGACCGGCCCCACCTCACCCCACCTGCGGCGGCCCCCGAGGTCTTGTAGGCCGAAGGGGGGCTCGGGCCGGGTCTGCGCTGTGGGTCGCCATGAGGGGATCATCCCTCTCATCCCACGCCACGAGGGGATCGTCCCTCTTATCGCATCACACGAGGGGGTAGTGTCGTCACCCCCATGCCATGAGGGCATCGTCCCCCATCCCCAGGCCATGAGGGGATCGGCCCCCCGTCCCCACAGCCTGGTCCCCCTGCCCACTGTGTCCCTGGCACCCTCAGACCCTCCATTATTCCCAGGGACACCAGAAGAATGGGGTAAATCCCTTAAAAACCCTCTTAACACTACACAATAAAATACAGGACCCTTTGAGGGCAAGTCGGAATGCCCACTTCAGGTGGTGCTTGCCCATGCCAGCCATTCCCTCTCCGTTCCCCAAACCAGGCCTGTGGGACAGAGCTGTGATTGAGGGACTCAGCTCTTGGTATGAAGCAAAGCACAAATCTGAACTCAGATGTGTCTGGGACAGAACAACACTTTTCTTTGTATCGGTGAGTATCGATGAACCATGTTGTTCATTCCCTTCGAGCACATAAAACAACGCCTGTGTCCTGTAGTGTGCGGGCTCAGCCGCCTTTGGAAGCAGTGAGGGAAGAGGCTGAGCTGCCATGGCTCTGCCAGGTCAACAGTTATGGTGCTGGCACTAAAGGCTGAAGTTTAATGCATTTTTCCAGACTGAAAAACTAGTTTCAGTTTTTGCAAATGAGGCAAAGAAATCAAAACACATGTATGCCCTCAGCAGAACCCCAGGACCCTGCGCACTCACTTTTCCTGGTGAAACTGGCTGTTTCACCAAATAAAAGGAAACTTTAGGGGAAAATAAGGAATCTCGTCTCCAAGTTCACAGCAGTATTCCTGCTGATTGCAGTGGGGAGAAGTTGAGGCCTGATTCCAGAGTCCCATATTTGCAGGACCTTCAGCATGCTGGGGTGAGGTCTCACTGAAATGGGTTTAATGACTTTGTCAAAAATAATGCATAACATCTTTAATGTGAAGTGGGACAAACTTATCTGTCACTGTGCATAAAGAATTAAAGTTTAATGATTCTTGCCAAGATAAAAAATAACAAAGTCCATTTGTAATGCAGGCACTCCTTTTTCTAGCTGATGTTTTTATCTCTTTTTGTTTCTCAAATTCCCCAAACTAGTCATTCTCGGTAAATGTCCAAACCACTGCGGTTTTATTATATTTACAAATACATAAATTCTCAAATGCATAGACAAAAAAAGTTGTTCTTTATAATGATAATAGAGAAAGAAATAATTTTGCAAGAAATTTTCTTTACAAAACAGCACTTACTCTTTTCAGGCATAGCCAGCTTAAATGAGAAAAATAATGGAATAGACAATCTTCTACCACTAACAAACTTTTATTTTGGCTACACACCTCTCATTTGACACTTCCAGCCTCTAACACTAATCTCCTTAATTTCTTTCAGAGTATTTAAAAGCATTTTTTGGGGGGGGAGGAATGAAACCGACGCAGAGTAGTTTTCACGCAGGTGTCTGAAAATTTTAATAATCATATGTAAACCATCGCAAGCTTTTATCACATATCAGACCCACGGGGCATAGTGATAGATTTCATTCATCTGGCCTCTTTCATCCCTGCGGCTCCCAAGGGACCTTATCAAAGTAACCGAGCCATGAACACTTCTTTTTTTGGGGGGGAAGAATTCCTCCCGCCACCCTGGTGCTGCAGAGCTGCCCGAGCCCAGCGATGCAGCTGTTCAGCCTCGCACTGCCCCAGGAGGATGAGAAGAGTGCCACAGCCTGTTAGAAATACCAGGAGGATTTAGACAGGCGATGGAGTCTTCCAACCTGGAACTCTGCCAGGACATCAGGCTTGCATTCTCAGCTCGTGTAAAAATTGCTGGGTAATCTTCGGCTCCTGCGGAGGACCAGCAATGTAAAAATGCCTATAATTTTTATTATCTAATAATTACAGGCTACCTGCTGGGCAAAGCACGTGGAGGGAGACGAATGAGTGCAAATAGCCTGCAATTCCAGCAGAACTATGTGGCCTGATTTATGCATTCAAAGAGAATAAAAGCTGCTCCTATTCTGATTCAGGGGCACTTTACTCGCAGTGCTGTAAATACTAACACAGCTGCAGGGTAACTGGGAACCAGACCAAGGTGTTTTTACATTAGCCATGCTTCACTTGCCTGGCACCTTGTGTGATATTCATTCCTGTGCAAAACAGGTACAGAATATTTGAACTCAGGATCATGCACTCTTGTTAGCTATACAGGGCATTGAGTTGTCCAGTTCCCAAAGGCCAAATATTTTCTCTTCCCCTTGCCAGAAGAGCAAGGATAGGCAACCACACGTGAAGGCAGCAGGCCAGGAAACCAAAGATTGATCAGCCAACAGCTCTGGAAGTACTGTTGTCTGAAAAAAAGGTCCACTGAGTAGGGACTTGGGTCCCCAAAAAGCCCTATCCATAAATCATAGAAATGCTCTTTCTGTCTCTAAGAGGGAATACAAAGGGATGCAGTGGGTGACCTGGAAGTGCTGAGTATGTGCATTTACCACTAATATATCCCTTGTAGAACCACTCGTGTTCTACTTCAGTTTCAGGGATGTATATTCTGGGGGGGTGGAAATCACCCTAGCAGCTTTCTAGGCTAGCCTTTAGGTTTAGGTGCAAGACTACTATGAAATATCAGTGAAGGTACAATATTAATGATCTTTCTTGAGATTCAGACTCTGTTTTCATCCAGGTGATTTTAGCTGCTGTGGATGGTCACCTGTAAAATATTCTGCTTCAGAATAGACTTTAAAGACACAGCCAACATCTTTCTTAATGCTTGTGGATGACTTCTAATTACAGCTCCTTGTGTCAGGTCTCTGCCAAGAATAGATGGAATTGAATAATATATCCCTCTTTTGGGGCACCTGTGGGAGAAGAGCTAGGTGTCCCTTATGGAACTTCATTGAATCTCATTGGGAAACTCTGGAGGGAGCTATATCCATTTAACACTCTTAGGCTCACCAACAGATGGACCATGATGCACAGCTGGAGGGTGGGGACTGAAAAAAAAACTTAAAAAGTGGTATAAAAATAAACAAATCTGGAAAAGATTCTTGAATTTCTCAGGGGGGGAAAAAATAAGGAGGGAATACTATTCCTTTCACTCCTAAATAAAAACAGTTAATATGTGCAGAGGATTCTTCATGAGAAATACAATGTGCAGATTCTTTATTAATTAACTCAAAACATTTAGAGGAAGGCATCTTCCCCATAGGGACACTGGAGCCATGGAGGACATGTCTTGCTCAGGCATGTGAAAGGTGCCATCAGGGCCTGTCTCAGGGTGTTCCCCAGCTGGAATGGGTGGTAACAAGTAGAAATGAATACCCTGTTTCTCTCAGCTCAGCACAGAGCAGTACTTCCATGCTGTATTATTTCCACTCCTCACCATTTGTAAAGAAAGCATAACATTGTCCTTCTTGATCACCCATCATTTCTTACACCAGCCTGATTTTGAGCAGGTAATTCCCTCTCACTTTTCCATGATTGGCAGCAGCCTGTTTGGACTTGGCCATTTGAGGTTTGGTGGATAAAGACAGAGTTTTGGTTGTCTTTTCCAGCCACCTTAGATGAGCAGTGAAGGAAGTAGCACCTTCCTTTAGCCTGTTACTTTGCACTATTCACTAAGAAATAGTATTTTTAAAAAATATTGCAGAGTCATGCGATGCATACCCAGTGCATTTTACAGAGCAACAATAGAAAAATGTGAATAAACCTTGCAGAGCACCTGGCTCAGTGTATGTATTTATATATTAAAAAGCACTGGAGTATTATTTACATGCTTAGCTGGAGTTTGTCCTTTCTAGAGAAGTCTGGGCTGCTACCTGTTATACTTGGCTCACGATGATTTAAATAAGAATTTATAGGCCCTAAACCATCTGCAAAATGTCCCAGCTCTTCAAGGCCAATGTAAATGCAGTGAGGGGGGAAAACCGCAGAAAGAAAAGGTTAACAAGGTTTCTCCTTGCCTCCCCCTTGGCACATTTTATAATTAACTTTATAATGTCTGAGAGCGAAATGTTGAAACAGATAAAGTTCCCACATCCTTGGAGATAATTGCAACAGTTTGTGTAGCACATGACAGCAGCAGCAGCTTTGTTTGGTGTCACTGCTCTACACGTTGCTGAGAGTGTGTGCACTGCAGGGCACTCTGGAGCCTGGCTTCACATCTCCACATGAAAGCAGCTTGCTGTGATTTATATCATCATGCTAATCAGGAATGCGCATTAATTCAAGGTCCCTTTTGGGGCCTTCGGAAGAAGGAAGAATCAAAAATGAGCCAGATTTCTATTTTGTGCAAGGTGCCACTGTTTTCCAAAGTGTGAAGGAATTAAATGTGTCATTAGTGTTTGCAGACACGTTAAAAAGCAGCTAGAGGAGAGAGCTCGCTGCATGCTGCAGTGAGAGCCACGGGCAAGGAACCTTCTTCTGCCCCCTGACTCTATCAGCATTAAGGAAATTTAAAATTTAAATAAATCTTGAAATTCTAGCCCACGTTTTCTTATGAATGACAGATCCTTCCTGCCCTCAGTCCACCACATTTCTCCAAGCTTGAAAACTGACGCTTCCTTCTTAACAGCAAAAAGTAGCAAAGACGTTTGTGGTCTGGTGGTTACACCATGGGGTTGGAAAGCAGAAGAAGTGGTGTTTCAAATCTGGGCCAAGATTCTTGTTCACCATGGACTCGATCCTGCCAGATACTGAGCACCCACTGATTATCCAAGGCCAAGCCCTCACGCAATTCATATGAGTCCAAGTTCTTGTTCCAAAGTAATAACTGTGCCTGTATTCAAAAAAATTGGTGCCGATTCTGTGGTTATGCTGCTTCCTTCACAGCCCCAGCAGTCCAGCATTAATTTCCATTTTCCCTTCTAGTGGCATGAGGGCTGGGACAGTCATATTCCAACACTTGACACCTCCAGAGCCCTGATACCTTATGAAAATCTCATTTTACTTCTCTCTAGCATTTAGTTTTTTCAGATTAGTGGGAGGTCCTGTTCTTTTATGTTTCTGCCCATACCCAGGAAGGGAGAAAAATAACAAACCTGGAAAGAAATTGCTTTTATTCTGATGAATTGCAAAATCACCACTAGCTCTCTCTTTGGCTAGAGGAGAATCTAGTGTAGATACAGACATAATCTGTACTGAAACTGTTTTTTAAGGGCAACATGTGGCTTAGAAACAACAAAGAGGTGTATATAATCATATATCTAGTCTGATTGTTGGGCAAGTAATAAAATCTTAAGGTTTTTTAATGCTCACCCATTAGGATTGTAGGAATTTAGGTGCTAGTGTCTTATAAATACCTTAGATGTGTGATTTTATGTATGTTTTCCACAGACCTTGTGGTGACTCTGAACTAATGTGAAGGTTCTGCAAAATACACAACCAAGAAAAGCAGGTCTATTGTCAGACACTCCATGGGGGTCCATGAATCCAGGAAGACTGGAAACCACCACCAAGGTCAATGGATGGATTATTTAGATTGGATATGGCCCCTTTTTTCACATCCTTTTATGTATGTAATTTTCAGGGTGAGATTTCAACGTGCCAGTTGCAGCGCTGCAGGCAGAAAACTGTACAGACCTGTCTGACTCCAGCAGCTCCAAGGATGGCCTCTGGCACTCTGCAAGGACAGAGAAAATAAGAGGGAACTGGGCCATCAGTGAGGAAAGGTAAAATAACCATATCTCTGTTCAGTGACTAGAGTAACCATAAGCAGTTATTAAAACAGGTTTTGGAACATGTTAAAAACCCAAGCCTTTCTGTGGTACCTGGTCCAGGGCTGTTGTAATACAGCTTGTTTTCTCCCTGTTAAAACAATAATTTACTCTTTACTTTGAGGAAGATAAATGTTCTTAAGGCACATAATGATATCAGCAGAGATAAATTACAACGGCCACCAGCCAAACTCAAGCTTTGTGAGGACTGAACCATAAATTGCTGCAGCAGGCACACGTCTGCTCTGGCAGCAGGGTTACCATGCACCTGCTCATGCCTCAGGCCAGCCCCTTGCATGGCATATTCCTGCAAGGCACAAGGAAAGCACTTAATCACTTATTAAATTCTTGCTCTATCTAAAAAGTATTTAAGGATGTGAACTTTGGTTCAAGACTTGCATGTGTAATACCCTTATATGTCTAAAACATCATTCCACTGTGTGCATTTTTTCTGGTTTATATATGTGCATTTTCCCTGACACTGTACAAACCTATCAAAAAATGTTTTCAAAGCTTTTTTAAAATATACAAGGAAGCTGTGGAATGAGGGATGTCTTTTGAGTACTTTGGATTATATAGTACATGTTCATCTGAGGGTGCCCCACGGGTACCTGGGGGTTCAGAGCTCTTGCCAGGATGTCTTATAGCACAAACCCTCCTTGCTGCCCCATAACAACCACCAACTGTCCCAAACTGCTGACCTATTAACCAAACAAACCCCACTAAATATTGCCATGTGTAAGTGTACTATTATTTTTCTAATTGCTAAAAACATGTCCTTCCTGTGTTCAATAGCCTCTAGAAGAGATTGTTAACAGCTGGGTATTTAGCACAACAGAGACTTTAGACTTAAAGGAACATTGTCCAGGTTAGCCAGTGAATTTGGCCATCTGTAATTTTTTATAGATGATTCTTTTCATGTTATCCATGTTACATTTGAAACTGTGAATCGATGGCTCTCATGAGGATTAAGTCAGCAGAGAGCAGAGTTCATTATTAAAAGAAAAGACCTGAGAGAAGATGGATGTAACCTTGGATAGCTGATGATGGATTGGGACTGCTTTTTGACTGGATGTACAACCTTTTGCTGTGGGAATGAGGACTGGGGGGGAAGGGGGAGCACGTGGAAAAAATATTTTCTGGTATTTTCTGATGTGGTTGTATGGGATACCTTGGACCCAAAACGTTCCAATCGCTTCCAGCTATTTAGGGGTCATGTATAAAGAGAGTTCCAAACTGTGCTTTGCCCATCATTTCAGCGGTGAGGGAGTCCATCTTACATATGGCTGCAATAATTTTAAAAAGCTAATTTTATTTTCCACTACTAATTGCAAGAGGTTTTTTTCCTCCTGCTTTTTGCTTACTGTGGAGGACCAGTCATTTTTATTCTTGTTTCTAGACAGCTTCAATTCCTGCAGTTGTAAACTGGTTTGCTGTTAGGGCATTTGTATTTTAGGCATGAAAAACAGATGTCTAGACCCATTAGTGTTGGGAAGAGAGATTTCTTTGGTATTTGAACTATAAATATGGCAAATTTCCCCTCATCTTATATTTTGTAAAGCTTTGTTTTTGCAAAAGTATCTAATCTTAAATCAAACTGTGTCTGTTTGGTTATACCAGTCCTTTGGAGCCAATACAGTCTATCACGTCAGCAACAGTTTAGGTATTCCAAAAATAAGATGGTTATAAATCTGTCCTCTGTACCCCTGTGTCCCAAAATCTTAGGGATAAGGCAGAGATACTCTGCATTTACAGAAGCAAGATTTAAACCTCATATCTCAGTGAGTTGCATGTGTGCAACAGCAGCTTTGATGATCTTGAACTTAAGAGTCAATTGTTCACAAAAAGAGGCAACTCCTGTGACTTTCAGAGCAGCCTCTCCCTTTTCCTGCATCACCACTTCAGCATCACAGAGCACAGCTGCCCGATTTCAGGGGTGCTGAGGAGTCACAGCTCCACCAGGGCTGGAACCACCGAGTGATGCCCTGAATGTGCTGCAGGACTGAGGGGAGACAGGGACCTGCACCCAGCCCCCGAGTGAGTGCCCAGCCTGAAAGCAGAGCCACCAGGGGACCTTTGATCCTCTGCAAACAGAAAGTGCAATTGATTCTCTTCACTTAGAAGCGTGACTAGTGTTACATTTCCTGAGCTGGACAAGGGTGGTCCAGATGTCCATGACAGATTTTTGCATAAGCACTTTACATTTTTTGTTTTTCTAGCTGTTTGCTCTTCTTCTCTGGTTTGAAAAAAGCTCTTCATACACTCTTGTTGAAATCACTACCCTAAAAAAGGACTTACATCAGCCTTTAGCTTTCAATAGTTTATTGGATCTTTGGTTGCTAGTGGAGAAAATAGACAAAATTAGGCAGACAGGAAAAACTATGGGACAGTTATTTATGTGAATTTTGGGTCATTTTTTCTTTCAAACAAGTTAGTACAACCATATGGTGGAAAAAATATGCCAAGTTTTACCCAATCTACTCACAAGTCAAATAATTGGACATATAAACTGATTATTCAACCGCATATGCATTTTGAACAATCTGGAATATTATTTTTTATGGACCAGATTCCAAATTATTCAGACATTCTGCAAAGAGTCAAAATGCCATAAAAATGTGATGATTCTGTCTCCATCTTTATGTGACCACTCCATAATCGCTGTGTACACAGAGGTCCCAGCCTTTCATGCAGGGAGTTGGACAAGGTCCCAGCAAAGGACAAACAGAGAGTACTTGCACACCTCTGGGTTTCTGTAGAGATGGGCAGGTCTAAATCATAGATCCACTTACTCTCCAGTGAGATAATCATAGTAATTAATAATATATGAATACAGATCATTGTAAGTTGTCACAGGTTATCACTTTTTAATTCCTTCTGTCCTTTAACATCTAAGGAAATAGAAAATACCAGCTGTGCAATTATTAGCCCGTCTTTCTGAGCATGCCAAATCACTGGGCTCAGTGAAAAACCTGCTCTTCTGTTTCACAGGGCTGTGGACACCCCTGTGAGCCTGCAAGACACTTATTTCCCTGATAATAAAAATAAACTTAGCCAGTTTCCGAGTCACTTCCAAGTTTGCTTCTGGAATATCAAACATAAGTTTTCATTCTCTTATTTCTTGATTAATGCATTGAGCATCAACTTTTCTCAGCCACTTCTAAACTTTAATCAAGGATAAATCACCCCCAATGGGCATTTTAATCTTGTTTCTATATTTTTAAAGGAAATTAAATGTTAATTGCTGCTAGGTAAATTTATCTAAAACACTGATTTTCAATTCATCCCACAAACAGTAAGAAAATAAAGATAATTGTGAGGCATTTCCTGCTGAGTAAAGGGAGCAAGGACTTTTTTCCCCAAATAATATTTCTAAAATAAAGTATTTTTAAAGATTACTGTTAGTGTATATTTTTAAATGTCTGTTACTTTCAAATGCCCAGCTAAGCTGACTGCAGTAATTGTTAGGAAAATATTTCTCTCCCTGTCTCCGAGGTGACTGTGGAAGAACTATGACTTTGTTTAAGGAGAGATTAAAAAGTAGAGAGAAATTGCCATTGCATATTCAACAGCAATCAGAAAATATAAAGCCCAGCTGCTTTAGTGAGCTCGTGTGTGACATCCCTGCTGCTGCTGTGTGTGTAGCTTAAATCCTTTGAGGGAAATCATCACTGGTTAGAGCTCAGCCTGTGTTCAACTTCCAAGTCAAGGCCATTGATTTGGGGCTCTCACCACTTGTACTCGCCCTTTCATTATGTCTTGGGGCTGCTTTTCAAATGTCCTGACTACACCATCCCAGGAAGTTGGGAGTTTCAAAAGATGTTAAAGCCTGGCTACCCTGAAATCAAGACATCCCAAAACACACACAAAGTAGGACCCACACATCTACATTTCCAACAGCATTACCCACAACCATCTAAATTTTAGGATTGAGCTCTTGCATTGCCAAAGATTTAAACCTAAAAAATGGCTTTGGACTAAAGTTTTTGTAAGATTTACCACTAAAATCATCTCTGTAAGCAGCAAGCAAAATCTTTATGGTTTTGAATCCTACTTTTTGATCTTTTTCACAAAAGCATTGGCATTATTCTATGAAGCAAAGAAGAAGCTGTGAAGGTCAAATCTTCTACATCATTGCAATCATAAGGGGAAAAAAATAAATTGAAAAATGTCTCTATTATATAATCTGCACATTAACAGGTGGAAAAACAGCAACATAATTTACCTTTCGACACAGAAATGTCTTCCATGGAGCCAAGCAAATTCACTCTGGTGTTTAATCTGAATAGCTGCCAATTTTCTGTCTGTAATGGGAATCCAGTGGAAACTTGGGGAAGGAGAAAGAATTAAAGATAAATGCCATTTTCAGTGCCGGAGCTTTGTCCAAGGATATTTGGTGGGGCTGGCAGAGCACAGACAGAGGGACTGGTCTCAGGTCAGCAGCAGAGTGTGTTGGTTTGCTTTTGGGAGCCTCTGCCAGAGCACCAGGGTGACTTTCTAGAGTGTAAAGTTATCATCATTGGTTAAAACAGAAAATACAGGTTGGCCCTCCAGGCTCACTCATTCTCACTCACATGCACAGACACCACCTTGGCCATGCTCTGGACCAGATATTTCAGGGCTGCTCTGCACTCCCTCATCTAGTCTGTGGCCAGAGCTGATTCTCTCTGCCTCAGGAAACGCTTAGAGAATCCACTCATTATGACCCTGAAGGTTCCCTGCTTTGAAGAAACATCATATTCTCATAAAAAAAATGCTAGGACTATAAACTGCTCCCAGGAAATGTGCAGGAAGGGCTTGCAGGAGAGGAGGATTGCCTTGCATTGGGTTAATAGACCCATTAAAAATCCAGAGGGAGTCAAAATTAATATTATTTTCTAAATTTCACAGATGTTACTTTATTAAAAGGAAACCCTGAGATGTTCAAAGGAGGCAGGGAGCTAAGCTGCCAGTGTCATTGAATTTTAATGATGAATGTGCTCCTCAGGCTTTTTTAAAATCCCAGCTTTAATGTGTTGCTTCACTCAAGGCTAGAAAGCTTGATTGCAAGCAATAATTAAAAATCTTCTAATCCCAAGAAAACTAGATTAAACCAGAGCTCCCCTTTATAGTGATTAAACTAAAGCTACTAAAATGGAAGCATCTTCAGAGACATTACTTTCCATTTTTTATTCTTAGTGCCTCACTCTGAATAAAAAGCTGCTGAAAGGGGTAAATATAATGTTAAACAGGCTAACAATAAAGTTTTCAGTCTAATCAATCTCTCTGGTACTACAGCAAGTGCAATTATTTTAATGGAGTGCCAAGATAAGTAAGAGACTGAAAGTAATCTGAAAATTTCTCTAACTGCCTGTTAATAGTGGACTTTCCTTCATTTTCTCCTTTGAAAACATTCCAAGAGTGCTCAGAACTTGAGTGAAATATCTCCCTAAATATTGCCTAAGAATGACTTTTGTGTTGTCTGGTTCATATGCAAAAAAAATCTCAAAAATCCAGCAAAAAAAACCTTTCTATAAGTTACTGCAGTCTTGCCTTTTGTAAGGATAGTGAAAAAAAATCTGGAACTTACTTCTCCTTTGTTTGCATTCATAGGTATTTTATTCTGCTACTGGAGATTAAACAGACATTCAGCTTTTCACCTTCCGTATAAAACCAGTAAAAAATTAGAAAAATTAACAAAAATGCAGGAGGGAAAACTGATAAAACAAAGTAGTTTCTCAGAGATAATGACAATAATAAAACAAAATGCTTCTGATACCAAAGATACATGGCCATAGCAAGCCCTCAGCTTTTCCAACAAAGCTGCGTTGGAAGGATCGACACAAATTATCCGTAAATATTTTTAACGCTTCTTGCATGGAGGGTAAGAGATGAGGCACATACAAAGATACACAGTCTTATCATCTTAACATCTTACATAGATGTAAGAGTTATGTCCCAGTTGGCAACTGGTATCCCACTTTTCTTTTGAGCTGGCTGCAATTGGGGCAGGCTGTTCCTTGCGGTGCTGCTCAGGTATCACAGCATCCGTCCTCTGGGACTCGGGGATCGTGTGTGAAGGCGTGCTTTGATGGGCACACGGTATTTCAGCATTTCCACACTCACCTGCCTCGGCAGGCATGGAGACCACACAGTCTGAGCTTGGGAATTCTCAGCAGGTGCCACCCGTGTCTCCCAGCTCCTCCCAGAGCCCACCTCGGAGCGCGGTCCTGCACGAGGTGTCCTGGCCGGGGACAGGCACACAAGTACAGGCAGTTCTGGCAGAGCATCCTTGCACCACAGCCTGCAAAACATTTCATTTTTCCCTCCTCACCCCCAGTGCTCCCCTCCGGTGGCTTGCTGCCTGCACACCCTCAGAGAGGCATTTGCAGCAGGAGAGTCAGGGCAGAGAGGTTTTCCACTAGATTGAAATAGCTTGGAAATGCTCCATCCCGTTTGGAAAAGGACCTCGGGGTTTGTGCCATGTCATGGGGTGAACAGCAAGGAATCTCCTCGCACCATTTGTGCTTCTAAATGCCAGCCACGCTGCACTGAAAGATTCCGGTGCCAGCCTCCGCTTGGAAAAGCCCTCAGCTATTCCCAGGGGGAGCACTGAAATCCAGCAGTGACCAAGAGTTACTGAGCAATGGCATCGCTGCCAGAGCGGCTGTGCCGGGGCTCGCTCCGGGCCGGAATCTCGCAGCCATCCTCCCTTTCTCTCCCTGCGCCTCCTGCCCTGGGGACACGCTGCTATTGCAGCCTGCCGTGCGTGTTTGAAGCTGCTCTTGCCATCAGCTCTCAGAGGCAGCCTCCCTCCTGAGCCCCTCGCTGTCATGCCTTAAATCATCATCTGCCATCATTCCTGGGCTGTCCTGGCTTCTAAGACATATTGGCAGTGACAATAATGGCTCTCAGAGCAAAGCTTTCACAACGTGCCCATTTGTGTAGTTTTCCAATACACAGCACTCCAAAACGTGCCCATTTCTGTGGTTTCCTCCTAGCGAGCAACTGAGTCTCAGCAATCAGAGGAAAATGGGCCAAGGTAATTCTTCTCTATCCTTGTTGCTCTTACCTGTCACATCACTCACAGATATTTCAACACATAAGCCCTAGGACAGCTGTAGCCACGTGAATAGTTCCCAAAGCTTCATTTCACGAAGCTTCTTCCTTTCAGTTTGTTTTATGAAGAGGAAGAATTTCTCTGTGTTGAGGAATTTCATTGCATTTCTTCGTGCTTTTCAGTAAATTGAGAGGCCAGGAAAAAAATAAATACAATATTCCTGGTGTCAGGATATTCAGTGCAGCCTAGGTGGGAAAACAACTGAGGCTGGTGAGGCAGTGGAGGGGGGTTCAGCTCTATGCTCTGTTACACAGAAAAACTGAAGTTGTACAATCAAGTTGTACAGCATCATCTGAAGAAGAAAAAGGTGAAAAGACATGAGCACCTAACTGTGGTGCAAGAGGAATCCAGGCTTTGGTTTGGTGTTGGGAAAAGCCAGGCTCAAATCTCCTGTTGCTTTAGTGTGCATAGGTGCAATATAGACAACAGCAGCTACGCTCACGTGGGAGCAAACACTCAGGTATTGTCCTAATTTACTTTCCCACTCTATTTCTCAGTGCTTTTCTTTCTTAAACTTATATAAAGTCCAGTCTCAGTTCAGGCAGAGCTCCTCTGCCTAAAGAGTGCTTCATGCTGAGTGGAAACACAAGCAATACCTACTGCACAATATCCCAGACACTAATGCAGGACTTTTAATCTTAACACAGCAAACTTGTTTTTCTCTAAAGATAGCTTAGTCTATAAAATGCCCCTGTTTATTGGAAACTTCCACTGGCTTTTTAATAAGATTTCTGTTCCAATGCATATGCACAGAACAAAAAGCACTTTTTGCTGCACTAGAAGAATTTGGATAATCAATCAATAGTTCAATATAAAATTCAAATAACTCAATTTTAATTGAGTTGAAGTAGTCTTTCTTTCAGTTGAAGTAGTCTTTCTTTTCCTGCAAAAATATTTTCTGTAAAATCTTTTGACCTCTTTTATCTGCTTATTGAAGTGTATTGATGCTCGATGCAATGAACTCAAGTTTATGGAGAGACAGGGTATGTAAGATATGATTTGGGCTTGGAAGAGTTTCCATGTCCAACACCCACTGAACATTTACACAGATTGCTATTCCACACCTTTGCAATCTGAACATGAGTTAATGATGCTGTGACCTGCATTGCTTTACTGAATGTAAAAGAGTAAAAACACAAAATCTGTTCAATCTGCTGGCCTGAGCAGGAGGCAGATGCCTTGAAGGAGTGCAATGACATTCCTGTGGGCTGTTGAAAAGGACTTGGATGCAGGTCTCTGGCTCTTTGCAAAGCCTCTCTTTTCATCTACCACTTACGGAGATGCAGTTTTCAAGAATAAGATTTTTAATCCCTCCCTGAAGAGCCAATACCATTAAAGGGCACTGGCAATCCCTGCCTCTGTCAAGTTCAGACCAGTCTTGATAACAAAGTTCTGCTCCTGCTTTGCATTCCTAACTTCCTGTGCCTCCCTCCCTGCCTTTGCTGTTATGTCCATAGACATATAAGGATCCCTGGCACAGGAATGGCATTATATAGCCCATACTTGGGGGCTTTTTGTAAGGTAAGAATTATGAACAAAGCAAATACTAACTCTGGTGCTGACCTGGCTGACTTTGGTCAGGTCTGTACCTGGTTTCCCAGCTGCACACTCAGAGTCCCTGTCTGATTCCATCTCTGATATACGCATATATCATAAAGATTCAGAAAAACAGTGTGAACCTAATAAAACATTTTTACAGGCCTTTTGAATTGAAATTGAAAAGGAAGCCATTCCAGTCACCATAAGTGCTTACTTTTCCTTTCTGGCATACTTAAGTAGGTGAGAATTTGAGGCAGGTGCCCTCCAGTGTCTGCTACTATTATTTGCTGAATTTTGTAATGTAAAAGTCATTCTTTTGCATTAGTGTGTAGTGTGTGTTTGTGTGCACTTCTATGGAAGCTGAAGATAAAAATGGATTCCAATAATAAAATCTTAACCCAAATTGCTTCAGTACTCTCACATTATCCAATTATTAAAAAAAAACAAAACAAAAAACACTGTTTAATTTGGAAAGAGATGGTTCCAGTTATAGAATGAGTTATGTGGATTTGATTACAGAGCAAAATTCTTGTTAAATTGGTATTACATAATGTGTGAGTGAGACTTCTTTGGGTTTAATAACCTGGTCTTCCTGCATTTTTCAGTTTTCCTATTTATTGAGAAAAGTGATCTCTTTGCTTCTCTTTGCTGACAGGAGACCAGTGTTAGAGATTTAGAAACTGGAAGTAAAAAGGAGAGGACAATCAAATGAAATGATAGGGGAGCTGCTGTCTTCCTAAATAAACCACAGCCAAGAAAAATGCAACTGCATTCCCCTTGCTCTATTTTAAAGAATACACTTTGTTCCTAGAAACTTTTCATTCCTGTATCAGTTAATCTACTGAGAAAAACACTTGAAAATAAAGAATACAGCTTTTGTGGCAAGAATATTTGGGACAAAATTCTCTCTGTTAGAACAGGCTGGCTTGTTCCCTGCTGCTGCTGGCCCAGGTGATGGAGCCAGAAAAGGACAGCACTTCACTGCCAATCCCTTGTCCTCAGCTATGCCAACACCATCAGGATCAGCATGGGCTGCACATTTGTAATTTTCTTTTCATGCACAAGCATGAAAGGCTTTGACTTGAAATGTGTCCCCTGGTATTTCTGAAGTTTGGAAAAATTCAACTCAAAATCTGGGCTTTGGAGCAGTTCCCTCCAGCTCGGGGTGCTTTGTTCCCATATGTCAGACCCAGTGGCACATGCTGGTGCATGCAGAGATTTAGGGGACACACAGAGAGCCTGCACACAGGATGGGCCACAGGCAGAGTGAACCATAAACTCCCACTGCTGGGAAGAATCAAATCCTCTTTTTCAAGTGCCGTGCTGGCCGCTCTGTGTGACGGAGAGCGGAGAAGGCAGTGCAGTGCAGTTTGTGTCAGCTATCACAGGAGGGTGATAAATGTGCTGTCAGTGTCCTACAGCTCTATCTGTTTGCTGTCTGGTGGTTGCATGATTCAGGATCAGTTTATGGGTTTCTTCTGGAACCAGATGGTTGCAAGGCAACAAAACGAATGCCAGCCACATATAAATGTCAAATGTTCAAACCATTACATGTCAACATAGCCAGGGTGTGCAGCCAGCACTGCTGCAGAGCACAGAGCCACAGACAGGCAGCGGGGCTTGTTTAGCCAAAGAAATACAGAATTCAGGAAAACTCTGATTTTAAAAGAGATACTTGGTGAAAATAAATCAACTCCTTATAAGAAAAATATGACCAGGTCTGTGTGTCATGAGATAGCCTGCAATATATGTCATGAAAGCAAGTCCTGTCAGATTTAATTACTTTTTTCTTGCAGCTTTAAACAGAGCTGGCTTCAGCATGAAGGCAGCTCCTTATTAAAAACGAAATATAAAAGATGGGATTACTAACCACGAGGAATTTACCAACAGAGACAGTATCTAATCCTGTGCAATATCCTGTGCAATCATGAAATATCTGGGATATCTGCAGCATTCCAGAGAATTATATTTGGGCATTAATTATTCTTCTTAATTAGTGTAGTCAGACAGAACCTAACTGCAAGGCCTTCTCAGGTTGGCGAGCCCACTTTGGTGGGTTCCATTAGCACATAAAGTGTACTACTTTAATCCACAACAAAGTACTCTGCCCAGTAGTTCTGCCAGTTTATGCCAAATCCCACGGACTTGAGTGGGGCCAGATTTTGTACTTTGGCTGCTTCTATATATTCTGGCAGAGATGAATGCATTTTTATAATGAACTATTCAAAATCTTTCCAAACAAACTCAGTTATAAAAGGATTTCCCCGCTGTCAGAAATGAGGTATTTAGCTGATGCGTGATGAGTACAACCTTTTCTAATAAGGCCTGCATATATTTCCTTTTGAGCTGCACTTCATTCATTTGCTGGAAATCCAGGAAACATTTGAATCAAGTTAGGACCAAACAGTACAGAGGCTGCAATGTGGTTATCATCATGTCAGGCACAAGGAAAAGACTCAGGCAGAATCCACTCCCTCCAGAATGTTCCCATCAATATTATGGGTGTGAGAAGGAGCCTGCAGCCATCTGGCCTTCATTAGCTCTGTTTCAAGCTTGCTATACATAAGGAAGGAGTCTGAGAGACAGTCTGTTACAGTCAAAGAACTGCATCAAATGCCCAGTCCCTGTGTGAGTGATGCCAGGAACTACCTGCTAATGAATAGAACATGGCATTTGGCACCAAGGATGATGTGGAAGTGATAAGTTTAAAAATGTAGTTTATTATAGTATTCCTTTATAAAATTGAACAGGATGCACCATCCATTTCAGAGCCTTTATTACCATCCATTTTGCTCTGCATTATTTAGCAAGAATGAGTCTTTTGGTAAAATCTGTGTCATTCTAAAACTGATTTTTCATGGGCTGTTGCAAAATTGTTTGTCGTCCCAATACATCAAGTTTTATTGCCATCAGTTGCAGCTGCACTACAGAGTAATGTGATTTTATTCCATAAAAGAGGCAGAAGCAAATCACTGTGGGTGCATCTATGAACCTTTTGGGGTAAAGTGGTGTCTCATACCTGTGTGTTCAACAGTCTAGACAGTGAATTAGTGCTAGACTCCTCCATCCTGAAAACTGGGACCAGGATGGATCAAAATCCATATAAGGCTTGACCTTAAGAGACCTCTGCATTCTAAATTCTTACTGGCTCCAGCGGGCAGCTGAGTGTGCGAGGTTGGCTAAACAGAGTTAGGGTTTTGCTGCAGGAACCATTAAGGGACATCCCACTGTACACCCCAAGAAGGCTTTCAAGGCCTAAATTAGAGCTGGGCACCATCTGGGTCAGTGGTTACTGGGGCTGCAGAGATTTATATGGAGTCCTCAAAGGACAGGCAGTCACTCCATCACAGTTGTTCCCCGGGTTTGTTTTCTGCAGCGGTTTGCACAGAATGTGGGGAAATATCTCCCAAATCTATCAGCACATTCTGCAAAACCCCACTCCAGCCCCAGCCAGGACGGTCGTGGGGCTGTAATTACCAATGTGGTCCTGGCTCCTCCCTGGACAAAGCAGGAGCTTGCAAAGCCCTGGGTCAAAAATGACATTTTTCTCATTATATTGAAAACTGCAATTCTTCCTAAAAATAAAACCCAACAAACCACCTATTCTAAGATTGATGTGCAGCATAAATCAGAAGTAATCCAACTGAGACTGTTAAAACAAAGCTGCTTTTTCTTATGAAACTGAAACATTTGGATGTGGCAAAAAAAAATGGTAAAGACAGAGCTGCTGCTTCTCACAATTTTAAATGTGATTTCACTTTAATCAGTGAGATTCTGCAAAGTGTTACTGACTTGTTTTCCCTGGCTATTTTCAGAGCCTTGCTCTATTAATATTTATTACCCATATTTTCACACCTGGAGGACTAAGTTGCTCCCTACTGTTAGTGAGCTACTATAACTTTGAATTTCCTATCATGGTTAGCGCAGGAATGGGAATAGCCAGGCTTTAGTGTTCCACGTGGTTTGGGTTCGTCATCCTCAGCTTCAGATTCTTGGCTTTGAAGTGGGAGCTGCTGTGTGCCATTTTACTCATCCACAAAGGAAATTTCCTTTGAGATGCTCAGGTGAAAAGTAGAGAAATTAAGATGGCTTTGGTACATTTGCCCTGGTACAACAAGGGGTTTGTCTGCAAAAGACAGAATCCACTTGTCTGTGCATCCTGCTGGTGTGGCATTGACATCTGGGTGCTCTGAATTGTCTATACCATGGTTCTCCTGCTGTTTCTGAGCATCAGGGTGAGAGCCAGCATGAAAACACAGACAGAACTGTTGGGACACTGAAAGTAAAAAGAACCTCCCGTGCTCTCCTGAAGGAAAGCTCTTTTCTGGTAGTTGTCCTTCTGTTCCTTCTTTCTCCAAGGACAAACTGACAAAAGCAGACAAAGCCACAAAACCCAGTGATTTCCAAGGAATATTTTTTCAGAGAATTTTCATACTTAAAAATGAAGAAGCATAACTCAAGATCTTTCAGGTCTCTAAAAGGTGGAACTCTGTTGAGAACTTTTTTCCTTAAGATTATTCTACTAACGGAAAATTTCTCCACTGAAAACCAATGCCAACAAGATCCTTTCCAAATTGCCAACATCCTGGGTCAGCACATCATTTTTCCTGGCTTGAGGAGCCCCCAGAGTGAAGGCACAGTGGTGGCAAGACCGGGCTGTGCAGGGAAGATGGAGCTCCTCCTCATCCCCTTCCTCTCATCCCAAAAACTCAGAGCGGGAGCACATGCAAAGAGGCTGCTCTGGGGCACAAGGAGATGCTCTGTCACTCTGCTGTCTCTCCTGACTCCCTGCCTTCCATTTCATACACCCTCACTTTGTCCTTGTGCTCAGCAAAAGGCTTTTCAGGTTTCCTGCACAGGTAATTTTACCTCCTCATTTCTCTTCCCACACCAGACGAGCAGCCTGACAGCAGCAGCTCATCGGGAGCAGCGGTGCGTGCAAACAGCACTGCCTGAACTGGGTCACAACACCTCCACTCACTGCAGGGCACATCTTTTGATGCCCCAGACAGATACCTGAGACAAGACAGCACTTATACACTTCATTATCTGTCAGACAGAGATAGAAAAGGGATGATAAGGAAAAGAGGTGGGGTGGGAAGCACTCTGTTGACATTGGTAGGAAGAAGTGAGTGTGGAGACTCCTGGGTGGCCCTGGGGAAGCCATGGTGGCAGGTCCAGGCTCTCTGAGAGGGGCAAGGCTTGTGCCTCCTCAGCCCAACAGCACATAGAAAAGTGACCCAGAGCACTGCTGAGCACAAGGCGTCCCACAGCCAGGGTAAAAAGTTTACTTTGTTTACCAAAGTGAGAGAAGTCATTTAATACAGAGACCCAGCCCAGTTCAGTCTGCCAGGAAAAAAGAGAAAAGAGCCGGGATTGGGATGGGGACTGTTTCCCTGGTCTGCAGGCTATGGACATGGTGTCTGCCCCCTGATGTGACACTGCAAAAGGTTTGTCCATTAGTTTTGTCTCCTCAGGCCTTAGCCACTGTCTGTACTGAAGAAGAAGGGGTCAAACTGTCTTTTCATCGTGGGACCAGGTCAACCTATGGAGGAGCCTGGGAAGTGCTGCTTTATCCCATTCTCCTGAAGCTGGTAGTTGCCCATCAGCACTCCAGGTTTGATGGAGGCAATATTGCAAGGCAGACACTGCCATGAGTCATGGCCTGCCTGTAGCGGTGCCAGCCCAGCACCATGCCCAGGTGTCTCCAGCACAGGTTCCCATGGGAGAAACCCCTGGATGTGATCTCTGAGCAGGGCCTTGCTTAGCAGACACTCGCTGACAGTAATTGTATTCCCCAGAGGGGACTGGGCTGACTCACACTCAGAATTTTCATACAGCATTTGGGATGGGCAGTGTTTCTGCTCTGAGTCACGCTGAGCCCTTCTTTACAGCTGGGAGGATGCTACTGCGGGGTCCCAGCCCAGAGCTGCGGTGCAGAGGATTTCATGCAGTTGTCACGGGGCCTTTATGGAGGTCACATTGTTCTCAGGAGTATCAAAGTCCCTTCCCTGCCACAGCCATTCCTACAGCATGCTCCAGGGGCTCAGCTTTGCACAGGAAACACTCAAAGCAGTCACTTAGCAATTGCAAGTAAATATGTAATTGGAGCTCAACACTCAAAAGTGTCAGGAGCCAACATCACCACCCTCCCAATTCATGCCTGTGTTTAAAGATCCCAGGGAGGCCCTTGCTGTCCCCATTGTAGTCCCAAATGAAGAATGAGCCTCTATCCCTGTCTCTGAAGACAGCAGCTGCTCTACGGATGCTCAGCCGCTCTGGAGGACCCCAGCAGGCTGCCTCAAAGCCCAGCCAAGAATAACATCAGAGCACAATGTAGTGAGTTTGTTTTTCACCAGGTTCTCCCAACTTCCATGGGCTGGGCGCATGACTCAAAATTAATGGAATGCAATAATTAATTTCACTTGTCAGGCCAGCATTACCCTATCTGCTGTGCTGAAAGTGCTGTTGCATCACACTGGGTCCTGGGATAGGCTGGAATCCTGGAGGAAATTGTACATGGAGAAGTCATGAGCAGGCCTAACCTGGGACTGGATGCAGCATATCTAAGAGGGACTTTTACACCTGATAATTTCCTTTTAATTAAATGTAAGCCTGCCTAAGAAAATAGAACTCAAGGTCAGAGTTTTTGGATGGAAAATCGAATGACTGGGACACATGTCATGTTTCACAGAGGGAAGCAGTGGGAGGATTTTTTATTCAAGGTGTAGAGATTAGCTGTTTTCCATGGTGTTTCCAATAAATCCTTTAAGTGCAAATACTCAAAGGATAAAAGCAAACAGTGTCCTTTCTTCAACAACAACTTATCTGAACCACTGCTGTCCTGCAGGGAGTCCTCAGAGCTACGGGGAGCTTGACTTGGTAAATAAATGGGCAATGCAAAGCATGGGGTCAATCCCCTGCACTTCCATTTCCTTCCTCTCCCTCTTGCAGACCCCAGTTAGCTGTCCATGGAGAGAACCTGGCCTCAAATGTGAGCTGAACACCTGAGCTCACAAAAAAACAAAGACTTAATTTAATACCCATGTCTCAGTGACTGTGCTGCAGGTTTCTCAGCCAGGTGAAGAGCAGCACCTGTAACACTGTGGAGAGCCACTGCTCCAGGGAAATACCACTTCCCTCTGTGTAGCAGCAGGGCTGGAAGGATTGGAGTTGTATAAGCCACTATTGCAATTACTGGTGTTGCTGGATGGATGTTTTCCTTCATGCTGTGCAAAGTTGTATTCTTTGGGAAAATGAAAACAACTCAAACCTCCTCAGAAACCACTTAAGACATGAGATGTAGAGAAAGATTAATGAGAGGAATGGATAGAGTGCAGTTTCTCAGACTGAGGACATGTCTTGGTTGAGCTGCACTGAAACACAGGCAGCTCTGGAGGGCTCTGAGAACCCCCGTGCGCAGGGTGGGCTCCCAGCACGTCTGCAGTTTCTCTCTCCACAGCACATGCACACGCTGCCAGAGAGCAGGTGAGGCACTGGCTTGTGTCACTTGCACACTTTCCTCCCACTTTCAGGACAGATTTAGTCTTTTTTCTTTTGGCCAAGACCATCCTTCGCTCCTAGGAATGAAAACTATATTCCAGACCAGCTGGGTTTTCCCTTCCCTTATTGCTGAATATTGTTTGCTCCAGGAGTGAAGAATCATGAAACCCAGACCCAGAAAAGTTATTTTCTTTGAAGGAAACAATCTTATACCAGTGACTTTTCTGCATGAATATTTGTTTGCATCCCACATTTGTTGCTCTCCGAGTCAAGCCAGGCAAACTGGAGAGAAGGAGACCAGGGAGATCTCTGGTGTCCTGGAAATCACAGGCAAAATCACCTTACTGCAAGGATCCTAGTTTGTATTTGATCATTTTTTAATGATTTCTTCTTTTCAATAAAAGATTTATACTTGGGAAGACCTGTTCCAAATCACCTCAGCAAAGAGCAATTCCATTATGAGAAACTGATCCCTCTGTTTTCAGTCCCTCTGGAAAAAATACGTTCTTTGGTAGATTTGCTCCAACACAAATGGAAGTTACTAAAATGATCACATAAAGTTGTGTGATCACAGTTTCTGCTTGGCTTTATGAATTTCCTGTTGTTTAACCACCTATGCCTTAATGTAGCATGTAATTTGTTGCAGGGAAATGCTGTGATCCACTTCATTAAAATTTCTGCATACCTAGGGAATTCAGCTTCTTTCAGATAATTTATCAAGCAAATGTGATTTTTTTTATCCTCTTTTTAGAGTTTGTGCTAATTTTGACCCTGATTTAAGATTATTAACATTGAGATTTGCCCTCTACGGACCTTAAAATTCCAGGCTCATGAAAACTATTTGATCTCTAGGAACTGATTTCAGTCCTTGAAAGGCTAGCACACGCCATGGGGTCATATTTATTTTATGAGATGATTTTTTCCTAGTGAGATCAGTTGATGGAACAGCCAGTATTGCAAAATGTGGAATAAATTTCCAATACTATACCTCAGTACCCAGAAAAGATCTCACCTGCAATTTAGCAGTCAGTAATAGGTGCATTTGAATAGCTTGCATTTTATGTACTTCTGGTTTCATAACTTCCCTTCTATATCTCGTATATATATTTATTTTTATGTATGAGATAGAAGATATATATTTTTATATATATAAACTGTTTCCTGCTTTCTTACTGAACACCGGGGAATTAAAAGTCAACTCTGCTTCCTTGAGCTGCTGAAAGATTGCTTTCAGGTGCTGTAGGAGTTCTTCCCAAGGTTTACTATAAATCAAGACAGCATCCACACAGGCCACTGCATACCCCAAATGTTTGCATAGCAGCAGGCTTGTTACTTGAAAGACACTAAGGAGCAACCCACACAAACCACAGCTTTATGCTGAAAAAAATCCAGTAAACACTAAAAATTTTGTTGTGGTCTTGGAAGATTCTGCTCCAAGGTGTTGCTGATATCTGTTCCAGAAATCCAGAAAGCTGTTTTTTCACTTGGCCCTCACATTAGCTGGTACCTAAGGATGGC
The DNA here is from genome assembly GCF_030490865.1 of Poecile atricapillus. Classification (NCBI taxonomy): domain Eukaryota; kingdom Metazoa; phylum Chordata; class Aves; order Passeriformes; family Paridae; genus Poecile; species Poecile atricapillus. The sequence goes on from NC_081263.1 coordinate 3,470,282, forward strand.
ATTGTTATTTAGCCTCAGTGCTGCAACACTAAGTGATTTAGTGCCAACCCCCGACATGGCCACCAGAGCAAGATCTTCTGAAATGCTGCTTTCTGCCACCAGCACTCTCCTGATTCCAGCTGAGTTATCCAGTCTCTGAACACACCAGAATTTCAGGACAAGGAGCATGACAATTTAAGTGCTGGTGTTAGGTGTGGGCTGCAGGAGAACTGTTCAAAGCTGTGCACTGGATGCATATCCCACTGGAAATGTTCAGTGTGTACACCAGCAGCACCAGTAACCCCTTTCCCCACTCCATCCCAGCAGGAGACCCCAGCTCCCAGCCGGGCAGGAAAGCTCTCTGCATCCCGGATGCAGGCAGAGCCAAACACTGCTCTTGTTCACACATTTCTCACTAACTTGACGTTCCAAAACCAGTATTTTTTCCCGCAATAAGGTTTGAAAAATGCCAGGACGCTCCCAGGCAAGTGATTCATGTGCAAGTTGAGGGGTTGGGGAGGGGATAGGGGAGTGTGGATGTTCACAGTGTCTAATTTTAGATGTCTAATTCAATTAAGGTCTGGCCCGGTTACACAGTCAAAAAGACTCGCCTTGCAAGGGGGGTTACTGAGAACTCCTAAATTAGGAGCCTGCTGCTGGCCATGAGCTGGGCAGCAGCATGAGCCTGGAGTCAGACAAGGTTTGTACATCCTGGACACATTACTTTGTTCAGCTCTCCCCTCAGTGGCATGTTGAAATACACCCTTCTTATTTTGTCTCAGAAAAGGCTTTATTGGCTTAGCCTTATGCCCCATTTTAACCTCTCCTTCCCATTTGTTATTTGTGAAGACTCAGCCCTGATTAAAACCAGCCACATCTTTTATACTGTATGATGGCTGTTGCTTCCTCTCCATGGATTTCTTCCCCAGGATTCAGAGTTTCCTCAGCCCAGCACGTAGGAAGCCAGCACGCAGTGCAGGCCAGAGAATGAGAGCTCCTTTGTAGCTTTACTTTACTTTTCCTTCTGTTTGATTTCCAGGAGAGGGATTTTATGATGCTTGATTTAAAAAAAATTACTCAGGGTGTCAGACAGCCCTGCAAGGCACTTCTTAACCCTTAGAGCTCTTGCCCCACTGTCAGAGAGTTAAGCAAAAGTTTCTTTGTCCCTCATCTTTCCTCACCTTCCCTATCTCATGTTAAGTGATCATGGATTAGCTGATGCTCATTTTCTCTATTATTCAAGTCAGAAAAGCTGCATTCTTGGTACATTCATCACATTCCGAGCTCTGTGATGCCAGAGATTTAAACGACCAAACAGGAACCAAATTAAACTCTGTTGACCAACTCTTTATTTTCAACTGGCTCTACATTCTTAAACCAGCATGTACAAGGGATGTGGGCTTGTCAGATAAAGAAATAAACCTCCGCCTCTTGACTCCACTGTTCATTCCACTGAAAAAGTCCTCTCTGGCTGTGGCAATCTTCCACGAGTCTGAAGAGGTAGGAATTGTACGCTGGGCATAGTTTCCTGATGCTTTGAGCAATTCCTTTTAAAATTATGCATAGGAAACCCAGGCTGTAACCCTAAGTCATGCCAAAACAATCTCCCCCTTCTAGATTTATAAAGTTTGCCCAGCTTTCTACCACTGCCACCCAGGTGGTACTTCACCTTACTACAGAAAAACACCTATAATTTTATTTCTTTGAAAAACATGTGAAACTTTTGGCTCAAAGGCTGGGTGGGAAAAAAGTACATTTCTTAGTGGTTTATTGCCCTTAGGAAAACATACTTCAGTTATGAAGTATTCCCCCCTGAAAACTTACTTGACATTTTGTCGAGAAAATAGTAACATTTCTACAAAGTTAGCCAAACTACTTAATATCAGAGCTGTAAAGCAAAGACCTATGGAAATGTCAGAGTGTGGATGAGACTGGTGACCTGGCTTTATTCCACTGTTAAGAGCCTGCATTTCTTCTGAGGAACCATCCTGGGAAGCTTTGCCCACAGCAGCAGGAGTTGCTCCTGTAGGAGAAGCTGGAGGTGTTTCCCTGCAGCAGCACCATTGCTGCCCTGCCAAGGGGCTGCTTCATGCTCTGCGTGATGCTGGAGGCTGGGAGGTGGAGGCAAGAGAGATTTGGGCATTATGATGAAGCTGAGGGGCTGGAGCAGGTCCCTGGAGGTTCAGGTGGGCTCTGGATCCTTTTCATCAGGGAGACCTGAGAGCTTTTCTCTACATCCTGGAAGCCTCAAGCCATTCCCAATCCTCTGTCATTCCCCATGCTGGACTCCCAGACATGTGTGTTAAGGAGCTCAGGATAGGGACAATGATACACTTCTGTCAGAGCTCACTGGCAGAGAAATAAGCCTGGCTTAGCTCAAATGAGCTAATTAATTAATATCTGTCTGTCACCCATCTCTCCAGCTCTTTCAGGAGTGAAATTGTGCTCCCATATGTGTGAATAGCAAAACATCCACTGATTTCAGCAGAGACAGAATTTCACTCCTCCTCTCTCTGCTTTTCAGTCTGACACACCAGAAGGTAAAACCCTGTCTCAGCTGCCACCACTCCAGACACCTCTCAGGTGTCCCAACATACGTTCATGGCCATGGTTCTGCCCAGCCAAACTCTGCAGTTGCTCCCATCTTTCAGGAGCAAGAGAGTTAAATGCCGTGTCTGAACAAATATGAACTGCAAGAAAGTTCAGGCCCATGCTGGGATGTGAACTTTCTGTCTCAAGCCCATTTCTAGCTTTGCTGTAAACAATTTCAGAATGTGATTAGATTTTAAGGGAAACTTGTAATAGAGCTGTAATAAGATATGATGTAATAGGTAATAATAATAATATAGAGCAGCTGTTAAGGAAAGCTTTTTTCTGCATTTATCCCAGAAGGATACAAGGAGTCAGCTGCAACTTCATATTTTGAAATAGGGAATATTAAGCACTAGGACTGTGATGCAGTGATGTTATTGTAAATGCTAGCAGGAAAGCCCAACGTGTGAGGGTTAAGACCAACAGAAGATGCACGCAAACAGCTGCCCTGACACAAATTCCCTCAAGTTTGGTTCATTTTCTTTTATTTAACTCAGAGTCAATACAGTGGGCTTCCAGACAGTGCTTTCAATAGGTTCTGGGCTGCTGAGAACAGTGGGATTTTTGCTCTTGCTTCCCACCATGGCCCTAATGAACCCTCAGAATGCACCTAGAGAGCTTAATGTGAGGTGTGTCTCCAAATACCCGTCTGCATCAGCGTCACTCAGCTTCCAACAACACCCTATCCTCAGTTCATGCCTCTGGGAGAAAAGAAATATAAAATCAACAGAAGGTCGGGCTGGAACATCAACTTCAAAATGGAATTTCCTGGTGTTTTTCACAGCATGGCATTACTTAAGTGTTAACTAATATTGGTCCGTGTGTTTAATCTCCATGTGTTGAAGGAAAAAGATCTTTCATGGAAAGACTAGAACAGATAAACCTATATTTAGCCTTCTATAAACACCTCACAGGGTCACATTTCTGAAATGCAGAGGCCAAGGATTGCATGGAGAAAGTGGATGAACACAGGCACGGTTATGTGCAACTCAAAAAAGGGGCATTTCTTTGTATGATGGACAGAACCCATTATAAATTAGGCAATGTATTAAAAGAAATCTTTTAATTGTTGATTCTAACAAGAAATGATCCAACAGAGGAGAAAAGGAAACACTTTCTTTGGATCGTTAACCTGTTGGAATGTTTCCAGGGTGAAGTTACTGTGCAGAAAGATCAGACAGAGAGGCTGATTCTGCAGTACACAGCTCTTCTTCTCCACCTGCCCTTGACAGACAGCAGTGCCAAAAACCTTCCCTGGGCTCTGCCCACCCATTTCTGATCTCAGCTTCACTCTCCACAAAACTCACTTGGCTTGTGCAACCCAGGGGAGAGCTCTGGGTCCTGTCCTTCCTGCCAGGAAGGGGCAGTCAGGACTTCTTGGTAAGATGAGGACTCCAGCTGAGCATCTGCAGATGCAGTGAAATGGAGAGGTTTTTTCCTTTCAAACCTAAGGACATGCCGGGATACTTGTGGTGTCAGTGTTAGGGAAGAGAAACAGAGCTGAGTGTCCCATTACACTTGCTTTCAGCTGTATTTGGGAACAACCATTACGTGAGAGGCACTGCCTACTGCCTGTTCTAAGTAATCCAGGCCTGATCCAAAGCCCCAAACCATCCGCCCTGCCAACAAAAGCATGTTAAATAACTTACCAGAAAGTACATTAAAACAGTCTCCTGTCCTTGGTGTTATTTTGGTATTTAGCTGCCTGTGCAATGTTACCACATTGTACTTGCTGCTCAACAGTGGTTTTAGTATAATAAAGCTAGGAAAAAAGTCATCCTTTCACCTAAATTGCAAAAACTAATTAATTTTTAATATTTAAAGCTGTCCTGGATTCTGACTGGCATTTGAGTTTTCTGTAGATTTGTCTCTAAAGCTGAGGAGGATTTTCAATAAGATTTGCCATATTTTTTACTATCTTCTAAGAGCTGAAGGCTTTTGTGTCCAGTTGTATTTCCAGCTTCAGAGAGAAAAACTAGGTATTGGTAATTGTGCTGATGAATCCAGAAGAATCTGTGATTAACTTGAAACAAAGAGGTTAGGTTGTTCTAATGATGAGATCCTTATCTGAGTTGAATGCATTTAAATGCGTATTTTACAGTCCACCGGTCAAGTCATAAAATTACAGTTAAATCTTAAAGGAAAAACTGAAGGTTACTAGGCCAGAAATCAGCCACAGAATTTTACAGGTCAGGGAACAGCAGGTTTTATTCTTTTCAAGGTGCCCTGCAAGACAAGGTGGACAGAGGTCAGAGAGTTTCACACTGAAACGTGGGGATGGCTCTTGGGCAGTCACCATGCAGGAAAGCGAGGAAGATCACATCCCAAAATCTTGGCTGTCATACTGAAGAGAACAATGATGCCAGCGGCAACAGCCTGGTGTCCTCTCATGGGGACACAGCTCCTGGCTGCTGCTGGCTCGATGGCACCTCATCCTTAGAAACCCTTGCCAAATGCCAGAGCGGTCGTGGAGAAAAGGCCCCAGCACTGCCTCTGCTTGTTCCTGATGAAGATCTGACCAAGCACATTTCCCATCTGCAGCAGAGCAGCTTCGTTTTCTCTTCTGAAACAGGGAACGTTGCTCTCCTGCAATTGTTGTATTTATTTTATGAGTTGCACTAGGAATGCTGTGTGGCACTCTTTTGGCCCCTCTCGCCTGTGATTTACAGTAGTTATAAACATTCCAAAGTATACATGTAAGTTTAAATGATACATTAATATCATAAAGTTACAATTCTGGTATAAATGTGTCATCAGTTTGAAAATTCAGTTTTTCCTTTGCCCAGCTTTGTGATTAGGCTGACTGGAATCATCTCAGTGCAAAAGCACCACAGACATGAATTCAGTGTGCCTGCGTGTCCCCAAAGTAAAGCGGTGTGAAAGCAAGAAGAGAAGGGTATTCTGCCAAGCTGAAACAGTTCTGAATATTTGACTGCTTACATACATTTTCATCATATTCTTCAATAAATAGAACGAGAGGGGAAAAGGTAATTGAACCTCAAGCCCATGACAGGAAGACAAATTAGACTCCCTGCAATACTCTCCCAGGTCCAGCTCTTCCCGTGGGTTCGTGCCATTGAAGTCATTCCTGCAGTGCCAGAAACCGCAGAGCTGGACCCGCTGTTCGGGAGGGCACGGCTGCCCCAGCGGCCCTTCCAGAGCCGGCCACACGCTGCTGCAGCTCCCAGCGCCTCGGATCCCAGCCAAGTCCGCCCCAACGCCTGCCCGGTGCTGGCCGGAGTGGGAAGTGCCTCTGGGGCACTCGCTGGGACACGATCCCTCCTTCTCCTGTGGCGGTCAGGGCATCTCAGCCCCGCCGCTCGCAGCAGCTGTGCCGCCGCTGGACTGTCTCCCACTTGTCACTCGATGAAAGGAAGCATTTACATCTGCTGGCAGGAGTGGCCCGGCCTAGCATTTTCACAGGAGAATTTTCACAAAATTCAGAGGCAGCTGTGTCTCCTGCATTTGCAGATTAACTGCAGCAGCAGCGGTGAAACACAGAGAAATCAGATGATCCATTCAAGATCACGCAGGAAACCAGGGATGAATAAAATGCAGTACCTGAGACCTCTGCAGCTAAACTCTAACACTAACATACAGAAACAATACACAGTTGGCAGGTATTTTGTAAAATATCACCCAGCTTTGCAAATAAGGCTAAGAATAATCTCTTACATAATCAATGCAATATAATAAATTAAGATGAAAGAGGCTTTTAAAGGAAAAGGAAATTTGTGGTATTAAGATTTTAGGGGATCAGTCTCCAAGTTGTCTGTAGACTGGTTATTTGTAAAAAGATGAAGTGAAGCATTTGTTATGTCCAGCCAGCTATGTACCACTAGCCTGAAAACCCTTAAGAATGCTAATTTTCAGATAAAATACGATTTAATAAAAGGAGGGGAGCTAATTCTTTATATTTTTTATCACAGCCCTGATCCAGGTGATTAGTTTAGCTGATTCATGAGTGGGTTGGAATATCCCTAAGTCCCTGAAAATGTTACCTGCATTTTATTAATAGTCAGCTCCTCATCAGTCATTCAACAAGAATTATTTTTCCTTTGTAAAAATCTATGAGAGAACAGCTTGGCATTCAGGAGTTCAGCTCTTGGAAAACATTTCTTCCTCCTCCTAGACCCCGGTGAGGCGAGCCGGGTGAACTATCAGATGAAACAAGCCTACCACAGAGCAGCTTCAGCTTTCATTGTTGCAATATGAAAGTATTTTATGATGCCTCATAAGTCATGTGTGAGGCTCTGATAATGGTCACGTCAGCCCCCACATTTCACACTGTGTTTAAAAATACAGCTTGTTTATCTACCCCACGGGCTGCAGCCTGCCATCAGATTTACATTTGAAAACACTCAGCACCCGCACACAGCCTCAGACTGCCTTGTGAAAAGCACCCTGACATGGAACAAAGCTGTCACCCTCTCTTTATAATTAATGTTTTAGAATTTCACTTTTTTGTTTTATCTCTGGGTTTGGAGACAAACTGAGTCAAATCCATACTCAGTGCCCTTTCAGGAAATGCATTTAAGGTATTTTGCTAATGTCTTTCTCCCTGTATCCCTGCACCCTGTGGGCGAGCAGGGTAGGTGGGTGGCCAGATGGCACAGAACCACAGTGTGTCTGTGCTACGGCTTCCCATGTCCCCTTTGTTTTATTGTGTTTTGGTGCATTTAGCATTTCACTTACAGTCCAAATCTTGCAGACAATCGTGAGAGGATCTCTGCTCTCAGCCATAATAAATAACAGCCTCATAACCCATACAATTACATTGAAAATCCTCAATATGTAACTGAGATGAACCTTGGGGTCGTAATGAACCTCAAGCATGCATTTAAACATACAAACAGATAAAAATAAAACAACGTGATGAGCTCTAAGCCAATTTCACAATTATGCTGCCTGAGTCACAAAATTAAATTGCCTGGAGTTGGCAGTAACATATGAACTTTTATTTGGGCTTGTGCTTTATTCCATTCCTGCATTAGCTCCTTAAATAGCAAAATGAAGTATGACTTAGCATTCAGCAGTAAATCCTCTCCTTTTTTTGTGCCGTGTGCTGCAGTAGCATCGTTTAAGGTAAAACATTTTTTGACGGTGACAATAAGGGCAGGATCTTGCCTGACTGCAAAAGTGAGTTGGTGTTTCAGTTAACTATTTCTTCCTCAATGCAGAGCATTAAATGTCAAGCAGAGGCATTAAAGGAGCCTGTTGATGATGTTAAATATTCAGCTGGTGTTTTTCTGCCGTGTTTGTACAGTGCTGGGCAGCTGACAAGGAGTCCTGCAGAGCATAACGGGCGCACTGTATCGCCCCAGAGCCGAGAGGGAGCCAGGCCCTGCGATAGGAGGGACAGGGGCTTCCAGCAGGCCAGCACTTCTTGCTCCAAGTGTGGAGGTTGAGTATTTATCAGTAATCCATGTGTATTCTGGATGTGGAACCTCCCCCCATGTCCCTGGCTGGCCCATTCCCCCAGCACCCCCGTGCACACCGTGCCCATTCCGCCTCCAATGCCGCCTTTATCTGCCGGCTTGCCGAGGCTCGCTGCCCTCCACACAGCGTCTTTTTAATCTCTGTAAACCCAATTCCCGGCCAGAACAAACTCTGCCTGCCAGAACACATTTGGGAGGGATAGCAGGGATGAGAACAACAGGCAAAGGGGCTTCATGGGTTAATTTCTGCCCGGGCACCTTCTTTTACCAGGCAGAGCAGGTGGCAGAGAATTGTTAAAATCCCTTGGAGGTTTTTCCATTGATTCCAGCACCGCCCCAACCTGTATTCTCAGGCTTAAATCACACAGAAACCACCTCGATGTGACCTGAATGTCAGCCCTGAAATGTCTTTTTGTGCAGAGTTCCCAGCCAAGGGTTTGGTTTGGGTGTTATTTCAGGCAGGAGGGCAGGTTGCTCTCCAAAAGCTCTGTCTGAATTCAGGGGAAAACAGGCTTTCATGAAAAGCTTATTCTGAAAAAACCCTGTATATTGTATTTGGAAGCACATAGGGGGTTATCCACACAAGCAAAGTGTTATGTTTTCCAATTGTCCAATAAAATAGATTTAAATAGAAGCAAGGAAGAAATAAGGCATTTTATAAGACTGTTCCTAACCTATATGAACTAAGACGTCTTGATTTAAAACTGCTCTGTGCCCAGCAAGAGGAAATAGCTTAGACTGTATGTGAGAAGAGAATAATAGCTCCATCAGGTAGTCTGTCAGCTCATGTAAATAGGGCCAGACTGGAGACCAGGGAGAATGATATACCCTCCCAGGAAAGGGCATCAGTGAGGCATTTAATGAAACTGGAACAGATGGATTATTCCATGGGACTTGTACAGCAATTCCACTGGGTCCCTTTGAAAACTACAGGAAACACAACAGGAAAAATAGAGACTGTATTTACAGGAGAAAAGTTGAGTCCCAGAGCATTTACAAACTTAGCCTAAACTCTTTCAGAAGTACAGGCTGAATCTCTATTCCTTAAATCCTATCACTTTCTCTACAGGATCTTCTCCTCATTCAGTAGAAGCAGCATAAAATGTACCATTTGACATTAATGCTGCTCCCTGTGCAAAACCTGACTGAATTTATATTTCAGGATGTCTCTTTCCTGCTTTATTTCAGGCAAAACTTCACATTGCCAAAAGACTTCAATGCAGAACAAAGTTTTATGAACCTAAAGACCAAGGTCGATTGAAAATCAGGAATCATTCATGGAAAATTAGCAAATGTGACACACGCAGAGTGAAATCTGCATTAAGAACTGCCTCCAACTGGCAAGGCCCTAACCTGTGGGACAGTTTTATTGGATCTCCCAGGATTACAGCATAATTTTCTTTGACAACTGGTTTGCAATCCAAACTCAGTAGAAAACCTTTCTGGGGGCAGCTCTGAGGCTGCCTGCTGTGTCAGGATCTGTGAAAAAGATCAAACCAGAACAAGCAGGAGGGATTTTTTTGCTTTGTAGTGCATGAGGTGTAGTGCACCAGGTGTGAAAGGGTGAGAGCTCCATGGCTCTGCTTCAGGCTCTGCAGCTCTTCTGTCCAGACACCCATGGGACTCCTGTCACCATCAGCTGGAGCTGCACACTCCAGGCAGGAGGAGCAGATGTTAACACAGGACCAGGTCCATGTGTTTCCAGACTCCGTCATGCCTCAGGTACATCCGAGGCACCACGTCAAGGCTGAGCTCTTCCCACACCTCCACCATCTCTCCAGCATTCCTCACTTCATTTGAATGTTTAACCAAAATCCTGTCAGAATAGATCATTAGGGCTGGCTTAGGGCCAAAATATCCTGAGAGAGTTCATTCATACTCTAGAAAAAGTTGGGGGTTTTGGGCATCGCCTCCAGCCCTTTGTGATCCCCTTCTCACAGCTGCTGAGTGGAGAAGCTGATGCAGAGCACCAATCCCACAGTTTAAAAAAGTCTCTGTGGATTTTGGTGGGGGTTGGAACCATTCCCCGGTGGCGGAACATCACCAGGGTGCTTCATCCCCACTGTGGGAGCCACACACATTTTGGGTTACTGGGCAGGAGTGGTCACCAGGTAAATGAGAGGTATTTTCTGGAAGGAAAGCACAGAAAGGCTCATTGCAGTGCTGTGGTAGCAGGAGTGTGGAAGGGAGGGTCTGGGCAGCTGTATGGTGTGCAGGATAGAGGCTGGAGAGGATGCTGTGGCTTGTGAAACATGGGATAGGGATGGGATGTGACCTGGAACATCGGCAGCGATGCGTGGAAGGTGTGGCATGGGAAGCTGCTGCAGCCTGCACGCCCCGCTGAGATCGGCATATGGATTCAATGTCAGGAGATGAAAGACCACACATCTGGGGATGACCAATAAAAATGCAAAATATACTTTGGATGGAAATGTTCATGAGGAAACCAAAGGGGAAACAGTCCTGCTGGCAGCAGTAGCTGCAAAGCAGTCGGTCAGGGCTGAGGATGGTGAGGGCTGGGGTTCCAAAGAGAAGGAGATAACTATTCCCCTCATCTGGCCACACCAGGAATTCTGTAATCAATGTGATGCAGAATGTTTAAAAATTACGTGGGGAAAGATATTCCAAAGGAAAAAACCTGGCATTTGCAGGGGCTGCAGTCTCAACAAGGACCATCTCCTGCCTTTTTTCCCCCTCACATAAGCAGCAAATGGGTAATGGAATGGAAGTGCCAAAAGTAATCTTTCAATCTCTTGTTTTGTTAATATGAAAAATGTATTGCATTTTTCTAAAAGGGAAAAAGGAAGACAAAGAAAAATTACTTTGGAACCAAAAAGTAAAAAACCCCAAAGCCTTCCTTGTGAAAGGAAGGCTAGGAGTGACTTGGATAAACACATCTATTGACTTTAAAATGTAATACTTTTTTTCAGGAGGAATGAGGGACATGGAGGGTGTGTGTATATCAGAAAGCTATTTACATGGCCTTAACCTGGATTCACCTTTCTTTTTCTCTGTGGTATTTATTTTCTTTGCATAACATTCTTCATGTTAGCCCTTCTGCCATAATTGCATGAAAGGGTTTGCAAGAACTCACATTTCATTGAGTGCAGTTCTGCTATAACCTTTATGAAGCTTTTATTTCCAGCACACTCTTTCTAATTTTCCACATTATTTCTCATTTCATCTTCATTTCTTGATGACTCCTCTGCCCTTGTTCAATCCTTTTTCCTTTAGTTTTCAATAAATAAAAGCACTAGGACCAAATAGCAAAGTAATGTTGGCTTTTGCTCAGTATGAGCCAAAGCTTGTACTCCAGAAGACTAAATTTGTGTCTTTTCTGTTTGTAAAACTTTGGTAATACAGCTTCTCACCATATGAACAAAGATCCACTTTAAAGAACCACATGGTGTTAATGTTCATGCATTTGATTTATTGATACACCCATTGGAGGAGGCTTTGCTGTTACCAGGAGGCTGCCAATACTCAGTAATAACTGCAGGGCTGTTCCTCTCCCTCCAGCCTCAGCGTGAGGGGGGATTATTACTCCTTCACAGTGTTTTCCTTCACTTCCTCAGTGTAAGGAGATGTGTGGGATGTGGGAAATGGCCTCATCACTCTGCAGAATAACTTGGTGAAATACATGACAGAGAGGAGCTCAAAGTGTATGGGCTTAGTTTGTAACCCTAAGGATGGCTGCAAAGTGACTTGAGCAGCTCTGCAATCCAGGGAAGGCTTGGGAAGGATTATAAGGACACAGGCAGGCTCAGAACCAGTGCTTTTAAACCAACATGAGCCACAGAGCTGAGGAGCTCTGTGTGTGATATCTCATATTGGGAAAACAAAGTCCTGCTGCATCCAGCCACAGCAGAAGGGAGTGCGGTCAGAACTGATCCAAGGATGGCTTTTTCCCATGTGAAACCTGATTAAAAGTACCAGAGGAAGCCTTTGTGGTTGAGAATTAAGCTTGTTCAGCAACCATATAGGATAATAAACTTGTCCAGAGCTATAATGGTTACTGTTAAACCCTAGAAGTATTTTTAAACCTAATGCTTCTGAGCTGAAACCAACTTTCACTTGTTACAGATTAAGAAGTGTCTAAAGCAGGCAAACCTCCCACACCAGCATCGTAGGCATTTCATACCAGCACAGGCTGGAGACTGCTCTGGGACCAGGATAGGTTTTATCAGTAATGAGCATCTTGAAATGAAGATGCTTACATGAGTGCTAAACTCCTTTAAAGAGCTTGGCCCAGCCCAGAGAGAAAAGAGAAGGGTTCTCCAAGGTACGGTTGTTTCTTCGGGCTGTGTTGGGCAGTTGCCAGCTTTATTCACAAAACTGCTGTTTTCCTCCTTCCATAATTGTAGTGGGCACAGAGCCACCTCACAGAAAAGAACTGGCACATCCTTAAGCTCCTTCCTCCCTCCTCAGCAGAGTTCTCAGGATGAGCTGGCAGGTGCAGCCACTGTCTTCCCACAAAAAAATACATGTGACCTCTCTTTGCACCTTCAAGCTCAGTGCCCACTCTGAGACTCGAATTTTCCAGAGCTATGAATGCCAGCATTTGATTCAATCAAATGAAATCAAAAGCTTTCAGTTTTTCTCCTCCAGCATGTGAAAATTGATTATTTATCCTTCCACTGCTGAGGCTAATCCTGCCTTGTGTCAGGAGCACCATCAAACCAGTGGCAGTTCTATTCAAGAAAGTTTTCAAGAAAACCAGAAAGTTTTCAGTGAATTGGGGTTTGTGTTGTTGGAATATGGCAGTTAATTAGAACCAAGGTTTTCTGTGCAAATGTATTTGTTCTGCTAAATTTAACTCCAGACAAGGTGTGAAACTGAGTGAGGAGACAGAGCAGGAGCATACCCCTTTCTGTCTCTCCTGCCCTCATCATCCAGGAGAGTATCTGGTGTCCAGACCCCTATCTGAACTGTGGAAAGTTATTTTCAAGTCTTTTTTCTTGGAATGGTGCAAAATCTTTCACCTGGTACCCCAACCAATGGGTGAAGGAGCAGAGGAATCACTGGTTTCTGAACCATGAGAGGTGAATGCTCTACCCTGGTGTCTCAGGCATTCATCCAGAATAAAACAATTACCTTATTTTTTTTATGGGGGAAAATAAAAACCCAACACCAGAAGTTTTCAATTTCATTCTTTTGCAAAACAAAGCGAATGTTGACACCTGCCTGTTTCACAAGAGGTAACTGTTGGTGTTTCAGTTATCTCTGGCATTTGAGTGGTGACCTTTTAGTGGCCCACATTCATACCCACCACCTTTTCCAACCCCCTGACACCAATACTCCCTCTCCACCAGTCCTGGCACATCTGAAACTCCCAAGGCCATTTGCAAGGACAAGCCAAAAGTTTGCCTTTAATAAACAGTTTCTCATAGTTAATTAATAACAGTTCAGGTAATTGGGAGACCTGGGTGAGGAATGAGGACCAACCCTATATGTATTATCCTGAATTCCCTAAACCTTTACTCCTTTAAAGCCAAGCACAGAGGAAAAAGCAGAATAGTGAATTGCAAAATCAGATTTTTTTCCCCTAAAACACAAAGGGACTTGTTTTGTGTTTGCTGCAGCACATTGGGTTTGGTAGAGGTGGAGTGTAAGCAGGTTAGGGAAATAAACCTGTGTGCCCGTGGTTATCAGGTGTCTTGGTCCCTGTATTACTCTAACTGTACAGCAGAAATCTGCTTACCTGCCTGTGAGCTGCCAGCAAAGAGCCTGCAAGAGGCCAAAGTCTTTGCTCCTCACTTGCTCGAGCAGTGTGGCTCGTTTGGACGTGTGGGAGAAAGTCTGACACCTTTTTGTTTCTCGAAGAGTGAATGTGGGAGCAAGGGGAGAGGGAAGGTGAGGCAGGAAATCTGGCTCCCTTTAAAGGTGCTTTGATAATCTCCTGCACAAAAAGCAAAAGCCCTCAGGTTTCTCACATTGTAACGTGGAACATGGGCTGCTTGAGACCTACAGTTATAGCTCAGTTACCAGGAGTGAAATGCTTTACTTGCCTCAGGGGACACGTGAAAGGAGAGCTGCCCCCAGTGCACTGCTAGAAGCCATGCCAGCAGTTCAAATAATTTTTTTCCAAAATTTTATGATCTGATGCTTGGATTACATTTGTTTAGCTGTAGAGGTGTGAGGTCTGAAAAATTTGTCAGAGGAAAGAATAGCCCCAGCTCCAGACATGTGCATTTGGAGCTCAGCTGCAACCAGGACACTGGAAATCCTTGAGGACAGATGAAGTCACAGGATGTCGTGTCTGAGACTCAGAGTGTAGGAGAGGAGAGACACATCTGGTGGCAGAGAGTGGGAGAAGTGGCTGTGAGCCAGCTGGGTGAAATCCAGAACCAGGTGAAGCCACCTAAGACTCACCTGGACATCTCCCACTGTACTGTGGACGTGTTCCACCCCAGCCAGACATCCTGAGGAGCAGGAGGGGCTGGACAGGAACCATCACTGCCTCAGCCACCTGCACTGCTGTGAAAAGAAAGACCTTCACTTCCAAATATAATCTCATTAAGTTATTTTATTCCCATAATTCTTCCTCAAATTTAAAGCTTCAGACATTTATTCTGCAGTTCCAAAAGATCAGTTTAATAGCAGATCACAGATTCTTCTCTGAACTTTCACAGACAGGATCTGAACCTCCCAGCTCCCTGACTGGAAGGTGACTGTGGCACTCACCCTGCCATGCAGGAGGGGCATTGAAGCAGGGAAGCTGGTGACATTTCCAACGCTACAAGTAGAGCCACCCTCTCCCCCAGCCCAGGCAGGCACTGGCAGCACACAGGGGCAGAGAAACTGGACAAGTCTGTGAGAATCCACTCTCAAAGTCTCAATTAAGGGTTAAATGGCAGGGCAGTGACCTCACCTTTCCCAGCACAGGTCCTTTTGCCAGCCCATGGCACCCTGACCCTCCATCATCTCCCCATTCATCCACAGATATCCAACATCTGCCCACTGTGGCAAACAAACCCACACCTACACACACACATTTGCACTTCAGGATTTTCAGGGTTTGGGGACACCTGGGTATGAGCTGCACCTATCAGAAACACTGAAAAGATCTTGGGGACAGAAAAAGAAGAAAAATATAAGAAATGAAGTGGACATATGGTAGCCCTAATAAAAAGTGATAAAGTCCTCTGATAGGGCTGGAATGACTCCAGCTTAATTACTAGAGCTTTGGACCAGACTCCAAAGCAGCTCACTGTCCAAAGCTGAGATAAGTCCCTGGCTCCTATTTCCAGCTCAGACTGCTCGACAGAGCCCATCCTCCTGCTTTTATTTATATTAGGGAGTCACTCATTCGTAATTCATCCCGGACTGAAGCTCACTTCCCGTGTCAGGATACAGATCGTTTATAAAGCGATAAGAGACTGTATTAACATTATAACCCTGTGTTTGGAGATGCTCACATTCTCCCTCGAGATGTTTATCACCCATAAACACAGCAGAAAATCTGACTTCATTGACCTTTGCTTCACAGATAATTCTCTTTCACACTGTACATAAAATGTGTCATTTATTTAATGCAGTGCTGTTCTGGGTCCAGTGGAGTTCAGCACATAACACTGCAGACACCAGAAGCTGTAGGTGCTCAGGATGTTTGAAAATACTCCTCTCACAAGCCTAATTAGGGGTTTTGTCACATGTACCATTAGTATATTTTTACTTGATCAACAGGAATTTCCCCTACTACTCCAAACCCAAATTCATTTGTTTTCATTTGAAGAACAACAAAACATATAATTAGCAGGCACATGACAAGACTTCATGATGGATTAACAGCATTTCACACTTGAAAAGAGACCTGGAGATAAAAGGCCAATGTTAACAGATATTCATTCAGTGAGCTCAGAATTTCCACCCCATCTCTAATTGTGCTGACATCGTTTTTGCACACTGCATTTATGGAAAGGAATAAGGAGCATTCATCTTTTATCTTTGAAATATATTTAAATGCCTTGTCCTCTTCATGACCTGTTAAAAAAGGTGCCTTTATATACTAGGCAGGTAAATATCAGAACAGTTTTTCATGTAAGATTGAAAGAACTAGTACAGGTGCCAGAAACAAAGACTGGGCAAGGATAGGAAGTGCCATGGGGACACCCTTTGGTTCATATTTTTAGCAGTCTCATTTGCAGGTGCCAGGTTTGACTCTGCCAACTGACAGAGAAGGGTGGAGAGAAAATTCAAATGGCATTGGGAGCATTCACAGTAAACAGCACTGGTGGGTCAGGGGTCCAGTGGGTCAGCCCTGTGCACAGCAACACTGGGGAGCTTCTCTTGGGATGGGAGAACAGAACAAGGCACAGGGTGGTGATTCCATCATAGCCCTGATGCTCATGACCTCTTACTTTGGAAATAACAGAGCAAGACTTGGGTGCCCAGATCTGCAAGCTTGAAGGAATGTGACTTCCAGTAAGTGGTCAGCACTCACCTCTAAAAATAGAGGCACTGAAAATCACTGATGACTTTTGATAGTCTTGGCCAAAATCAACTATTTTTAGCCCATCTGTTCCCTCTGAGCTCAGTGCTCTCAGGAAGAATGTGTGTTTTGGGGGAAGGGGAGGAGGCAGAGGTTCTTGTCACTTTCACGGAGTGAAAGCTGAAACACTTTCATATCAAGAGTACTAAAAAATGACAGAACCACTTAATTTCTTTAAATGGATTTGAGAATGTTGCCAAGTTTTGTGAGCAATTAAATTTAATGCAGGATAAGATGGCAGGGATGAAGGATAATTATATGCTCTCAAAAGCTTGGTCTTTTTGTAAATGAAATGGCCTTAGGGAGTTTTCCAGAAAAGTTTGGGCTCAGCCTTTTAGTTCCAGCAAAGCCAATTGCCAGTCATGGCTCTGCACTAGGTGTATGTGACATGATTTTTAATGAATTCCCTCTCAGATTCCCATTCAGCTGCCCAGCAAACTCGACAAGAATTTGTTTTTTCTTTGGCAGTTTTGTGCAATCAAACCTTGCCTGATGTGTTCACTTCCCCACATCCCTGCACTCTTAGCAAGGGAAGAATTCAATATACTGGACACTGGGAAATTTATCTGGCAGGTAAACATTGGAATCTTTTGAGGTGATAGTGTAACAAATGCATCAATGGGAGTACTAATTACAGGTCCTGCTAACGAGCCCAGGGTTTGATAGCTCCTGAGAGGTGCTCAGTGCCACCATTCCCTTTGAAAGACAAGAGAATTAATTAGTTCTGAAGAGACAGGAACTGATCTGTTGGGCACATCAGTGGGAGTGTGTCCAGACAGCAACTCGTGGCAGTCTGAGAAAGGAATCTTTAAGAAGATTAGAGGCTCTGCCACAAGGCCCTATCCTTCAGAATTTGAGCACTGACTCATTTTCTTTTGAAGTTATTTGTGGGTGTTAAGTGAAATTATTAATTTATCACTCTTCAGACATCATTAGATGATTTATTCGTGAAAATTTTTTCACCTTTCAGAAATGTTGTAAACCCATTACTATTGATTCTCCAAGATCAATTGTTTAGGAAACTGGGGGAGGTGATACCATATTCTCTGTGTGATGCTCATTACTGTCCTGAGTGGAAAACCTCACTTAGCCAGACACATAACAGAGACAAGACAACATGATTTACACAGTTTATTCGATATATCTGATAGTCAACCTGAACAAGTTCCCAGCAATGGAAATTTTAGGAGGGGATGGATTATGATTAAGGATTAAAACATCATAAGAAAGAAGGATTAGCCATTAAAAATGAGTAAATCCCTTGGATCACTCATCTGATATTTGCTATCCATTCTTGCAGGTTGCAGTCTGACAGGTTGCAAAACACAACCTTAGGCCAGAAACCAGCTTGTTGATTCTAAGAGAAGGAAAGAATATTTATGAGCAACTTGTCTAAACATGTGAAAATATTTTTTCATTTTTAATTTTTTTTCTTTTTCTCCATTTACATCTTTTATTTAATAAATCTGTTTTGTCTTATTTTAGCAACACTGTCTCCATGTAAAACATATTTGATTTGCAACTAGCTACAAAAATATTTCCCAAGCACATTCCAACCAGCTGCAAGGATGATAATCTTACAGACATTTTTCTTTTTATGGGTTAATTATATTTA
Organism: Poecile atricapillus; assembly: GCF_030490865.1. Classification (NCBI taxonomy): domain Eukaryota; kingdom Metazoa; phylum Chordata; class Aves; order Passeriformes; family Paridae; genus Poecile; species Poecile atricapillus. The sequence goes on from NC_081263.1 coordinate 3,488,397, forward strand.
TTTTTAGTTGAATTGCTGGGCTTATCCTTGGGAGCCTGTTGGATCCTGAAGATGCTTGCATTTGCTGTTGGGAATATGGCACAAACAGCAGCACTGGATAACATTTATCAAGGCTCTAATAGCTTTGTTGTTGGCCAAGAGCTGGGAATGCCATTTTCCCAACCCCACCTACAGATTTCAGGACCTAACAAGCTCTGGAACAAATTTTGCATTTCAGTTTTGTGAAAATGATTTTATCTATTGCTGGAAACCCCTCCAGCAGTTTAGAATAAAAAGAAGGGGGGGGGGGGGGGGGGGGGGCAGGGAAGAGATAAGTATGGTTTTATCTGATATATGCATTTGTTTCTCCAAACATGGTTGAGCATAAATCATCCTGACTGGTCCATGGCATTGCCCAACACTGTATCTGTGCCCCTCCAGTGCCACAGAGCTGCTGTGGCCATGCCACCCTCAGCCAGGACAGAACCAGCTCGGATAAATCAGGTGTCCGTGTGAGCCTGGCTGCTCCAGGGAGATGCTCTGGTGGCTCAATCCAGCTGGAGAATCCTTTCTTTGAGGACATGGATGGTGCCAATGGATCCTGATCAGTGCAGCTGGAAGTGTCTCCTGTGATGGCTGTGCTGGATGGGACCTTTGTGGCACCACAGTGTGGGTGACAGAAAACAGCTAATGGGAATTTCATCTTTCATGATTAAAGGCACCACGTTCTTTTCCGTAGGAAACACTTAACTTCAGATTGTGTAATTGCAATTTCCTCTCTAGTTTTCCGCTCTCTTTGATCATTTCCTATCCTTCTTTCTTGAGAGGAGATTCTGAACGTTGTTAAGCAGCTTTTGTTTCAGATATTTACATTCAGTAACTGATACCCAGTGCAGAGTCTGCTAATGGCTCATTCAGGAAGGAATATGCTGAGTGTGAGGTACAGTAAGGCTTATATTAATCTTATGTGTTCACAGTTAAAATTGATTTGATATTTTCAAAGATTTTGATGAATAGTGCCACATTCAAGAAAACAGAAAGCTAAATAAAGCTTGAGTAAAGATTTCCTGATTAAATGTTTTTCACAGGAACTAAACCTGAAATCAAAGCTGGCTCCAGGGATGTGCTCAACATTCCAGTAGCATGTTGCAGGTGAGGTTTCCTGTTTGCCCATTGTTTATGATTATGGTGCTTTGAAAACCTATTAATACCAACAACTTGATGTTTTAATATTTCATAAATGTCCCATCCCTGAGTCTACCCCTGTAGCCAATCTCTGTGGCCTGAGAGCTCCAGAGCCAGACGTGGTTCTCATCCCTGTGCCTCGAGTGCAGCAAAGTGTGTGAATCAAAAGTGTTTGTACTCATTGCCTGGAGGGGTCCTGTGCATTTATACTGGCCTAAGTCACACCAGAATCCTGTTCCCTTGAAAACAAATACTTTGGCTTCAGGAAAGAAAATGGATCCACAACAAACGGTGTAGCATTGCTTAATGGTTTCCTGACAAATCCCTGTCTCTGCTTTGGAGCTGTGAAAATAGACATGGAGACTGCTCTTGTTTCAGTCTCAGGAGGAGCCTGACAGGTGCAGAGAGAGAGCTGGTCTGGATAATAAAGCCAGAGGTTCAAGCACTGCTAAAAAAGGCTTTCTGCACTCAGAGCTCAGCTGAGGACTGAGTGTCTCACTGCCATGAGAGGAGAGTCCTGCACTGCTGGAGTGTGCAGGGCTCACATGTGCTCAGCTCCCTGGAAAAGGTGGAGAACAAGGAAGGAAGGCAGCTTCTCCACTACCTGTGACTCCCCAGGATCACAGAGACACAGAACAGGAGCAAGTGAGATCAGAAGATGCTATTATTGGCTCATTGAAAAGTCTAACAGACCTAAACAGACTCACTCCAAGAACCTTAAAAATCGATGTATCCCCTCTTGCTCCAGCAGAGTGACAGAGCTGAAAGGGAGTGTCTAAAGTAATAATCCTTCTTTTTCTCTTCAATGAGAGCACCTAGGTCCCTCTTCACATTTTGTCTAGCCTGCTCCTGGAGACAGCAGCCTGCACAGTCTGCAGCTGTACTTCCCGACCCTCACCCCTGGGAAGACTTTTCTGATGTTTTGCCTAAAACTCTCCAGCTTTAGTATAAGCCTCTTGCTTTTTGCCCAATGCACTTGGGTGCAGAGGAAGGCTTTATTTGTAAAATACTTCATAAATCCATAGGAGGTAAGATGGAGTTTTTCTGCTTCCATTGTTATTTACTTTTAACCAGAAATTTGGAGGATTTATTAACTTCCTCAGAGTGATTCAAATAAACCACACAGAAGAGCAATAGGCTTCTATGGAATGCTTCAGGGAAAAGTAGTTTCATGCACTACTTGAACTTGGTGTGCTGAAGTCATGGGAAGTTTGGCCATGGAGTAAAACAGAGCCTGGATTTCAGCCAGTGAGTGGCAGATTTCATATTCATGTATTTGTGAGGTTCCACTGGCTCATCCATCCTGAGAGAGACTTGGTGTCTTCCAGGTAAATATACAAAACAACTGTGGATCCTCCAATAGGTTTCACTGAGCTGTGGCCCCTTCAACTCCCTCCAGGGGAGAGACAAGAGGTCTTCTCAAAGCAGGGTTATTTGGGGCTTGATTGATTTGCCTGATCTTGACTTTAAGTAGAGAAGAAAGAGCTGAGAGTATAACTCTCTCACAATGAGAACACAGGCTTGGAGGAAGAAATGAAGAAATACAGATTGTGGAAGAGGTGAAGACTCATGGCACAGCACCAAAAGCCTCAGTCCCATCCATCCTTCACCCCAGACACAGACCAAAAGTCCATCAGTCACAAGAATTTATTCCTGTGAAATGATTCCTGCTCCCAGCAGGAACCACAGGACCAGCACCAAGCAGAGGAGGTTTGAATCATCTGAGCTTATCACACAGAGGTTTCAGAAAGTTCACATTACAGAGCCCCAATGCATTTTACAGCTTACTTGAAGGAAAAGGACCGAAACATCCAATATATCTCCCACAGCCTGACAACCCAGTAAACACTCCAGCAGGATAACCATGATCCTTAGAACAATGGAAACATTTTAGTTAGAAACTGTAGAAGTTACAAGGCAAAGATTTATGTGCTGTGGGGCAAATAAATATTCAGTTCCCATTAATGTTAATGGGAGTTAAGTGGCTAATTCCCCACACATTATGCTGAAGATTTACTTCTTTGTGTTTTATAGAATAAATGAATTTATAGTCTTCCTGGAGGTTAGACCTGAGAAAAACAAAGAGCTTAGAGTTTACTCCATTTTTATGAGGTCATTTTTTTAAAGCAGGTTTATTCCCTGAACAGAAGGAAAGGTTAGAAGAGCACCAAGTTAAAGCAATCCCCTCCATGGGATGCCAGGGAGATTTGTGGCAGGCATTTAATCCAAACTCACAGACAGAGAGACACGCAAAGATCCATATAAAATGTCTTAATAACAGAAGCCGGAAATTTGTAACAATAATAAAGGCTGACATTTATACAGAGCCTTTCATCCACACATCTACAGCCTGGATTTTGCATTCAAAGGCACTCACAAAATTCTGCTGCAAACCACATGTGATTTCACACTAAGAGGGCAAAATTCATCAAATAAGCTGACTTTGACACTGGTGACACAGACAACATTGGGGCAGCTGTTTAATGCCCCAGGAAGGTACTTCAGCATGTTTCCATTTTGAAGCTTAGAGTATTCTCATTAAATTAAATTGATTTTTTCATGTGGTATAGACAGAAATGAGCGCCTGTACCTTGATGAACTCATACCTATTTAACAGTCATTCTCTGGATCTCCATGAAAAAATCCCACAGCATTTGTTCTCTTTTTCTAATGCTCCAATCTCTAAACTGACTCCATACATTTTCATTCCTGGCTAAAACCCATTTAAAGCCAGTTTTGTGAACAAGTCAAAAGTCACAAGGATCCTTTGCCCGAGATGTGAACAGTATGTCACAGTGTCTCTGCTCAGAGACAACCAAACATTCATTCCAAAAAAGCACATTTTTCTCTTCCTCTGTTAAGGGCTCCTACATATTTGCTCCGAAACTGAGATTAGAGATTATGTATGAGACAATTACACATTTGTTTCCCTTTTGCCTGATCTGAAAAAGAACAGCTTTAGAAAGAGGGAGAGAAAAATTCAGGGCAGTGTTTTCAATAGGGCACAGTAATCTGCCACAGATAAGCAGCAGTCTTTTTTCCTTATTCAAATGTTAAGCTTTCCCAGGAAAATAATATTTTCCCCTGACTGGTCATTCACTCATCTACAACTCCATGCAAACAATTTCTTTTCATTAGCAGGGTCACTCTCACAGCTTCATTTCGGTCAGACATTGCTTTTGTATTGCGTATATTGGTTTGGGTTTTTTCCCTTTTGGCAGCCTCTCTCAAGACCTTTGACAGTAAGTCCACACACTCATCTTTCATTAGGACTAAGCTCTCTCAGATCACTTGGTATTTATCGAGCCAGGAGCTGAGGAGGCAGAGCAGGATCACATGCCTGGGCACCACACACCAGGTTCTCCCAGCGCTCCAGTGCCAGGGCCAGGCTCTGTGTCTCATTTTCTGTGCGTGCACAGAGCACAGCAGTGAGCACTGGCCAGAACATGGCATGAGGCACTGGCTGCTCCTCACCCAGAAATTCTGTAACTTCTACAGTCCTACTGGAGACATTGCTGCTCTCTGGGGGTTTTTCAGTGCTCAGTGACAGCCTCCTGTTAAGACTGATGGGAAACCTGAGCCAGGCTTTGGAGCATCTCTCTTCCCATCTCCTGTGAGAGCGTGTGGGGAGACTGGCCAGCCAAGAGGGACACCTAAATTACATCTCATGGAGTGGACTTCCCACAGCTAGAACAGATCCTGGAGGGAAAAAAGGCAGCAGAGACAAAGCAGGGCTGGAATGTGATTTCCTTGCATATTTGAAATGTTATTTACTATCTAGTAAAGCTGTTTTATAGCACCCTGCATTTTATTTTCTAACACTTCTATCGGCACTCACTGTATATCAGTCACTATCTGATTATAGAAGTTTTCACAATGGTTTCCGGGCAGCTTTAAAAAGCTGCCAAAGAATTCACTGCAGCAGAGGTTTGAACTTCATTGCTGTTTTTCACAAGAAAAAGAGGCTGAAGAACAAATAACAAAGATGGAAAAAATGGACTTCAGTGGCCTTTGTGAATGCCATAAGGCCCAAATCATGAAAAAAAAATGACCTTTTTGGGGTTGTAGAGTTCAGACAACCTGCTCACAACTCTCTGCCAGGGAATCAAGAGATCTATAGACCTCTCTGACTTCTTTATTAAGTCTTGATGAAGAGCAATAAATAAATGTCCTGTCATTACCAAAAAAGCACGTATGAGACACAGAACAAATATTAATTGTACTCAAAGTAGTCCAGTCAGATGTGTGCATCCTAGGGAGATGATGGACAGGTAAAGAACAAAATATCTTCATTTAAAAAAGACAACTGGCTCAGCCCATTTGTTTTTGCTGGCCACACAAGAATAGCATTGTGCCTGTACAGATTACTTTTACATTCTCTGCTTATCCTCAGGGACAATACCTTGTCTTTTTAAGCCATTTAGTTGTGTTGATAATTTTTATTCTTTACACTAGGCTGTTAGCCAAGGCAAATGTTTGTGTTGTTTTAAAAACTTGAAGTGTATCACTGTGGGAAACTTAAAATATACAGATAACTTCAGAAAGCATTTTTGAAAAAAATTGTGATAATATCCCATGTTATTTCACTTTCCTTCTGGTAGCTTTACATGTAGCAGTGTTCAGTGCCTTCACTGCCTGTTTTTCTGTCCTCCTCCCTTCCCATTCCAAATATATGAAAATACTGATATGGTGATACTTGAACCATACCATCAACATTTCTGTAGAGACAAAAGTTACAGAAAAAATCAAAACCCTGAAACCAAATGTTATTTTTGTCTCTAAAAGAATGTGTGAGATATGCAGCTGAAATAAATAAAACACTCAGAAATGTGTGTATATTCAACATTAGAGCTAAACAGGGCCCAAAACAGTACTGGAAGGACAGGCAAAACTTAATTGAAAAAGACATAATTAAATAAGACACAGAGTCTGAGTTCACATAGAGAACATTGGTCTTAGTCAAATGCTACCAGTGCTCTGCTGGGGCTACTGAGCACACAGGGGCTCAAATTGGAAAGATTACAATTTTGTCTTGTGAAGGCTGCTCAGACTGAGTAAAACTCAGACTCAGACTGCAAAACAAAATTAGATGGATTAAAAGATTCAAGGACTGTTTGGCACCCACTGAAAAACCTGGGGGAAGGAGCAGAGTGAGGAGGATCTTCTACCCTGGGGTTAATTTCTGCTGCCTGCTCTGTCCTGAAAGTGGATCCTGGCAGGATCCTCCAGCCAGCAGGATCCAGCTGACTGTCAAAGTGAATATTGATTAAGGGTGAACCTGATTGCAGAGCCTGGGGGGCAGATCTGAACCAGCTTCACCCTGAGCTCCATCATGAGGAACACCTCAGGCACACGCTGCCCAACTTGGATGACTGGACCAGAGCAGCTGGCCTCAGGCTGAGCAGGAGGAGACTCAGATAAGTTATTAGGAAAAATATCTTCACCAAAAGGGTAGTCAGGCACTGGAGCCAGCTGCCCAGGGAAGCAGTGCAGTCACCACCCCTGGAAGTGTTGGAAGTGGCACTTGGGACTATGGTTCAGTAATGAACATGATGCTGCTGGGTTAGCAGTCGGACTCAGTGGTCTTAGAGGTATTTTCCAAGCTTACTGATTTTCTGATTGTGTGCTTCTGCCTCAATTTTCATGGTGAGGGCGTTGTTGTATGCTCAGACAAGCCAGGGGCTGTCCTGTCACATGAAAGAACTGCTCTTGTGTCTGTTAACCAGGTGGTGATCGAGCCCCCGGGGTCCTCGAGCTAATGGTGGTCCTGTGTGGACCCAAATCTCTCCTCCGGCTTGTCCTCACAAGTCACCATAACATCAGCCCTACCTCCTTTTCCAAGACACACACAGAGGCACAAGTTCCCACAGGTTTGTTGTTTTAGGGATGGATGACATTGAAGTGGGACAGAGTTGTGTAATGCAGCTTTACTAAGCATGTGCTTTCTATTTGTCACTGCTTAAGCTGTACTTTCATACACCCAGCCCAGGAGTCCTGCTGAAATCTGCAAAACATTTCCAGCAGCGCAGATGAAGGTCCCGAACCCTCTGCAGGCCAGGAGAGCATCTGGCTGGGGAGGCTGTGCTGGGAAGAAGTCATTTTGATGGAATTAAAGGAAATAGTAATCAGGGTTGTAGTGAGAGCTCTCTTCCTCCCGTTAATGTATTTTGTTGAACAAAGCACAGGAAGCTCTAACAGAAAGCTCCTCTGTGCTCCAGAGGCTCACGGCGCCCAGCATCCTTCGGCTTAGCACAAATCCCCTTTGACTGGGGGCAAAGCGGAGATCCTCCCTCAGCAGCACACAATCCTGGCCCTGCCCCATTCCATCCCCTCTTTCCCACTCCAGAGATGCTTTTCCTCTTCCATATACCTCCTCAAACAGATCATCTGTTGGTGGAATAAAAAGAAAAATGTCAGCTTTACCTCCTTTTCACTGAATTCCATCTCTCCAGCTCTCCTGCTGTCTGTAAGGGAGCTTGGAGCCTCTGTTTTTCAGCAATAAGCATTCCCTAACCAAGGTCACACACACTGTGTAAGTGCCAGCTACCAGAAACTTTAAATAAAGTCTTGCTGAAGTAACTGTACAAATATCTTTTTCACAATAATCTGCTCGTTGTCTTTCATGTGTTTGCTAATGAGCTTTACCTCCTGTGGAAACTCAATGGGCTCTAGCTGCACAATTTTCCAGGATTTGAAAAATGTATCAGTTTTGCTGGAAGGAGAGCTGGTGTTTGTTTTTCTGCGGTGAATTTTGTTTTTATTGCTCTAACTGCAGCTTCACAAAATGAAATGTCTGTCAAAACAAATCAGGAGTAGGAATGCTCCAGACTTGCATTTTTGGCACCATTCTGCAACATCAAGTGTTCATCATCTTGACTCTTAAACACTGAACATGGTTAAAATGAACTTCAAGATCAAGACTGAGTAGATGTCCCATTAATTATATTTCTATGTGTAGCAAGCTTCCAAAGTGGAACCCGGGGCCATACGGAGCTTTCCTGATGCCAAAGCCTGAGGGCTTCTCCAGCTCTGCTCTTGCTGCTTTAGTCACTCTCCACACATTCCATCCCCACAACTCACTAAGAGCAGAAGGGGCTGGAGGAATCCCAGCTCTGCAAACATGTGCCACATTAATCATACTCTCAGTGCCAGTGCTTGCAGCACTTACACTGGGAAGGAAAACACTCATTACCGTGGGGTTTTTAGGTGTGCAGTGCAAGCACAAGGAATATTTGCAGGTCCCAACAAATGCTCTCAAAGCACCACAGTGCAGTCAACTGGAGTATCTTGGATTATGAGCTGATAGTAAAAGCAGGGATGGTAAAACAGAACGTGTTTTGTCTTTGAAAATGAAATTATGTGAACTTTTAACTGAGCACAAGCAATTGGTGTGCATAAGAGTTGATCTGGTACTTTTGTCCTTGAATGCATTCTCCTCAGCACAGCTCATGATTTGGGTCTAGAGCCTGCATTGGACATGACCTCTGTGGTAATGCCAAATGTTCTGAGTCTAGAAAGTCTTCAAGTAACACAGTAAAGAAATGCTGAAATGAGTGAAAGCTTTAAGATTAATAGCATTGTCATGATATTAGGGTTCAATGATGATAATGCTGAAAGCTGGTTATACTCACGATGTTACTTTTTAATAATTAATTTCCTAGTGAATAATAATAATAATAACAACAATAATAATGTTAATCAAATATCAACCACGAGCTACTAATTGTGCAAACCCATGTATGCCAAGCCTTGTGTGCCTCAGGACAGCCCATACAAATTTTGATGTGCAATCTGTGTCCACAGCTGAACAGGTGCCTTCAGAGAAATGTTGGCAAATACTTTCCTAAACAAAAAATAAATAAAAGAAAGTACAGGTGGGCTGCCCTGTTTAATGTCTTCCACATGCAGAATCCCATAGTACAGAGATTAATAAGGGGAAAATTATTCTGTGTCAACACTACTGCAAATTTTAAAGGCCAAAATCCTCTTGAGTCTGAGCTCAGCCATGAGAATATTCGGTCCATGGGGAATCACAGTTCCCTGGTAATAAAATAATGGGGGGGATAATGCTTTGCACTTGCCCAGGGATGCATGGGGAGTGGCAAATGAGGACAGTGGTTGCATCTACAGAAAAACAAACCCCAGGCTGGGCTCCAAGCCAGCTCTGCTGCTCACCTGCATCTGAGAGCAAGCACAAGCATTTTCTAAGAAACATTTTATTGCAGCATGAAGAATTGAAATGTGAAGATTCCAGAGAAATTTTTTTTGTCATTTTAATTCATCCCCCCTGTGCATGTGCATTCTGATGCATTTTTACCAAGTACATCTTGCTTTTCTTCCACATGTGGTGGCAGCTCATCGTTTTTACCCTGGGGCATTGCTGGGTCACAGCCTGAGTCAGCTCTGGCAGGAGTCACCCAGCAGCTCCAGAGGGACGCTGAACCAGGGCCCACAGCTCCAGGGAATTTGGGGCCACAGCTCCATCCCAGCTCCACAGCTTCCCTGGGCCCACTCATCAGCACCATTCTGGCCTTTAAGGGATATCCCAGTTAAATTTTGAGGCTGCCACAGACACCACCTCTGTCTAGATCTGTAGGATGGATCATGGTGGCCACTCAGGCTGGGTCCTGCCCTCCAGCAGCACACGGAAAAGGGTGTTAACACAAAGGTTTGTACATCACCATTCCCAAACACCATCCAGGCAGCTTAGTTGGGACACGTGGAAGAAGAAGGGTGGCCAAGAGAGGCTCTGCTGGTCATGCTTCACCTCTGACCACCACCCCTGAGAGTGCTCAGTCCCACTCTGGGTCAAATGGCCATCCTGAAAAATCAGGAGTAGCTATTTACTGCTCCCTCCCCTCTCTGCACTGTGCTGAGCAAGTGTTTGGGCTGATAGAATATGCTTAATCTTAGGAAGAGAAATATCTTTATTAGTTTGTGGCAACATTTTTCTTTCAACTTCCATTCACCAGGTTTTGTGTGCCTTTAGATGGTGTTTTATTATGATTTTTAGATGTTAACATAAATCCTGTTGCTCAGCATTATAGCTTCACTGATCTTATTTCATTAATTCTTATCTTTGCTTCTGTGGATTTTATTAATTTCTATCAGGATATAATTAGATTTTTAAGAGCCATCATTAAATTTCTAGCATTTGAAATAGTCCTCAAAGAGTTGCCCTGTAAATGTGATCATCTTCAAGCACTTTTTCCCCTTAATAAGGAGTGCTGTAAGATCTTTTGTTTTATTCATGGAATGTCACATTGTCTAATATCACAGCACTACATCACATAACACTTCCAGCTCTGTAGTAGTAAATCCCTTTATGTTTCTACATTAATATTGCAATTTGCCATATTAATGCTGCAAGTAATATATAGTGACAACTGAAACTTTCAAAAGAACATACAATTTCCATTCCAGACACCCACTATCATTCCCAGTAATGGGAATCCAGTCTGAATGTATGTCTCCAGCAGATTTAACAGCACAACTGTCAAAGCACCAGTGGTACTTGTGAAACCACAGCTATGCAGGTAATCTGTGAATAGTGAAACATTTCCAGGAACTTTGACTTTTCCATTCCAAATCTTAATTTCTTGTTATTCCTCAGAAGTATATAATAACAACAACAATCATAACTGTAATTACAGTAATGGTCAATGGCAGAGTGACTGTGAAGTGTCCTGCAGTAATGCAGCAGTGCCCAACTACTTTTCTGTATGTGGCACAGCAACTCATCCTGTCTGAAAACACCAAAGATTTGATGACTAAACCATGGATGCTATCAAAAGGCAATTTTGATTTTAGCTCTTGAAGGTCTCAGGGGTTTTCCCACTTGTTACTGTGCCACCAGGTTGCTGCCTTCCCACCAAGTGACCCATCCACTGTACCCCTGAGAAATCCCTGCCTTTGGGGTTTCAAATCAGGCTAATCAGTCTCCTTTTACCTCACCAGAAGTAGCTCAGGCATCTGCATATAAGCTGTCTCAGCAGAGAAACAAGCCTACTACCTGGCCCAAAGTCCAAGGATTTAGCCCATAAATCTCAAGGCTTTGATTAATTCCTTTCCTTTGATTCTTTTTTTCCTTTGCAGATGTTAACATTTTCCAAGCAGTTATATGTTACCTTGGTGAAGTGCTAAGAAAATAGAAACCATGTCTGCAATGACACAAAGGATAAAGTAGAATAGCAGACATTGGTTCAGTGCAGCAGTCAAGATTAGATAAGGAGCATATGCCCAAGGCTGGATCTGAGAAATTAGCAGGAATGCAAAAGACATCTTTAGCATGTGTTTCTGATATAAAGTCACTTTCACTCACAGGGGAAATCTGTCGTGTGCTAATACCGATATTTTCTTCTCTGATCCATCAGGTGAAAACATATTGGAAGAGGCAGGATAATAGCATTTCACCAGCAGAACAGTTCTCTTCTTGCTAGAAATAGATTTATTGTGCCTTCTCAGTCAAAACTGATAGCATCCAGCATCCTCCCATTTACCTCTCGCTGCTCCTGTCATCTGGCATTTTTCTATAAACAGACAATGATTTAAGATTTCAGCAGAAATTAAATCATTTTGCCTGGTAGAGGATGGTAAGCTTTGAGGTTGTGCAATCTTGATTACGCAGATTTAACATGAAAATACATATACAGCTAAAACTTGCTTCCTTATTTTCCTAAAATTTAGCAATTCAGGAACACAGTTGTTTTCATCATCCATTATGGCGATAATGGTGATCAGGAAAAGACATATCAGCCATGCTTAAATTATTTATTTGGAAAAGTATGTTTTAATGTGGGAGTCCTATAATCAAATCTGGGAACACATAAGTAAAGGTTTTCATGTTACACTCCGTAGCTGACGTGTGGCAGTACAGACATACCTGATAGTTCAGAGAAATCTGGGATTCTTGTTGAGACCAGCATTCCCAGTCCCAGTTGCACTCAAATAAACAGTTTTCACTGGGAATCTTATGAGTTTGCCAGTGGCAATGAGATAAGGTTTATTTCCATTTTTGAGGGGCTGTACAGAAGGGATGGGGGCTGTTCATAACACGCTGTGGATCCAGGCAGGGACTGCTCTGTCCTCCTGACTCAGCCTGTGGAGGAGCCCCAGCCTCCCTCCGTGGGAGTCTGGCAAGATGAGCTGTCTATTTTAGGGACTCGAATTAAAGCTAAACAGGAGAGAGTACTCCTACAGACACTGAAATTTCTGGCAAAAGAGTGGCTGAACAACTGGACCATTTCTCCAATTATTTCTGCATATTTTTCAGTCAGATCTTGCAGAGCCTCAGTTGTTTTGCAGTGTAGTTAAACACATGAGACATTAATCCCACCTGGTCAACCCTAAACACTGCTCTCAGACCACTCCTACCTCTAAATTCCCAGTTTTATGTCTATATTAATCTTTAATGCAAGAATCAAATCCCATAGCACACCAATTTCTACAAGGCAGTCTTGAACCTCAAATATCTGATGCTCACCTGATGCTGTTTCCAACGTTATCAAAATCCCAGGGCTGGAATATGAGACTTCTCCCTTCTCCCTTCCCACTAAAGGGCATCACAATCCATTTTTTATAAGTTTGTATACTCCCACACAGCCAGGGCAAACGTGGTGCTGCTCTGGTGTGTTTGTATCTCATAAAATAAATTCTTTTGCCAAAGAAGCCCCACAAATTATAGCCTGAGGCATAAAAAAGAGAGATCTAGATCCCAAGTCAGATTTAGATGTGAACACACTGTGATCAAAGATCTTGGAACTAAAGATAATTACACCCTACTGCAACCATCATTGCTGCTTTAAAAATAAATCAGGCTGGTTAGAATCTTTTCACTGAAAGCATTTCCAAATCAAAAATGGGAGTTGGATCCAATAAGATCTTGAGAAAATGCTGGTTTTTTAATATTAAAAAAGATATTAGAAATCTTCAGATTTTTGTATTAATTACATTTTCACTTGAAGCAGGGATAATGCTGACATTTGGTTACCTTTAGAAATCACCCACCAAACATTTCAAGTGAAAAAAATGTAAGCAGAAAAGGTTCAGTTAAAAATTTTAGAAGGAAAATAACTCAGCCTAAAAAAAAAAAATAAATAGAAAAAAAGAGCATGATTGGAGAAAAGTATGCTTCTAAATTAATAATTCCAGGATTACCTTTTATTTATAAAAACACAGGTTTTAATTAGGCATCAGCCTTTAAATGTGGGAGCCCATCATGTTGTCATCTCTGTGACTGTAGCTCCATTGCTGGTGACACTGTCTGGTGACCCACTGGGGTTCTCAAGTGTGAATGTCTCACCACATGAGTTAAGGAAATTATTCCTGTCATGCATAATACCTGCATTTTATAAATTGCATGGATGAAAATTGAAATTCCTGATTGCTCTAAGCACAAAATTAGGGGGATAAATTTAGCAGCTCTTCAGATTTTCAAGGTTCCTACCCCATCAATCCCTCTCTCTTCTCCTGTTATTACCACATTAAGTTAATAAGACCATAGCCAGGAGAACCATCACAAACAGAGTCAGTTGGCAACTAATATAAATAATTTATTTCAGTTCTGAGATTAATCAATATATGACCCAATTTTTCTAGCTGCATTTTCCTCTATGTGCAGAAATTGCAGAGAATCTCAATGGCCACTTCAAAATCCTATTTAAAAATTGAACACTAGAGATCATATTTTCCAAACCTGCCCGGTCTGTCTCTCCTAATTAATGATGTGGTGCACTAAAATAGATTGCTGTGTATTCTGCAGAGTGTTGCTTGAAGTTTGACTTGTATGAGTGCCATTGGCTTTCACAGCTGTTGCCATGAAAACTCCAAATCATTGTAAAAAAAGAAGAGATGCCTGTGCAGCAGAATAAAGGCAGAAGTAGCAAGTAGCAGACTGAGAAATGAATCTGCCCAAGCAAGTGTGCCATCACTGCTGTGCACCAAAGGCTGCTCCTCCAAACTGGGCTCCAGCCAACGAGAGAAGTGACAGTGATGAGGTTTGGTGCCATTTAATCCTCAGCCCTGAGCTCAGCAGCAGAATTAGCACCAGCACCTTTCAAATCAATTCAGCAGAAAGGAGAGTGATGAGTCATTTTGCAGAAGTTGAAAACCGATCAGCTGAGAACTTGTGATCACAACCCCTCCTGTGGCCCTTCCATGGCCACCTCGGTGTCCCCTTGAGGAGGCCAGCGGCCCACAGGAGCCAGCAGCTTCCCCAAGAGCAACACGTGAGCACAGATTCTTTTTCTGGTGGATCTGTTCATAACTGAGTTCTGTTTAAAACCGTCCAGCTGCAGAATCTTGGCAAGAGGGCTGCTCTAGAGCACAGGCACTAACTCAGCTGTCACCCTGGACACAGGGATTTTGCAAAGTGTGACATTTGCACTGATGGATGATGTACCCAAACACCGTGTCCATGTAATAAATGCATATGAATGAGTAAGCACATTTAATTCCCAAACAAAAATCATGCCTAGGAGGAGGAGGAGAAATCAACAAGAACATTGGGGGAGAGAGGTCAGTGGACAAAGCTTTTCTCATTAACCCCTTAACTTCTGAGAAGCTGAAAATAGTATAGTCACTCAGACAATGCACAGAGAACTAAAGATCTCCATTGCCTCTTTCCTTCCCATCCATACCAGCACCTAACAATGCTGATATTGCAAAACATGTTGTGACTTTGTATAGGCAAGTATCACTGTGGTCAAGGCCCACAGATTCTGGCATGTTCTGTCTTGCTGGTCACAGTTTTGGCTCCTGCCCTGAGCCATACTGTGCAGCAGATCTGTGGTAGCATTGCACCTCTATCAGTCCATCCATGATTTAATTCAGCTCTTCTGCCTCTCTTTTCAGATCCAAATGCCTCAGAACAGTGAGTTATCTCTTTCTGAAACATTTATTTCACCAGTACTTATCCTTCTGACAATGTTTCTTCCTGCAGATTACAAGAAGCCTGGCTTCCACAGCTATCCTAAATTCCCAGTCCCTGCAGGTCACCTATCCTTCCCCTCCACTATTTTCTGTGCTCCATTTCAATGGCTTCTTAAGGAGGGGCAAATTCTCTCCCTTCTCTCCATCAGCACATCATCTTCCCCTTCCCCATCCCACTGGCTGAGTCAGGAAGGGAGCAGGGCACCAAGAGTCAGCCCTGAGGCACGTCTGGTGCAGGAGCAGCCCTTTCTGCTGCATGCTGTGCCCAGAAAGCTCTCTTTGGCCATCAGGAGGTCCAGGAGCTATAACTTGAGAAACACTGACAGGGAGAAACAGGCTTTCTCTGTTCCACTCCAACACCATTTGGTGTTTTCTCTTACAGGCTGTTCTCTCCACCTCACTGCACAGAGAAAACACCCCAGAGTATCCTGTTCAGAGCCACTTCCTTGCCCTACATCCCAGTGGATGCAGCTTCTGAAAGGAAGCAGAGTCGGCAAGGATGGAGTACTTTTGGGAATCATTCCCAGCATATGGAGACTGCATTCTGCAGCAAGCAAGGGCAGCTCCCTCAGCAAGTGGAAAATGGGCTTCACCTCCCTGTGGTCTCCCTGTGGTTTGCTTCCCTTGCGATATTATTTTTGAACAGCAGGCAGGAGCTCTGTGCTTCTTGTTCTGTTTAGTAAATCCAATAACCAAACCTGGCCCACTTCTGGGTGGTCCTCCCAAAATACCCCAAATCCACGCCAAGGCCATGTGATATAATAATCATAAGAAATACAGGGATTGCTTTGACAGATACCTCAAAATCAGTTTTTCAGGAAATGGGATGTTTCAACCAATGTGGCAGTTCCATATGGATTTTTCTCCCCCCTATTTCTTTTACTTATTCAGTACCTTTGTCCTTCATTCCAGTAAAGCCAGAATTACCAGCCTGGAAAGAGAAGATCACTGGTGCATGATGCTTGACTTGATCTTGGGCTGGTAGACGTTAGACTGCACAAAATGCCTCCCAGGTTAAGGAATTCAGACCTGGATTGCTGGGCAGCCCGACTGCTTTCATGACCAAGAAAAAGAACGAGAGATGTAAAAAGCCAGCCATAAAAAGCCAGCCATGAAAACCCAAACGTAAGCACGGTTTCCTTTTATTTTCCTGAATACTTTGTGGGTACAGTCAGTGCTCGTGGGCTGCTCGGGGCAGGCAGGGATGCGGAGCGCGGAGCTGTGCCCGGTGCCGGGGCTGTGCCAGCGGTCCCTGGCAGCCTCCGCTCCGTCCCCCCGCGGGGCCCCTGCGCTGCCGCTTCCCAGCCCAGCCCGGTGCCTCCAGCTCCGCTCAGCCGCATCTGCCCCAGCCCAACAGCACCGCTGCCCTCCTGCCCCTGCAGCGGCCTCTGGAGCACATCAGCCCCCGGCTGGTGTGAGATAAGGGACAGCAAAATAATCCGAGTTCCTTCTGGGCTGAGCTCTGCGACCAGGAGCAGAGGCTGCTGGCAAACTCTCGGTGCTGCCTGGCTCCTTGCAGAAGCAGGGTCAGATCGCCAGCCTGCTCACCTCCCTGCACATTGGGGATGTCCCTAAAAGTCCTTAACTCTGAGGGAAAATAAACATTATATTGTATCACTTACAAACTCCTTCCCAGCTCCCAGCTATTAATGATGTTGCAAGTTTTTCATTCACAGCCTTTTGCTAGTGCGTTGTATATACACCAGTCTTTTCTGGGAGGATGGGAACCCAAGCATCTTCAGATGGAGAGGACAGGCTGGCCAGAGACACTGTAGTAAATTCCAGTTCTGATAGCAATCAAATGAATAATTATTTGGAGTAAAAAGTCTTTTTCTTCTTAAGTGCCTGATCCAAATCACATTTCATCAGAAAAATGTCTTCATTTTCTCCATATGCCTGTGCAACAGCACCTCATTGGATGTCTCTGCTTTTACATGTCACTGCCCTGATTTAACTAATTGCCATAGAATTAAAAATACTGGTTTAATTCATGCTCGCATAAATATCAATCATTCTTGTCTCTTTTCATAAACACAGACCCTAATTCAAGTACCATAATTTTGCACTGCAAACACAGCCAAAAAGGTGATAAAGGAGAATTTCATGATCTGTATGTTGGCTGATACAGAAACAGCACAGCACAGGATCAAAGCAGAGCAGTGTGATTGATTTACTCCCAGCTGCTGCAATTTTTGTGAAATGTCTTGAGACATGGGATCCCATGAAGGGAGAAACAGTCAGCACTGCAGGAGCTCCACATCATTCCACTGCTCCTGGCATAGATATCCGTGTGGATAGACAGTCACTGGATGCCCTCTCATCTCCTCCTGACCTGGGAGCCCAGCTGTTAAACGGTGCTTACTGAGAAGCTCGGGGTTCAACAGGAACACCTCAACCCCACAAAACCTTCCTCCCACTGTCACCTGGCACTTCACAATCCTGCTGCTCTTTCTTTGTCACATTACATTCTCACAGAGCTGCCCCTGCTCTCCCAGTATGTAAATAATGTAAAAGAGACTGTTCTCGTTGTTCTCAGTTACTGAGGGAAATGGGTTTATGGTTAATGGACCAGGTGGGACTCAGGAGATGTGACTTCAGTTCCCAGCACTGCCACACACTTCCTGAACAACCTCAGCTTCCCACACAGCCTTGTCACATCCTCCCAAGCCCAAAGGAGAAGATCAGAGCAACAAGTGTGATTTCAAACAAGTCCAGGGTACCAGACACCCTGGCACAGGACACACCAACACACCGCTGCCCACACACAGCCCCATGCAAGCAGGGTCACAGCCCAGGCAGAGACACTGTGGTCCCTCCTTGTCCTCAGAAGGGAAACTGCTCCCCAGAACTCCCAACAGCAATGATTTAGAGTCTGTTCCCTTGTACTGCCTCAGACAGAGCCAGCCGGGCCGCAGGGAAGCCAAGGACAAACTGCGATGGAGGGAGCACGGGCATGAGGACAGAGAAGGGTTTGTGCAACTGCACAGGGAAAAGGTCAAAGCCTTTATTAAAAAAACCTGTAAACAATTAAAGTAGCCACGAATATGGGAGGTATGAGTGCAGCATTAATATTTAGGGGAGTGGAGGAAGGAAGACAGAGAGATGAAAGCTGAACACCTTTTTGAACCTCAGCCAAAGCTTTATCAACCATATAAATAAGAGAACATATCCTGCTCAGTGAGACACGTATTCACCCTGTTTCATTACATTCTGTTCTGTCCTCAGTCATGATGGATCCTGCTGAGACTCGTGTTTAACAGTTCCTTCCTGGAGTGGCTCGAGCAACAACAAGAAAAAAAATATTGTGAAAGTCACACCCCATTGAAATTGCATCCTAAAGGGACCTGGTGAGCACGGTAATTACCAGGATGACTGCGAGCACCAGGGCCACGCTTGGCTCAGAGGCTGCTGTATGTGTTAGAATTAAAAAGGACTTTAAGCAGATGCAAGGAAAGTGGAAATTAGGGACCAAAGTGTAGGCTCAAGAGCGATTCATCATTCCTGATAAGGAGCCATTAGGCTGGACTGTGATGGGAGCAGAACCCGGGGAAGCTGGCAATTTTAAGCTTACAAATGCAGAGTAATCCCCTTGTTTTCAGATAATGGCAAACTGCATTAACCTTGTGATGTTTCCCTGGTGGCTCCAGCACATTCCCCCCTCTTACCAGACTCTCTGCTACTTTTTTTTTGCTCCCTCTGATTTGTACAGGTTCTGATTTCCACCCTGCATTGGCCAATCCCAAAAGGTTTGGTAGGCGAGATCAGAATCCAGCCCCGTGTTATTTCAGCCGGAACAAGATTTCTGGCTTGTTTTAGCCATCAGGACAGCCTTGACATGCTTTGACTTGCTTGCACCAAAAATGTAAACAGCAGCCCTAAGTAGAACAATTAACATTGTGTCTCTGCAGATGTTTGTTTCTCTTGAAGGAGCTTGGAATTTGAGTGGGGAAAAGCAGGGTAGGCAGCGAACAGAGGCTAATGCAGTCTGGGGCAAACTTCCCAACTGGAGTTTTATAAACAGCTCAAGCTGCTTCCCTTTCTATCAGTGATGTCACTGCTAACCTTAGTTTGGGCTGCAACATTGCTATCCATCATCTGCCAGCTGCTATTCCTTCCCCACTGTATAGCAGCAGGAATATGTGAGGGACACTGGAGACCTAAAGAGTTTCATTTCCACGTGAATGGAAGCCAATAAGCTCCAGATTCCCTGGATTTTTCATACAAATTATCTCACCCAAGTCTGCAGATAATGCTGTCCAACAGTTGTAAGTTATAATTTCCAAACAGGAAGATAACCTTCATCATGAAGCAAAAGCAAAAATGCCATTAGCAGATAGAGAGGTGATTTAACTCAACCTAGCCATTTGCTCACAAGTCTGAATTTATGTCACCAGTTGTGATGAAATGAGTGTTTTCTTAGATAGATATGGACGACTAACACAGCGCAGAACTCAGCAATCTTCAAAGGACTCTGAGTTTTAAATTCCCTGGCTAAAGTCAAACATTTGTCTTTCTTATCACTTTCACTCAAAGGATGTGTTTTTGCAATATTACATCAGGTTCATTTGCCAACAGAAGAGGCCAAAAGGTGATGTCCAAGAGATGAATGCTGCCTCCACTTACACGACAGTAACCCATCAGCTGCACTGGAATTACTCTGGGATTCCAGTGAAGGACTTGACAGCAGGACCATAACACCCTGCTAGAACATTTCTTATATCACCATTGCAAGAGCTCCATAAATCCAGCACTTTCCAGCTGAGACATTTCAGAGGAGAGCTCAAAGTTGAGGTGATCAAACAGCCAGCAAAGAGGTGACCGAACAATGAACAGCAGTAGGACACTTGCCTTCCTTTCCCTGCCAAAAAACCCTGTTAGGACAGAGTAATACTAAATGCAGAGTTATTCTGTGTCTAAACCTATTTTGTCTGCAATTATACCTCTTTGCAGCATGAGACCTGGAGGCTTTGTGAGCAGGACATATTCTTTAACAGGTCACTTGCATTTTCTCTTTCTCCTCTCAAATGCCAGCACCTTGGCTGCTCTTGTATCCTCCTTTAAACTGTTTCTGAGCCAATCCTGTAGGATTCCTTGCAGTGCTGCTCTCATCTCTCGACAGGCCATGAAAATCAAAGCAGATTTCATTTGCTTTGGAAGCAGATGTCTTGTGAAAAAGCTTCTGTCTGTTCAGCAGCATGGCAGATTCATTCCTCCAACAGTCAAAAGGCTTTAATTTAGTGAGGTCACACAGACAGAAATTGGCCAACTGAATACTCACCAGAGAACCTCTGCATAAGCCTGATGTGATTCTACAGGACAGAGAAGTACCTGCAGCATCAGGTAGAATATTAGAGCATCTTTCATTACTCAGACACAGCAAGGTGGTCTCACTGCTGAACATTGTTATAATTACATACAGCAAATGCTGCTGCATCAGTTTGACTTTCCTGCAGCTGCCTGTGGGAAGGCAAATGAAGAGAGCAAAGAGGGATCGTGGGTCCAGACTGCCTGAGGTGCAGGAAGGGCTGAAAGTGAGTGACTGCTTTATGCAATACATGACTGCAAATCCTGCTCTGGTCGTTTGCCACTTTCCTACCAAGATAAACAAAACAAGTCCCTACTCAGTTTGTGCAATTTTCCACAATGCCCTGAACTCTGCAGGTGACAGCCTGGGCAATGGAACAGAGACAGCTCTGCACACACACTGATGGGATTGCAATACACGATTGTGACAGGTGGGGATATTTTTCAAAACTATCTCTGTAGCAGAGGATTTGAAATATTTCTTACCTGAGGCTACCTGCCAATAACTACTGCTATTCTTTGCAGCTGCAAACACCTTCAAAATAAAGGCAAAATTCCAGCTGAGCGTGATTCCAGCTCCAGCGTTAAGATATGTGAAGAATTTATTCAACTTACTCCTGCATCTTGCTGAACAAAGGTAAGTTTTTTCATGCCATAGTTTCTGGACAGTTGTGTCAAACCTTTGGCTATACCTAACCAAAGATCTGCTTAAACCCAGATGCATCACTGGGTAAGTAAGTTTAAATCATGCCAGTGTCTCCACAAAGAAGGAAGCACTCTGCATCACAAGCATCCAGCTTTGTGGCTTGGGGGATCAACTGGGAATACCTAGGCAAGGATGACCAGAAGGCTTCTGCATGGAAGAAGCTAAAGGAAGGCACTCTAACACAGTGAATTTAGCCATCACTAACACTTACCAAGTGCATCATTAGAAAAAAACCCCAAAAGTAGCTGTAGTTCCAGTCCTGCACTCCCTGTCTTCAAACAGCTTCCAAAGGCAACTTGAATTCTTCACCCTGATGCTGGCATGCTCGGAGTGACATTGGAAGCCACTGCTGGCAGTCGCTGTTATCACAGCCCCAGCTCCCCACGCTGGCAGCAGCAGGAACGCGGCTGTAACTGGATCTGTCCCAGCCCGGGAGAGTCTGGGCAGCCCCACTCCCAGCTCCACTGCACAGCGGATATCTGCCCTGCACACTAACTATAGACTTGATGAAACATTATCATACATGAAGGACTAATTAGGTGTGCTGGGCCATTAGCCATCTCTGAACATTGACTGATGAAAAACGTAATTAATGGCAGCTTTCATAAACAGACTGCAGAATGGAGAATTGAATTAAAAGGAAAACAGCTGTTGCTAATGGAAATAAGGGCCATTTCTTGATTAAAATATCTGCCTGTCTTTCCGTGGGAGTTTTTCCAGAGTGGTGGGATGGAAGAGTGTAATGAGATCTGGGAGCAGAGAATCTGCAAAGCTTCCTGCTGAAGAAAGTACAACTTCTCTGGCTGGTGAGTCACAATGTTTTCCTTTTGCAGATTGGAGCAGGGGAAAGAACCATACAATTGCCTTGTTCATCTTGCTGCCAGTCTGAACAGCTTTATAAACCTTGGGGATCAACCCTGACATGTAGGAATCCAGCTCAGCTTTAACATAATGTGATATTTCATTTTACATGAACCCACAGATATAGGATGGTCTAGAATTCAAAACCTGCTTACTAAGGGCCTACACAGTAGCACCAAGCTCTGAATCCAGGAGGCATCTCCACAAATCCCACTTAAGCACATCTATTGATTCCGACACCAAGCTACAGCAGGAATACACAGCTGAGAACATCTATCAAAGAGAGACTTCCACCCAGAGACAGCCACTAGGGACTCAACAAAAGTTTGGTGACATGAGTGAAAGGGTCTGAATGATGGAAAATGTCAGAATCAAGATTTTTTTCAGGTCATGAGGCCTTTCCTTCATGCTGTGATGACTCTAATTCCCTCTGACAAGAAACACTGCAGGATAAACCTATAGTATGGAAGAGTTAACATCCACATTTTCATACAGACTGAGCAACACAGCTTCATCTGCCTCCTGTGACAGAAATCATACAGCAGTGGGGTGAAAGGCTCCTTTCTGAGCTTCTGAAGCCATTTACTTCTACATTTACTTCATTTAGCATAAAAATCTTCATGGTGCTTCCAAGTGCCACTGGGACATGCATGTCAGTGGACATGGACTTCTCAGTTTTACCCTGTAGGTTTGAGTGTGTCCTCTTCAAGGCTCAAGGATGCTTTAGTGTCTCTTCATATAAAGTGTTGAATGATGGGGTTTATTTCCTGGGAGGGCACGTGCTGCAGATGAATTTTGGTGTTTCACTGCCGAGCTCTCTCTGTAGATCTGCACCCCACTGTATATCTGGGGCAGGAGAGCTCTGTTCTGCTGCTCCAGCTCCATCAGTCTTACTCTGCCTTGTTCAAAATTATAGATCTTTTCCATCAGTGATGCCTGAGAACTAAGCCAAGCCCCAAGAAATCCCAAGCCTCATGGAACCCGCTGACAAGGAAACACACGCTCCATCCCACCTGTGCCCTGAGGAATGGAGGCGCATGAAAGGCTGCGTTCAGGCCGCATTATCAGATTCAAAGTGGAAACTAAAGAGAGAGAAAGGTCTGAAAGATGAGCCAGATGGGAATGCCTGTTGCTTTCACCTTTGATCCACGTGGTGCTTTGATGTGGTATTTCAGTCCTTCAGACGAGGTAACTTATCCCAGTCTGCAGCTCATGGCACCTCTGATGGATATAAATGAGGCAGCGAGCCGAGCTCCTGGGCTCTCGCTGAGGCACTGCCACTCAGAGGCATCATTCAGTCCCAGCTCCCTTCCCATGCCCATTTTTTTTCTCTGCCTGCAGAGTCTAAAAGGAAATTCCCTCAAATAAATACAAAAGCACTTGATGTTCATCTAATGGTATTTCAGGGAAAGGAAGCATGAAACCACACAAGTTATTCATCTCCATAAAATGGTTTTATCAGGACCCAGAACACAATTCCTTAGCCTGAGGAGGTCTGATCTTCTTTGTGAGATGTAAATGCATGACATTATGTGCAGAATGGGTGCTGCTTAAGAACCCAGATAGATACAGAGCAGGCATGTGGGAATGATCAGCATAAAATATTTCCTTTTAATGATGTGCACACTTCTGCTCCTTTGAGGGGGAACAGTATGTGCAGTGAATACTTCAGCACATTTTTCTAGTGATATGGAGGTCTTGATCTGCTGGTGAGGGCTCAGACATAAGTGTTATTTGTGTCACTCTCAGCCAAAGGTTTGCCTCTCCATTGCTCTGTGCATGGAAAACCCTGTGTCCAGGTTTTCCCAACAGCAAAACAGAAACAAAGTCCACGTGCATGTGCTCACCATTTGGGCAACAACCTGACCTGGAAAAACAGGCTTCAAACTTCCTGGGGTTTGCTCCTCTCTGCAGTCAACACCAGAATTCTGTCCCAAAGAACAGAAAGAGAGGTATTAGTTTAAACAAGCCCTCCTCAATGTGCACATGAAACAAATCCTGGGAAGGGAGTAAAGCTGGAGCTGTTCTTACTTGCTACCTCCTGTACAGGCTTTAATTGCACATTATTCATTAATCCTTTGCTCTTGTGAGCAAACAGATCTGTTTCAAGACACTTGTATTACATAAAAAGCCAGAAACCCTTCTGGATGAGTGTGTATGTGCACATTCACCCAAGGGAGCGCTGCTGGTCCTCATTTCTCTGGGCAAGTGCTGTGCTAGAACTGACAGAAATTAGCATCTGTTGTGTGGCTTTGTTGGGCTGGTTTTGACATTGCTTTTACAAAATCCACATGGGAACCCCAAGATAATTGCCTGGAACACTCTCAGGAGTGGCATTTGGAGAGAGATAGGTGGGTATCTGCAGGATTGCTTGGAGCTACAGGAGGCATCTCACCGAGGAGATTCCTCCTTTCACCCCCCAGCATTTTGTGCCTGCTGTCACCTCCCTGTGTTTTCTCTGCTGTCAGACCACATGAAGATTAGATATGAAATTCTGGCTCTACAGCTGCACTGACCACAATGATACAGTTTCATGATCATTAATGGACAGCATCATTCTATTCCCGGGCCATGAAAACCGGAAGGGACTAACAACTGTGTTGCAAGAGAGAGAAAATTCTCCTTGTCCAGGGGTTTGGTCTGTGTAACACAGCTGCCATCATGCTTAAAATGGGAGAAAAGTTATCCAGAAACAGAAATGAGGGAGAGAAAGGTGAAGAAGCAAGTGCAGGGAGCACAGAAATGTGTTCACAGGTCCCTGTGACCCAGACTGCACGCTCAGGAGAACCAAACACAACTGTTGCTCTGCTGCTCTTCAGCAGCTCTGTTGTTTCCAATTCAATAGGAATGAATCCTGGTCCTACAGGGAGGAGAAAGAGGTAACTGGTGCAGCAGTGAGACCTTTTGAGCTGGATCTGGAGCCAGACTAACAACTGGCCAAAGCGGTCTCTGATAGAACAGTGCCAAAACCAGCTCAGCATTCTTCACCTCCCCTGAGCTTCGGCAGGGACAAACCTGGCTGGGCTGTGCTCAGCCTGGATAACTCAGATGTGGCAGGACACAAGCCCAGCAAACCCATCGGCCTGGTGGGCACTTGCCAACCTGACACGTCTGAGTTCGTGAACTGCAGCTGGTGCTGGCCCCGGGTCCCATTTTCCCTCGACATCCCGAGCAAAGCGAATCAGGCCTCACCACAGCGCCTGGGAGACCGCGGGCAGGAAGGGATCAAATTCTCCAGTTTTGCCTCAAGTGTGTCACCACATCAGCACACAACTGCTTCGCCTCATGCCAGTGTGTTGTGTCACACCTCATATTTCACACGCTAAAACCCAGCCCAGTGATGCGAGTCCCTTCTCTTGCTGGACCGCTGGTATTTATGGAGATAGCAATTACCAGGAAGCCAGGATTTAGGGCACGCAAGGGCTGGTGGTGGCACAGAGCCCTTGCTACTGGTGGGTGGGATTGCTTTACCTCTCCCTGAACTCCAGCCAGGCCACTCAGCACATCTCCAGCCACAAGAAGTTTCCAGCTGTTTTGGTTTGAAGCACCAGAGGAGGGGGAAAAGCGGGGGAGGCTCTATCAGCTCTTCCCAGGGAATGTGGTTCAGTTCCTCGCACCTCATCTCTGGTCAGGAAACTGAGATGGGGATAGGCAAAGCTGCTGAGCCTACTTAGACAGAATACCTCAAGAAAACATGCAGAGCCAAATTATGTCTCACTAACTTCTCCTGGCCCAACACCTTCCACAGCTCTGCTGCAGGGAAGGCTGGGCAGCACTGGGACCTTTTCCTTGGCCTCTGCTATGGAACAGCTCCTGGGCTCTCGCATGCTCTCCTTCTCAATGGTGGGGAAAGCCACTGCTGTGAGCTGGGACACTGAAGCACCAAGAATAGCAGATTCAGGTGGATCCCAGATTCCACAGTCCTTGTGCCCAGTGTTTCCTGCTGCTGAGTGATTCAGACAGCCTCTTCTATGGATTTTAAGAGGGACACGGTGGAGAGAAGCCAGGGTGAACATTCCCATGCAAAGAAAATGAGGTGGCTGTGTCAGAGTAACTGGAACAGGCTGGATCCAGCCCTCCCTTGGGTGCAACAATTCAGCCACAGGTCTCTGTGTTTTTCCTGCAACTCACCTCAGGGTTTCAAGAACCCTGATCCCTCTGTGGTCAATGGTGGATGTACTCCAAGCATAGGAAGATGTGGCCACCACCAAAAAGCACAGCCAACAGGCCCTGGACCACCTTTCCCAGCAGGGATACAAGGGCAGCACAGCACAGAGATGGGGCCACACACCCTGGAGGGCACAGAGCCTCCCAGATCAGCCTACACACAGCAGCAAGGAGGTGTGAGGTCAAAATAAACCTCTGCTCTCTCTGCCCACCACTGACATCACTCACATCCTGACATCACTCACATCCTGATCCTCTCCCAGCAATGGGCATGACTGGGGAGTTCAGGGCATGGGTCATTGAAGGAGGTGTCCACTGTCACTGCAGAGCAGCTGGAGCCCACAGACAACAGCTGAGGGATCCTGGCCTAAAGCCAGCCACGGGGCCATCAGTAGGAGGCAAACTAGAGGAGTCTGGGCTGCGTGAGTCATCCAAGATCAGGCATCCGTGACTCCAGAGGGACAAAACAAGGGCAGCTTGGAGAAAAAACAATTGTTGTGTTTAAACCCAGCAGGCAGCGAAACACCACCCAGCCCTCACTCAATCCCTCATGGTGGGATGGGGAAGATGACTGGAAAAAAGGCAAAACCTGTGGGTTGAGACAAAGACAGTTTACTAGGACAGAAAAGGAACGGGAAAATAATAATTTTAAAAGAATATACAAAACAAGTGATGCACAAAGCAATGGCTTATCACTCACTGAGCTATGTCCAGTCCCCAAGCAGCACTCACCACCCCCAGGCTAACTCTCCCCATTTTGTTTGTCCAGCATGGTCTGGAATATTCCTTTGGTCTGTGGGATCAGCTGTCCTGGCTGTGCCCCCTCCCAGTTGCTTGTGCCCCCCTCCAGTCTCCTTGCTGGCAGGGCAGCATGAGATGATGAAAAGTCCTTGGCCACTGCTCAGCAACAACTTAAACATCAATATTATTCTCATCCCAAATCCAAAACACAGCGCTGTACCAGCTACTAGGCAGAAAAAAAATAACCTTCTTCCAGCTGGAACCAGGACATTGTCAAATCAGCATCACAATCCCTTGCCTCAGTTTCTTCAAACTGGGGACAATAGGATATGTTCCCATGAGACTCTGGGGAGTGGAAATTCTCAGATGGTGGAGACACTGTAATTTTTTTATCTGGGCAACAGGAGGAAAAAAGATAAAGAAATACAACCAGTTCACTTCTTGGAGCTGCTGTTCTGATGTTCCTTGCAATACCACTCTTTTGATTTCAGATGTATGATCTGCTCTGGGTTTTTTGGTCTTTTTCCTTATTGGGATGCTATTTATGGCAGAAAGGGGATTTCATCACCTCCCTGTGGCCGTTCTCAGCAGCTGCTCTTGCCCCCCTCCCTGCCTTGCTCACCTTGGTCTAATAAACTTTCTTTTGCTCAGTCCAGTTTCCTTCCTTGCACATCATCTCTTACATCATCTCTGTACTTATCTCAGGCTCTATCATTTCCTATTTCCAAGCACCTCTGAGAATAGCAATAAACACCACGTACAGCAGTATCTTGGCATAACACAGCGGCTGCAGGCAGCGGTTCTAAGTGACAGAAAACCAGCCTGGAAATCTAAGATTTCTTCACCACAGGACACCCACTTGGTAATGACTTGGCACCAGTTCATTAAGAAAATCAGTATTTAGAGTTCCTCACCCTACAGGAAGATCTAGGCCAAAAAAAAAAAAAGTGAAGATTTGTTAAGCAGGATCCCACTCTTCCGTGCCCTCTGCTGCTCCCAACTGGCATTGAAATTCCCTCTTGTTTCAGAATGATTTATGGCTAAATGCTATCATTATAAAGCAGAACCAGACTACTTCTGGGCAAGATAACACTCATTAGGCAGACTTTCTGACTAGATTTTTTTCGCTGTTTCATTGATTATTTTTACATTGTAATGTGCAAAAACCTATTCATGTCTTTATTAGCCTGACTTGTTTCCTACGTTTATGAAAAAGATCTTTCTTTGATAACAGTTGTTATTGCTGGAATGAATGTCAGACCGTGATCTACTGTAATACATCTTTCTGAATTGCCTTCTCTAATTTTGTTAGTTGGAAAAAAAACAAAACAAACTACCTAATTTAAAGAGATAAAACCTTCTGGAAGTGGAACATTGCCACTAATTAGGATAACAAGAACATAGGTATGAGTTGCTGGGGATACTGGAGTCTAAGCTTCTTTTTCTAACACAAGAAGAGGCATATTTTTCTGGAACAGTCTTTCTTCTCTTACTGAAACTCTACTGCTTTGAGGGAAATTACTGACATTAATCTCTTTATCCAGCATTCCCTTAGGAAAAATGCTGACCAGGATTCAGCAGCTCCAGACTCAGGTTCTGGGTTTGCTATAAATACCCTGTACGACCTTGAGCAAGCCACTGTTGTTCTGTGACTTAGTTTTTCCCTCTGTAAAATGGCAGTAATGATGAATCCAATGTTTTATTGCCAGCTCTTACATTACACATATCTGCAGGAGAACTTCTCACTGAATCTCCTCATGCCTTGGCGCCTCATCTCTAAAAGGGGAATAATAATACTTCTCTTGTCTACTTATTTTGACTACATTTTGTTCATGTTTGGATGTACTTGAAGCACTGTGGGAGTCTGCCCCGGGATGCAAACAACACATTTCTCTTCTCTCTTACTGCAGGCACGGTGCTGTTTGACCCGTGAATGTCTGCTGTGCTGTCTGTGCTGGTTTGACCTCTCAGGGAAAGCTGCTCTGTCAGTGACTGAACTGACTGACTTGCACTGAAGCACTCACAGAGTGCATTGTGGTAGATAAATTGCAGGGTAAAATCATCACTATGGTCAGTAGCAAACATTTAGGGGACAGAACATCTCGAATTCACACTATCTCTGCACATCAACATCAAATTACTGCCATACCTCCAGCCCCACAACTTTTGCTCAGCTAAGAACCACATCCATGATGCTAGGAGACCCACCTGGATCTAAAATTATATATACCTTACAAGGAGGAGATCACTAACACATTTTTATATTTGATAGCTCAATTTAAAACCAGAATATCCTCATGTGACTACTGGAGAGAGAATTAGGGTAAGCAGAGATATAAATGTCTACAATGAGCAACCTTTTATCTTTGCTGCAGAGGTGACCTACACCGTGGTGACACAGGAGATTTAATATAGTGCCCAGCTGAGGGAAGGAATTTTGCACAATATTAGATGACAGAGTTGTTCCATTGTTTAAGTACCACAGGCATTATTAGTCTGTCACGAGACTGGGGTACAAACTCATAGCCTGTGCCTCTCACATCTGCCTTTGAACAAGGTTGCCTGTGTAATTATGTATGTGGAGTATGTCTGCCTGTAAACATCAAATTCATGCAGCTGAATTTTGATTAAAAAATTCCTCCCAGCCCTCCAAGCAGACACATCAGTCTTCACTGCCTTCCTAGCTTAAAGTAAGACCTGATTCCACCCAGATTGATTGCATTTCTGTAGCAGAGGAGGAGTACAGACACATTTGCAGGATCCATTCTACCATTTTTCAGTGTGCAGAAGAGCAGCTGAACTCAAGGCAACACTTGACGTTGAGCAAAAAAGGACAGAGCCCCTTTAGAGATGTGAATTTCTTTCTCTTTATTATTTAAACAAACATTATTTAATGTCTTTGCATGACCAAATTATTATTCTTTTTCAGATGTTTTTCTGGAATTCGCTAGATTCCACAATCTGCTGTTAAAATGCTGGTACAGTTCGATCAATATGAAAAGCCAGTTTGTTCAACAGCAGTTTTCCAGGCAGAGTTACAGAATGTCAGCTGTTTGAACGAAGAGAAAATAATTCTCCTCTGTTTATGTTTCCAATGGGTGCATTCAGATTATAGCTCATCAAGATGAAGACATTATGGGCAACTACCTCTCATTTTCTCGTAAAGAAGCTGGAATACCAAGAGCTGGTTGAGAAACCAAGGGACTGAATTTTAAAAGCAGCACAGGCAGTTCTTGTTCCCATCTCCCTGCCTTGCAGCACCATCTACAGAGATGCTGTCAGAATCACACTGTAAACCTCGGGAAGCTCCAGCTCTCTGGACAAACAAGCCCTGGCTCAGTGATTAACCCGCTCAGGAAACTGCGAGTCTGACAGCCCTAAAACCTGAAATCTTTCTGCACCAAGATAAAGGCAAGAACATGATCAATCTTCCCAGGAGCCCCTCAATTCCCGAGCAGAGAATGAGCCTCTAGCAATGACAGAGGTAACCCAGACACTTTGTCATTTTTTTTTCCAGAAACTTTCCTGCAGAACTTCTCTGGCAGAGAAGTGTTCCATCTGCAAAAGGATGGTGGGATTTTTCAGGGCAAAATGCACTTCATGGTCCATTAATCCTGAATTTGGCACAAGCTGATTGCTCAGGCTTCAGAAGAGTGCAATATTTCACCTCCTCCATGTATCTACTCAATTACACAAGATAAAACATCGTGGGGATTGACCTTCATCTGATCACTGGAGCATAAGGTCTGCTTGCCCTTCACATGGCCTGGGTACCCAAGCAGTCATACAAGGGTGGGACCACAATGAAGGTGTTTTAAGCACAAGAGAGGAGTTTGCAGTTTAAAAGCTGGAGTTTGAAATATGTCTCTGATTAACTTGCCATAAAAAAAAAAAAAAAAAAAGGAAAGAAAGGGGAAAAAAGTATGCTTATCTATTCACCTCAAAATAGAATGTTCTTCTGAATATGGAGTGTTTTTTTCCACCAGAAGCCAGATCCAAATGCCACAGTAGTAACGGAAAGTTCCCCACCAGGCCCTGGCTGTGGGAGGAGGTGGGTGCAGGAATGTGCCAGTGCAGGCAGCATTGCTATCTCATGGCTCACTGGGAGTAGCAGGAGAGAACAGGCATTAAAAAAAGCAGATAAAAGGGCAAAGAAAGACATAGGCTCCAAACCTACGGCAGTGGGCTTAGGCACAGACATGCAACAGCCCTGAATAATAGCAGTACAAACTTAGGAAGATGTATTTAGGGATGTGTGCTGTCTTAGGAGGGGAAAATATGACCTGGGTTTTTTATGATCAGATCAAGTGCAACATTCCAATGTGGTTGTTTGCCCTTGCCATGCCTGTAGGGAGGACATACCAGGACCCAATTCCTCTGATGATTGAACATATTCTTCTCATTTCCAGCCTACATTTATTCATTACCAGGCAGCACAGGACTACCAGCTCTTATCTGTTATGAAAACCAACAACTTTACAAAGTCATCATGTTAGTCCAGCACTGTCCACCTTCAGTAAATAAATCCATGTTGCCTTGTCCATTTCTCTTTGCCACCATGTCTGCTATTATTCTTTCTTGCTAAATTTACCCCAAAGTCCTGTATTTTACTTGGATCAGACTTCGATAATTTTCCCTCTTTTTAAAACCTGAAGAATTTTTCCTATTCTCAAATTGTGTTGTGTTGTGTTGTTCATGCAGGGATGCTGTTACACAGACAGATATAAAGTGCTCTTGGATGTCTGAGTCAGAAATTGGAATATTCCAGCTGAAAGGTGTCTACAACGATCATTTAGCCCAAATCATTGTCGCATTATGACCTTGATGATTTGTTCCACTTGGATGAGGTAATTTCTGTCTCCATGCATTCATTTCCTCTGTGTACATTTCCACTACATATTATACATTCATTTGTGTCCTGCCTCTCCCCCTTTCATCACCTCTCCCCCTCCTCTCCTTCCTCTTCTGCTATGTATGCCTGAAGAACATTTTGCTATTTGTTTTAATTTCCTTTGTAAGATCTACCTTAGCTTTACTTCTGGCACATTTCCCTTTATGCCTACACTTCCTAACTTCTAAGATGTAGTTTTCTTTGATTAATCCTTTTTTCCATTCCTTCCACTCCCTCTGCTTATTCCTGACATCCCCTTTGAAGTGGTTATTCACCAAGTCTGGACCTATTCCTTGCAGAGTTTTATCCCTCTGTGTTCAAGTCCCAAATACTTTTTATAGCCCCTGCGTAAATTCCAAGCCTGCCCAACATCCAAAACTTTATAAGTTGGCAAAAATCAGAAAGCAAAATACGTTAATTGCTGCTGTGTACCAACTTCCAGAGCACTGGGCTTCCTACTGGGTTCATGTTCTCCGTCCAAATGAGATATTCCAAAAAGTTTTTTCTAAAAGATCATGGCAAGACCACCGATGGCAGGAGAAATTTCTCTTGACCTCCAGCCACAGCAGCAGTGCCAAGAGAAGGCAGAAAGGTCATTAGCTGTTCTCATAGTATAAGAATTGTTACAGTAGATTAAAAATTAGCATGAAGAAATGAAGCACATACATATATTTTTAAAGCCTTTGTCAGGCAGCCAAAGTGAAAGCAGATTTCACCA
This sequence comes from Poecile atricapillus, assembly GCF_030490865.1. NCBI lineage: Eukaryota > Metazoa > Chordata > Aves > Passeriformes > Paridae > Poecile > Poecile atricapillus. The sequence continues at coordinate 3,520,878 of NC_081263.1, forward strand.
GACCACGAAGAATGAAATGAGTGTATTAGGCCTTGTATGGCTCGAGCTTATTTCCTTGCTAAATTCCAAGTTTCAGGTCTCTCCCACTGAGGCAGAAGGGCTGCTCAAGAAAACTCCCCAAATATCTTATAATAGCAGAGGGAATTTTTTCCCCCTATTTTTCACAGTACAGGTTTTCCAAGGCGGTTAAATAAAACGAGATAACATTTCCAGAAAACGTGGTTGTGATTATAGTCCCTGTTCCTACCACATGTGTAAATATTGCTTGGTTTGGGAGGGTGTTTTGAGGGTTTAACGAGGGAGTCTCCCGATGATCCGTGGGCAGCAGCTCCCCTGGGCAGTCACTGCTGTTTCCATGGGGGATTTGTCAGATGTCCCTTCGAATAAAGGCATGGGATGCACTGGAGGGAGCCCAAGCCTCATGTGACATCTACCCCACACAGAGCAGCTGGGAAAAGTCTTTTTAGTCACCGTGTTGAAAAGTCTTTTCTGAAAAGCCAAGCCCCATATTGTCATTTTAAATGGCTTGTTCACTTTCAGGGAACATCCTGGTGTTCGAATGGTTGGGATCAGAAAAAAAAAAAAAAAAAAGCCAAGTGTATTTGTTTGGAAAAGAGAAAATTGACTGGAAGCAAAGGAAATGGCAAGGAAGGCGTGGGAGAGACTCAGAGGAAAAAAACCAAATGGGATGTGAGCATGGATGTGGGGATGGATGAAGGGTTGGACTGGGGATAGACCTGGGGATGGACATGGGGATGGACGTGGGGCTGGTCAAGGAATGGATGTGGGGACAGACTGAAGAAGAACATGAAGATGGACATAAGGATGGACTGGGGATGGACACGGACATGTGAATGGACTAAGAATGGATACGGACATGGCCATGGACGTGTGGATGGCCATGGACATGGGGATTGTTGTGTGGATGACCATGGACAAGGGGACTGTTGTGTGGATGGCCATGGCCATGGGTATGGGGATGGCTGTGTGGATGGCCATGGACATGGGGATGGCCGTGTGGATGGCCATGGGCAAGGGGACTGTCGTGTGGATGACCATGGACATGGGGATTGTTGTGTGGATGGCCATGGACAAGGGGACTGTCGTGTGGATGGCCATGGCCATGGGGATGGCCGTGTGGATGGCCATGGACAAGGGGACTGTCGTGTGGATGACCCTGGCCATGGCCATGGCCGTGTGGATGACCATGGACAAGGGGACTGTCGTGTGGATGACCCTGGCCATGGCCATGGCCGTGTGGATGACCCTGGCCATGGGGATGGCCGTGTGGATGGCCATGGCCATGGGGATGGCCGTGTGGATGGCCATGGCCATGGGGATGGCCGTGTGGATGACCATGGCCATGGGGATGGCCGTGTGGATGACCCTGGCCATGGCCATGGCCGTGTTCGCTCCTGCCCCGGCCGCCGGAGGAGCGGAACTCCGTTGTCGCGGCCGCGGTCCCGGGCGGAGCGGCGCGGGCGGGCGGCCGGAAGGCGGCGGGCGCTGCACAACGCGGAAGTGCCGGTCGGGCCGGGGCGATGGCGGCGCCCGGCGGCCGCGGGGGCCCGGGCTGGGGGGTCCCGGTCCCGCCCAGGGGCGTCCCGGCCCCGGCCCTCTGAGGGGTCCCGCTCACGGCCCTCGCACGGGTCTCCGCCCCGACCCTCTGAGGGGCGGCCGCCGCGTCTGCCGCGGGCCCCGGGCTGGGCTCGGGCCCGGCGGGGCGGGGGGCCATGGCCACCCGGCGTCTCACGGACGCGTTCTTGTTGTTGCGGAACAACGCGGTGCAGAGCCGGCAGCTGCTGGCCGAGCAAGTGAGTAGTTTCGGCTCCTCCAGCCCTCTGAATTCACGTAGCATGGCTGCTGCGGTGAGTCTCCTCCCTTCATCCTTCTGTACTCGCCGCGCCCCGGGCTGCCGGGCGGCCGCGCCTGCCCTGCCCCGGCCTCTCACCCGCCCCGGTTCTCCCTTCCTCTCAACCCTCTCCTCAAAACCCCCCTCCCCCGACCTTCCTTCCTCTGCCCCTCCTTCCCCACCCTGTGGATTCCTCTTTTCCCACTGCTTCACGTTAAAGGAATAGAAGAGATCTGTGTGTGCTGCTCGCATCTCTGTTCGCTTCGGGCATAATAAATCAGTTACTGTTCTAACAGCTTCGTGCTAGCATTGACAGGAGGTTTTTGATGCCTCCTTACCTCCAAAATGAAATAAATTCATAAAGCAGAACTCTTCTATTCACCTCACTGTGGGAACTGTTAATTACACTGGTACAGTTTATTCCCATTGATTCAATTTCTCCATAACTTGCTCTGATGTTCATTGCACTTTTTGTTTATCCCTAAATACAAATACATCTGTGAGAGAGAGTTAGATTCTAGTGTAGCTCCACAGAAACTACCAAAAGTTACTGTTTCAGAGGCAGTTTCTGTAACTTTTTCTAGGTTTTGAGCTAGTCAGGCTGTGATGTGTTGCTTGGCAGCTCAGCTCTGCTCAGGTTTTCACACTTTCTGTTTAAACTCATCATTTATTTGTCATAGCCACCAGTAAATATTTGCTGGCAGTCTCATCACTCTAAATAGCTTTACATTAATGCATTTTTGTTAGGAAAAGCAGCGCTTCCTGTTGCTGTCAATGGTCTTTGTTCATTGCTAACTTTATTACACCTGTGCCTAATAAGCTGTGTATTAAATTGCATTTTCAGAACAGGAAATGTCAATAGTAATTTGTATTTTACATGTGTACTTTGGCTCTGCATTTATGGCATACATGCACTTGTTCATTATTTTTATGTCACTTCTGTAGATCCTTGGGTTTTTTAAAATACCAGCTAGAAAAGGTAGTGATGTTTTGAACTCACTACTGCTGAGCAATGAAACTGCACTTTACTCAGCAGCCAATGCAGTAACATTTAGCGTCTGCATCAAATATTTATTTGCAGTGTTTGTTAACATTAATTGAAGGGTTTTGCTGGGCTGCTCACTCGGATGCAGTGGAGGCTCTCAGTGACTGGAAATTGTCCATCTGTGCAGTGGGTGAAAGGAGTCATTTTTGGCCCTGGTGGGAATCTCAGAGTCCCAGAGTCTCTACAAGTGAGCTGTTTCAGCAAGAAGTGTGAAGTTTCAGTGTGAGCTGTCTGCCTCTCATGGCTTTAGGTGCCTGTTGCTGTCAGAGCTGCAGATTTCCCTTGGGTGGTGTCCCCAGGCAGAGCTGCTGTGTGCCAGCAGGGCAGGGTGGCAAATTCCAGCCTGCAGTACTTCGGCTTCCCTTAGTTCATCTCCAGCTTTCTCCTTCAGAAATCCTTTGCTGTGAGAATTCCCTGTCAAGAGTTGCCTTCCTAAAGTCAGACAATCAAAGCAGCATCTTTACAGTAGAGTCCTGTTCCAAAAGCTTGGGGAATCTCATAAGAGGTCATCAGCTGATGCTGCTTTGTTAAACCACAAAGATTTTGTCCAATTTTAGGTCTGACTTTGTTAATCTTAGAGTGAAATATCCTTTTGCTCACACATCCCCTCCCCAGTGCAAGGACTGATGAACAGGGAAGGTGCAGATTCGTGTCCTTGTGTATTTTTTTAGATCCCTGCAGGGTTAATGTTCCCTGGAAGCAGAGCACAGCTCAAGTGTGTACAGAAGTGACTGAACATTTGCTTTTGCATTTTGTCTTTTGCTGTCTGTTTGATGCTGTAAGAATTGGGGTGCTTGTCCTACAAAAGCTTCTCTGTAGCCCCTCCAATCATAGTCAACCCCAGTGGATGCTGAGTGCTGCAGTCAGACTGCCCTTGCTGTCATTCTTCACTGTATTCTACTGCAGCTTTTCTGCCTGACATTTCAGTATTTAGAAACTTCACCGTGCAATTACTTTGTAAAACAAACCAAGCTCTGCACTTGATCTCTTATGTTCTTGCTGTTTACCAAGGAACTGAAATATTTCTTTTAAGAGTTGGTACATTAGGCAAAATGCTGACTTAAAATGCAATATCATGATGTATTTATTGATTAACCATGTCTTAAAAGCCAGTTTGTTTGTTCTTGGTAAACTATCATGCTTTAAAAATAAATCAGTATTTTCTCAACTGACCATGCCCTATATCTGTCCTATGTCTCTTTTTTCCCTTTTATCTTTTGCTGTCTCTAACTGGATGGGGCTGATGGGATCCACAAATCACTTCAGGAGCTGGATGAGGTATTGTTTTTCACATTTTATTCTACCATGCTGCATGAAGTCTGCGTCACTGAGCTAAAATATTCTTTCTTTATTCTACTAGCTTATAAAATTTCATTGTATAGGATGAAGTGTCTTTGCACAGTAGGATAGGCTGCATAGAGAAATCAAGCATTTTATGATATTATATTGTGAATAGATAAATGTATGAACCAGTCTGACTCATTGTGCACACGTGGGGTAGAGTGACTTTGCACAGTGAAGCCATTAACTATTCTTCATGCTGTGCATAAATTATGCAAACTTTATTGATCAGGAAATAAAATAAGGGATACAGAAATTGCTTTCAAGAAAGAGTCACTCAGGAAGGATGGGGGATTGTTTTTTAAAAAGGGATGGGGTAGGGAACCACAAAACTTTCCAGGCCTGATAAAGAAAAATTACAAATTTGGAAGAAACTAGGAAGGGAAGTGTTTGTATGAAAGCTTTCCCAAGTAATTAGTTAATGTTGTAAGTGGTATCATTGATGATCATCTCTAGTACTGCCTTGGCTATTAGTGTTTAGCACAATTTAATTATCACTAACTAAGTAATTTAACCACTTGAGTTACATGTCACTTTGCAAAAATGTTTGTTCTTCACAATAACATTGTTTGAGAACAAGCAGTTATAATTAATGTTTTTTCTGAGATTTTCCCAAATGCAGTTTTCAAACATGCCAGACCCAATATGAACTGTGCTGCAACACTGGCTGTGAATTGTCTGATAGAAATGTACCAATACGAGAGCTACTTGAATTCTCACTGCAATACCATCTTTCCTCCTGGAAAATTTGCTAAGAATTGATTCTAAGAGTAACTCTGAGCTTTCAGATGCTGCAGGAGCCTAACCCAGAGGGCCAAACCAGGAGACGAGATGTTTGATCACGAGCTAACACATCTCTGAGGTTAATTTCTACGGGAAGGCATACATGCACTTTTTCTGATGCTCAGGGATGTGGATCTAATTAGAATCAAGCTGATTTGCTGTTTTTTTTCCCCTCTGCAGCTGGCTGATGATCGCATGGCCCTGGTGTCGGGGATAAGCCTGGATCCCGAGGCAGCCATCGGAGTGACCAAGCGGTTGCCTCCCAAATGGGTTGATGGGGCAGACGAAGTGAGTGCTCGGCTCTGGTACATCCAGCACACAGCTCCTTCCCATGGAGGGATTTGTTACTGCTGTCACTCACATTCTCTCAGTTTTGTGGCAGAAATAGTATTGGAAGAAAGATTCCAATAAGAATTCTAGTTTGAATTCTAAGTAATTTTTTAGTAAGAATTTTATTTGAAGCTGGTGAGGAGTCCAGTTGAATAGACCCTAAAATGGTGAGGATGAGCAGTTCAGTGTTTGAAAACAGGAAACATTAGTGTCTTCTAGAAGGAGAATGTTCCTACCTCTGCCATCTGGATGCCTTGCAAGTTATGAAAATATTTGGACAAACACAAGGGAATGATTCTGGAAGCATCCAATTAAAAACCTTTTCCAGTATTTGGAGTGTGAAGCTATTCTTGAGTTTCAGAAAACCTTTTTTCTTAAATGTACACTCAGAACACATGTTGGCTCATCAGTTTCTGTGGACAGAGCCCATTGTGCAGAAAGATGCTCTCCTTTTTACTGCTATCATACTCATCCTTACAGATTTATTTTTAATTACTTGGTTGAAAGCATGGCATTTAACTTCTACTGCTGAGTTGAAGCTATTCAGTATCTGACAAAGTTGAAGGTGTGACCTGAATTTTCATTTATTTTTTTGGAAGTTGGCTAAATCTTCTTGCTGTGATGCTGTATAATTATAAAAATATTATTCCAGTTTTATGAAGCATATTTGAAAGCAGCAGTCTTGTCTAAGATTAACAAGCAGGTTTAAAAAAGTAGCAAACTCAAAGTCTTATATTAAGAGTATTCAGTTTCTTAGTCAGCTTTTTATGTGGCTTTTAATAATATTTGGTCTGCCTTTTATGTTACAGATTTCTCTCAGTGATTTCTGTCTAACATTTGTCAGAACACTTTTCCCTGAAGCATGAATTTAATTCCCTTTCTTCCTTTCTGTTTTAGATTCAGTATGATATTGCCAGGGTTAAACAGAAGATGAAAGAATTAGCCAGTCTTCATGATAAACATCTGAACAGACCCACACTGGATGACAGCAGTGAAGAGGAACGGGCAATAGAAATAACAACACAGGAGATCACACAGGTACAGAGTGCTTTGGGTCCTAAACCTCCAGTCTGGCACATCTTTAATGCATTAGGATGAGGCAGAGGCTTGCTCTGAGCAAAGGATTTATTTTGTGGTCAGTGCTGGAGCAAGCCAGAAGTCCTGGGCTCTGCTCTGAACTTCCCAATGAGTCACTTAAATTTCCCTGTTGTTTCCCTTACCTGTTTGATTTTCTACTTGGAACAGGATTGCGAGATTAATCAAATCAAATTTACAGTTATCTCAGAGAAATCTGAATCTGCAGATGTCTATTCTGAGGAAAATTTAAAAATCACTTTAAAAAATGTAGAAATCAAAATATAGTCTTCAGTGTGGCACTTTTGCCACGTGCTGTTTAAGGTGTATGCTGCTGTACGTTTTTCCACTAATGGAATTGTTTTCTCAGTTATTCCACAGATGTCAGAGAGCAGTCCAGGTGTTGCAGAGCAGGTCACGTACTTGTACAGAACAAGAAGCACGTGTTCTCAGGAATGTAGTGTCTTCCTTAGCACAGTCCCTTCAGGATCTCTCCACCAACTTTAGGCATGCACAGTCTGACTATCTCAAACGTAAGCATAAGAGATGTAACAGTAATGCATGGTTCCCTTCTGTGGAAAGCACTCACTGAGGTGTGCTTATTTTCATGGTCGGGAAAACTGAAGCACAGAAGGGTTAAGTGATGCACACAGGACTAATTAGAGGTTAGAATTGGACAGTTCCTGGTTCACAGCCCATGTTCAAACTGCTTTGTTCTATTTGTTTTTCTCGTTGATAAAGAAGAAGTGTCATAGTTGAGTGTATCAATGAAACAGTATTTCACTCATCCACATTTTTTATGCATTTTGCTTCTCAAATTGTGGTTTGCAAAGTTGCATCTGTTACTCTGGTGAAGCAGCCATGATACTGGTCTTCAGCCATGATACCTGCTGCAGATGGCAGGCTGGGATAGATAAAGCTTAAGAGCTAGTCTGTGATAAACTAAAATTCTGCATCCATAAACAGATTGGAAGTGGAACCATTTCTTTTTAAAAGTAAGATTTTGTTTGGTTCAGTTCTAAGCTGAGTCAGATTATTTTAATCTTGAAAGAAATGCACAAAAACTTTATTTTCAAATTTAAAGTTGATATTTCTTCCTCCTGTGGTATAAATGGCACAGGTGGAACTGAAGATCGCTGTTCAGACAAGGAGTGTTCCTAAGAGAATTTTTTACAAAATAGCCTGGGGTGATCACACTTCAAGGCTCTTAACTTTCCTAAATTTTTTAACTTCATGAAACATAAAAACTTAAAAATCACTGATTCAATCAGTCTTGCAAGTCTGGTTGATTTTTTTATGCTTTTGTTAAATAGTGAGCCTGATAGTTAAAATTTAAATATTGTGATTTATGCCATTTGCTGCCCAGATTTTTTTTTTTTTTGGTGCTTTTCTGTCTGGTGCTTCAGACCTTACCCTGATTATAGTGGGCTTAAATATCATGCTCAAACATAGTTTGTCTTTTACAGGTATGAAGAATAGAGAAGAAAGGTCCAAACACTTTTTTGACACCTCAGTCCCGCTGATGGATGATGGAGAGGATGATACCCTTTATGACAGAGTAAGTTAAAATAATATTGCACAAATTCAATATGAATTGCATTTTCTCTTCTCAGATAATAAATATCTGAGTTATGAAATCTTTTTATCCTTGTAATTATTTCTAATATTTTCATACTGTTAATATTAAGTTTAATGTGTAAATCTTGTATTTCAACAGGGTTTTACAGATGACCAGCTGGCATTGGTGGAGCAAAACACACTGATGGTGGAAGAGAGGGAACGAGAAATCCGTCAGATTGTGCAGTCAATCTCCGATCTCAATGAAATATTTAGGGACCTGGGAGCAATGATAGTAGAACAGGTACATTGACAGTGCAGAGTTAGTAAGAAATGGGACATTCCATGTAGTGTGAAGGCTTCCAGACTTGCTTTTCCTAATTTACTTCTTCATGCTCAGGTTTCCTCTGCTTTAAATATGGCACAGGTTGAGTTAATGAAGATAAGTGAATAATAATTCAACTGGTGATGTGTGTTAGACTTTAAAAAAATACAAATAGTGTAGAAAGCCAAAGTTCTCTTGGTTATTTTTCCCAGAGATTCAGTTTATGGTAAATGTGTCAGCCAAAAGCACCTGGTCTGGAATCAAGATGATTTTTAGGGATGTGATGTGAGATAGTGACAGAGCTGCTATTAGGAGCTGAGCAAGGGAGTTGTTTAATAAAGTCCCAACTAGTTCTGTAAGAGTTCATTGTTTACATAGTTCATGAGCTGTTCGCTGAGTGCAGTTAATTACTCTGCTGCTTATGATAACATTTTCTTTATGAGGTTCATTTAGGTTCAATTTGGTGCTTGTTTTCTCCATTTTATTTAGGGAACAGTTCTAGATAGAATTGACTATAATATTGAACAGTCATGTATGAAAACTGAAGAGGGCCTAAAACAACTGCATAAGGTAAGCTGATGGAACAGTTAACCCATTTTGCATATCTAATAAGCTTTTATAATTAAATAGCTATTAAGTTATTCAGTCAGTTTTCAATTGGACATTGCCCCTTTTAGAAATTCCTTCTGTACAGTATGAAATGTCTGGCTGTACTGTAGGAGGAGCTCTTCATATAACTTCTGTTAATGTCATGCTTGATGCCTCGAGTTAATTTCTTAAATGACTTTCTGGGCATCCAACCAATGTGCTTTGATATTTATACTGCTGACCTGGTGGGACCTGTCTGCAATTCCTTCTCTGTTTGAAAAGCCAGGCACTTGGGAATAGGGCTGGTTATTGGGTACCTCACTGCAGATTTTAGTTTGAAAACATTATCTCAATCATGTGAGCAGAAAGAATAATTATTAATGTTTTCCCTTACCATCTAACATTAGATGTCAGGTCCAACCTCTTGCTTTAATGTGAACCTTTTGCTATGAACACCTGAAAAGTTGTAAAAACAATGATCTCAGCAGATCAGAGTTTTGTGGTCATTTTGTTTTGGTTTTATTTTGAAGGCTTATTAATTAAAAACAAAATGCAAGCTTTGTTTTGTTTAGCTTCTATTAGTAGACTTTCATTTGGCTTTTGGAGAGTTTTCTCTATGTTGTGTGCTATTAATTCCCCTGGGAAAAGGAGGAGAGGAATGACAAAATATGGTTAGAAGAAAGAAGGAATGAAGCAGAAAACTTGAGAACCAACTCAAAAATAAAGCTTTCAGTTCTAATTGAAATTAAATGAAAATGCACAGCTGACCAGGTACAACAAATGTGCCTATTAAGAAAGGAAGTTTGTTGTGAATTTTAATGTCCTTCAAATATGATACAGGAATCTTATCTCAGCAAACTGAGTCTTTAACACGGGTGGATGTGACTTCAGTGCACATTTACTGGAGCTGGAGCTTCTGGTGTAGATCAGAGCTGGGAATTGTGTGGGAACTGTGTGGGAATTGCCTGCAGTATGCATTGTATGAGATGTCAGGTTACCAAAGAGCAGTTTGAAATACATGGACTTCACTTATACTAAAGAAGAGTCTGTACTTCAGCCTTGCAGAAATCTGATTATTAACTCTTTCCTCTCTCTTTTTATAGGCAGAGCAATATCAAAAGAAGAATCGGAAGATGCTCGTTATTTTAATTTTGTTTGTTATAGTAATTGTCCTTATTGTTGTTCTTATTGGTGTAAAGTTACACTAGGTTTCGCTTCATTTTCTCATTTTTGGAGTTTCTGTGAACTTTTTTCCCAATGTGAATGGATGGACCTGCACTCCAGAAAGCTGCCTTTGAATGTACGAGCCCTTGTGGTGCAACGTCTGTGCAATGTTTCCGTAGAATTCTTCAAAGTACAAGTTTGGTGATCTGTGAGGTGTTTGTAAGGATTATATGGAAAATGTCAGGAAATTTGATGCTCCCACACAAAAAAAAATTTGGCGTTCTATGCAGAGTTATTTTGAAACACAGTATTTAAGAATAATTAAAAATTGAAGTTTACCAGTGACTACAGTAATTAGTGTGTTACTGTTAACAAAATGTGTTGTCTTCTATATTCTTATGTCATAATTGTTATAGGCTTCAAATTTAAACCATGTTACTGAGTCAATGCGACTGGATATCAAAAATTGATCTTGATGTAAAATTTGTTGAGATGCAAAATTGTTTGATTGAATGCCCTTTCTTCCAGACTCAAAAAGTCCAAAGAACTGGATAGACAGCTAAAAAGGAAAGCTTTTAGCAACCAGAACGTAATCCAACCCCTGTGATCTTAATTTAGATACTGCACCATTACTAAGAATCAGAGGTACTTGATCTTGTAAATAACAAGATGTAATCACTGGCATAATTTAACACATTTAGTTAATTAAAAAAAATTCTGAGCTTGAGTAATCATGGGAATAATTTTCCTTCATTGGGATGATCATATATTTTTCTCAGGCATTATTTTTTTAGTTTAAAGTACAGACATTACATTAAAGCAGTGAAGTTAACCTGAAAAAAAATGGAGTAGAAACTCAAAAAGAGAATCTCTCTGTCCTGCTGCAGTGGGTCTTGGATGTTTCAAACTGTGGCTGCTGTAAAAGTTGTTTATTTTACAATGCATTTGTCCATATGGGTTATGTTTTTTGTATAAGAAGGCTTCACTACAGTAAATATTATATCCATTTTCCCTGACAGAAAATTCTCTTTCAAATGTCAGCCTGGGGAGAGGACGTGTTCGTGGTCTTTCACTGACCATGAGAGATGTCATGCAAGTGACATTTTACAAGGCCTTCAGTGGAGAATTTGGGGTTTTCATTGCTCTTTTCAGTGGAAAACTTTGCTGCAGGCTGTACAACAGAAATTAAGGCAACATAAAAGTAATAGAATACTTTTAATTTAATTCAGGCCTGAAGTGGTGTGCAATTGTAGAGGCCTTGTCTTAATGTTTTTAATACTGATTTTTTTATATGTTTGGGGTTTTTTTTCCCAAAGGGACTGTAACTTCCTTCATTTTTTGACTGATACAAGTGCTCCCCATAGACCTGCAGAGATGTTCTGCTCCAAGCTCCAGAAGTGCAGTTTCAAAACACTATGATATTGAAGTTGCATCTGTCGCCTGCCCCGAATTTCTTGACTCTGTGCTAAAGAGGACTTGAGATGTGGCTTTAAACTGACCATTTTCAGGGATGGACCTGAAAGCAAAGACTGCAAAAACATGAAAGCCTTGGCTTTTTGTGGGGCTTATGAAAAGCTTTGTACCACTCTTGTTACCTCTAGAGAAAGGGGATGTTGAACCACCAAAACTGCCAGTTCAAACTCTTCATTGAATTCATGGAGTAAATTGGTGAAAGGAAGAATGAGGCTTGTGTTGTGTGTGCAGCTCCCCTGTTCTGGTGATAGATCTTTCAATGATCGTGAGTAAAACTACTGTCTCCCTCGTGCTGTCTGCATCACTGGGTGTGAAGCAGCAAATTGCTATAATTTAATATACTGTACTTGCAACTTTCTCTTTAACATGAGATCGTGTTATTTATTTCTGTCTTGACAGGTGCTTTTGACATTTTATCATGGCAGATGGTTTCAAAGAAGTAATAAAACACATCCAACCTAATTGGGCAATTACTCTTTTTTTTTTTAATTTAAATTATAAACTGAAACATACTTCTGTGATGTTAACACATTTCTGTTCTTCATAATAAATGAAAGTGGCAGTGGCATGAAATACCTTTTTTTAAAAAAAGTAACTTTCTGTAGCACAATGTATTTTGCATTGTCAAGAGATATTTCCCATGAGTGCCCACTGTCTACCTTTTTTCAACCCAAATTCTGTACAAGGGAATGCATTTTTAATAAGGTTAAACTCAGATGTCAAGTGTCATATGTGACTTGAGCTGGAATTTATTGAAGCTTGATTCTGTAGATGAAGAAAGCTCAGGACAGGCTGGATTCTAAATCCTTGCTGGTGTGTGGCTTATTTTGAGTCAGTCTGAATAATGTCAGCAGTTCAATCAAACCTGATGCTGTGCTTTGTGGGAGTATCCCCACAAAAGGGGATCTGTCTGTGCCTTTGGGCAATGAAAGCCCAGAAAAGCCACAGCAGCTGCTGCCTCCTCAGGTATTCCAGGAGCTGCCAGAGCCTCCTGCCTTCGCTTCTGCCCAGCCCTGGAAATCTCTGTGTGCTGCTGCAGGCAAAGCTGGGACCTTCTCATCCTGGGGCTTCTTCCTGGGTGCTGGATTCTTCTCAGCCTGTGTGGAAGCTCAAATTCCTTGCTAAAGAGCAGAACATTGCTCAGAACGGCATTGCTAAAGCATCTCCCAAGGGTTTGTGTCTCCTCACCTGGTGGGAGTGGCCTGTAAAGCTGTTGGCTTGTTCACAGTTTCTCCACTGAAATGCATGGGAGCGTGCAAAAAATGAGCTGCAACTTGTTAACAGAAATTAATTAGATGCTGAAAGGACAGTATTAAAAGCACTGTAATAACAAATTATTTTTACTGAAAGTTTTCTCTAGAAACTGAAAAGTAATGTGGAAGAATTGGGTTTTCGCTTGCTGATTTTTGGAATGTGCTAAAAATTGGGATATCTATACTTAATGCTGTGTTCACTGCCTAGATTGCATTGATTTAAGGTTTACTTTCATGAATCACAGCACCGAAGAGTCTTAACTCTTTTGTTTAAGTGTTTGGAAACCTGCAAACTTTAAATTCTTGGATAGGTGACAGTGAAACTGATTTTGTTGGAAAAAAATGTGCTACTATTTAAAAAAACCCAAACCAAACAACCACCTTAAACAAAACTCATTAAAACAGTGAATTCATTATAATTTTGCATATTAATTATGGTGGATTGTGTAAGATCATATTTTACTGGCTTAATTCCGTGAATACTTGTAGAGGATCAATAACTGGAAGATGGGTCCTTGCTGCAGCTTCTGGTGGAGCTCAGACAAATAGAAATGTTTGCAACTGCTGGCGGTGGGACGTTCACAGGGAGTTTCTGTAGATAAAATTGATTTCCTCAGTCCATTCCCTTCACACGGACCCTCCTCTGCTGCCCTTAACTGCAACAAAAGGATTGTGGGTTAGGTGAGTGTTTCCTGCTGTTTTATTTGCTTTTCAGATGCCGTGGATTCAGGGAATGTGCTGGTTTTGGACGCTTCGAGCAGCAGGAACAGCAGATTTTGAACTCGACGATTGGGAGCTTACTGCCTGGAGGAATCTTTGGAATCTCAATCCTGAAGTGATTGCTGTGTGTCCTCTCACTCCCACGCTGCTCTTATGTATTGGGATAACAGTGGACCCCTGAGCAGTATTTTCTGTGGCTCAGTAAAGAGACTCGTTAAAGTTGGAGCCTGTATATTGAGTTACTGTCCCATCTGTGAGGATGCACGACTGACCTCTGCAACAGATGTTCCTACAACTTTTACTTTCAATAAAGTTTCTGTGATGTCCCTTCAAAGACCTTACTCTAAGGAAGTGTTTTTTTCTGGAATTTAGCCTGGGTTTTGGTTTTTTTTTGTTTTTCTTTTTAGGTGTATTTCCATTATATGCATCAGAATTCACTCTTCCCGCGTAGGTGGAAGATTGCACAGACCTTCCCTGCTTTCCTGGCTGCAGCTCAATGAGCATCAGCTTCTCCATGGAGTGGTCACAGCACCAAACCTGTCTGAGCTCCAGGAGCGTTCGGACAGCGCTCCCAGGGACGGGCTGGCATTGTCGGGGTGTCTGTGCAGGGCAGGAGTTGGACTCGATCATATCTGTGGGGTCCTTCCAAATCACCAGATTCTGATAATTGTCCGCTGACCAAACATGAACAGGAGGCGCTTGGCAACTACAAAAAAAAATCAGAATAAACAGCTTATTCTATTCCAGCCCACCATGCAAGTGCACTATGAAAGCAGCACTGGGAAATCCCTGTTGGCTCAGCGCTGTGCCCGGCTCTGCCCCGGCCGTGCCCGGCTCTGCCCTGGCCGTGCCCGGCGCTCCCGCGGCACCGGCGCGTCCCCGCCCCGCGGAGCCGGGGCCGGGCCCGGGGCGGGGCGGCGCGGCCGGGCCGGGCAGGAAGATGGCGAACGTGCAGCTGGAGTTCCAGGCCAGCGCGGGCGAGGCGGACCCGCAGAGCCGCCCGCTGCTCGTGCTGGGGCAGCTGCACAACCTGCACCGCCTGCCCTGGGCGCAGCTGCGGGGGAAGCTGCAGCCGCGGGTCACCGAGGAGGTGAGGCCGCGCCGCGGGTCCGCGCCCCCTCAGAGCCCGGCAGCGCCCGCGGGGCCCCCGCGCCGCCTGCCCGCCCGGCCCGGCGGCCTCGTGGTGCGGCGGCCGCCCCGGCCCGCGGGGGCTGCGCTGCCCCGGCCCTGGGCCCGGCCCTGAGCGCCGCTGTGCCCCGGGGACCCCCGCGCCGGGCCGGGCCGAGCCTGTTGCTGCGGCGGGGCCGCCCGGGCAGCCGCTCCCGCAGCCCCTGTGCCCACCCCGGCGGGGGAAAGGCGCTTTGCCCTCGCTGAGGGGACGGGGGGCGGCTGCAGTGAGCGCTGAGAGCCCCCTCCCCGCCCGCAGCCACTGCGGTGGGAGCTGCGGACCTGTTTGTTTAGTGGTGGTGATGGCTTGTGGTAGAATGATAAACGTTTTGCATTGCGGCTTTTTAGGTCGCTAGATATTTGGCAGGGGTTGTTATACGGGGCTCCCCAGTCTCTTAAGACAATATTTACCCTTCTTGGTTTTATTTGTTTTTAATTAAATTGCTATGTGAAATAATAATTCGGAGCTAGTAAATCAGTCCTTCTATTTATCACTAGAAAAACTGTTTCAAGTTAAGAAAGCTCTGAACCAGCCTGTGCACTAAACAGTGTGGTTTTAGATTGTAATTCATATGGCTTAAAGGAGATGCTTGTAATGGAAAGTACATTTCTATTTTCTGGTTAATGAACAGGTTTGTCAAATTTCCTGTTTCTTTTCACTCCAGAGGTTCTTGTGCACAATTTCTTTGTTTCCAACACCTAAAGCCCTGTCATTAAAAATTGCCTAAATACAGCAGGAGTGAGGTGGGAAAGAAAGTCTGGCACAATTCTTTGTGTTTCAATCCTTCGTTTCTCCCCAGATCTGGCAGTCTGCTCTGAGCACTCTGAATCCCAACCCCACGGACAGCTGTCCCCTGTACCTGAACTATGCCACGGTGGCCGCGCTGCCGTCCAGGGTCAGCCGGCACAACAGCCCGTCCGCAGCGCAGTTCATCACCCGTCTGGTCAGGAACTGCCTGCCAGGAGGGGTCAACAGATGCATTGTTGTAAGTGGCTCTTGAAATGCTTCTGGTGAAATGTCTAGCGAGTGTTTTCTCGACTTTTCCGGGTTGTAGCTGTCTCCAAGGAGACTGGAGGTGGACAAGTTTGACTGATATAATTACACTGACATGAGTGGTTTTGCACTGACATGTAGGCAAGACCTGACTGTAATGGCTTGTGCATGCTCAAGCACATTTGGAGGAGGAAATTAAGTCTGGATTCCTATGGAACATCTTCAACGAGGAATGCCCATGCAAAGCGAACCATTAGTGGCTTTTTCTGAGCTAGGATTTGGGATGTCAGCACATGCTTCAGGAGACTGATGTAGCCTAAGTGGAGAGTGTTATGTCTGTATCACAGAACCCATGAGAGGTGCCTTGCTTGTGTTGTTCAGTGAGTTTTAAAAGTCTTGATGCAAGTAATGCTCCAATGTGAGTCCTTTGCAGCACTAGCTCTTGGACTTCTTTGGTCATCTTCTCTATGAGCCTGATTAATTTATTTGTTTCTGTGGGTTCTCCAATTAATAATTAAATATCAGATTTGTGGGTTGTTGGAGAAGACTCATACAGTCAGTGTCAGTGAATAAATTTAATAGTACTCTTCACTTGGACAACTTACTTGTAAGAGTAATAACTCTACCTAATTTTTACCCTTTGAAAATGTTCAACTAAAACTGCAATCCATTGGTAATTTCTATAATGAACTTAAGAAAAATAAACTACCTGTTAACAAACTTTTGGGTTAACATTAGCCACATAGTCATACAATTTCTGTTTGCACATTCTCATGTAATTTCTTCGTTATATTTGTTTTGAGCAGATATTGGTGATTCTCGTGACTTTTTTTAGTCCTGATCTGTGTTAATTGCACTGGTGTAATTACAGCAGTCCAGCTCCCTTATAAGGATGAACTAATTCCAGCAGTGTAATTCATTTCCATATGGGAAATGAACTGGACCAGTTCACTGGAATACTTTCACACTGCCTCCCTGTCCATGCAAAACATGATGAATGAGCTTGTCTTGACTCAGGGTTCAGTTATTTCCCACCCACCTCATTTTTTCCCCTCTTCCCCAGTAATACCCCAAGTAACAGATCCTTTTAAGTGCATCCTTCCCCACCTGGTGTGTGACATATTTTGCTGCTGGCTGCTGTTCCAGATGGTGTGTGAGCGCTCTGAAGTCTTCGCCTCCGCCTGTGCCCTGGCCAGGGCCTTCCCCCTGTTCACACATCGGTCCAGCGCCTCCAGACGCACAGAGAAGAAAACTGTCACAGTGGAATTCTTCCTGGTTGGCCAAAACAATGGACCAATGGAATTGGCAACACTTAAAGTAAGATTTTGGGCGTTTTCTGTCATCTTTTTCTTCAGTTTGCTGCATGTGCAAATGGATCTGTCTCCAGCTGCCTCTGGAATAAGTGTTGTGTAATTATCTTAGCTCAGGGTTCCTTGAAGTTGATCAGTTCACAGCATCTGTGACTAGAAATACTGAACATATTACTGCAGCAGATGCTCAGGATGTTACTCAGAATTTAGATTTCAGGGATGGAAAACACCAAACAAACAGCAGAAAGAAAATGTCTCTTCTCTGTGTATCACAGATGCAAACTCTTTTTTTAGCCTTTAATATTACACTGCTTTTAGTGTGTGGGCTTCTTACTTTTTTCTACCCAGGCAAAAGCTGTGTGTGCAGGTGAACATCACAGTGAAGCCACTAAAAGTCTCTTAACAGGGATCACATATGGCCTCTGCTATTTCTGTCTGGTGTACCTCTGGCTGAGTTTTTCTGGTAGAACTGCAGCCAGAAACAAGACCCTAAGAAACAAAACAGCTTGGAGCTGTACATGACAGTGAAATATGTCCAAGTCATCTTTCAATGGCAGAAAATCAAAGACTGTTTCCCTTGTTTAACTGCTACAGAGAGGAAACTCCACATCAGGTAACTGTTGGCATGCCAGGTCATTCCTCTTCAAGATCCATAAACTTAAAAGCTATTCCAAGGTTTGCTGTTAATCCGTTAGGGAACTCCCTGTTCAGTGATCCGGGCTCTGTGCTTCAGTACAGATGGATACTTCCTTCAGTCACTGACCAGTCAGTGAGGTTACAGAAATCCCTTAAAAGCTTTGGCAATGGATTTGACAAAGGATATGGTGTTGCTTCATTTGCAATTCCCAGAATTACAGCTTTAGAGTATTTTTTTTTTCAGTATCTTTTCCTCTGTGCTCGATCCTTACTCCATGGACTGATTTGGCCCCAGAAAATGGTGCCAGCCCGGTTTTCAGCAAAGTGGCAAAGACAGGCGTGCTGAGAGTACAACTCTTGATCACTCCATTTTTCCATGCCCCAAATCAGAAAAAGCATAGCTGCTGTCAAAAATAGTTCCTTCAGATAGGTAGATTCCAAACCACTTGGGTTATTTTTAACTTAAAAACAAAGCTGCAATTATTTCTACCTCCTGTTTTTACCCTTGATGTCAATGCCAAAAATATTACTGGCTTCTTCTTAGCTGAGTTTGCACCCCTTAAATTCAACCAGCACCAGACAGCTAATGCAGAGCATGGAAGAGGCATGTGGTAGGATGTTTTTATCTAAACCTCTCCCTTGGCATATTGTATTTTACACCTACTGCACTGTACAGGGTATTTTATGGTGAGGACTAGCAGGGATTGTCAGAGCTTTACAGGGCACTTATTAAAGGCTGCCATTATCCAGGTTCTCTGGAGCACTCTGGAAACACAAACACAGGCACAGCTTATTTCTGGAAGTCATGCTGCTCCCCTGGGGCTTGGCCTTGGGGTTAGAGCACCTCCTTTTACCTGCATGGCCCTAACAGGGAATAACCCAGACAGAGCTTGGCTCCTGAGGAGGTCCTTACCCCTTTAGGGACAGTAAAGCAATCAGAAGTAATTGCAAGGAATTGGGAACCATTCCAAAGCAAGCCAAGGTTTAGGAGTGTGCTGGGATACAAATGTATGGAGTCCTTAGGCTGGTCTGGCCAAGCCAAACTTCAGATGCCTCAGCATGAGTGTCCAACACCTCAGATTCCTGTGAAACCCGTCTTGACTCACCCCAGTGCTGTGTGTGGTCCTCAGTGTAGTGTGGCTACTGGAGAGCTTGCACAAAGTTTCCTTCCCCCAGGTCTTACAGCTTCAAGTTGTTAGTTCATGGGAGTTAAAAGTTGAAGCTTGGTGCCTGGTGTCTTCATGGTCCTTTTTTTGCCAGGAGAATCATTCTGATCCAGGGAAACAGCCTTGGCTGCTTGACCATTTTGATTCTGTCCCCTCTTGCTTAGATAAGTTTTGGTCAGTCCAGGTGAGGGTCAGCCCATTTTGCCACAGAAATCAGGAAACAGTGCATGTTGTACACAAACATGAAATATTCCAGTTTGCCCATTGGCCTGCCATATAGGACACAGTCACAGCAGTAATCTTTATTGCCCTCAGCCACTCTGCCTGCCCTGTACAAACTCTGCAGTTTCCCATGTCGCAGATTACACAATCTCTGCAGGTTTCCAGCCCTGGCAGCCCGTAAGCTCATTGTGACTTCCTGAATTAGCTGCCTCTTATCTTTCATTCCTCCACCTCACATTGCCTTCTTGGTCTCCCTTTCATAATGGAGAAAGATACTAATTTTGCAACACCAGTGTGCTGGGTAAAGGAATACAGTTGCTTAGAAATTAAAGCACATAGAAAAATAAGTCGGACACGTACAAAAACTAATGGTTAGCTTGGCTGACATTGTTTAACTGTGCAGTGCCTGTGGTGATGGCAGTTAAGCATTAACATGCTCCAGAGGAGCCACACATCTGCAGAGGGATAAATGCAAAGCTGTGCCAAAGGCCAGCCCCTTCCCAGGTGTCCTCCCTTGTGTTTGCAGTGCCTGGCCAGTGCCACCGAAGGGGTCCGGCTGGCCGCGCGCATCGTGGACACCCCGTGCAACGAGATGAACACTGACAACTTCCTGGAGGTTGGTGATGCACCTGATGAGTGAGAATTGCTAATTGCAAGTCTAGACTGCAGTAATCAAACCCAAGTGTTGCTGTCTCTCAATGAAAGCTGAGTGTCAGCAGTGGGAAGAAAATCAAACCAGGGGTGCTCAGGCTCTTCCTTTGGCCTTTCACGTTCTGTGGAACTGTGTAAAGTTGGAAGGAGGCAGAGTTTACAGCTTGAAGTTGGGCACTAAGAAGCTGAAAAAATGAGTTCCTCATTTGGTCATGGCACTGGATTCTTGTCTTAAACCTGATGGGGACCAGAGTTACTGAAATTAAGGGACAGTTGACATATTTTCAAATGAGCTTCATCATAAAGATCTGGAAAGCTGTTGAGAATTAAATTATTTCTGTCCTATTACATCATGATCCAATAGAGTGAACAGTTGTCCTTTACCTCAGAAGATTTCTTTCACTGGCAGAGCCTAAAGGTCAAATTTATATTTCATGCCATAGTAAGTCAAGGATGTGTCAGTGGAATTAGGCCATCAGAAAGGCAGCACCACTCCCAAAATTGTGAATGTTTGTATGTGTATGCATTCAAAGATCACAAGAACTCCTCTAACCTGGGTACTCATTTGTGTGGAAAGGCACAAATGTGTCCTGATGATTGATTGACAGTGTCCTTTTTTCTGAATTATTAAGGAAATCAAAAAAGTTGGTAAGGATCTTGGGATTACTCCTACCATTATCCGAGATGAGGAGCTGAAAGAGAGAGGCTTTGGAGGTAAATCTTGTTGAGTATTCCACTTTTTTCATAACAGATGACTTTTTGCCATCTCTATTGTAATGTTTCATTTGCACATTTTTGAAACTCTTTTGTTGCCCATAGTATTCCAAGAAAATACCCACAGGGGCTCCCTGCAGTCTTCCCTCCCCACAGGTTTATTTCTCTGTTTTCCAGGTATCTATGGAGTTGGAAAGGCAGCTCTGCATCCTCCAGCCCTGGCAGTTCTCAGTCACACTCCAGATGGTGCCACACAGACCATTGCCTGGGTGGGCAAAGGTATTGTGTATGACACTGGAGGACTCAGCATCAAGGGAAAGGTACAGAAGCATTTGTTCTGCTGGTGCCTGTGCTTACACTGTTGTTTTGTGATGAAAGCAGTTCAGATAATGTCTGTAGGAAACAAAAGTACCTTTTTATTGAGTTAAATGCTTGATCTTTTGTCATCCATATGGACACAAACTATCAGGGGAGAAGACCAAATGGGCTTCAAGGACCACTACAGAACAATTCAATAGCAACATGATATTTTGCCTTTTAAATATTGCCTGCTGAAAGGCATGAGGTAGGAACAAAGATGTTTAATTTCTGGTTTCAAAGACAACCAAAACCACTTGGAGTTGGCCTCAGTGTGAAACTTATACACAACAACATTTTTCTTTTTACTTTTTAAGTAAGTACTTTTTAAGTTTAGCAGCCCAGGTTTAGTATTTTTCAGTTCCAAGACCAGATCCACCAATAAGCAGAGGCTCATGTTCCTTGTTTGCGTTGTTGACAGCTGAGTACTGTCAAAACCAGAGCCTCAGAAGCATCAGAAACACTGGTTCTAGCAGGCATTAATGTGAAATTCTCTTTCAAAGACAAAAAAAATTTCTATGGTTCTGTTTAAACAGACTACTATGCCTGGAATGAAACGAGACTGTGGTGGAGCAGCTGCTATTTTGGGTGCCTTCAAAGCCACTGTAAAGCAAGTAAGTAAAATGTGTTAATTGATATCATGTATCCCAGCACTGCCAAGGAGCTTGGATATATTCCCAGAGACAGAAGCCTGTCTAATCCTGAAGTTCTGACCTGCCACTGCTCTTAGTGAGCTTGAGCCACTCTGCTCTTTCTGCTATTCCAGGAAAATATTTCACGTCTTTACTGGGATCTTGAGAATTGTGAGAAATTCCTTGAGTGCTGTTTTTTTTTAAGGGTCTTCCTTGAATTTCAGGGTTTGTTCTGTGGACTGAGTGGTTTCTAGTTCCTTGAATCAGGTCTATACTTGAGTTATCCAGTGCTGATTTTGTTTAAGCTGTGGGATTTGGGGCAGCTGTTGTCACCTTAGCGAAGAAGGGGATGAGTGACTTTGGGATATGAAGTCTTTCTATATTCCAAATCCTGTGCCAGGTCTAATATTAACCTAGTGGGGAAATAGCAGCTCTAGTGTCATCAGGAGCTCCTTGCTGGTTTGCTTCTGTGGTCAGAAAGTAGTGGGGGAGCTGAGAAGAAGCCAGGTATTGAAATACGAAGAATTACAAATATTCCTATTGCGCTTCAACTATGCAAACTGGGGAAAAGTGGCTGCTGCCAGTAAAACTCTGCCCTCTCCACAAATCCAGTGACTGAGTCTTGCTGACAGAGCAGCTATTGCCTCCAAGGAGTATCCAAAGTTCAAAATATATTTACTGCTGCAGATTAATGCATAGATCTGATGGATGCTTTGTCCAGGGGCTGATCAGTGCCAAATTCCCATTTCTCAATAGTCTAGCTCTGTGCCTTGGCCCTAACAGCATGTTTGATATGGAAAGATTGTGAACTTCACAGTTGTCTGCTGAGAATTAAAATTGAAAACAGATTTGTGAGCTGTATCTCAGGCAGAATAACTACCTTGCATAACTAAATCCTTCAGAAAGTTATGTCAGAGGTCTGCAAGCGACAAGAGCTGGAATGTAGTGCTTTGGGAAATTTTGGGATAGCCATGGATGGGGGACATCCTTCAGTGGTTCAGTCCTTGTTTCCAGAGTAGTTTTGTGTGTGATTGTCTGCACTGAGAGAAGTTCCCTTCACAGTCACAGTAGATGTGAGCACAAGTGATCTGTCAGTTCATACACAATTACTGCAGCAGTGAATAAACTGCCAGTGATGTATTTGGACAAACTGAGCCCAGAGAAATCTTTATATGCCTTTATATGTAAAAACAAAAGAATGAACTCACTGCTAAATTTTACAGTCTTGTGTGAGAAGACCTGTAAATGACATCCCTGCAGAAAATGTGTTCAGAGAGGTAGTGGGGAGAATTTGTTGTTAGTGTTTCAAGGCTTCATTTTTTTTTAATGCTTTTAAGAATAAAAGAAAGGTAGAAGAGGTTTCACTGAGCTATGCTTTGTCACAGAGACTGAAGTGGGAAATGTGTGTTGGATAGAAAGCTCAGTGGGAGGAGGGGTAGAGGTTATTTTCCATCTTCATAAAATACCTGCCTGCATGCTGTTCAACAGTTACACAACATGTTTTTAAAAGGCTTTGGATGGCAAAAGTAAACAAGTGATTTTTCCTAGAAAGGTGCATTTCCTCCATTGTGAGCTTTCCAACACAAGGGAGAAGAGAAAAACATTGACCTAAATTTTTGATTTCTTTCTTGTTAACGTGATCCTGCATGTTAGCATAGTGAATCCTTCTTTTGAAGAGCTGCAGGCAGAATGAGGTTCAGGAAAAGGTACCTGATGCTGGAAATAGATTTTCACTTTTTGACAGTAGATTAATAACGTGTCTCTCTTGGAGGAGAAAACTCCAGTGAGACTCTGTGAATAGTTGGGTCATGGAGGGAAGGTCCATCTCCAGCAATGCTGTTTGCCCACCAGCTGAGCTAGAAACTGGAATTACTTTATGGCTTCTAAATGCTGCCCGTTATTTTGAAAGGTTTTGATTGATGCCTTTGCCCTTCAGACTTCAGAACATGAGCTGATTCAGCAAGCCCAGATTTCTTCAGCCACAGACTTTTATCAAGAGATTAAGAATAAAACTGGCCCAGGTTTTCCCCCAGAATTTGCTGCTGTTAAGGTTAACTATCCCAGTTAAGGAGGAACAATGTTTTCATTTGTTAAATGCTGCTGACTCCCTGTCAGTTCCTAGAATCCCTCCACACAATACAGCTGCTGTATAAATAACAGAATCATCATCCATTTTAAAATACCATCCATAACCACATAAGCACTTGACTTTAAATCAAAATTAGAGCATTATGAGATAAACCAGAAGAGAGGAGGCTAAGGGAAAAAAACAAAACGGGTTAAAAATGCTGTGTTCCTCCCAGCAAGAACAACACATTTAAGAACTAACACCCACCCACCTGTCCTAAAACCAGATTTCCTTTGAAAATTGTAGCATTGCTGTCAAGAAGTCTTAATCCCTCACTGACTTCAGTCCCAATAAATCAGCTTGATGTGAGTCAAAAGCCATTTCTTCCCTCTGGTTCTTACAGGGGTTTAAGGACAATCTTCATGCTGTTTTTTGTCTGGCTGAGAACGCAGTGGGACCACGTGCAACGAGACCTGATGACATTCATGTTCTTTACTCTGGAAAGTAAGATTGTATCTATCCCTTTCCCATAAACAGAACAAACATCATTTTTGTGTTACTTTGAGAGCCATGCAGATTGTGAGGCTGTCCCTAAATCAGCTTCCCTAAATATTGGTAATTGCATTCCAGACATCCATAGTAGTGAGTTTTAAGTGTATTTAGATTTTCCTGTGGGGTGTATAAATATACATAAAAATACATGTATATCATGAGCTGCACTTGCCTTAAAGCCCTCAGATTTAGGTGGTTTTGTGGTAGAACCAGTTTTCTGTGTCCCTCTGCAGCTGCACTGTGTGGCAAAGCAGCAAAGACAGGGCATCAGAATCTCTTTTAAGGACAGATGTTACATCTTTGGCAGTAATTTGTAGAATCCCAACAAGGCATCACACAGGTTCAACAGGCAGAGCCTGCCACAGTACTCTCATTTCCTTGTGTGTTCTGTCTGGATGCTTGGAGCTGGGGAATAGCAGCCCCACAGACTTGCAGGGTCAAATAAGAGAAGCACATGAGGCCTGAGGCTGCTTTCTCAAGTATTCTAGTCCAGACAGGTGAGTCCTGACTTCCAGCCTGAAGCTCTCCAGTCTGACATGCCCTCTCTTCCTCCCAGAACTGTGGAAATCAACAACACTGATGCAGAAGGTCGCCTGATCCTGGCTGATGGAGTCGCTTACGCCTGCAAAGACCTTGGAGCTGATATCATTCTGGATATGGCCACTCTTACTGGAGCTCAGGTACAACACTCTACATTTATAACTCAGTTTCTTTTCTGTTCTTTATGCAACTTTTTTGCGTTTGCATACTTAAATTAAAAGTAGTATTCTGGTGACATCAGCAGCTGATGGAAGCAGGCCAGTACTCCATGTTTGCATGTTTGCAATTTAATTTATAATTACCAGAACTGATTTGTTAATAGTGATCAGGATTTTCTTGTCCATGAAATGGCTTCTATTTCAAGTCACACACAGAGTGATACAAGGGTACAAATTTAACGCTATTATTTTCTAGCACCTGTTCCTATTTTGTACAAGGTTATATTGATGAGCAGTGGTGGGAGGTGACTTCTTCCTGAGTTTGTCCTTTACCTCACCAGGGAATTGCTACAGGAAAATACCATGCTGCTGTTCTTACCAATAATGAAGAATGGGAAAAGGCTTGTGTTAAAGCTGGCAGGAACTGTGGAGACTTGGTCCATCCTCTGGTGTACTGCCCTGAGCTCCACTTCAGTGAATTTACCTCTGCTGTAGCTGATATGAAGAACTCTGTAGCAGTAAGATTTGTTTTTTCTTTTAAATTTCTCTGTTACATAAAGATGTGTGTTTTCTAGACAACGAGCTGTCCTGCTGAAAGCTCTTCATGGGGGCACCTTTTATAAATGGTCCATATTGTCCTGGTCTTCAGTGTCTTTCTCCTGGGGCTCTGCAGACTGTCTTTAGTGTCAGGTTTAAACAGGGTGAGCTGCTGCAAAGGTATCTTTGGGCTGCTTGCCTTTTAAGCATGGCTCTGAATGAATGCTGAATTCCTGGATGGAGCCCTTTTAGGAAATCAAGATGGACATTCCTCAGATCATACATCACCAGCAGAGGAAGTAGCTGGGAGTGCAGAAACCAGGAAATGAGGATGGAGGCCTCGGAATTGCTGCAGCTGCTTTTGCTGCATTTGAGAGTTCCAGTGTGCAGTGAGGTTCCAAAACCTCTGCAGAAAGGAGTGTGGGCAGAAAAGGAATTGAGCAGGGCCACACTGCTGCTAGGGACTAAGTCAAGGGTTTACAGTAAAGTTGGTTTATCCGACTGTTTCAGGGCCATTCATTAAGCTGTAACTGCCTTTCCTCTATGCAGGACATTTACATTTTCTTTGCTTGTGAGACCAGCTCTATTTTTATTGCTCCCACAGGACCGAGACAATACCCCAAGCTCCTGTGCTGGGCTCTTCATTGCCTCTCACATCGGCTTCGACTGGCCTGGGGTGTGGGTGCACATCGACATCGCTGCTCCCGTGCATGCTGTGAGTGTTCCTGCCCCTCCCTGGGCACACAGGCTGGGGAAACACACCTGCTGCTGCCTGCAGGGGCTCTGGAGTGTGTCCATTCAGTTCAGAGGGACAGAAATAGGTGGAGAAGGGTCCTTTAGAAAAGCACTGACTCGTCTCCATTGCGAATTTCTTGGTTTGGTAGTTTCATCTGTTTGTGTTTTTCATTTTGGTTTTAAAATATTCTAGCAGCCACTTTAATCAGTGACATCTTTATCATTGTGAGCATTGACAACTTGCCTGGTCTCTGTTCATGGCAATAATCCCAGCCTTCCATTTTCAACCATGTTGTTTTAAGATGATTGACCAGAATTGATCATCCTTCCAAAAATACATTCCCTCTTGGAGATTTTCTCTCCTCCTTTTGGTGGAACGTGTGTGTATTCTTTTCTCTTTCCTAAAAACCAAGCCAATTCACTCCACTTGCTTCTGTTTTTTTTAAACCCCGTTTATTCAGCTCATATTCCAAATCCATGCTCAGGCTGGGTGGGAGATCCCCTGCCCTGAACAATGCTGGCCACTCTCCACCCACAAGTCAGTGGGAGCTCAGTTCTCATGTGTTGGTTTAATCCAGCTGGGCCAGATTCCAGTGGCAGGGAGGACACAGCAGCACAGAGCAGGGGTTGGCTGTGGCTGCTGACCACCACGGCTCTCGTTGGATGAGCAGCCAAATTAAAACTAATCCAAATCCTACAAGTGTGAACTGTGCGGTTTTGGTTTTGTTCTAGGGCGAGCGAGCTACTGGCTATGGCGTGGCTTTGTTGCTGTCCCTGTTTGGAGGGGCCTCTGAAGACCCTTTGCTAAACCTGGTGTCTCCCCTGGGGTGCAGTGGGGACTCTCCCCCCGAGGAGATGGAGAGGGACTCCAAGAGACGGCGCCTGGTTTGACACGGCCGCAGCCCTGCCGGGGTGTGGGGTTACCTCACTTTGCACTGATCTGTTCTCAAGCAATGAAATGTCACATGTGAGAAATTGCCTTTTTTTTTTTTTTTTTTTTTACTATCATGATAAGATTTATTACTTGTTTCTGATAAAAACAGCCTGATGTATTGTTTAGTTTGTTTTGGGTTTTTTTTTTTTAAATTATTGGTGCACACAGTTGATGAACAATATCAGTGGTGCAGAGTCCAGGCTCAACTAATTATATCAGGAAGAGGCCATGTCCTCCTCTGAGCTCCTCACAAAACCTAACCAAGTGCATTAATGCATGAGAAGCTCTCTCTAGTCTGAACAAGCAACTGCAGCTATTGCTTACAAAGTCTGAATTACTTATTATATGTGAGGTTTTATCAGACATTTCTGCAGGCCCCACTACATCTCAGAACACAGGACAAGGAAAAAAAAACTCTGTAGACTTGGCTTATTCAGAGACAATTTAGCTTAGCAGCAAAGGAGATGTAATGAGAAAAGGCCTATAGTTTTAATAAGGTGCTGTTTCCGCATGTTTTAATGTTCTTCTGACCAGTAAAATCAGCAAGAAGGGTTCAGAACATATCTCTATGTAATTGTTTCACATACAAATTACAGAATGTATTCATGTTAAATGAGGAAAACAATAGAGGGACTGTGATTGAGTAAAATCGGTTTACAAAGCAGAGTGGCTTCTTGCCACTTAATAAATTTATTATTATTAAAGAAGCTTACATATCCCATGTGGTGTTTTCTGGTGTTATTTACATTTCTGAGAACACTGAGTGCTCCAAAACTTTGTGTACAACATCATTACCCTGTTCACATTCCTTTTCCAGCACTCAGACAAAGCTGAGAGGAACAGCTTGCAGCGAGTGCTTTGGGACAGTTCTGCAGAACTTCCTGATTCACTTCATTTGAGTCAGCAGCAGTCAGGGATGCTCAGTGTGAGCTGCTCTACAAGCCACAGGGAGCTTCCAGGCTCTGGTTTGGCTGGGACACCCATGGGAAGTGACTGGTCCCAGCTGATGTCATGGCATGGGAGCAGAGAGACCAAATCCCTGTCCTTTGGCCCCAGGATCAGCCTTTGGAAGCATTTCCTGGCTCCAGCAGCGTCAGTGGTGAGAAATCCCCCCCAGCACCCCCCTGGCTGTTTTGCAGATCAACTCAACCTGAGCTGTGAGGGGTTGTCCCTTTCCCTGTTGAGTGGATCTCTGGAGAACTGGTGTTGGTTTTACCTGGAGTTCCAACACTGAGGAACACCAAGAGTCTTTTTGATTAAAAACTTCCTGGAAAGCGCAATGCAGAAGGGAGAGAGAACGTGTTTCATTCTCATTGTGTGGCCCTATTTGATAGGCAAAATATAACTTCAAAAAAAAAAACAAAGCTGCAACCCCAGAACTTCTTTACTTCTGTATTTGATTTTCCCTTGCTGTTCTGGCTCCCTGGTCCACTTGAATTTTAAGAAATCTGTATCTGAATGAGTTCTGCCTTTGGTCATTCTTTACACTTGGTATAAAGCACTACCTGGTACCAAGAGCTGCTGTGAGAAATGTGTTGATGAAGTTACTCTTGTTACAGACTCAGCATTGAAGCAAATAGCAACATGTTCTAATTTCAGTGCTCTGAGATCAT
The DNA here is from genome assembly GCF_030490865.1 of Poecile atricapillus. Taxonomy (NCBI): domain Eukaryota; kingdom Metazoa; phylum Chordata; class Aves; order Passeriformes; family Paridae; genus Poecile; species Poecile atricapillus. Next base: position 3,549,369 of record NC_081263.1, read on the forward strand.
CTTCAATCTCCATTTCATAGAAGCATTCTTCAAAATAATTCTAATTTTCAAATGTAGTATTTTGCCAGATTTTTACATAAAAAGTAGCCTGTGGCTTTGTGGCACAAGGCTCAATTCTGATGTTATTCACTGAGTGATAACAGAGGAGTTTGATTGTGATGGCTCATTATCATACTCTTCAATTTTGCTGTGTCTCAAGGCATAATTCTGCTGGATTTAATTTGGAAGGCACTTAATAGAATCCATTTTTAAAACTAAGTACCTCATATTAAAGAAATCTATTAAGAAAAGCCTGAAAAGCAAATTAGATGTTTGGGAAATCAAAACCTGAAAACCAGCTGAAGTTTGCTAAAGGACAGTAAAATAAATTAATTCAACACCTAATAATAAAAAAATCAGAGATACAAAATAAAAATTGAGGCTCTTTCTTTCAAATCCATTATAAAATCTCTTGCTATTCCTCATGTACATTATTATTTCCTTCTGTTTTGATAAAAGGTCTATTCTCCAGAGCACAAGCTTTGGACCTACACAATACAGTGATTTGTGAGCTGTATTTGCCAAATAAATGATTCTTTTTCCTCTGTGTTTCACAGAGCTTGCACTGGGATCATTCCCATGAAGCTCACAATGTTTCTTAACCCCTAATGAGTAGAATTTCAGTTCCTTTAGTTTACTCACCCGTTTCTGGGTGCTGAACAATTTTAAATTGGTTGGTTTGTTTTTGAAGTGAAGTTGGTGCTCACTCAGGGAAAAACCTGTGATGTGTTCAACTTGTAAAGCTTACTGCAGGAAAGGCCTTTTCTGGCTTCCTTGTGTTTTGACTGGAGGAAATTTGGCCAACAGAGGGTTTTATCCCATTTTGGCAGTGCCAAGTGCTGTCTGAACTGGGAACTGGCAACAGACACATCTCCAGAGCTTTACCTGGTGCTCCAGAAAGATGGATTTGGGCAAAACAATATTTAGGAATTAACTTCTGCTGGGCCCAGACCCTGGGAAGGTGCAGTAGAGATTTCCCTTTGGGTGTGTTGGACTTTACCTGTAGCCGCTGGTTTGGAGCTGGGTGTGGAGAGATCAACACCCCCTGCTCTCCCTGGCACACGTGTGAGGCACAAAAATCCCATCCTGTTTGTAATGTGGGCAAATTTTGGACAAAATAGATTTTTGGAAAGTAGTCTTTGGGACATCAAACAAGCACTTGTGTTCCAAGGTTGTTCCAGGTGAGTCAGGACATGTTTTATCTTCCAGTTACCTGTGCACAGAGCTACTACCAAGCACATTTGCTACAGCTGGAAAGGCATCCAAGCAGGCAAAGGGCCCTTTTGTGTTACACTGCAGTGACCCTGAAGCTGCACAAAGGCACATTAGGCAATTAAATTGATTTTTCTCCATTTGCATGTGTAAGGGTTGGAATTAGTACATCTCCCTCCTCCATCCCCATTGTGGTTTGTGTCTTGGAAATTCTGCTGCCTTGGTATGTGATGGCTTCTGGGCTCTGGATGGGAAAGCAGTAGTTTTCCAAAAGTGCTGTGCAGAGATTTTTATTTTTCCCTTTCATGTTTTCTTTCAAACACTTCTCCTACACAAAACCCACAGAGAGAGTTCCAGGCAGCGTCCACCCAGATGAAACCAGACATTTTTTTCCATAATCTTTTTATAGATTCGATAATATTTAACTCGGCATGTATTAAAAATGTATGGAGTACATAAAATTCATTATAAATGTCACCAAATGGGCCAATGGCTTTTTAATATCACTGCCACAAGACTGTATTTTAACCTATTTCCTGTCTGGATCCATTCCAGTGGCAATTCCAGGAGGGGAATATATTTAGTCTATATTTACTTAGTCTGTTTAACTTTCAGTTAGTGTCTTTGGCTGATCCCGTGGCCGTGCTATTTTGGGATGATTTATACAATATTTACATTAAATTCTGCTAATATTTCCTTGCCTCTTGAAGTCGGATTACACTATTTACATCTCAAAGGCCCAAGTTGGAGGAATAAGCAGCTGTTCCAGGCACCAGAGAGAATTTAGTGTAGGGGAGACTGCCAGCAATGAGACCATGAGTCTGAAATACTCTTGGAGGAATTATTTAGGATTGGACCAGTCCTCCATGAAGGAAGGAGGAATCATGGAATGGTTTGGGTTGGAAAGGACTTTAAAGACTGTCTAGTTCCAAACCTCCTGCCATGGGCAGAGACAGCTTCCACTGTCCCAGGCTGCTCCCAGCCCTGTCCAACCTGGCCTTGGACACTGCAGGGATGGGGCAGCCACAGCTTCTCTGGGAATCCAGCTCCAGGTGTGAGGTGGTTCCCCTCATAGGGAACAATTTCTTCCCAATATCTAATCAAATCTGCCCTTTTTCAACTTGAAGCCACTTCTCCTTATCCTGTCACTAAACACTCTTGTCCAAAGTCCCTCTCCAGCTCTCTTGGAACCCCTTTAGCCTCTGGAAGGGGCTCTAAGGTCTCTCTGGAGCCTTTTCTTCTCCTGCCTGAACAACCCCAGCTCTTTCAGCTGAGCTTCCTTATGGTGTCCTCTGGACTTGTTCCAGCTTATCCATGACTGTGGATCAGAGGGAATTCCCTTCAAGTCTGCAGTGGTGGAGCAAAGCCCTCAGCTGAAGGAAGTGTCTCACTCTGGTCCCTGTGTGGTGTGGCAGGAGAAGCAGGACAATGCTCCTGGGCCGTGTGATTGAGCCTTTTACAAAGCTGAGAGAAACTTTCAAATCAGAGTTTGGATGCTGAGGTCATATTCTTTAATGGAAAATAAGTAAATTTTGCATTTATAACAAAAATTAATAAAAAATAGATTCAGCATCACTTAATTTAACTGCAAACATGCATCACAGCTGGAGGGGAAAACTTCCTCTCTGCATGAATGGAAATTTACCTTCAGGATTGACCTGTGCAGTAACAAAGCAGCAACTGGATGAGATCAAAGTGCACAGAGCCAACCTCAAACCCAACAATATTTGGCAGAACAAACAATTCTCCTGTATTGAAGGCACAATATAATTTAGTGGTCCAGGGAAAAAATCCAAACTGTGAAAATATTTGACAGCTACTGTTATCTAGAGGAGAGGAAGAAACCAAATTAGCTGGAATTTTAATCTATAATTATTCTCAGAGGAATCTACAGGTTTTTAAGTATAGGGGATGGTTCCAACAGACATTCTTAATGGCTTGGAACTCTGGAAGAAAATCTTGCTTTGAAAGCCAGTGAAACTTTAGGAAGAAAAAATTTTTTTTTTTCTTTTTACTCAATTTAGTTCACATTTTCAAGTCCATGAATTGTCTACAGTTCACGAACAAAATGTTTCAAGTCTTATATTCTTGCTAATCCACTCTAATATTGGACTGAAGGACATTCATTGTACTTTAAAAATGTCTCGTTTGTAAAGTTACTTACTTCAATACTAAGAAAAATTTCATCAGTAGTAAGAAAAATATACATGTGGATAAATAATCTGTCATCCAGAAGGATTTTCTTGGCCTTGGAACTGATAAAATGACATATAAAAAAAGAATAAAAGGCAGAGCCAAAGCGAGAATTGAAGCAGAAATTCCTGTGATTCAGAATGATCACGAAATAGAAAGTCTCTCTGGCTTGGACACCACAAAGCAAAGCACAAGGCAGACAGATAAAACACCTCTGACTCCTCCAGTTCATTCTCATGAAATATCCTGAACCACAGGGGTGGGAGAAAAAAAAAGAAATAGAGTTCAAATGAATCATTTCTGTTTTCTAGGAACAAGGGGGTGAGATTGCTAAAGAGCATTTTTAGCTCAGATGAATAAATAAATCAGAGCAGGGTATGGGATAATGGAACTTTTTAATCACTGCAGGTGTGAGGTGGTAACAGAATATTTACCAAGTCTTTCCTAAAAGCTTTTGCTGACTCAGTCACTGATAATCCCAGTCTGGGATACTTGGGCTGATTTATGGGCACTAGAAGGATGATGTGAGTTAAATCACCTGAATTGCACCCATTCCTTAGCCCCTCTGAATTACCAGGGTGTGTTCACACTTACCCATCACTCAGGGCACCAAACTGTTGCCAGATTACTTTTTCAGAAGTTGAATTTTCCCTAAAAAGGCCACAGAGATGATGTACAGTGTGAAAAAGAGCATCAGTCCCTGGTATGACACAAGGGCAGACACACACACCCCGCTGAGCCCAACCCTCAGTGCCCATTTAGGACAACTGACACCACCTTTTTAGTCCACACAGGATTCACATCCTTAAAAACCTAAAAACTATTAAGTGTTATTATATTTAAAAATTTTTAGATTTTTTTTTCACTCTGATCACATGCATATTGTGAAAGGTCAGTTGGCTTTTGGGTTTTTATTGCCTGTTCAGAAACAGATCACTGGGCAGTGATCATAATGAGAACTTCATTTAATATCCTGCCTGCTTCTTCACTCCTGGAATGATGGGGAAGGGATGTGATCTGCCACTGATGAATGATTCTTCAGGCTGAGAAACAGAGCAGGGGGAGCAGGGATCCATCCCTGGTGCTGCCTTTGGCTCCCATCTTTTCTGCTGCTTCAGCTCCACTGAATTCTTCAGCACTTGGTGCAAATGTGTGGGTTTGAACATCTCTGAGCCTATCAGAAAAGAAAAGTTAATAGACAATGATCATTTGGGGCACAGGTAACAGAAAGTTCTTGCCCCGTAACAAATATTTCTGCCTGGGTCCTCCTCTTCCTGCTCAGCCCCAAAGAGGGGCAACCCCCAGTTCAGATGACTAAAACAATCTAAAAATCAGTGGAGTCCAGAGTTTTGTGGATGATTTAGACAAAATCTGAGGGATCTGTGCCTGCAAATGCTGTATGTGCTGGTCTCAGTGCATGTTTAGATTTTTAGTGCCAGTTAACCATAGCATAATGGAACACAAATTCATAGTTTTAGTCCCTTTATTAGTGTTTTTAATGTGTTCATATAGTTGAAGGCAGTTATTGAGCTCTAAGTAGAAACATCTGGAAGAAAATAATTTTCCATGTACATTGAAGTGTGCTGGGCAGCAGCAGTGTTTGGGAGGGACAGAGTGGAAAACTCTACATGTCTGGCTAAAATACACCCAGTCCCTTTGGGCAGCTCTGGGTGCAGCTCCTGGAGGGGAGAGCTTCATTCCTGCAGGTCCTGGCTGCCTGTGCAGACACATCTCCATCCTGCTGGGCTCTTTTCACCTCCCCACATCATCTTTCCTGCTGGAAGTGGCTCTTGGGCTTTTTCCTGCCCCGAGCTGTGGCTCAGCCAGGGCTGCCAGCGGCTCCTTTTGCTGACATTTTTCTGCACAGAGACACAAAGTGATGCTGCTGCTTCACCTGCATCTTGGAGATGCTGCTCTTCCTCCTGTGGGCTTTTGCTTTGCTTCAAATTCTCACATTTCTTCTGTCTTATTTTGATTCGTTTCATCCAACTGGTTGAAAACAAAGTTAAGGCAATGACTGCTCTACATTAGGTGTGCACTTTATCTGAACTCAGTGTCTTACAAACACTGTCCTCGAGACATAAACCTGTAACTTCAGTCATCTAGAAACCACCAGAAAACTCAGATTTTATTTAGAAAGTGCTTAAGAAATGAGAAACATTAGGGGTTTTTTTAGTCTAAACTTTTTTTTTTAACTAGTCACATACTTTTATTTTATTCTATTGTGTTTTGTATTTTTTTTTTTAATTTCCTGTCAGACCAACCCTAATGAATAAATCCAGATTGTAAATTGGGAAATATTTTTCCTGAAGATGTAAGGTTAAACCAAAGCCAAGGAGACACTGGCTGTAGCCCTGGTGTATAAAACACCAGCCATTTGTTTGTTATGGGCTTCCACACTCACAACTTTATTTTCCATCTGGCTATCACATTCTTTCTCCTAACATATCCCACCAACATTCTTCTCCCTGAATCATCGTTCACAAGAAATTTCACAGCACTTCACCACTTTTCCATCTGTCTGAAATCCTTCCATGATAACAATATAGCATTCCCTTTGTCTCCAGCAGACTTGCAGTGCCCACAAACCAAACCCAAAGCCCTTTGTATGAATATCAGAAGGGATGAGGATGGTTCTTAACGTGTATTTTGTTGGATATCACTTTGACATGTGAGATGTAAAGGCTGTGAGAGCAAGAGACTTTAATCTCTTTGGCCAGCAGGCATTGAGCATATGCCTTTTAAAATTTCCCCCCTCCTCGAACACATGTAAGCTTGCAAGTCAGGAAATAATAGAGAGACAATTATTCATCCGAGTATTAATACTTCTTCTGATATTATTGTTTTTATTTTTGCGGAGCACAGCTTACTTTGGACCTGGCCAGCATTTGGAAGCTCTCCATCCCCAGATCTGATATCCAAAACAGGAAGAGGATTTGACAGGCACATGCAACACTATAGGCAAACACAAAGCACCACCGTAAAGGGCTGGCTCTGGACCAGCTTTGTATGTGATGTTGAAACATTTGGTGTTCTGCTTAAGGTTTCTGCCAGGAAACATCTGTGAGATTCTGTTGCAGATAACACAAAATGTTTGATCAATCCTTGTTCACCTAGAGGGGCACTGGGAAAGGCTTTGCTGCAGAATCCAAACGTGCCCCGTGTTGGGATAGCCTGGGTGACCTGCAGCTTGCAGGGCTGTTTGTATCCCCCTGCTGGAGGTCCTCTCACCATTTCCTTCATCCATCTCCTCTCCATTGGCTAAACAAATATCTATATGGAATTCTTGTTGTAAAGAATCTTTTACACCCTGTTTATCCCATGCAGGTTAATGGATTATTTAACCTGCTGGCTGAAGCAGAAGCCATTGAAATTATTCCTGGCCAACTGGCAGATACACTGCAGCTCTCTTTAATAGAGAAAACCAAACAAAAATAGAATGATAAAAGTTAGTGAAAAAAAAAAAAACCCAAAACCACTCAGTGCAAACCCTGCTCACACCAAAAGGCTTTTCTTCTCCTGGTGAACACCACAGCCCAATACACAGCAGAGCTTGGTAGTGTTTGGCCCTCCTGTGACATTGTTCCTGCAACCTCTCAATGATTAAAATAAGGCTCCCGCCTCAAGGCAGGGTCAAACAGCCCTGCTGCTCCTGGAGACCTCAGCACCAGCCTGGGGATCAGCAGGAGTTCAGGCTGCCACAGTGGTGTAAATGAAACTGCAGATCACAAACCTTTATTTTCTCTTTTCCCCAGCAAAATTCAATAGAGAAGTGACAGGTTTTCCTCCTTCTGAAAATCTGTGCTAATGGACACTCTTGGTTTGGTTTTCCTGCTTCCCTGGTGCTGAGCCACACAGGACCAAAAGAGCAGAGTGTATTTGTTCCAAATGCCACCATGCTGCCATTGAAGCTGAGAACTGACAATGTGGCAGCACAGAAATATCTCCAGTATTTAACTAATGTTCCCTTAAGCAGCAGGCCAAGGATTTCCAACAGATGATGTGGTTTGTCCCCTCCTGTAATAAGAAGAAAACAAATCTGTTGGGTGTGATGCTCTCACCATACTGATTTGACACCTTTTCTATAATTATCCCCATGTATGGCTGCAAACGCCCCTGGAGTAGGTGACTTATCTCGCCTTAAGCATTGTCACTTAGCAACTGAGGTCAAAAATGAAGAGATTGGTGTCCTGAACACATGTAATTTCATTTTTCAGGAGCTGCTGCTCCTGAGCACATGTAATGTGTTCTCTTCTACCTTCCATGGCATCACTTCTCTTTCTCAAATACTTGAAACAGCAACCAGTGGAAGCCGAACTGGTAAAAACAAAGGAACATTCTTGGCAGCGGAAACTTCTGCTTCAGGAGCCAGGTATGGTCCTTGCAATACTCTGTGTTGCTCCCAGATAGGCTGGAAGGTCTGTGAACCCTTTCCATCTCTATTCCATGTGCTGGTTTGTGATACCCAAAAGCCTGTTCCCATTCCAGCACCAAAGCAAAGCTCACTGAGGGTTTGCAAGAGCACACGTGGAGCTTCCCAGCCCCGCTTGGTGCTGTGTCCACAGATCAAATGCTCATGTTTGCACAAATGACATTTGGTAAAACTGTCCTAAGGACATTTTGGTAGCAGGTCACAGCCTTAGTTTAGCACAATGTTTAACTGTGCTGCTAAAGAGAAGGTCAGAGCACCACACCAGGAGGAACTGGTGTTGTTTCCTTACTGTGCCCATTGCCTGTCACTTTTTGGAGAGATTCTTGTTTATCTTATGTCTCTCAATCACATGTTGCCTTGGCAACAGTCAGACTGTGAATGCATAGAGGAGCTGCAATTAAACCACGTTTTCACCTTATTTTTTCCCACAGAAATGGAAGAGGCACACAAGCAACACCTCTCCTTGGTGTGGCATTGAGAGATTTAGAACATTACAAACTACATGAGTCAAAAGGGCAGCATAGTTGGGAGGGGATGTCTGTGCCAGAGGCCACAGCTTTTGTAGGTGTAAATCAGGGAATTCAGGTTGCAAAGGCTCTGGGGGCAGGAGCTGCTCTCTGTGGGCATTGCACAGCACACGGTGAGGTCTGAGCACTATCAGAAAATGGGGGTGAAGTCTCATTGCTGCACTTTTCTTCAGTCTCAGCAAATGGCTCTTTTCCCCAGCAGTTAATTAAGTCAGCTGAGGAAGCAGAAAGTTTCATTTGGCTATAAAGAACCCTCCCCTCTGGATTCCACGTCCCACATTGAAGTGCTGTGGACAAACCAAATGACAAGTGTTCCCAACACCAGTGTTCTCCTGTCCAGCACTGGCCACTCACTGCTCCAGGCTCTCCTAAAGAGCCAAATTCCTGGGCTGTGATAAACTGGTGGGGCTGGAACAAGCTCCCAGGATTTAATAATGTGAGTTGGACTTTGCCTGTGGGCTGCCCTCAGAGCTGATGGTGAACACGCCAAACTGCAGGGATTTCATGAGTGCCTTTGCCAAGTAATTCTGGTTTGTCCCTCACATCATTCCTCACATCTTTCATGTTGAGGGAGAGTACATTACAGCACCAGAATGAAAACAAAGTTCTGCTTTTCTCTGAGCCTCCTCAGGCTCACCTGAGTAGGGAATGAGAAAATGTGGAATTCCTCTCTTTGTGCCAAGAAACATTCTGGGCAGTCAGTGTGGTTTGAAGCCAAAGCTGATGAGAACTGATTGTGTGATTCGAGGGAAGAATTCCTCTGGGGAGGTATTTAGCCTTGCAGGATGTTCCCGTAAGCAGGAAGGAATGGGGAACTACGCAAGGCATGAGCGCCTCTGGTCACGAGCCACCAAATAGGAAGATGAGAGAGGAAGCAAAGTGCATTGTATGGGGTGATGGAGCTCTAAAATAGGAGCTGACTTTAACTGAGAACCATGATGGAATTAAAAGAAAACCCACATTTGTTTGGCAGTACTGCTGATAGTGGGAACCAGGTATTTTAATTCAAAGCCACCTCTCCATCATTCCACGAGCTCTGCTGTGCTCTGTGAGACAGCCTTGAGCATGAACTCCACCTCTCTGTGGCTTAGTTTTGATTGTGACTGTAGCATTTTATCTCTTTATGAAAATTGTTGTAATCAGAGTGTCCTAGACCCTTTCCCTGCAGTTTGAAGGCAAACTGGAAATGTGGATTATTGGTGCATTTTGAAGGGGGAATGCTCCAATAAAAAGAGGTGAAAGGTTTGGAAGTAGCAAGAGGTTGATATGAATGCAAATAAAATATATTAACAAGAAGCTTTGGGTAAACTTTGACTTTTAGATAATGAGAGAGGGATTTATTTGTTTTGTAAAGCACAGAGAAGCACATTTTCCTGATTTCTCTTCTGCCCCAAATGTAAAACATATTTTATTGAAATCAGAGTGGTTATTGCACAACCAATGAAAGTAGAATTGAGTTAATAACCTTTGTTGAACAAAATCTCTATTTAAAATTAATCAATAGCACATAGAAAAACCCTGAAATACTTATTTTTCTCATACTCAAATACTGATTTGTTTCTTCAGACACAAAAGTGACCAAATGCCAGTTTAAAAAAAAAAAAAAAAAAAAAAAAAAGAACTGGTATGCTTTGTAAGTCAACAATTTTTTATTGCCAATTTATTCTCTCAAGGTGTGGGGCTGTAAAATTTGGATTTTTAATGGGATGGAGAAGCAAAGATTTCAGCTACCTCTTCATTGCAGTGGGTACTGCCAAGCTAATAATGCAGTTACAGGGTGCTGCTTTCAATGAGGGGTAAGTTGTGCCAAAAAAAACAGCACTCATAAATTAGGTCATATATTCATGTTGTCCAATTGTTTCATGTACCAAGTTTACTAAGTATTTTCTTTAAAGGTAAAGAATAACCAAGGGTATATTGTACAGACTATTTTTCAAAACAAGTTTCCAAAAATAATAAACACAGGAAAGGAAGTTCATATCAGTTATTAAAAACTTAGCTAATAGAATTTAAAGTAAGTAAAGTAAAATTTTTTTGTAATAGAATAGTGGAAAAAATTATCATTCTTTTCCAGGAGAGCGTTCCATGCTAAATTACACTCATGTACAAGAACTGTAGGAATGCTACAGTTTCAGCAGGATAAATGAAGTTATATATGATAGACTGCAATTTAAACCAAGAATATTTTATGAGTAAGGAGAAACCATTTATGAAAACAGAAATCCAACTGGTGAGGTGCAAAGAGTGTCCCTGTGCCAACAGCAATTGTTCTCATTGCTTCAAAAAGGGGGAAGAAGCTCGCAGGGAGCTGTTCCTGTTTCCTCGCCCTTCTGTTCTCAGATGGAAAGCACAAACTGTGTCCATCGATTGCTTTGCAGGTACATTTACTGTATACATTTCCAATCATCAAACCAAAGGCTGGGATTTGCTCTCTGTCCAATAATCCTCATTTTCTCTGAAATGGGAACTATTGATCCCTTATGTTTCACTTTTAATCCAGGCTCTTTATTGCTGAACAAGTACTTTGAAATGTGACTGTAGGATCATTCTTTCTAAATTAGAGTTTCTCTGCTTGGTTTCTTCCCTGATACAAATAACAAGTCAGAGCAGAACTGTTCTTCACATTGAAAAAAAAAAAACAACAAAAAAGGCCTGATTTTTTTTAATTAATACTCAAAGGTCTAATTCTTGAGTTTAAGATGAATGCACACAGTCTCTGTGCAATGTAACCTTAAATGCTTGATAGGCCAAGTGAAGAGACATTAAAGAATATTCTCAGTAGCAACCCAAGCATCACAGAGGTCTGCATGATCCGCCTAAATTAACTCAAATGCTTTTGAGGAATAGCTACAGTGTTAAATTTTCCAAATTTCCACCTATTCATCCTGTACCAACCCAGCTCAGAGCAATCCCAGGCCAGAGACTGGGGACAGTAGAGGTACAACAGCACAAGACTTCTGGTTTATTTCCTTAGTAATTCTCAGGACAGGATTAACTAGCAAGGCAGAACACAATTAAGTTGATCTAGTAATATTGGTAATGTTGCCTTACTCAGCAAATCCTCTTTCTGTCACATTAATTATTTACTGAAGCCATTTGCTACTTAAACTGTGAAAGCTGAAATGCATCTGTGATTTTTCCTTTTAATCTTTGGCTAAGGATTTTGTAGTAGATAATCCAGCAGAGAGTGTATGGTGGGTCTGTGATTTCTGTTGCCAAACTTATTTGTGAATGAACTTCGCAGCTCTGAAAACACAGAGCCCTTCATGACTATTTGCCAAAAAAGCAATTACAAGCTGTTTGGAGGCTGGTACTTGTGTGCAGTCTCCTTTTATGTTATTGTTAGCTTTAAAGAGAATTAATCAGTGAGTGAAGCAGAGCTCCCATCCAGAGTTCAGTCAGAATGCTGGAATATGTTTGCACCCCTCAGCACATGGATGGAAATGTTCAGTTGAAGCAATGCAGGTGATCAGACCGTGCCCTGGATCACACCAGTTCCCAGCCAGCCCTGGCAGCTGCCTGCTGCTCCCACACAGGAATGGGAATTAGTCCAGGGGCTGTGCTTTAATTGCAGTCTGTCCAAAGGGAGTTTGTCTCTGTGGAGTGTCAGTGCTGCAGAGGAGCGAGGCCGGAGCGAGGCAGGTAAGGAGCGACACTCCGCAGGCTCCACACACTCATCTGTTCCTCTATTCCAGATCCAGGTTTTTGCTGCTCTCAGTGGAATTTAATTCAGTCCATGTGAAGGCTGAATGATGGTCAGTTTTGCATTCTGCACCTAAAATCTTGTTGGAAAGACTGCAGACTGGCTGGTGCTGGCTGTAGGAAGAATTGTTTCATAATGGGAGCACTGACGTCCTCAGTAAAAATTAATAAAGCTCATCAAAACTCCCTTTGCTGCCCAGCAAAAAAACACTCCTTGAGATACAGAAAAGCACACTTTTAAATGGAAGAGAAGCCAAAGTACCTCATATCATGTAAGCAAAGGTGTATATTTTTGCCACATGGTTTTTACCATGAAAAGACTTCGTTGCCTTCATTGTTCCATTCTCTTGTAAATTTTTTCAGTAATAATAACAGCAAGAGGATTCATGAATGCTTTGCACTTCCAGGAGGGCTTTATAAATGAGAGGATTCAAGGTGTTTTTTTCCTTAACACTATTCTTTCACTAGAGCCTTTCCATTTGGTTCAGTGGAGGCTGCAGGTCTGCAGGTCAGCACAGAAGAACCCTCCTGGGTGAAGGGCAGCTGTCTGTCTGTCCTAACAAACACAAGTCTTTCCCCTGGACACTCCAACCTGATGTGTTTTGGCTCTGTCCAGGCAAAGACTTAATCCTTACTCTACAGAAACCATTGGGAAGTTGTCAAATACGACAGTGCAGTAGCAGCGAAACAGAGCACACGAGGAGGACAAGGAGGAACATTGTATTTGCCAAGGGTTTTTTTCTGTTGTTGCACCTGAAGAATAAAGATGATAAATTCCTGATCTCTCCCTTTTGTGCCTGCACCTGAGCACTGCAGCATCAGCAAGGAGGAAGAAAATGCAGACACCTGGATTGATGAGACACCAGATGTGTGAAAGCGCGGAACGCAGTAACAACAGCCAAAACGGCGAGAAGGAAACGAAGCAGTGTCGTTCTTTTTTTAACTTATAATGAGGCTGGTGTTAATACTCCGGGGCCTCATTAGCAGCTTACAGACGGCACTGAAGCTGGCCATCTCAGAGCCGAGCTGTGCCTCTGTTCCTGGTGGACACTCGGAGGTGGTGGTACCGCAGGAGCAGGCACAGCCAGCCCGCGGCACTGGTGACATCTAGAGGACTCCGGCTCTCGGCACCAGGCACAGCATCGTGCAGGGCAGGGATGGCCTTGGGGCATCTCCTGCTGCCAGCTGGGCTCCTCTCACAGCCATGTGGCAGAGCAGAGCATTAGGAACCGCTCCGTGTGCCCGTGTGGCTGCTCCTGAGGAAACGCGCCGCTGGAGTTTCAGATTTCATTAACTGAGGGTGTAAACTGCACTGCTGCAAGCAAGGAATAGACAAAACCTGCTGCTTGGCTGATGTGAGTGACAGAACCCTGTCCCCAGAGTGACAGGGGGTGACACAGAGCAGATCCAGCTGCTCTGGGGGCACCTCCCCTGCTCCCTCCCAGCCACTGAAGGGATCCTGCCCTGGAAGCAGCGCACAAATAATCAGAATTATGTCTACAACTGCAGCTACAGTGCATCGATGCCTCTATTTCCTGCAGTCCTAATGACAGGCAGCTGTCAGGCAACATGAAAAAATACACAGGGAAGGTGTGAGTGGGAGCTCTGACCGCTCTGCAGGGCTGCTGCTTCCCGGGGAATGTCACTGCAGTGCCTTCCTGAGAGCCTGAGTTTGCTCAGCCTGGTCCTGGCAGCTCCGAGTGTCCCTTGGCTCTGGAGAGTGCTGGCACAGAGGCTCAGTGGCAGAGCTGCCAGGCTGCTCCAGGGCTGGCTGGCAGTGGGGACACCAGCCCTCCCACATCCCCTGTCCTGCACAGCCAGAGGTGCTTTCAGGTTCTGTGGGGTATTTTTACCAAGAAAGTAGATCCCTTGTTTCTCTGACATTTTCTCCTTTAAAGCTGCATGAGAACAGTGAAGACTAGCAGGCAAAGTCAGCCTGACCCAGTGCTTCAATGGCAAATATTAAACTGCAGTGCTCAGAGAAATGATGAAATCTCTACTGGTAGAATTTAACAACCTACTTACACTGGAGCCAACTAGGAGAGATTTATAAAGCTGTAAAATAAGCTAATTCTGTTTGAAATTATTTCAGAACCTGAACAGCACAAGCTGTCTTTAAAATCAAAGGGCAAATTTGACATTAAAAAATGAGATTATACAGTATGGCCAAAATTAAATGCTGTTGACCCAATCATCTAACAAGTATTTGTGAGGAATAGCAGGGACAAGGATTTCTGGGATTGTTTCCACTGAAAGACAAAATTGATGGTAGTCTCCATTTCTCTCAAGCTTCCAGTCCACGCTGTTCTAAAAGTCCTCTTCCACACGACATCCTCCCATGGCCGCAGTACCTCCCTGCTACTCGTTTGCATTTTCTCTTGCTCACAAAGGGCTTTGGGGACAGTCAGTGTCCAAATCAGCTGGACACGTTTGCAGTTTTTCTCAGAAAACCCCCTGGGCTGCAGAGTCAGGCTTGGGACTTGCCACACTTGAGGTTTTAGTCACTCAAACCAGAGGTTTGTAATTGCTCCATCCCTAAGGCTGACAGAGCAGCGTGTAGCCCCGTCACCCACTTCAGCTCAGCCTCGTGTTAATTCCGTGAATAAGAGCGCTGACATACGAGACAGGGTTTGCAGCACGGAGCTTTTAACCAAAGCAGGATGCTGGCTGAGCTCCAGGACATGCAGTTGTCC